>NC_063232.1:9740000-10358735 GCF_020740725.1 Corvus hawaiiensis | reverse complement strand
AAGCCCCGAGTCTGGGCTGGGCTGGGCAGTGACGTTGGCTCTGCAGTGACAGAGCTGACTTTGTCTCTCCCTCTCACAGAGTTTATTTTGGGCTGGAGGAGCAGATCCTCGGGACCTCTGCTCCAGGATGGAGTGGAGCTGGAGTCGGGCAATCTGTGCAGAAGGGAGTGGCGTGGGCAGGGCAGGGATTCATTCGTGACCTTGGCTTTTCCCGAGGCTGAGGTGGGAGCAGCACGGAGCAGCAGCAGCTGTTAAAGCTGTCAGCTCCCGGCTCCCTAATCCTTCCTTTCCACTTGGAAAACCGAACCCAGCCCATCCATAAGGGCTCTTCTGTTCCCACTGCCTGTTAGAGGCTGATTTATGTCCTCAAATGGGATGATTTAAGTCTCCTTCACATTTTTCCTCCAAGCTGCTTGCCAGCAGAAGTGGGCATTCCCATCACCTGTCCATGGACAGCCCCCCCAGGTGCTGCTCAGCCCTGGCTCTCAGTGTGTCTTGCACAAAATATCACCCACCAACTGTGGAAACAAAAAAATCCCTCTTTTTTTCATATCTGGAACACAGATCCTGCTTTTTATTTGTCATTATCATACCCCCTTACAGCACACCTGGTAAAGATTAGTTTGATGCTGACTTTTGCCTTTCAGACACAGGTGAAGTTGGGTTTTTTTGCCAGATTTGCAACTTTTGAAGGGGTGTCTCCTTGGAGAACAACCTGGCATTGAGCAGGGTCAAGATCAAGCTGAAGCCTGTCCTGGGCTGGGCAGGATCCAAGGAAGGCAGAAGCCTTTGATGGGGAAAAGCCACATCCATGTGGCAGGAATGCAGTTTAATTCACAAATCTGGGAAAAAAGAGTAATTTGTGATTATCAGCTCCCCCGTGTTCAACCAGTTCTTTGTTTGCCTCCAAATTCCTTTTGAAGTTCCCCAAAACAATCCCCCTGTGACTCTTGGTGCAAGCAAACAAGGGTTTCAAAGCTTTGCCTTTGCATTCAGGAGCCCAACCCCCTGCCCACAGGTCTGCAGCGTGCTCCATTCCCTCTGCTTTTTATCTTTATTAAAGGGCTGTAATTTGGGTGATTAATTGCGAATGCAGCCGGCAATTTCCTCTGCCTGACACAATTTTGCACTTGGAGAGGCCACTGTCTGCCCAGAGCAGATCCTGGGAGTCCTGCTCTGTGTGGCACGGAAGGTTTATCATGGAAACCCCTCTGGGCATCGGGAATTCTTTAATTCCATCAGCTGGAGGCTCGAGCCTGCAGGGCTGAGCAGTGAAACCCTCTGGTCTCTGCTGCGGGAACTCGGAGCAAGGGAGGCAGCAAGGGGCTCTTCTAACCCCCAAAGCAGAGCAAGCGAGGCGGTCTGGCCTCCAAAAAACCTGATGGAGAGAGACAAGGTGCATCCTGAAACACCAAAACCTGCAGGAACGGCAAAAGGGCTGAGGAAGGACAAAGTTAACACTCCTGGGCTCAAGAGTGGAACATTCAGCTCTCCTGTGAGCTCAGGCTGTTCCTGGCTTTCCAAGCAGTCTCATGGCTTTTGCTGGAAAAGGAATGGAGCAGCACCATGATGTGGGTTTTGGACAAGATCCCGCCCAGCTCTGCCCCTGAGGGGTGGGTTTGTGCCACCCCCCTGCCCGGGTCGGGTGTGATGTCCCTGTCCTGGGGCCCTTCCCAGCCCTCCCGAGTGCCCCAGACCCCAGGCCTGGGGAAGGGTGGTTGAGCTGCTGCAAACAAGAGGTGCCTCCTGCAGGACCAGCAGAGTCTGGGGGCTCTGGGTGAGGCAGGTGGAGCCAGGGGCTGAGCCAGTCTCTGGTTCAGCCCCTCTCACCTCGAGTGCCCTTCCCTCGGTGCTTTTTGGGTGTCTCTGTCTCTCCATCCCATCTGCACAAACCTGCTGTTTCCACGAGAAACAATCCTTGGGCACCCTGAGGGACAATCAAATCAGTGGTGCCACTTCCATCAGGAAAGCAAAGCCCAGCAGGAGTGAAATGAGCTCCCGCAGCGCCGAGGCAGCGATGCTGCAGCCCAGGCAGCCCAGCTGGCCCCGCGCTCGTGCAAACAGCCCCTCCTGCCTGGGGCTGAACATCTGCCCAGCTGCAAACCCTGTGGGGGACCTGGCCCGAGGAGACAGCCCCGCATGGGGTCACCTGCAGCGCTCAGGGGGAGGACAAGTGCAAGATTCAGGGTCTGCGGAAAAGGACACGCGAGCAAACCGAACGGCACATTAGAGGGGTGTGATGAACCCAGCCCTGGAGCTGTGGCAAACCAGGGGGCTGAGCTCATGGCACAAGGAAGATTCCGCTTTGTTGTGGCCGTGGATCAGCTCATTCTAAAGGAAAGGGAAAAGTGAATATCTGCAGTCAAAAAGCCCCAAATGCCATGATGCCAGGGTGGCATCAAGCTGAGGTTTGAGCTCACTGCACAAGGAACACCTCCTGTGTTCTGTCCGTGGATCAGCTCATTCTAAAGGGAAAAAACAAATACATCACAGTCAAAAGCCCAAAATGCCACAATTCCAGGGTGGCATCGTGAGGTTCATTTGCCCCTCACCACAGACTTCCAGGCTGGCAGAGCAGAAGGAGTAAATGCAGGGCTCATTTCAGAAACACGAGGAGTCAGGTGAAAACACAAACAAGGCTGAGGCTCTTCCCAAAGTGGAACAGCTCAGCCTCTCCAGCCTGGCCAACTGCAAGCCTGAGCCTGACTGTGTTTGATCTGGGAATCAGATTTAGCCCACACCATCCCAGTGAAAAATATCACACGTGGTCTGCACTTCAGGCTATGTTCCAATATCTGAAGGAAGGGATCTTTTAATTGAAAACCTTAATGTTTCTCGTTATATTTAAAATTAGAGCAGAACGGCAATAAAATTGGTCATGGGATTGAGACAAGTTTTAAGGGAGGGAAAGAAATTTATTCTTCATTTTTTACATCGAGGCATCCGTTAAAAGCTTGGGCACATTTGATTACGTCAATGCAAGGATTAATAATTAAAGGAACAACAACCACATGCCTTGGAGAGACACACGAGATGGCAGCAGCTCGGGCTGGAGCCCCTGAGGACACCCTGGTTTTGCTGGAACCTCACCCCTGCCTGCTGCCCCTCAGTATTTAGGGAAGCACTTTCCCACCAGGCTCTGCCAGGCGATGCCTTTCCCAGGAATTTTCAGCTGGTGCCTAAACTCAGGCAAATGGTACCAAGGCTTGGTATCGGATTGATTTTGAAGGAAGCCTGTGCTGTTCCCACAGGTTCTGAGGGGTTCAGAGAGAAGTGTTTGGGGTGACACCTCCGGCCCCCAGCAGGAGCCCTGGCAGATGGTGATGGTGGTGCTCCACCAAACCCCACAGCCCCAAGTCAGCATCACCCGGGACTGGTGGGGAAGGAGGCTCCAAAGCCGCTTCCTCTCCGTGCCCGGAGCCAGATGGATGTCCGCGGGCTGTGCCTGTGAGACGGAGCCATTCCTCTCTGAGTGTGGCCCCCAGCCAAGCAGAATCCTTGGATTTTGCTCTGCGGATCCGTCCGGCAGCTCCCGGGCTGGGAGCGTCTTCCTGGGCGCTGAAGGCAGCTCCAAGCCTTGGATTGAAGGACAGAGCCTCTGACTCCAGTGCGCTTTTCCAAACCAGGCCCAAATTGTGCTTCCCCTCCCTCCCCATCCTTCCTCCCTCCATGGTGGGAATCTTCTCGTTCATTAATAACCTGCTAATTATCCCAGCAGCTTGGAGCTGGGCTGCAGCATGGAATTAGAACCAGCTTTTCCTTTTGGCACCACCCCTGGTGTAATTAATAAGGCGAGAGGAAGCCAGAACACGCGGGTCAGCGCGGAGAGCACGGCATGGATTGATCGGACACCCAGAGCGGGATGCTCCGAGCCGGCCTCGGGGAGGGAGGGCGGCATTTTGGGGTCAAACCGGGCAAAAGAAGAAGATGAAGAAGAAGAAGAAAGATGTGCTACTTGTTTCATTTGGTTTTCCTCACTCCAGCTCAATATCTGGGCCAAGGAGGAAACCCTGCTCTTCATCCCCTTCCCCTTTTTGGGAAGGCTGGATGGAAGGCTGACACCGTGTGCTGGCCATCCCTGCCCTGCCGAGCAGCCCGAGGGGCTCTGTTGCAGACGGGTGCTTTCATGGAGATCTGGAGAGCGACTGGATCTGGAGAGGGACCTGGAGCTGAATGAAGGAGGGATCAGCGTCACTCGCACGCCACCAGCGCCAGGTTGTCTCCCCGCTGACTTGGCACCAGCAAGGGGCCTCCAAATCCAAATGGAATTGCTTCCCTGCTCACGGGATGCAGGCAGGAGGCCGAGGACCCCGTCTTGCAGAGCTGGGCTGGGGTGACGCAGCCTTTCCCCTTCCCACCACCCCGGAGTGACGCAGCCCTTCCCTTTCCCCTTTCCACCACCCTGGGGTAATGCAGCCCTTCCCCGCCACCCTGGGGTGACACAGCCCTTCCCTTTCCCCTTTCCACCACCCTGGGGTGACGCAGCCCTTCCCTTTCCCCTTCCCCACTGCCCTGGGTGACGCAGCCCTTCCCAACAACCCCGCTCCACCCAGGGCTGGCACTGGGAGGGCGACGCCTTTGGGCACTGCCACAGGACAGAGGGACATGATCCTCCTCCTCCAGACTCTTCAGAGCATTGGTAGAGCACAAACTTTGCTCCGTGCACCCTCAAGAGCGCTCGGGCTGCCCTTGCCCGCCCCGCTGCCTGTGGGATCCCCTCTCGCCACCCACCGTGCCTGGAGAGAGCCGTGATTTCCAGTTTGTCGCTGCTGCCACCGCAGCCCCCGGTGCTGCCGGATCGGGCCCCGCGGGCTGCCAGGATGCCCCCGACGGGCGGCAGGAGGCTGCTGGCGCTGGCAGGCCCGGCGGCAGCGCGGCGCTCCGGGGGCAGCAGCAGTGCCAAATTGGGGTTCTAGCCCTTTAAATCCGATCCGGTACTGCAAAAAAAAGGACGAGCGAGCAGGAGAGAGCCTTCAGACTCTTTTAATTAAAGCTTGTACCAATTCTGTATTCCCAAGTCACGGCAGCCGCCCGCGCTTCCCCAGGACACCTCGGGCTCTCTCTCCGGCAGGCGGCATGGACGGGGACAGCGGCGCAGCGGGCACCGGCGGCAGGAGGTACGCACGGAGGGACGGGGCTGTGGGCACGGCTTTCCCCTCTCCTGGCTGGCAGCTGGAAGCATCCCCCTGCTTTTCCCGTGTGTTTTGCTGTACCAGGGAGAAAGTCTAACGCGTCGCTGTGGCTCACGCGGGGCCGGGGCAGGAGGAACCCAACCCAACCCAAGCCTCCCCTCCCACCACGCACCTGGGGCCGGGGCTGCTGTCCTGCCACCTCCGCTCGCTTCCCTCTCCCCTCCTTCCCTTTTAAATAATTGAGTGCATGACCCTGAGTTGTGGCTTTTTTCCCGTCGCTGCTTAAACCCCAGAGCTGCCGCTCGGCAGAAGATAAGTTGGGATGCCTGGCCCATAAATCACGGCAGAAGTTGGTCCCCGCCGCGCTGCCGCCGCTCGGCTCCTCGCCGTCCCCGGTCTCCCCCAGGTTAGGGGAGTTTTGCCACATCCTTCCATGCGCATTGCACTCGCAATGCAGCGCAGTTCTGGAGAGCCTCGGGGAGCGAATCCCGGGTTATTGGGAACGACAGCGTCGTTTGCACGCCGGAGCCTCCTCTCCCCAGCACTGTCACCCACCCCAGCCCCAGCCGGGCTGACAAATCGCCCTTCAGCAGCAGCCCTGTGCCCAGAGAACATTTAACTGTGAACTGCCCCGCTCAGCCGGTGATTTTCCTCTCCCCCTCTCCTCCTTAGCCGAGTGATCTCTCTGTTTATACCTCTACGCAACGTGGCTTTTCCCTTAAATTATGGATTGTCGTTCCTTCGTCGCCGTCTCAGGCGGGTGCATCCTTAAGGTGCCCTGACCTGAATGAGAGCCCGCCTGGCTCTCTGCAGCCGGGTCCCAGGTGAGGCTGCGTCCCTGGGAGCCTCTTTCCTGCCTGGATCCCGGAGGCTGTGCCAGCAAACATTCATCCTGGTGCCTATCGGAGGTTAATAACACTTTTGACAAATAGCAGCCTCCTCGAGGCTTGAAATAGGATTGTAAAAGCAGCCACTAATCTCCTTGAGAAGTGCTCGATGGTGGCCACCTCTCAGGAAATCAGGAGAGGAGCTGTTTATGTTCTGCGTGTTGAGGCGTTAGCACAGCAAAAAAATCCCGCTTTTCTTAATCCACCGGGAAAACTCTGCCTCGCCTTCATCTGCCAGGGCAAAGGGCTTGGGGAGGGAATCCTGTGAACTCAGCACGACCCAAAGCCCACAGGACTGCGGGGCTGCACAACCGCATCAGGAAAATGGGGGTTTTTCTCCTCACCAGTGGTGTCTGCCATAAACGAGGGAGAGACGGGACGGGGAAGTTGGGAGTGAGCAGGGAGAGCGGAGCCGTGGGTCGGAGAATGAGCGCCTGAGCAGGAGCACCTGCAGGGATCAGGTGGTTTGTGGGCAGCAAAACACTTTGCCTTGAGCAGTTGAAGGATTGAAACTCGGGGAGGAGGAGGCACGGAGCCTGCACGGAGAAGCAGAGGGGCCCGGACAGAGGGAAACCCACGGCACAGCTCCGTGCTGAGCTCACGGAGCGCGGGGCTGCGCAGGCAGAGGGATGCTGGCACCCCAGGGCTTTGAGGCTGTTGGTTTTCCCTGCTTTCCTCAGCAGTTCCCGTGCCCATGGTAGTGCTTTAGCCATCTGTGACTTCGGTGACACCAGGCAGGAGCTTGTCCCTTGTGACCGGGAGGTGGGATAATGGCTCCATTGTTCCCAGCTCCAAGGGAAGAAAATGACCTGGCAAGGAAACCTGAAAGTGCCTGAAAGTTAAAAAACCCTGTTCCCGTGGTCTGAGCGGGGCTGCAGGCAAACTCTCCTCGGGCGAGGCCCCTGGAACCTGTTCCCTCCATCCTGCAGGGCTGGAGAACACACAGCAGGGTTTGCAAACCACCAAAAAACACGAGCAGGGTGTTGAAAGATGAACAAAATGTGCGTCTTTTTTCAGCAAAGCAGCTCAAGCACACAGAGAGGGTGGGGAGTAATTATTTATAGTGCCATCAGCAGAAATAATAGAATGAAATGAAGGGCTGAAAAGTTTTGCTGACTCTCAGGGAATGCATCCTGGCACGGACGGATCATTCCTGGGCCCAGCCCTTCACATCTCCAGCGCTCCCAAGAGCAGCCTGGAGACACAGCAGAGCCTGGGATCCAGGGAGAGCGGCTGGGAGCTGATCCCAGCAGGAGGATGGAGCTTCCATGGCAGCTCGCACCTCCTCCCTGAGCCTCCTGTGCTGCCCGAGGCCGGATTTGCGTCCCGCTGGATGCCTGAGCAGGGAAGGAGCAGCGCTCTGCGAGGGGAAGGGCTGGGTGCCCAGGTTTGGCTTTTGCATTTCATTCTGGGAACGCTGAGATTAAGAAGGGGGGCGAGGGGCTGTTTCTGAGATCAGCAGTCGGTGTGAGCTGGTGCTTTGTGCAGTTCAGCTCGGAGGGCTGGGCTCCAGGCGCTCTTGAAGCCCGGTGACAAAAGGCCTTGGCAGGATTGGCAGGCACGGTCAGGGAATCGCTCACCTGGAATCCCTCACTCCCATTAAAGGTGACCTGCACCAGGGCTTCTTTTCTAAAGGGAATCGCTGCGTTTGAGCTCCTCTTTGTGGGGATGAAAAGGCCTCTTTGGCATTTTCCCCCCTCTTTCTTCCCCCAGGAATGGCGGGCAGTGCCAAGCTTGTCCCTCCCCACGCGGGCAGGTGTTGGAGGTGAGCCCTGAGGCTGGTGCAGGTGGGAAGGGTGGATTTGAATCCTGATTGAGCAGCAGGCCCTGAGCGAGTGTGGCAGAGTCCCCAGCATTCTCCAGGAATGTGGGACAGGTTCTGAGCAGTCCCAGAGCCCTTTCCTTCCCCAGGCTCCGTGATAGCGCCACGAGGGACCATCCCCAGGTGGGCACAAAGGCTGAGTTTAGAGGTGCCACCAGGCCATTTGCTCCAGCTTGCCCTGCCTGTCCATCCCCAACCAGTGAGATTTTCCTGCTCCAAACAAGAGCTGAATTTCTGAGGAAGAGGCAGAAAAATAATTCTATTTTTATTTCAGGCAATAACCTTTCCTACTTCCTTGACTCTGTAGAGTGGAAAGAGCCCGGGCACACAAGGCAGAGCTCTCATTTCTGCTTCCCCTTTGCCAGTCACCTTTAAACAAAAGGAACCCAGCGGGGTGTCTGGAGCAGGAAGGGACCAAGATGGATCTGATGGAGAGAAAACCTAAATTTACTACTCTGAGCTGCTCGAATCTAATACATTCTTCTATTTAGAGCGAGGGATGTTTGTCAAGCCCATTCTCCATCTCTGGCAGGGTATTGCAGTTGGAATTAGTCTGATGAATTAAAAGCAGTCCACTGAAGTCTGAAATGGTAAAAACACAGCGTGTGGACGGGAGCGCGCGGGTGCTGAGGGCACCGTGGGAGGGACAGACAGCAGCACGGGGTGCCAGGCTGGGGGTGGCAGAGTCACGGCCAGGGAACGGCAGGAGGCAGACATGGATCTGGAGGGATGGGTCTGGACCTGCAGGGATGCATCATCCTGGTCATGGTCATCTCTTGTGGTCACCTGGGTGGCTTGGCTGGGCTCAGGTGGCCTTTCTGAGGAGGTTCCTCCACCTCATGCCATGCTCTTGTCTCCTTTGGTGGTTTTATCCATTTTTGCCCTCCTTCAGGATATGTTTTAGCCATTCCAACAGAAGCCACTCTCAGGGCGTTATTTGAAACCCCCATTTGCATGGCAGGAGGTGAGAGGCTGCCCAGACAATGCAAACCTTGTGTTCTATGGTCACCCAGGGACTGCCAGGAATCGATGTCTGCTGGAGGCTGGTGTTTAAACAGAGCTAAACCAAATCGTGTCGGAAGCCCTGGGTATCCTTGAGAGCAGACTTTCAAGAAAGTCATGTACAGATGTTGCCCAGTTTGATGCAGGTTTCACCCTTTAAATCCTCCTGTGCTCAGGAACTG
Source organism: Corvus hawaiiensis (assembly GCF_020740725.1). Taxonomy (NCBI): domain Eukaryota; kingdom Metazoa; phylum Chordata; class Aves; order Passeriformes; family Corvidae; genus Corvus; species Corvus hawaiiensis. The sequence goes on along the minus strand of NC_063232.1, from coordinate 10,349,710 downwards.
ACGGACTCTGCTCCTGGCTCCAGCCAAAGCCTGGGCTCCAGGCTGAGAACTGCCCAAGTGCTTTGGGAGCCTCAGGCACTGTTTCAGAGGGGATTAATAAACCCTCAGGAGCTGCCGATGCTTCACTGGGAGCTGGCGGGAGGCCCCTGCTGACTTTGGAAAGGTTTCTCCTGGAGGCTCCACTGCAGGAGCAAAGGCAGGAAGGGGCTGGCACCCCCAGAGCCGAAATGAAAGAAGAACCTACTCAGAGTGTGGTTTTATTTTTGCTCCCTCATAAATCCATTGTGGCACAGCAGCCTCTGGAGCTGGGAAGGGATTAACTCCGGAAGAGTAAAGGTCTCCCAAGGGTTAAGCACAAGAAAGCTGCTGGTTCTTAAGAACAAGGAGCTGCCATGGAGCTGGAGCTGTCGTAGAGGAATCACTGGAATCAGCGGCCCGGCGGCCCTGGGAGTGTTTGTGTTGTGCAATGATCTGCAGCCCACCTGGCACCTGGGCTGGCTCCAGGCCTGGGGCTGTGCAGGAGGAGACAGCAGGGGACTGTCCCAGAATCCCAGAATCCCAGGCTGGGCCAGGCTGGAGGGGACCCCAGAGGGTCCCTGGTGCCACCTCCCTGCTCAGGCAGGGCCATCCCAGAGCACAGGGCACAGGATTGTGCCCAGAGGGCTCTGCAATATCCCCGCTGAGGGAGACTCCAGCCCCTCCCTGGGCAGCCTGTTCAGGGCTGGGCCCTGCCCAGGGCAGCAGTTCTGCCTCCTGTGCAGGGCAATTGCTGGGCTCAGGCCCTGCCCGGTGCTCTGGTGCCGCTGCCGGGCCCCGGAGCAGAGCCTGGGCCCTGCCCTGAGCCCTCCCTGCAGCCAGGGACAGCCAGGGCTGAGGGCCCCTCTCAGCTGGGGCTCCTCTCGAGGCTGAGCAGCCCCGGCTCCCTCAGCCTGTCCTGGGCACGGAGATGCTCCAGGCCCTCCTCATCCTCACAGCCGGCGCCAGCCCCGCTCCAGGAGCTCCCTGGCCCTGCTGTGCTGAGGAGCCAGAGCTGGACACAGCTCCAGAGGTGCCCCTGGGGCTGAGCAGAGGGGCAGGATCCCTCCCTGACCTGCTGGGAATTTGTCAGCATGGGCAGGGATCGATTCCCAGCTGGTGGCTCCTGGGAAGGGCAAAGTTCCTCTGTGCTGGTGATGGACACGAGGTTGTTGTGACGTGTGACTGTCACACGAGTTGACTGCTGTCAGTGGAGCTGTGACAGTGCCAAGCAGCCTCTGTTGGGTGGCATTGTCCCTTGGCACCTCGGTCCATGCAGAGCTGTGTTGTTTGGTGAGTTCCTCTCAATGAGTTCGCATGCAAAATCCCATTTTCTGAAACAAAAGGTGCCTATCCCAGAGCTGTTGTAATGCAAATAACACCAGTGGGATTAATCCCAACCCATCCTGGCCTCAAAGAAAAATCCAGAGAAAAGCCTGGTGGGGCAGGACCCTGTTCAGCTGCAGCCTGGCACAGCAGGAGCCCCACTGCTCCCACCCCACAGAGCCTGCAGCTGTTCCGAGTTCCTGATGAATACTCAGCGGGAAAGGAGATCCAGGCAGTTTGGATAATCCAGAGAAACGAGCTGGAAGAGCAGATGGATTCTTTTCTCAATTAGGTTGTACCATGGACTGAAGGTGCAGTTTTGTCCTGTGACCCGATTGAGGCATCAGTGCTCTCTTTGGGATATTTGGTAAATACCCTATTCCCTCCTGGAATGGGAGCTCTGAAAGATCGGGGCTTTCTCTGGGGTGCAGGAAGGAGATGGATCTGTGGAAAATGCTGTCCCTGCTCTTTCCAGCCCAGCTGAATTGGCTGAGAGGGTGGATGATGAGGTGATGAGGGCTTATTCCTGATTTGGCACAAAAGGCAGTGGGGGCTCCACCTGGGGCCTCTTTTAGTGCTTGAGAAAACTGCTGGAGCTCTGGAGAGGCTGGGAGCAGCCAGAGGCTTCAGGAAACCTTGGGCAGCCCTGCTGGTCCCTTTGGGAGCACTGACCCTCTGTCAGCCCTATGTCAGCTCCTACAAACCCAGCAGAGCTTGCTCTGGGTCAGGGCTGGCCCTCCCCGACTGCTCCAGGGTGCTCCAGGGTACTCCAGGGGTGGGTGCCACTTGCCAAAGCCACTGACGGGGAGTAGTGAAGGTGTCCCTAGTGAGATGGGCTTCTCCAACCCAAACCAGTCTGGGATTCTGGGATTCCGTGAGAAGCCTTGGCAATCCCGTGATGGTTGTGCAGAGGTGCAGGATGGATGAGAGGAGCTGCTGTGCCCAGGTACATCCATGGACAGGTGGGCACAGGTGGGACCTTGGTCCCCAGCCACAGGCACCGGCCCCGTGGGCATCGTTGTGCTGCTCCTCTGGCTTGGCACCTCTGGAATGCTGCATCTCCAAGGGCCAGGGTGGATTCCTTTGGATTGGCAGTCTGGCCTTTTGGGAGAGGGAAGTGGTGACCATGGGAGCTGCAGGCAGAAGGTGCAGGAAGGGAAGGAGAGGAGGAGGCTGGGGAGGTTCCCTGGGCTCTCCCAGAGATTCCCGAGGAGCTCTGCAGTGGGGCTGTTGTAAGGAAACACAGAGTTCCCCCTGCCCCGTCCTTGTCCTAAGGACTGTCCCCTGTGGGCGCTCCCTTCGTGTGCTCCTACGTGCCTCCGAGAGAAAACCCTAAAACAAGGTTTGTTTATCAAACCAGTGGCAGGCTGGGACAGGGAGCTGTGAGGGGAGAACAGACCTGGCACTGCTGATCCTGAGCCACAGCCCCGGGACAGCAGTGCTGGGAGGGAGAGCATCCTCTGCACCGGTGCTTGTACAGCACAGCGGGCTCTGCTCCACACTCAGAGCCCAGAGCTCCCTCTGGGACCTGCGGCAACCTGAGTCTGCCACAGGGCTCCCTCTTCCCTCCCTACCACCCTCCAGCCACTGCCCAAGGCAAGCTCATGGAAGTCCCTTAAAGATATTTATTTTTGGTGATGCCTTGCCTGAGGTTCACCCTGAAGGGTTTGAAAGAACAGATTAGCTGAGTTTAAGAGTGTGAATTATGGAGAGAACCTGCTCTGTGCAAAGCACAGGGTCACAGGTGATGGCTCACTGGACTTTTGTGTGACCATTAGTCAAACACTTCATGTCCAAGCTGTGATCCACATGAAATTGCTGGAACATGTCTTGCAGCTCTCAGTGTCCAGCAGCTCCAGGAGGAAGTATTTGCTTCTCGTCCCTGGCAGTGGGAAAAAGCTGTGAAGACTCAGGGCACTGGCATTGGAGCTCCATCCTTGGGACTCTCTCTCAAGTGAGGACAAATTCCCCTCTCCCCTCGTTTCCTGGGGAGGGCAAGTTCAGCCCATTCCTCCTCCAACTTCCCAGCTCCTCTCCATCCCTGCTGAAAATTTCCTGAGCTGAAGGCTGTCTGCCACTCAATGCATTATTTTATTCCTCTTTTCAGCACCTGATGTCTTCCAGGAAAAATTCAACAACATAATTGGGCACTATTTGCAAAAATACTTCCTCCGCCTTTTTCTTGTTTTGAAGCGATTTCTTGGTAATTTCCTCGGGTCCCTCTTGGGTCTGGTGCTGTGAGAAACAGCAAGTGTTTGTTCTCTATTCCCTTTGCTCCGTGATGCTGAGGATGTGATAAAACTCCGGTTTAATAAGTGTTTCCTACATCCCTTTCAAGCATCTCTTTGCCTGACTGAAGGGCCCAGACTTGTCAGTCTATTTCTGTGCAGAATTCACCCTCTGTCTCTGACCACGCTCCCTTCCCTCCTCTCACCCTTCCTCATTCTGCTGTCGCCCTTCCCGAGTGCTCGGAGCAAGAATTTATCCACCCTGCAGGTGCACGAGGGAGCCCGGCAGCAGCAGCACAGCTCCAGCTTGTTCTGTTTCTCTGACAGAAACCTCTGGCACTGGATTTCCCGTGGCTGTGTCCGAAGCAGCCTCCGCAGCCCCAGTGGCCCCTTCCTGGCCAGCAGGGCTGAGCCCAGAGCTCAGCGTTCCGTGGGGGGCCGTGGGGGGTTTCTCCTGTGCAGGATCTGGCACTGGAATTCAGCTCTTTATACCTCAGGGGCTGGGTTTTGTGAGGTTTGTGTGCAGCTGTTGCAGCAGAGGAGGTTTTGCCCATGCTGGCTGATCCTGTGCCATCAGCAGAAGCACTCACACACCTCCGGCCCCCAGGTCCTGATTTTCACAGGGCTCTCTGGGGCTAACGTGGGAAGTTGTTTCCATTGTCAAGGCTGACTGTTGCTCTTGGTTTCTGCCTCCTTTTCCCATCTCCACCAGAACGAAAAGGAATGCAGGCAATTCCCTCCCCCTTCCAGCCGGGCCCCTCTCCCCTGGGCTGCGCTGGGTGCTCACCCATCAGCCACACCCCCCCGAATTCCTTCCCCCGTGCTTCTGATGAGGTTTTGGTGTTACCTCTTCAGCAAGTTGTTGTTCAGACCCCTTTTTGGCCAACCCCACTGTTCCTGTCCGAGTAATTTGTCACATCCAGGGATCTCTTTCCTCCCTGGATCCACTTTCAGCCTTTTAACTCTCCCGCTCTGCTGGGTTGCTGCACAACCTTTTGTCCTTTTACCTCTGGTTGGTTTGGCAGTCTGTGATTACTCCAGGTTTGCAACAGAGAGTTTAGAGCAGTTAATTTAACCTTTTAACTTCTCCTTTTTTACTTCTATTCAAGCAGCTTCTCAATTTTTAATGTGTTATATAATTTTTAATTACATAACAATCAAAATGTTGTGTGTTTGCATATTTATACCTTTATATAATTAATATAATATATGTTTAGCAAAATCCATATTTGAGTCAGGTGTGTGTGTATATATATATATATATATATGTATGTGGTGTATACATATTTGCAGTAATAGGATGAATTCTTACATCTTGGATTGGTCCTGGCCATCTCAGAGCCAAGCAGAGCTTGTTTTCTGCTTCCAGAGTTGATGTTTTTCCATCCAAGAGTTCTTTGTTGTTCCCCCAGCCCTGCCAAGGCCAGCACTGCCCCGTGTCCCCAAGTGCCACAGCCCCACGTCTGTTAAAGCCCCCAGGGCTGGGGACTCCAGCAGTGGGGCAGGAGCTGGGATGTGCTGGCTGAAGGCATCTCCCTGCTCCCCTGGAAGGAAGGCCTTGAGCCAGGGATTCTCCCTCCCAGCAGAGTCAGCTCCCAGCTCCCATCGTGTCCTGGCTGGGTTTCCCTCCTGCTGCTGCCTTGCCCTGTGTAAATCATTGGAAATTCACTGAACACGGAGAAAAGCCCCAATTTCCTGCCTGCTTTCCCTGTGGGGTGAGCTGTGTGAGCTCTGCGCTCTGTCCCGGGGATATTCAGGCATTCCCTGTGCCTGGAGCCACAGCAGCTCGTGATTCCTGAGCCCTGAAGCTCCGGCCCTGCTCTCCGCTGCTCCCGGTCCCTGCCAGATCCCTGGGGCACGGCCCCCTCGTCCCCCCGGAGTGGCTGCAGCCCGAGGGGCTCAGAGCTGCCCTGGCCACCAGGGCCACCTCCTCCTCCTCCCTGGGCAGCTGTGCCGGGGCCTGAGCACCCTTTCCATGGGGAAATTTCCCAAAAATCCACCCTGAGCCTCCCCTGGCCCAGCCTGAGGCCGTTCCCTCTCCTCCTGGCCCTGTTCCCTGGCAGCAGAGCCCGACCCCCCCGGCTGCCCCCTCCTGTCAGGGACTTGTGCAGAGCCACAAGGTCCCCCCTGAGCCTCCTTTGCTCCAGCCTGAGCCCCTTTCCAGCTCCCTCAGCCGCTCCTGGGGCTCCAGCCCCTTCCCAGCTCCGTTCCCTGCCCTGGACACGCTCCAGCCCCTCAGGGTCTGTGTTGTCCTGAGGGGCCCAGGACTGACCCCGGGGTTTGAGTTTTGGCCCCACCAATGCTGAGTGAAGTCATAATTTAACATCCCCATTCGTTCACTGATGGCAATTTCAAACCCCTTTCATTCTGAAGTCCCTCCTGCAGTGCTGTGACAGTGGCCAAATTAGAGGTGGCAGGACTATTCAGGCAGGCCTAAATTAAGTAATAATTGAAATGTTTGAAGGAAAATGAGAATGGTTGTTGGGGTCAGCCTTAAACATGTTTTGCTAGCAGCTTGCAGAAGAATTCTGATGAAAATTGCAGTGCTCTGTGAGAGATGATTGGCTTTTATTTCAAAGTAAACAAGTAGAACAGGAGAGAAAGGGGAGGACACACAAGAGCACGGTTAATAAGATGTATAATCAAATTAAAACTTTTGCACAGCTATACTGCATGAGGTAAAGCTGCAGAGTTTAAATAGAGAATAGCTTCTGCTTACCAAAACCCCAGAATGTTTGAAAGCACATTGGACTGATTTATACATCCCATTCTTTACGGAGTATTTCTTTAATTTGGGGAAACAAGGCCCCTTTTGATAAGTAATAGCTCAAAGTGCTGCTGGGAAACACCAGCAGCACAGAAAAAGTTATTTTAGAGATCTCAAGAGCTGCCAGCCAAGTCCTGTTTTAGGAAAACATGTGAATTCAAATTCAGTGGCCTCAGTCGGTGGCACAGGGCATACACTGAGCTGAAGAGACCGTGTCTGTTTTCCTTACAGATCCTGACTTTTGCTTTCCTGAGGCAGGAAAACCAGTTCCTGATTTCCACAGGAGCACCAAGGGCTGCTGGAACAGCCCGGGATCATTTCTGTTCCCTGGCATTCAGTGCTCTGGGTTGGGGACAGGGTGGGCATCGGGCACAGGTCGGACCTGATGTTCTTGGAGTTCTGTCCAGCCTCAGGGATTCCATAAATGTGACTCTGCACCACAGGGCCACTTCCAGAGGAACACTGTGAGATGCCAGGACAGGTGACAAGGTTTTAGGCATTCAACACCTGGATCCCAGTGCTTCCCATGTTTCCAAAGGCTGGGATCAAGCCTTGGTGCTGTCAGAGCCCTGGGGGCAGTGACCCTCTCCTGGGCCCAGTGCCACCAGGGAGGGATTGTCCTGCTCTGCTCTGGGCTGGGGCGGCTTCACCTCAAATATTGGGTGAAGCTTGGGGCACCACAATGAAGGAGAGACATTGATCCATTAGGAGAGACATCGATCCATTAGGAAGCATCCAAAGGAGGCCACGAAGATGGGGAAGGGCCTTGAGGGGAAGAGGAGCAGCTGAGGGCACCTGGTCAGTTCAGCTGGAGCAGAGGAGACTGAAGGGAGACTGATCCCAGCTCCAGCTTCCTGGGGAGGGGAACAGGATGGGCAGCTCCCATCGCTGCTCTGGGGACAGGGAGCGGCTGGGGCTGGGCCAGGGAGGCCAAGGCTGGGCAGCAGGGAAAGATTCTTCCCCCAGAGGGTGCTGGGCACTGCCCAGGCTCCCCAGGGAATGGGCACGGCCCTGAGGCTGCCAGAGCTCCAGGAGTGTTTGGACAGCGCTGCCAGGGATGCCCAGGGTGGGGTTGTTGGGGTGTCTGTGCAGGGCCAGGGGCTGGGCTGGGTGATCCCTGGGGGTCCCTTCCCACTGGGGATGTTCCAGGATTCTGTGGTGCCCTGAGTCTCACCCACGCCCTGCCCATGGAGCCCATTTAAGCCCAGCCTTGGGCCTCCAGACCCAGTCTGGGCTGTGGATCAGTGTCCAGCTGGGCTTTTCCCTCTGGCAGCATCTCAGATCTCTCCTGTGCCTTCACTCCCACCCTTCATCCTGGCTGCACCTCCCCTGCAGCTTTGTTTTCATCTGCTCCCCACTGAGCTTTTGGGTGGAGCTTGGATCCAATTTCTCTCCTTTTCCCCAGTGTCACCAGCACTCAGCTCTGCCCACGGAGTTCAGACCCTGCAGGACTCCTTGGGGAGGGTGCCGGTGGCCCCTGTTCCTGTCATTCCCACCATGGAGCAGATCCAGCTCTGTCCCTCCGTGACAAACCCCTCCTGACCCGACATCCCAGCCTGGAATCTCTCCTGCTGGGTAAGCGTCACCATGAGGAGCGGTGACGTGGGCTGGGGTGAGTTTGGCTTCCCAGCTGGAGCCTCCAGAAGCTGCTGCTGCAGCCAGGAGCAGGATGTGGAGATGGGGCTGAAGCGGCTCCTTGGCTGGCTGAGCACACCCGAGCCCTCAGGCTGAAGCCCTGCTGGAGCCTGGAGCTCTCCGAGAGCCCAGAGCTGCCTTGTCCCTCCCTCGGCCGTCAGAGGCTGCAGCTCTGAGTCAGAGCCGCTCTCTGCCACTCCACACTGACGTCCTTGGCACGCCAGCCTGGCCATCCTTACAAACACCTGCTGGAGCCTGGCTCCGGCCCAGACCTGCCGGCTTTGGACCTAAAACCCCATTTCTTTTTGGTTCCTCTGCTCCTGCTTCACTCCTGGCTGGGGCTTTGAGCACAGGAGCCTTCTGCTCCGCACAAACTGGCGCTTCCACCTTCGCGGCAGAGGCATTTCCAGGGATTCGCTGCAGCACACGGCAATTATGTGACGGAAGTTGGGTGAAAGGGAGCAGGAATAATTTGCAAGTTCTGCCAACAAAATCTCGTTCATTTTTGTTGTTGTTTTTCTCCTCCCCATACCTTGGCAAGACTCTTTCCTGTTTTTCTTTCATTCCGTGGCAAATGCACAATAGGAACAGGAGGTCAATCACTCGGAATTGTCAATTTATAATTTTTCTGACGTTGCCAGTTGCTTTTTCTAAAGACAGTGAGCAGTGTGTGAAGCCCTTGTTGGGTAACAGACAGAATTAGATGATTTCTAAATTTCCCAGAGCTTTTAGGTACTCAGCACACTCCTTCCCTCATATCCCATGGCTCTGTATTTGTGCTAATAAATGGAATTGTTTCAGTTTCGGTTAATCTCTAATTGTTTAAGTCCAATTGACCCCAGAACTGCCACCCTGCAGGTTTTGGGAACAGGATATGAAGGCAAAAAATAACAGCTGGAATGGAAGGTTCTGTGGAAGAAGCCCAGGATGTCAAAAATAGTATTTTTGTCCAAATCCTTCCAGCAAAGCTTACAGGATCAAGAAGGAATAAGAAATGATTGTTACAGATCCAGGAGGTCAGAGAAGCATGGCTTGGTGAGCAGGGAAAATATGAAGTGCTGCCTGTAAAAGGGAAAATGAGTGAACCTTCAGCTGGGGGGGAGGAAAAGGCAGCTCCAGGGAGGGGAAAAAAGAAAATTTCAGTCAAACTGCGCTGAAGTTGACAGCTCTCTGCCAAAGTGGTCCCTTCTGGTTTGGGTCAGGAAGCAGTTTGGGATCAGCTGAAGCAGCTTGGATTTGGTGAGTTCAGCTTTAGAGGAATTGTTCACTGAATTTTTTTCAAGCAGATCATTTTAGGTTGCATGGGAAGCTCTCCAGTGGGGAGAGTGGGGAGCTGAGCCCATCCCTGGGCTGGGAACAGCTGAGGCAGCAGGGTTGGGAGATTCCTGGATAAAGCCCAGTCCCAGCCTGGCTCCAGGTCGTGTCCGTGCTCCCCTTCCCGGGTTTCCCAGGCACAGTCTGTGTCCTGTGGTTGCACGTGGAAATTGCAATTTGCAGTCCCGAGGCTCAGCTTTGGTGGAGCAGTGGGGCAGGAGCTGGGATGTGCTGGCTGAAGGCATCTCCCTGCTCCCCTGGAAGGAAGGCCTTGAGCCAGGGATTCTCCCTCCCAGCGGAGTCAGCTCCCAGCTCCCATCTTGTCCTGGCTGGGTTTCCCTCCTGCTGCTGCCTTGCCCTGTGTAAATCATTGGAAATTCACTGAACACAGAGAAAAGCCCCAATTTCCTGCCTGCTTTCCCTGTGGGGTGTGTGAGCTCTGCGCTCTGTCCCGGGGATATTCAGGCATTCCCTGTGCCTGGAGCCACAGCAGCTCATGATTCCTGAGCCCTGAAGCTCCAGCCCTGCTCTCTGCTGCTCCCGGTCCCTGCCAGATCCCTGGGGCACGGCCCCCTTGTCCCCCCGGAGTGGCTGCAGCCCGAGGGGCTCAGAGCTGCCCTGGCCACCAGGGCCACCTCCTCGTCCTCCCTGCAGACACCACCAGGGTCTGGCAACCTTGCCCCTTCTGGGCAGATCTTCCCGGCTTTTATCGGCTGCCAGGAAATGAAGATGCTCTCACCAGTCCCATTGTTTATCAGGTTTGGGTTTTCTGTGCTGGCCTAAAGCCCCAGAGGGATTTGGGACGGAATCAAGATGAGCTTTGGGTTCTGCTGAGACCATCAGAGAGCGAGGAGATCATTTGTATGATCCATTAATGGGTCCTGGATAGGCTGGAGGTGGCCGGGGGGCTTTGCCTGTCCCTTTGCCCTTTGTGAGCTGTGGGCTGTGTCTCAGGAATATCCTGTACACCCCTGAGTGTCCCACCACAGCTTCCCCTTCACCCACTGCCCTGGATCCCACCTGCAATCACTGTCAGGGAGCACTCAAGGCATCGCCCCGGGGTGGAGAGGTGTGCTCATGGCAGTGCCCTTCCCTCCCCACAGGAACAGGGGCACAGAGAACCTTCCCACCCCCTGCCCAGGTGCCAAGGGCCTTCCCTCAGCCTGTTCCTCAAGGGGGAGGGCAGTGCAGGCATTCAGGATTAAATCCTGGCATGGAAGTGCCTGCAAGCCCTGTTGGAAGTGACAGGGTGACCTGGGAATGGAAATGTTTTGGGATGAAGGGTTCAATGATCCATGGTCTCCCTCCCCTCCTCTCCGCACTTCCCCAGCCCTCTCTCATCTGCGATCCTCTCCACCATCCTCTGCCTCTGCTGGAAAGAAAAACGGGATGGGAAAGGAGAAAGGCCCTGGGGGAAATGTGGGAATGCAGCTGCCCCAGCACCAGTTGCAGCCGCGTCGTTTCTGGTGTGTGAGGAGGAGCTGTGGTGTGAGGGAGCCCTGAGCCGCAGCCAGCCCCGTACCTGCTGCCAGCCCCTGCTGCAGGGGTGAAGTCTGGAGCAGCTGCTCATTTTCATTTTAAGCCGTGGGTTTTGGGCTATTAATAAGCCTGGAAAATAACCACATGTTCCCTGAATTATGTAACAGATGTTAAATTCCCCGAGATGAAGAGGTGTCAGCCTGATGGAAGAAGTGACGTGAGGACCTTTCTCTTTCCTTGGAGCTGGGTTTCTCCTCTTACGAGCAGAACTGATTACCTGCCGCTGGAGAGGAAAGAAACCGCTGTCACCCCAGCTTGGCCCCAGCCCCAGCCCTGCTCCGTGCCTGTGTTTGTGCTCCTCCTGCCTCTCTCCAGCAGCACATTTTGGAGACAGGTGTCACCCGAACGCCGTGGAGGGATGTGCCGAGCTGAGAGCTGCTCCTGCGTGACCGTGCGGAGCTGGCTCCGGAGCGGCCGCATCCTTCCATTGGCACCGAGAGCGAGGAGAAGGGGGACAGGGAACCCAGGGCCAGCAGGTGCTGGGCCAGCAAGGGGGCTGGGTGGAAAATGCCTTCCCAATTAACTCTTTCAGTGACACAGCGGCCACCGAGGGTGGTGTGAGATGGGCTGGAGGCAAGGGCAGAGGAGGTGTCTTACGCAGGGGGTTAAAAAGGGTTTCATTCTGTCTTCTCTTTGGTAATTTTTATTTTTAGGGTGGTTGTTCCTGATCTTCCACTCTCCCAGGGTGAGCACCGCTGGGGAAAGGTCCTCAGCAGTTCAGGGTGGTGTTTACCCAGCATGGAGCTCTTCCTAAAATCCCTGCCTTGGCATAAAGGTTGAGGCCACACCTTGAGGATGAGGCACCTCCAATCCTGTGTCCGGTTCTAGGCTGCTCCAAGGAAGACCCTGAGGGGCTGGAGCGTGTCCAGGGCAGGGAACGGAGCTGGGAAGGGGCTGGAGCCCCAGGAGCGGCTGAGGGAGCTGGAAAGGGGCTCAGGCTGGAGCAAAGGAGGCTCAGGGGGGACCTTGTGGCTCTGCACAAGTCCCTGACAGGAGGGGGCAGCCGGGGGGGTCGGGCTCTGCTGGCAGGGAACAGGGCCAGGAGGAGAGGGAACGGCCTCAGGCTGGGCCAGGGCAGGCTCAGGGTGGGCATCAGCAGGAATTTCCCCATGGAAAGGGTGCTCAGGCCTTGGCAGGGGCTGCCCAGGGAGGATTGGAGTGCCCATCCCTGGAGGTGCCCAAGGCCAGGCTGGAGGTGGCACTGAGTGCTCTGGGCTGGGGACAAGGTGGGCATCGGGCACAGCTTGGATTCGATGATCCAGAAGATCTTTTCCAGCCTCAGTGATGCTGGGATTGGAAGGTGGAGCCGAGCTGTCGCCAGCTGCAGGAAACAGCCGGGCAGTCCCTGGGGAGAGCCGGGCACGGATGGGGATGGGGATGGGGATTGGAGGCCCGGGGCCCAGGGGTGCCACGTTTCCTGTGGGGGGAGGTAACACAGGGACTGAGACAGCAGAGGGACGCCCTCCAGGAGGAGCCGCTGGCTGCTCCCTCCCGGGGCTGGCCCTGCTCAGACGGTCATTTCTGACCCGCCCCAGCATCTCGTGTCCCGCACCCTCGGGCACAGCGGTGAGCGCCGTTCCAGCACGGGGACGCTCGGGAACGCGGCTGGAGGCACAGCCGGAGGATGGGACAGGCCCTGCTGGGGCTGGGGCTGCGCTCCACCACCACCACCGCCATCCGTGCGCCTGCAGGCGAAGGCCCTCCTGGGTTCCTCCCCCTTCTTTCACATCCTGTGCCAGGCAGGGACAGAAACGAAGGGAGTGACTTCCTGCTGCGCGTGGAATTCAGGAGGATTTAGGATGTACGGGAATCTCCTGAGCACAGATACCTCGTCCGGACAGGCTGTCACAAGGCTGGGTCCCCCAGGCGAGGAATCGATTCTTGGCCACTTGGCAGTAAAAAAGAAACATGTGGGGAGCGGGGGACTGGATGTGGGGTGGTTTCCCCATTTCTGCGCACTTCCCCTTCCCTCGTCCTTCAGGAGCAGTTGACAGCCTCGGGGTTATTCACTGCTCACCGCTGATTAATGGGCTGCTAATGGCATCACTTATTTCATTATCCCATCTGCAAGATCAGTCACTAGCCAGCGAAAAGGAAAGCCCATTTCTCACTGGCATTTAGTGGTTGGCTGTCGGGGTAAAGTGCAAGGTTCACATTTAAGAAGAGGAGCAAGAAGAAAATTTCCTTTCAGGAAGAAAATTTGCGCTGGAAGTCATCTGTAAGTCTGTGTTACCCAAAGAGTGGAGCTCAGATATCAGAGGAGGTGTTGCAAAGCACAGGGATAAGGGAGGTAGCCCAAAAAATGTAAGGACTGTATCAAGAAGGTGCCCTCAGAGGGCTGGGATAACAGTGCTGTGAGTAATAATAATAATTATAATGAATAATAATTATTATAATTAATAATAATACACCTTGGAAGTCTGGGTCAGAGCTCAGGGGCTTGAGGTGTTGTGCAATTGCAGGCAAAGAAATTGTTGCTTCCAATTCTCCTTCCACACAAAGGGAGAGCGAGGCCAGCTGGCGAGTGACAGATGGGCAGGGAACAGCACAGAGGGGACAGCCAGGGCACGGCCCGGGGCGCCGGCAGGACCGGGGCTGGCACGGAGCCGCTGTCGGGAAGGACAGCGAGGGGCAGGTGTGGGGCACCCGGGGCCACCGGGGCCAGCAAAGGGCGAGGAATAAAGGGCCTGTTACAGCACAGTGAGAGCCTGGCTGAAGGGCCAGAGAATCATGGAATATCCTGAGCTGCAAGGATCCACAAGGATCGTGGAAGTCCAGCTCCCGGCCCTGTGCAGGACAGTCCCTAAACCACACCAAGTGCCTGTGAGCGTTGTTCAAACGCTCCTTGCCTCACAGGGTGATGCCCCAGAGGGAATGGGGACGGGGGGCAGCCAGGTCTGAGCCACGAGGGACCCTGGCATGGCCACACTGGGAGGAAGCAGAGCTGTGGCTGCGGGGTGGCAATGGCAGCAGGGCCCTGTGGGGACGGGCAGGAGCTCGGTGATAGCACAGAGGGGATGGTCAGGCTTGGAGGGTTTGTGTGTCACGCCTGGAGGAGTGGCACTCCCTGAGGGGACACCCCGGGGGTCCCTGTGGTGCCCTGCAGGGACACCTGGCACGGGCACGGGCGGCCGCGGCCCCTCCTCCTGTGCCCGCACATCCCGGGAGCGCGGGCGGCGACCAGCCCCTGCCGGTGGCACCTCGTGGCACAGAGGTGGGGACGCTGCAGGGACCCCGAGCGAAGCGCTCCAGGCCGGCACTGGCGGCACTGGTGGCACTGGGCTCCTGCCCGGGGTGGGGCTCTTGGAAGCCCGCGTGGATGTTTGGAGGAGCCTTTCCAAGGAATGCCTGGGGAAGCTGCAGGTCTGAGCTGTCCCGGCCCCGGCTCTTCCATCCGCTCCGTGCCAGCTCTGCACTGCCAGCGCACGGGCACACGGCCGGTGCCCCCAGCAGGAGCGGGACTGTGTCCCAGAGCACGCCATTCCCGAGGCACTGCGCATTCCCTGCAAACCCCGCTTTTATCGGGAATGAACATCTGTTCCAGATGTGGCCGCGCTGCGCCGGCGCTGCCGCGCTCCTGCCATTGTTGTCCCGCTCCCCGGCTGGCATGAATTATTGAGGGGCTGAGTTAAATAAATGATGAGCCCCGCCGTGCGTGCTGAAGTTTGTGTCGCTCCTCGCCCGCAGAGTCGCACTCCGGGCTCGCCTGTGCCCATGATGAGCTCGCCCAGCGCCCGGGCCGCGCCGACTCGCCTGCCTGATGGGGCTGATCCAGGAGCCGGCCGAGGGGCAGCCCAAGCATGAAGGAGGCCGCGGGGATGAGGCTCCCGGCGAGAAGGAGGAGCCGCCGCAGCGGAGCAGGCAACCAGAGTTCCCCTCCTGGCAAGTGCTTTTCTCCTCCCCGCTCCCTTCCCGGCCGGGCGAGGGAGGGAGGGAGGGACGCTCCTCTCCCGGGGGTGGGCGCTGGGGACACCGCGTGTGCGGGGAGGATCCCTGGGCCAAACCCCGGCGCAGAACCGCACCCCAGGCAGCGCTGAAGGCGGACAAACCCTCAGCATCTCCCGGGAGGGCGGAGGGGCTCTGGGCTGGAGCCCAAGGTGGGTCCAAAGCGAGCCAGCCCCTCCTCTCCTGCTGCCTCGCGCCTGGGAAGTCCGAGTGGAATTTTGGAAGCCTGGTAGCCTTGGAAATTGATTTTCTTTTTATTACTTTTCTTTCCTCACCATTTTGAAAAATGGCTTGACTCACAGTTGCATGAGGCTGTGGGGACTCACCGCAGACCATCTGTTTCAGCTGTTAACAGTCATTAATTCTTTCGTATTTTTTGCTACTTTCGAGACACTTTGGGGAAAAAAAAATATGTTCTGGATGGCATTGGAGGAGTTCAAAGTCACTAACGCTTTTTTCTCAGAGAAACAATATGCCGTGGATGCAGTTGTTCTAAAAGAAATACATTTTTATTGGCTTTCTAAACGAGGGATCAGTCTCCTGCGGCCATGCAGGAGGAGGACACGGTGTTTATCTCCTTTTCGCCATGTATTTGGCTCATACCTGCACTGCAACCCATGGGCTGAGGAGGGTTTTTCTGGGTTGAATCTATTGCAGAAAGGCTTTCATTAAAAAAATACAGTGAGATTTTCTCTTAAGCCGCTGCATTCCTGGGCCCAGGCACTCGGTGATTAACTCAGCCGGATTGTCCCCGGTCCTGCTCAGGCGCTGGGAAACGCCCCCACTGCTGGGACAGGAGCTCCCAGCTCACGGCTCCGGGCTGTGGATGGGGAGCTGGGGCATCTGGCCTGGGAAATAATGGAACAAACCCATCCTGTGGTCACTGTTCCCCCCAGCCTGGGCACATCTGTCCTCCTGCCTCGCCCCTGGCATTCCCTGAGCCAACTCTGCCAGGGGGGCTGTTCCCGAGCCCCTGGCCAGGGAATCCAGCTCTCCAGGGCTTCAGCCGAGGTGTGTTCCCCACCTGCTCCATCAGTGGCTTCATCCAGGACTTGGGATGCCCCCCTGGGCTTCACCCCAAAGTCCCCCGGGAGGTTTCCCTGTGGTTCATGGAAAGTTTTAGATGCAATGCAAAAACCTTCCTTGACTTTCGCAGGGAGGGACAGGACACAGGGAATGGCTTCCCAGTGCCAGAGGGCAGGGCTGGATGGGATATTGGGAAGGAATTGTTCCCTGGGAGGGTGGGCAGGCCCTGGCACAGGGTGCCCAGAGCAGCTGGGGCTGCCCCTGGATCCCTGGCAGTGTCCAGGGCCAGGCTGGACATTGGGGCTGGGAGCAGCCTGGGACAGTGGGAGGTGTCCCTGCCCATGGCAGGGGTGGCACTGGATGGGCTTCAAGGTTCCTTCCGACCCAACCCATTCTGGGATTCTCTGATTCCATGATTTAAGGAAATGGAAGAAGAAGGTGCAGTACCTTGGGAACACCAGCTCCTCCAGGGATGCCAAGTCCTTTGTGCCACCATGGAGCTGTGGGGTGGAGAGGGCAGAGCAGAGAGCTCCGGGCTCGTGGCTGAGCTGCTTTGGGCCCTGCACCTGTGCCAGGAGGTGAAACATGGCCAGGAGCCTCCAAAGCTGCTCCTGGGGCTGCTGGGGGGGAATGCAGAGCGGGGATGGCCCTGCCCTGCCAGTGACACCTGGGGGTGACAGCCAGCAGCCGTGGAGCACTTCCAGCCTTCCATTAGGACTGCGGCTCTCAGAGAATGACAAATGCGGCTGGAAGAGGCTCCCTGGAGCTGGCCAAGGAGCCCTGCCCGGGGCTGGCTGGGGGAGCAGCTCCTTGGCAGCGGCTCTGGGGCCGTGCTGAGGCTGAGCCCAGGCACGAGGGACACGTGGGGACAGGGGGTGGCACAGGGTGGCAAACCCCAGCCATCGCCACGGGGTGAAGCAAAGAGCCCATAGGACGTGCCCTGAGAGCTCAGCCCGGGTCTGTGTGACCCCACATTCCAGGGATGGATTGGAGCCACCTCCTGACCTTCTCCAGGACATCCCTGGGTCTCTGGTCTCGTTCCTGAGCCGGGGCTGTGCCCTGGGTGCTGGAGGACAGCCAGGTCGTGCTTGCCAGCAGAAGGTGCAGGAATTCACATCTGGAGCCTTGGAGACGTTTGGGGCCTGTGTGGTTTTCATTTGAGGCCTTTCCGCTCTCCATTGACTTAATTAAAATTAAAAAAAAAAAAAAAAGAAGCAGGCAGGATTGGGCGCTTTTTTTTCCCCTTTTTTTTTCTGGTCAGATGCCTGGCTCGGAGTGCTACAGAGCCAATTTTCATTTTGAAATTTCCTTTCATTTTAAAGCTCCCCACAAGAATTTGGAGCTGCAAACCGAAATGAGGAGGTGTCAGGCTTCACAAACCAACCCAACCCCAAACCTATTCATTAACTCAAAAAGCATCTTCTGTTTTGTCAATTTTCTGGGAAAAAATTAACTTTGGGGTTTTTTTTCAAATAAAAACACTGCTTTTTTTAAAAAATAACTGAATTAAGCAGAAATACTCCTCATGTTTTGCTGCAGTGGGGGAGAAATGGGGGTTGGCTCTTGGATGAGGGCTGCTCTCCCCTTTGCCCTCCCTGCTGCCAGCCTGTGCCATGGGACAGAGAATTTCTGGGGCATGGGTGGGGATTTGCAGCTTTGATAAAGATGATTTGAGATCCTGGGGCCCCCATTAGTTCCTGATGGCCCAACATTTGTTGCTTTTCCCTGCATCCATCTCCTCCTCCTCCTCTCTCCAGGAGCTCAGACCTCGGTGCACCCCGAGACCCCACAGGGCGCAGCCTGAAAATCCCTCCCCGCTCCCAGTTCAGTGAGCAAAGGGAAGGAGATCTGTGCCCAGCAGGAAAATTGCCCATTAACACCCCAGACACCAAAGTCTCAATGGAGCTCTTCCCCCTGAAGCAGCTCAGATGCCTCTCCCTGATGGGAAGGCTAAAAATAAGCACATTCTCCACAAACAGCTTAAAGATGTTGAAAAGGAAAAGCAACAAAGGCTGGAGAATGGGTGAGTCACGAAATTACAGGGCTATCTTTCGAAGAGCAAAACAAAACACGCGGAGCCCCCCAGCCCTGGCTGCTGAAATCGTCGGGAATTTGGGGCTGGCTTGGGGCTCTCTGCCCTTTGCAGGCACTCGGCTGAGCCTTGTGGGCTCCGGAGGGGGGAACCTTCCCCAGTTCTGCTCCAGCAGTGCCAGAGCCTCCCTGTCTGAACGACGAGAGGAGCCCCAGCAGCGGGGACAGGAGGTGCTGTTCTCTCCTGCGTGGGCATTGCTGGAGGGGTTTTTTGGGATAACCCCCCTCACACGAGCTCCCGGGATGAGGAGCCTTCCTGCAAGAGGCGTAGGCCAAAATTCCTGTCCACAGAGTATCCCCTGGCCCCAGGGGAGCCTCAAGTGTTTGGAGTCTCAGCTGGGAGCAAGATCTCTGTGGGTGCCAATGCTGTCAGTACCTTGAGCTGGGTGAGATAAAACGATTACAAGGAACTCTCCGTTTGGGATTTTCCCCCCTCCCTCAAGGTCTCCTTTCGATGAGCTCCACCAGGGTGGGCTCTGTTGCAAAGCGGCAGCTTTTTTAGCATTTGCAGATGAGCTTGAATCAAAACGCTGGCATTTGAGGCAGCAGGAGAGGGGCTGGCCCGGTGCCAAACCTGTGCCTACATCTGATGTTTGCAGCCAGCCCCAGGCTCTGGAGCAGGCTGGAATGAGCCCTTGGATCCGGGCAGGTGGTGGGGCTGAGGATGCCGATGTGCTGGTGCTGCTGCACCCAGCCTCGCTGCCGGGGCGTGGGACACCCTACTCGGGATCTGGGGGGGCTGCAGGGTGCCCCTTTCTGCCCATCACTGAACCCCAGGACGGTTGGGTTGGAAAGGACCTTAAAGGGATCCAGTGCCACCGCTGTCACGGGAACACATTCCACTGTCCCAGGTTGTCCAAGCCCCAATGTCCAACCTGGCCTTGGGCACTGCCAGGGATCCAGGGGCAGCCCCAGCTGCTCTGTGTCAGGGCTTCACCACCTTCACATCACCCTCAGCACCCTCATCCGTCCTTTTTGTGGCTGAAGGAGGGGACAAAGGCGGGCAGTGCCAGGCTGGGCTGTGTGAGAGCCTGGCCCATGTCCCCAGCCCGCTGTGGCACCGCTGGCTCGCTCCCGGCCCAAAGAACCTCTTGATCCATAAATCCATAGCCCAGGCTGGCAGCTCCAATAAGAGCTGTGCCCAAGGATCATCAATCCTGGAGCAGAGCTCGCTCAGCAGTGATTTAATCTCAATATTCCACTCTGAAATGCGCTAATTAAACTCCAGGAGAAAGCATCCAGTGCAGGAGCGAGGTGGAGGAAAAGGAAAAATAAAAGTTTCTCCTGGAATAATTCAGCACCATTAAAACACAAAAATCCAGGCTAGGGAGCAATTGTACTCCTTCCACCAAGTGTTTCAGCAGAAATAATGGGATAGGATTAAGCAATACTGAGAATGTGGGCTGCGAGTTGGAAACCTCTCCCACTCGGGAGATCTATGAGGCCGTGAAAGGCTCCTGAGCCCTCTGCGGGGAGGGGGACAGTGGCTGCTTCCCAGGACATTCCAAAGGAGAGTGGGCAGAGCCCCCCTGCCCAGCACTGGGGGGAAGGAAGGATTGCAGAGCTGTCCCCTCCAACGGCCTTCCTGATTTTCCAGGCTTTTCATTCATCCCTACCTGAGCAAAGCCCTTTAATCCCACCGAGGACTTTCCCCTCTGAGGGACCTGGCAGTTTGGCCCTCCAGGCCTCCCATTCGGCTGAAAGGGATGCTTTGCAGCCACCCAGCTCTCCCGGAGCCGTAGCCAGGCTTGCCCTGCCTCCCCTTGGACACCCGATTTATTGCTGCCGGACCCGCGGCGCTCTCGCCCCACGCCGGGCTCCAGACCCCAAACACGGACCCTGCCCTGCCTCGGGGGCTTTGCTCCCCACCCCCGAGCTGGGGGATCCCACGGAACGGGCCTGCCTGGAGTGAGCAGCTCGATGGCAAATGACACCAAGGGCTGATCCCTGGAGGGTGTCCCCGGGCAGGGCTGGTCCCTGGAGGGTGTCCCCGGGCAGGGCTGATCCCCCGCGGGTGTCCCAGGGCAGGGCTGATCCCTGGAGGGTGTCCCTGGGCAGGGCTGATCCCTGGAGGATGTCCCCGGGCAGGGCTGATCCCCCACGGGTGTCCCCGGGCAGGGCTGATCCCCCACGGGTGTCCCCGGGCAGGGCTGATCCCTGGAGGGTGTCCCAGGGCAGGGCTGATCCCCCACGGGTGTCCCCGGGCAGGGCTGATCCCTGGCGGGTGTCCCCGGGCAGGGCTGATCCCCCACGGGTGTCCCCGGGCAGGGATGACCGCAGCCCGCCCTGCTGCCGCCGTGTGCTCGGTTACGCCGGGGTTTTACTGTCCCCGCCTGTATCGTTTCCAGGAGCGCAATCCAAACATCCTGAGGGTGATTCCCGAGGAAGCCCCATCCTTCTGGAGAGCTCCATCCCAGCTCTGTCCCTCTGCCACTTCCGGCCCCGGAGATGCCCAGGACACCTTAAAACCAGAGGGTTTGCAGTGATCAGCTCTGTATTCTAACAAAGAACAAAGGGGAAAGAGCCGTGGGCTGCTCTTATTGATGTGGACACAACCTGGAGATATTCTGGATCTACTCGGGGATTAATGAGGACTCGTCCTTTCACTATTTTTGATAATAAATACATCAGCCTGCTGGATTTTCCAGCTGCTGTTCTCAGCCATGAAGGTTGGAACCTTTCTGGTTCATGTTTTCCAGAGCTGAAGGGAAAGAAATTAGCTAAAGGCAGGGAATAACAATCCCAAATGAGGGGGCTTGCCCCCATTTACTCACACAGGCAGCCCAGATGGAGATGAGGGAGCTGCAGGTGAAAGTTTCCTCATGGATCAAGGGAAGAAATAGGAACGAAAATAAAAGGACGAGGAGACTGATCTGCATCTCATTCTGATGGAACAACATTTGGTGCCATCACTCACCTTCCACTGCTGGTGCTGAGGGCCTTGCTCCTGGAGCAGGGATTCTCTTCTCACTGAGCACAGGAATGCCAATAACTTCATAAAAATGGTAAAGCTGCGGGATGTAGCCCAGCCCTGGTGGTTTCTAAGGGACTTGGAGCATGGCTCAATTCCTGAATCTCTGTGCAGGCAATGTCCAGGCACTGGGAGAAGGGCAGTGGGATGCAGAAATCCCCCCCTGGGGCAGGACAGCTGAGCTGGTGGAGCAAAAAGGGTTGAATATCATTGGAGATGGGGTTTACAGTTTGCATAGGGAGCAGAGAAAGCCAAAATCCCTCTGCCCCCGGGTCCTGAGCTGCAGATCATGTTCCTTCTGATCCCAGGAAAATCCCAGCATGGGGAACACGGTGACCCACGAGGCTGAAGGGAAGGAGACAGGAAGGATTTTACATCAGAAAAGTACAAGGGAGACAAGATGTGAATTAAACACCTTTGAGCCCTAAAACCGACACTCTGCAGGCTTTGTCTGATGCTCACACGGCTGTGGGAGTGTTGCTGGAGATGACGGGTGTCTCTCCAGGCTGTTTTCCAGATCCAATTGAGGCAATTTTAGCTGTGTTGGGCTCCCATCAGAGCCTCTCCTGCAGTCAGCTGCTCTCCCCAGCACAACATCTCTGCTTGCTTTCAGCCCAAATTGGTTTCACTTAAACTTCCCCCCACTGGAAACGTCCTGGCCCAGCTGTCCCTGAGGGGTCAGGGCTTTGCTGGTGGCAGGCAGTGATCCAAGGGCTGTGTGCCTCAGGAGCTTTCCAAAAGGGAGCTGGGAAGCCAAGCGAGCTCCACCGAGTGCTGGTACCAGGCTGAAGGTGACTGCAGCAGGGAAGGAAAGGGATCTGCTGGCTGTGGGGGGGATTCAGCCGGGGAAGGGAGCTCCTTCAGGCACTGCCTCTTTCCCAGGGCAGAAATCCGGGGCTCCCTGGAGCGGCCAGATCAGCGATGTGGATCTCCCTGCTCTGCTCCTCTGCCTCCAGCATCCCGTGGGGGTCGGGCTGGCTTGGGGGCCCTGGGTTTGGGGAGAGCACAGTTTGTGCACACAGAGCACAGGAGACACCTGCAGATGTGGATTCTTCTCCACTGCTGCTGCCCAAGAAGTCCAAGACCATTCTGGACAATATCAGCAATGGTGGGGCCAGCAGGACCAGGGCAGTGAGGGCAGGGATTGTCCCCTGTGCTGGCACTGCCAGGGCACCTCCAGTCCTGTGTCCAGTCCTGGGCCCTCAGGACAACACAGACCCTGAGGGGCTGGAGCGTGTCCAGGGCAGGGAACGGAGCTGGGAAGGGGCTGGAGCCCCAGGAGCGGCTGAGGGAGCTGGGAAAGGGGCTCAGGCTGGAGCAAAGGAGGCTCAGGGGGGACCTTGTGGCTCTGCACAAGTCCCTGACAGGAGGGGACAGCCGGGGGGGTCGGGCTCTGCTGCCAGGGAACAGGGCCAGGAGGAGAGGGAACGGCCTCAGGCTGGGCCAGGGGAGGCTCAGGGTGGATTTTGGGGAAATTTCCCCATGGAAAGGGTGCTCAGGCATTGGAAGGAGCTGCCCAGGGAGGACTGGAGTGCCCATCCCTGGAGGGATGGACGTGGCACGTGGGGACATGGGTCAGTGGTGGGCTTGGCAGTGCCGGGGCAGTGACTGGACCTGGTCCTGGAGGTCTTTTCCAACCAAAGGTTCTGTGCTCCTGCAAAAGGAACTGGCAGCTTAACCCCCCTCCCTGCCGAAAGGAGACCCGGAGACACAACTTCCTGAGGGGCTCGGCCCCACAGGAGCGGTTCCCTCCCGGCGCTGGGTTTATCGGGGCCGTGCCCTTCCCGGCCCGGGGGGGCTGGGGCGGCGGGCCCGGAGCCGCTCCCTGCGCTCCGCATCGCCGGCTGGGCTGGAGGATGGGGAGGAGGGGGAGGCGGCGGGGAGGCCCGGCGAGGAAGGGGTTAGCGGGGGCCGCGGCGCGGGGCTGGCGGCGGAGGGTGGTCCCTGGCCGGGCCGGGGGAGCGCGGCGCGGCGCGGCGGGGCTCGGGCTGCGCTCGGGGCTGCGGGGCCATGGGGCGCTGAGCCGGGGCTGCCGCGCCGCGCCGCTCTCCTCCTCCTCCTCCTCCAGCATCGCCTCATCTCGGTCCGGTTCTTCGCTTGTTTGATTTGATTTCATCCCTTTGCTCGATTTTTTTTTTTTATATTATTTTTTTCTCTCTCTCCGCCATCCTCACCGCCCAGATCTCTCTTTGCCTCCTCCCTCCATCCTCCTTTGAATTACTCGTCTGGGAGCGATCTGGAGGGGGGGGGAACAGTGGAGCCGAGCAAACCTGTGGCGGAGGAGGCGGCTGGTGGAGAGGTGAGTGAGGAGGTGGCGAGGGATGGGGAGCTCGGGCTGCCCCCCGGCCGGGCGGTGAGGAGGGGAGGGCTCGCAGGGAGCCGGCTGCGCGCAGGCAGCGCCCTCCCCTCCCCGGCTCGGGGGCACCGCAGCTCCACGGGGAACCTGTTGGGGCTTCAGCCAGCCTTGCCAGCCGGGTCAGACGGGCCGGCAGCCGAGCGATGCCGGCGGGGGATCCGCGGGTGGCCGCGGGGGTGCGCGGGGGGGATGCTCGGGATGCTCATCCCCTCCTCCCCTCGGTACCCAGCCCCGCGGTGTGATGGATTCGCGGCTGTCCCCCCTCTCGGGCGGTGTGCGGCTGTGGGCGCTCACACGCGGGTTTGTGGAGTTGCCATGGAGCGGCACAGCAGCACTTCGGCTGCCCAGAAAACCTTTTTTATTCATTTGCTGGCCCCCCGCTCGTCCGTAGCGCGGGTGATGTAATGAGAGCTCGGTGTCCCTGCGGTGTCCTGCTCCCGGGGAGCTGGACACGGGTGGAGATCCCAGATCCCAGGGCACAGGGAGCATCGGCCATCGGTTCGAACGGATGGGTCCTAATGGATCTGTCAAACCCAACAAATGCACTTGACGGAGGAATTTGGCCCCAAACACCTCCTGATGCCGCTGTCGGCAACCAAAAGGCTCCGAGCAGAGTCGTGCCCGTCCCCGGCTCGGAGCTGTGATGAGCCCAGCCCCGGCTGCTTTCTGCTGATTCAATCGCCAGGTTTAACACCTGATTTGCAGCGATCGCCTCCTGCTCGCCCCCTCGAGCAGCCCCGGGGCTGCAGTGGGGCGGGCCGAGCTGCCGGGCTGTGCCGGCTCCTGGGCGAGCCGCTTTCGGCTACTCAGCAGCTCCTCAGACCTTTCCCACCCACCAAGTTTCGCTGTTTTCCATGGAGCAGCTGCCTCCCCCTTAGCGCCGTGCCGCGCTCACCCGCGGGGCGCCTGGCGAGCTGTGTCCCCTCCCGGTGGCTTTGGGAGAATGGTGAGTGGGAGAGTCCTCGGGATACGGATGGGCTGCGCCGGGACATGAGAGCGGGACGGGAGCTGCGGTGGGAGCGGCTCCCCGGGCTCTGGGTGCCGGAGGAGAGGTGTGTGATCCTGCGTGGCTCCAAGGGCTCGCTGGACTACAGGAGGAGCTTCCCGCAGCCTGGGAAATGGAATTTGCCCGCTGTTGAGCTGTAGAATAGCTGCACAAGGCCGGCGCTGGCACAGGACTGGAGCGCCCAGGGTGCTGGCATCACGTAGGCAGCTGCCACCGAAATGACACACTTGATTGAAGGCCAAAAGAACCCAATACGTAACTGCTGTGATTAAGCTCCATATGATGCCTCAGAGCAAGTAAAAACCCCTCCTTCATCTCATCTTGCTTGTAACGAGACAGCCGTTGCAGGGCTCTCATTTGGGTCATGTTGTGGCTTTTGGGGGATTTTGGGGGGGTTGTTTTGGGTCGGGTTTTTTTTGCTTCTGGCTGTACACACCCATGACCTGCAGCAATCTGCACCCCCGCGATGCCCCCTGAGAGCCTGGGGCTGTAGGTGTGCTGCTAGCTGGGAATACAGATCCGAGCAGGTAAGAGCTCCCGATGCCGTTTCTTTACCAGGGAATATTCCAGCTGGCTCCCCGTGGGGAGGGAGAGGGTCTCTTGCACGCGCCCTTCCCCCTGGAGTGCATGTGTGGGACTTTATTCCCGGGAAGGGTTTGACGGGGTAGCTTCATCCTTTCAGTTCGGGGAGTCTCGGTGGATGCTCGGCTGTTTGCTCAGGGGATGCTCTGGACCTGTAGCCAGATCCTCTCTGCACTGCACCTGTGGGTAAAGGCTCTGCCCGGAGGGGTCTGCATGGCTCGGGGCAGAATCGCACCGGGAAGAGAGGGACCGCAGCCCGATCCTGCTCGGGGTGAAGCTTCCAGGGGGTCTCAGGGCTGCAGGGCTCTCCTGGGCAGGGTCTGTCCTGCAGGAGCTGCGTTCTGCTCCTGAGTTCCTCAGCAGTGTGCAGAGGTTCTCCAACGCCTTCCCTTAAGTTCTCCGTGGGGCGGGGGTTTGGTCCTGGGAACAGGAGGATTTGGGCAGGGAACAGGAGCGCTTCGCAAGCAGCCTCCCTGCCATCGAGCCCTGGCTTGCGAGGAGAAAAAACCCCAAACCAAACCAGAGCAAGAGTTGGCACAACGGGTGATTTAACCCGAATCTCCTTCCTCGCCTGCCTCAGCCGGGCGGGGAGCGGGGCTGAGCCTCCTGGCTCCATCACCACGCAGGTTCTGTCCAATCGCAATGTGCTGGAGGGCTCTGCTGATGCAGCCGATCCCTTCCGTACCACGGCGGATCTGTAGCTGTAGATGGGTTTAGAAACAACATTTTGGTGGCTGCTTGTCCGGGCTTTCCTGCCCCAGCCCAGGCGCGTTTCAATGGCCGGTCCCGTGCGGCTCCCTCCGCCTCCAGGAAAGCTGCCCCTGTAAGTTCGATGCAATGCAAGCTTCTCGTTGTCTTTCTCTCGAAATGTCCTAATTTCTAAGCGAAATCATGGCTTGACCCATGAAACGAGGGTGCTGTGCATGTTTTGTCTTCCAGAGTTGTGGTAAACTGAGCAAAAAGCGCACTGAGAACTCCTTGGACTAGAAATGCCCTCCACCATCATTTTAGATTTGTGCTCATAGAACTTTTATTGATTTGGGATGAAATATGGCAGGCAACCTATGAGGAGATGCAAATTCAAACAGGCAGAGCCTTTTCAGAAAATGCTGGGAATGTCAGAAGGGTCTGAGAGCGTTCACTGTAGCCAGGTGCCTTCCCGAGGTAAATGGAGAGGGTTTTTGATGTTGTGTAAACAAGACCAAGTCAGTTTTATTCAGTTCAAACAGTCCCCAGCTAACGATGCACTGGGAATCGATCCTATGGAGGAGCTTTGCAAGGCTGGGGAGGCTTTAATTGTGTTTTTAACCTGTGAATGTGGTTGGTGTTAAAAGTGTGAGCCAGAAACTCCAGTAAATGCTGGGTATTATGCAATAGTTCTTGGGCTATCATGAAAAGAGGGCAATAGAAACAAACTGGTTTATAGGTCTGCTTTTAATTAACTGCAGCCTCCTTCGATAAAAGCACTAACATGTGAAAATGGTTCACAGAATAAAGACATTAAGCAGTGGCAGTAAAAGCCACAGTCTGAATTCAGTCTGTTGAACCTGGAGCCCATGGGCAGGACCTGGAAAACGTAAAGAAATACAGTGGGTGGTTCTAAAAGTGCCCTCTCATTCCTTGAACTTAACATCAGCCTGTGGAGGCTTGCTGGGCATAACTGCGTTTGCATTTTTACAGCAGGAGAAAGGCAAACCTGAAACATCTGCACTGAATTCTGTCCCCGGGTCTGTCCCTGAACATCTGCACTGAACGCTGCCCTCGGGCCTGTCCCAACTGGGGCTTCCAGGCCCCTTTTTGGACCTGGACCCTTCCTGGACCTCCCTTTTCCAGGCATCATCCAGCCATGTCACCTGGCTGGAGGGTTTGGATCCGTGTTGTTCCGTGCCTGGAGCGTTCCCTGTTGTGTGGGCAGCTCTGCAGGTTTGGTGGCTGTCCCTGGGTGGGGACACTGCCCAGTGGGGGTGGCAGGGCCCAGTGGGTTCATCTCTGAACCCCCAGCACTGAGCGATGCCTGGCGGAGCTGGGGGGAGGTGCAGGTTTGGGGCTCTCTGATCCATCCCTTTTCCTTACCCTCCTGTATTTCCAGGCCTTTTCCCGAAGTCCTTCCCGCGGTATCTGTAGGGGTTTGGATATTCAGGAGTGCAGGAGGGTTAAAATGGGGCTGCTTTGCCTTTGAACAGGCTGCGG
This sequence comes from Corvus hawaiiensis, assembly GCF_020740725.1. Classification (NCBI taxonomy): domain Eukaryota; kingdom Metazoa; phylum Chordata; class Aves; order Passeriformes; family Corvidae; genus Corvus; species Corvus hawaiiensis. Next base: position 10,322,719 of record NC_063232.1, on the reverse strand, counting down.
GCAGTGGGGGTTTGCTGTGGTCCCCGGGTGTCCTGCAGGGTGCTGGGGTGGCTGGCACAGGTGACAGCACGTGCAGACAGACAGGTGACAGTGGGGAGAACGCTGGGTGCGTATCATTTCCTTGGCATCTCTGTCTCCTGGATGCTGAGCTGTTAAACCAGAACGTGAGCCAGCCCCAGGAGCTGGAATTTGTTCGGTTGCGGGAATGGCTCCGCTGATGTCCTGCACAAACCCAGTTCGGCTCCGTCCCTTCCCAGCCTCTGTTCCCTGGGTTTGTGCTCTCCCCCTGCCCAGGACCTGGTCCTGCGGGGGTCGGGGGGCAGAGCCTCCCGGAGTTAATGAGTTGTGCCTGACGAGGCTCTGTCCCCTCAGAGTGTGCAGAGACACCTCCGTGCCTCTGAGGGGTTTCCCCTCCTGCCAAACCTTGGGCAAACCGAGGAGGAAGCCCCGGCCCAGGTGAGCCCTGCTGGGCTCCCAGCCTGTCCCAGCACAGGGAGCTGCAGGAGCTGCTGTGACCCCAGGGAAGTGTCCCGTGGGCAGGGTTTGGATACCTGCACTGTTTTTGCTGCTAATTAGCAAACGTCCCAAAGGGTGCACGGACACATCCAGAGGCTGCCAAGGATGTCACAGGAAAGTGTTCTTTGGGATCTGTTTATTCATTCAGCCCCAGAGACTCTGCCCTGACCCCTTTTAAAAGCAGCACTCGAGGAGAAAGGGCCTCTCTCCTTTTCCCCCTGAGTATTCCTGACCTCCTTGGGGCAGTGATTTCCCCTCTCAGCACATCAGCTCTTATGCAAATGAGATTCCAAAGAGCTGATCAGCCCTGCCAGGTATTAAGGTTGGGAACAGCCAGCCCGAGAGAAAATCCCAGGAAAACCAAGAAAATGAAGTCTCCGTAACTGTTTCCAATTATCCAGAGCTGCTGTTCTCCTGGTGCTTCGGGAAGAGACATGGGAGTCTCTCAGGGTCGAGCTGTTTACAGAGTGCTTGTGGGTTTCAGACCCCCGCCAGCATCAGATTTCTCTCGTACGTTCCCTTCAAATAAAGGCTGACATAAAAATAAGGACGCTGTAATTTGTGCCACCCCGAGAGCTCAGCGCTGCTCCAGCAGGAAATGATCCCTGGGGTTCTGGAACAGCTTTGCTGAGATCTTCCAGGGAGCAGGAGCTGGCAGGGAAAGCAGCACAGACTGACCCTGCTCTCCCTGACAGGATCTGGTGCCTGGGGAATTGAGGATGGCGAGGTTCTCCAGCACGGGCTGGGGCCAGGGAGTGCTCCGAGCTCTGCAGCCTCACAGCTCTGGGGCTTGGCCCTTGGGAAAGGCCCATTCCCAGCGACTGCTGGGTGTGGGGTCACCGGGATACTCCTGCCACAGGCAGGGGGTGGGGTAAAACAGCTGCTCCGAGGGGATGGATGGATGGACAGAGGGAGGGATGGATGGAGAGAGGGATGGACGGAGAGAGGGATGGACACACAGACCACCTTTGGCAGCAGTGCTGCAAGTCCTGTGTGTCCAAGGCAGCCGATGTTCCTGGTTTCTGCAGGAGTGGGGCCACTGGCACAACAGTCCCTGTGCCCTTTGTCCCCACAGCCCGTTCCCGGGTTAGTGACAACCAGCCTGGTGGCTCTGGACACCTCTGGCTGGGCCAGGTCTCCCTCTGGGTCTGTTCACCCTCTCCCGGCAGCCTGGGATCCTCTCTGGAAACCTGGATCCCCTTCAAGCTGGGCCACTGTGTCTGAGGACACTTTTCCAAGGAATCTGCTGGCCCTGGATGTTTGCAGGGGAAGTGCTGGGAGTGGATCTCGGTTGGAGTCTTACACCCCGATCCACCTCAGTTTGCATAAAATTGCTCCGGTGCTGGGGTTGCCCTCGTCCCTAACTCCCTTCTGCTCATTCCTGTGTGTTGGTGGCTCCAGCCCTCCCAGCTCCCAGGGAATTGTCTATAGGAACCATCAGCCACCGCTTTAAAAAATAACCCTCCCCAGATGTCCCAAAGCCTCCTTGAAAGAAGAGGTCTGGCAGAAGTCAGATTTATTGGGAGCAATTAATTGTCCTGCTAAGAGCCCTCAATGTTTTGGCATTTCATTAATAAGACGTAATCAACCACCAGGCTATTTGGAGTGTGTTACTCTGTCAAATCCGCTGTTAATTGTCACTATTTGATAGATTTCATGTTTATAATTACCCGTGTGTGACGCAGGGTGTGCTCTGAATAATCCATTGTGTATTGTTTTGTGAAGCAGGGCGCTGGGGGTGCCAGGAATCGCTGCTGCCTCCAGGGCTGATTCATGCCCAGCCAGGGGAGGGAACTGGACAGGAGGGAGTGAACAGAAGCTCCGAAAAGTCCCCTCCAGCCAGGCTCAGTGAGCAGACGCCCGGCAGCCGTGAGTGGAGGAGAAAAGGGTTCAGTAGAGCAGGGAGTGTGTTGGGGATGGTTACGGGGGCGAGGGTGCACCAGTGACATTTCCTCCTGCTTTGATGTGCTCCTCAGCTCTGCTCTGAGCTCTGGGATATTTTTTTTCCTTGCTGTCAACAAGGACCTTGTTCTCAGCGTTCAGTTCTCAGTGATCTCGTGTTCTTGTACTCGGGGAAAAAAAACGAGCTGAGTATTCCAGAGAAAGGAAATTGGGATCTTTTAGTGTGTGAGCAGCCAGGACTGAAGGGTGGGGTCGGTGTGAGGGGCTGGGCAGGGGCGGGTGATGCTCCAAAGCCTCTCTGGCACCCCTGACCTGCCGTGGGTGCTCAGCTGAACCTGCTCTCCGTTGGTTTTGTCCATTCTCCCTCTCCTGAATGCTGGAGAAGCTGATTTCTGGGAAGGGGGGCAGGAGGAGCCCCCTCCCCATGCTGGCAGGGATTCCTGGCGGGCACTGGGTGGTCCTGGCTCCCCTGGCTCCATCCAGAACAGGATGCTCTGGGCCGGGGAAAACAGGATGCAGTGGGCTGGGAGTGCTGTGGCAGCTCCAGCAGCTCCATCATCCTCTCTCAAGGGTGGCTTCTCCTGGGTTTGAAGGTCCAGGAGGAGCTCAGAGCCTCCAAAGTGGGAAACAAACCATCAGCAGCCGTGGGTTTTCACCCTGTTACCTCCAACAGCGTCCTCCGAGGCACCGGGGCCTGGGGACGGGCTGGGTGTGTCCCTCCTGGTCAGGCAGGAGATGTCCCTCCTGGTCAGGCGTTTGTTCCAGGGGTTGGTCACCTTTGCAGGTCCCTTCAGCCTCCCACCACAGCCCCCTTCTGCCTGGAGACCTGAGACGGTTCCGTAGCCTGCGTCGGTTTTCTCTCCTAAACCCTCGTCCTCTCTGGAAAGGGCTTGTTTTGGGAAGCCCAGTGTGATGGACACCGTGGCTGTCCCTGGGGTCCTGCAGAGGAGCTCAGCCCACACGAGGCAATGGGAGGCTGGGATAAAAGTTTCATTCCCAAACTGATTTTTTCATGTTTCCAGGTGAATTATTAGAGGGGAGAAGAGATTGGAGACTTTGGAGACTTTCGTTGCATTGCTGGCTTTTTTTTTTTTACTTTCTAGCATCAACTCAGAGGCTTTCCAAACCTGGAAGATGGAAATACTAATCTTGGTTAAACACAACTGGGGGCAGCAGCAGCGACAGAAAGTGGGAGAGGGCAGCAAAAACCTGGGGATTTCTGGCTGCAGAGGGTGAGGATGAGTTTGGGAGCTGAGAGGAGCTGTGGTGAGGGGAAATGAGCTCTGCTGGCTCTGTAATCGGGCAGGTTAAGCCTGTTTGGGAGTGGAAAGGGTCTTTATCCCCTTGTGAGTGCTTCTCCTGCCCTGGGGACACACAAGGAGTTATCAGGTCCTTGCAGTCCTTCCTTCGAGCTGGGATCAGCCCCAGCCACGGTTCAAAAGCAACAAACAACAGCTCTGATTCCTCTGTCCCTCCGTGCTCTCACACGTGCAGCTCCCAGGCAGAAATGTTGGATTTTATACCTCACCCGGCACCCTCAGCTCTCCCCTTGTGCCAGAACTCAAAGCAGCAGCAGTTGTTTAGAGACATGCTGTCTTTTCAAGTGCGTCCTCTGCTTCTTCATTTCAAATTTACTGCAGAAGGTGGGAAAAGAACCCAGCACAAAACGCTCTGAAGCTCCAAGTGCTTTGTAGTCCCTGACTCTGGAAGTCTGTGGCTCCTGAGGTGCCGTCCATTACACGAGGCTGTCACTCAGATCTTGTTTTCTGCCTTGCAGGGGACTTTTTTTCCTTCCCAGTTACACCTCAGAATGCTGCAAACCATCTGTCTGTGAAGTCCTTTTCCCCCAGTGATCGCCGTGGGGAGCTTTATTGTTGGTATCCCAGCCCAGGTCTGCATTTCCTGCCTGGATTAGAGGAACTCAATGAGGGTTATGCTAATAAATAATCAGATAGAGCCCAAATGCCGTGAAGGTGTGCCAAGGGCACTGGGGAGAGGAAGGGTTGGGACTGGGAATGTCCCTGGAGGTCAGTTTGAGCTTTACCTGTATCCCCACCAGCAGGGGTTCAGTGAATCCCACCTGTGGGGGTTCGGATCTCATGTTTGCAGCCCGTAAATCCTTGTAAAAGGGGTGGGATTTGCCTGGATGGATTCATTTGCTGAAAATATGTGTGAGGAAAGCCGGGTCTAACTTCTGATAAGCACCCAGGAAAGTGGGAGCCCTCCTGTGTCCCAGAAAAGCTTTCAGAGGAGCTTTAGGGCTCCCTGCACTCTCATCCTGGTGGCTGCAGCCCAGCCTGAGGAGATCTGCCTCCCCAAACCTGCCCAGAGCATTCAGCGCTCTGCAGGCTCGGCAGGGAGCCTCTGCTCTCTCCTCCTGTTTATAAATATCCCAAAATGTGCCTTCCCGTGGGTGTGGGGGTCTGAGATCAATAGAGATTGGGATCAATAGGCAGCCAACACAGCCTCCCTCCAGGACCGGCCTCCCCAGGAGGATCTATTTTAGGGCTTTCTTTTAAAAGCACCAGACTTTGTTTTTCCCCATCCCAAGGCTCCTTCCAAGGCCACTCCTCTTGGGTTTGTAGCACAGAACGAGCCTGAGCCTGCTCTGAGCCCGGGCTCTCCTCACACCCCTGAGCTGAGCCTGATTAAACCAGACCTGTGCACTTCATTGCTGCAGCTTCAACCTTCGCACCTTGCCAAGCTCTGCATCCCCCGAGCTCCTCCTGGGGCCCTGCAGGCTCTGCCTTTGGAAGCTCGGGCTCAGATTGCGCTCGAGGTGCCAAGTTTGTGCACAAAGTAAATTAAAAAAGAAAAAAATCTTTAAAGCTATTGTTAGCAGCAGGGAATGCAGGTGACAAGGGACAAAGTGACTCTTCCCAGCACAAGGATTTTGTCTTCCCTGAACTGTGCTGGCTGCAGAGCAGCCATGAGGATTTAGTCCAGCTCAGCCGCTCCCATGGCAGAGGTTAAGCCAGGCCTAACCACGACCCTCAGCTGTCCCAGCCTCCTTGGAGAGAGGGAAGCATGGGCAGCACCAGGGAAAAGGAGCAGAAGTCGCAAGGGAGCCTCGTTGGGAGGCAGGGGGTGACCCCTGGCTGGTGCCTCATGGAGGATCAGATAACCCTGGGGTCTCCCAGGTGGCACTTGGGGCTCTGTTTGCTCTGCTGTCCCCCTTGGGTCCAGCTCAGATCACACAGGCTCCCTCCAAGGACAGCGGCAGCGGCTCAGCCCTGGGGAAAACGGGATCATTTCCTCCGGAGTTCCTGCTCTTCTCTACTTTAGATGTTCAAATGTTGCTGTGCCCAGGGAGAAGCAACTTTAACACCTTCACTTCATTCGATGAATTTTTAAAGGCTTTAAAAGGGAGCTCAGGGACTTCCTAGCTCCTGTTCCAGTTTCCCCGGCCATCTGGTTGCTTCCTGGATTTTCAGTATATTCCTGTATTCCTTTCAGCCCCGGGAAAGGGCTGAGAGAACAAAGCTTGTGCTGGTGCTCCCCTCCTGTGTCCTTGGCCCTCCATGGGGGGGGGTGAGGTTCCCATTCCTCCAGCTCAGACTCTCTGCTCAGCCTCAGCCCCATCTGTGCTGGGAATCTCCATTTTATCCTCACCCCACTTTTCCTCATCTCTGCCTGCTCTGTTTGGCACCACGAGGCTCAACATCCAGCGTGGGACCCTGCCCGCCCAGGGGGCTCACAGCCCCCGGGACCCACAGGGTTGCAGCCCCCTGGGGAAGGCAAACACAGGGTTCTGGCAGCTGGGACACCCAGGCAGTGCAAGGGGCCTCGTGCCTTCCATGCCTGAGGCTGGAAAACCGGGATGGACTCCCCACAAAGGGCTCCTGGGCGTCCTTTGGGCTGCACACAGGAGAGAGGGGAGCAAGGAGCCTCTTCTGAAGTGGTGACCACCAAGGGAGGTCCAAGATCAGTAGAAATTGGTCCCAGTTCCATCTCAGAGACGGATACTGGAGCTGAACCTTGGGTTTAATGGTTGCGTGGGGTTCTACGGGCTCTGTAAGCCTTTTTGGGAAGAGCAGGGGCTGGTGAGGGATGGGAACCACAGACGTATGAGCAGTGTGGAGATGGCTTTTTATTTATCCTGATGGAACCTTACTCACAAAAATCTTCAAAATTCCACAAGCGTGGCTGTGCTGAGAGGCAGGAGCGAGGCTGGCAGTGCAGGACGGGGGTGGCACCCGATGGGAGCCTGGCACAGGGGCCAGAACCTGCCAGGGGACCACGGGGACGCGTCCAGACACGTGGTGAGGGGTTCTCTGAGGTGCCATAGGGACATTTCCACGCTCCTGGTGAGGGGTTCTCTGAGGTGCCATGGGGACATTTCCACGCTCCTGGTGAGGGGTTCTCTGAGGTGCCAGGGGGACATTTCCACGCTCCTGGTGAGGGGTTCTCTGAGGTGCCAGGGGGACATTTCCACGCTCCTGGTGAGGGGTTCTTTGAGGCCCTTCTGGTTTGATGTCAATGTTTTCATGACATTTTCATGGTATTATTCAAGGAGATTTCACCGCTCCCAAATCCCCAAACTGCTTTTGGTTTGTGATTTTCCCGGTGGGAAATGTGTCTGTGGCGGAGAGCAAAGCTCCCAGCCCAGCTCCCTGCTCAGGGGCTGCTGGAGAGCTCTGGAAAAGGGGCAGGAGCCCCAGTCCCACCCAGAGGAGGGGCACACTGCTCAGACGGAACATCTGAATTGGTCAAACCGTGTCAGGGCTCTGCCCCCAGCCCCAGCAGCTGCTGCTGACTCAGTGCCAGGGCCAGCACGGGGGCATGGAGCTGATGGCACCGCTCCACTCCTGACTTGGGTTTTCCAGGGTCTCACAGGGCACGGGAAGGAGCAGCCACAGGGAAGCTGGAGGTGTCTGTGCTTCTGACATGGGCATTTTGGCTGCGTTCAAAATGAATCCCAGAATGGCCTGGGTGGGAAGGACCCATCCAGTGCCACCCCTGCCGTGGCCAGCCACACCTCCCACTAGCCCAGGCTGCTCCAACCTGGCCTTGAGCACTTCCAGGGATGGCAATTCCAGCCTGGACCAGTCTGGCTGTGCCAGCACAGCCCTTTTTTCCCAGACAGGCATCGAGCACCTGCATATTCCCATGAAGCTTTTATGGATTCCAGCCTTGAGTGCTTTCCCACCCCGGTGCTTTCAGAGCCCTCCCACAGCCCGCCCCTCCTGGGCTCCTTTTTGCTGTTCCCCCCCACCCCCCTTTTTGCTGTTTTCCCCCCTTTTTTGCTGCTTTCCCCCCCATTTTGCTGCTTCCCCTCCCCCTTTTTGCTGTTTTTTCTCCCTTTTTGCTGCTTCCCCCCCATTTTGCTGCTTCCCTCCCCCCTTTTTGCTGTTTTTCCTCCCTTTTTGCTGCTTCCCCCCCATTTTGCTGCTTCCCTCCCCCCCTTTTTGCTATTTTTCCTCCCTTTTTGCTGCTTTCCCCCCCATTTTGCTGCTTCCCCCCCCTTTTTGCTGTTTCCCCCCTCTTTTTGCTGCTTCTTGCCCCTTTTTGCTGTTTTTCCTCCTTTTTTGCTGTTTTTATCCCCTTTCAGGCTTGGGTTTGCCTGCAGGTTCCTGTCTGGGGGTGCTGGGTGTTCCTGAGGCACAGCTGCACCTCCCTGGGGGCCTCCAGCATGGGAGGTGCTGCTGGGCCCGTCTGGAGCATCCCTTGTTAGAGCTGAGAGGTGCTGGATTCCCGAGGCTCTGCAGGGCTTCTGCTGAACGACATGACAGCTTCAAAAAACCCAACATACCTGGGCAGCAGGATTTCATCCAGGATTTCTCACTCCAGGGCATTGTGGCTCTCCTCCAGCACTGAAACACACCACAGGATCCAGGCAGGAGCTGATTTTCAGCCCTCAGGGGAGAGGCATTGTCATTTTTTTAATGGTTGTAGAAGCCAAGGTGGCAAAAGTGATTTTTAAAATCCGTGATTTGCTGCTATTCCGACTGTGGGTGAGCTCAGGGAGGGCAGGGCTGGAGTTTCCTTCACCCAGGGCTGGGGCAGCGGGTGTCAGTCCCAGCCCCATGGGCTCGGAGTATGCTGTGTTTGCAGCACAAGCTCAGCCCAAAAGTGATCTCAGGACTGCTTTAAATCTGTGGTTTGCTGCTATTCCAACTGTGGGTGAGCTCGGGGAGGGGGGATTTTTCCCTCTGCTCAGGGCTGGGGCAGGGGGGTGTCAGTCCCCACCCCATGGGCTCACCAAACGCTGAGCCTGCAGTGCCAGCTCGGCCCAGGGGGAGACTTAAACGCCTTTCAAGTGATTTGAAAAATCAGTGTAATTGCTTTTAGTGATTCTTGGCATTGTCCAAGAGCAGGACTCGATGATCCTTGTGGGTCCCTTCCAGCTTGGGACACTCTGTGATTACCGTGGGGCTATCCAGAGAATTATCCAGAGAATTTTCCAGAGGAAGCAGGAATGGTTTGTGGTGGGCCTGGAAACAAATGGAGGTGGTGCAAAGGGCTGGAAGTGTCTCTCCAGTGATACCAGAGCTGGCTTTGCCTCTGAGTGTCCCTTGGCCAGGTAAAATTCCCATTTTAGTGCCAAGCAGGTGTCAGAGAGAACAACACCTCCAGGTGAATTGGCAAGGGCTGGGAAATTACAGATGTGCTTAATGAAACAGAACCCCTTGTTTACGGTTTCTGATGTGCTGCTGGAGCAAACCTGCTCCCAAATAAAAATACTTAAAGTTACGATTAGGATTTATTTACATAATTACTGCCAGAGAAGTTCCTGGAACGTGCTGAGCAGTGCAAGAGGAGCCTCCTGGCTCTCCCGCTCTGCTTGCCCGTGTCTCCAGGCTGGTTTGCTGCTGGGGCTCTGTCACAGCCGTTCCCACCTCAGGGAGGCTTTTGTTCCCAAAGGAATCCATCCATCCTGTCCATATATTTCCTTTATTGACTCTGCTGGGAACACACAGCTGGGGCAGAGCCAGCTCATCCTTGTGACCAAGGTGTTGGCTGGAGCAGCATCCGCAGGTGGCACTTCCCTCCTGTGGCAGAGCGCCTGGCAGCAGCGAGGTGCCCTTGGGCTCTGCTCCCGAGGCCTGGGACCCCCCCGTGCCCCCCGATGTGACCTTGTCCTGCACAGTGGTGTCAGTGAGGGCTTCCAGAGGCACTGCCCAGCCAGTCCTGGCCACCTCCAGCCCCAGGCAGGCCCTGGCCAGCTCTGGGTGCCTCTGGGGACTCTGCTGATTTATTTCTGCTGGAAATGTGCAGCCCGAAGTGCAGTAGGCCCGGGCTGGGCTTGTGCTGATTGAATCCAGCCCAGGGTATGACAAATCTTCCTCTTAATATTTCAATTGACTTTGGCAAACTTGCCTCCCGCTTGTGTCTCCTAAATCACCGCCTGAGTGCTGCTGACAGTAATTCCCACTCCTGGCTGGGCACTGGCTGCCCTTCCCTCAGCTCTGGGCTTGGGACCCGCGGGGTTTGCACACACTGCCCTGCTCCAGCCTCCCACGGAGCAGGATTTCTCCTCAGCTGTCAGATCTGGGAGATGGGAACATTCTTTGCGGGGCCCTGCTCGAATGTGGACGTTCTCCTTTCAGTGGAGTTTGGAGCTGGGGCCCTGTGGTGACAAACTCCTCGCTCAGGGTGGGCGGCTGAACCCTCTGAGGGGGCTGCACGTGCGCAGTGGGGTCTCAGAGGTGTCCAGACCCTTCCATGCCTTTGAAGGTTGTGCTGCTGGGTCCCTTGATCCCTGGAAGTGTCCCAGGCCAGGCTGGACAGGGCCTGGAGGACCCTGGGATAGGGGACCTTGGCCATGCAGTGGCACTGGATCATCTTGAAGGTCCTCTCCAGCCCAAACCAGGCTGTGGTCCCATGACTTTTTCCCCGCGGGTCAGTGCAGACCCCCGTGCTCTCTGTAATTATTACTGAGGCTGAAATCTGCAGCCTCCATGCTGGGAAATCCCATTTTCCTGGGGCTCTGCTGCTCTGGCTCCCCTCACTCCTCTCCAGCCCCCCGAAGCAGCAGCTGCTTTGCTGTTTGTTCCTCCAGACCCTGCCTCAGCCGCTGGGTCAGAGCTCAACCCACCCCTCCCACACCCGCCCGCAGCCTGGGGTGCTTGTCCAGCCCCTCCTCCAGGCCGGCCTTTGCTCCATTGCCATGAAACAAAGGCAGATAATGACCATTGCCTTCTCTCTTCCCGTTTCCCGTGGCAGGGAGAAGATGCCATTCCACCATGTGACAGCTGGCTTGCTGTACAAGGGGAACTACCTGAACCGCTCGCTCTCGGCCGGCAGCGACAGCGAGCAGCTGGCCAACATCTCGGTGGAGGAGCTGGATGGTGAGTGCTGCCCGGGCGTTCCACGGCTTTGGGGATGGGGAAGGCTCCTCTGCACCTTCTCCAGGGTGTTCCATGCGTTTACCCAGGGGATTCCCGCTGGGAAGGCTGCTGGGAAGTGGGATGGCTCAGCAGGTCAGGGACACAGAGATGGTCCCTGGCCAAAGTTGTGCTGGGAGCTGTGGAGCGATTTGAGTCTCAGCTTTTGTCCTCCCACAGCTTTTTGAAACATGGAGCCTGCACTTTATGGGCAAAATGAGAACGTTTAGGTTAATACTGTCCCAAAGATGTCCTTAAGCCCTCCCTGGGACCCTGCAGAGCTGAGTCTGCTCTTCCCACCGAGCCTCATTTGCTCTGAGGCCTTCCCAAAGGGAGGCTCCTCTCCATGTCTCAGCACAAGATGCATGAGGTAGCTGGGGGCTTCAGAAGCTGCAAAGAGCTTTAAAGTTCCATTTTCCAGAGCAGTGGCAGGGAGCACAGAGCGGCCTCAGTCTGGCACAGGCCATCTGAAGGGTGTCCTTGTCTGCTGCCTGGAGGATCCCATCATTTTCCCCTGGAAGCTGTTGTTGTTAATCCCCTCTGCCCTGGCCCGGCACGTGTGGCCAGGTGCTCCCAGTCTGGTTCAGGGGGGAAGGTCTCCTTTGGAGAGGATTTGTGGCTCACCAGGGTCATTTCTGAGTTAAATAATTAAAGTTAATTTTGTTGGCAGACGGTCTTTGAGCATTGTGGTATGAATTGGAGCTCTTGGTTTGCTCCCCAGTGGACGTTTGGTACAAGCCATGGTCAGAATCCGCGGCCTTGATGGGGAATTTGTTGAGGGAAGGATCAAGGCAAGGGTGCAAGGTGGAACTGGTCCTTCCAGGACACCCTGGAGGCATTTTGGAGAAACAGGAGGCCAACATTTCTGCCCACCTTGCTCCTTTTCATGTGTGCTTTGGTAAATCAGAGCTTCATTTCCCAGCCTTTCCAACTCGGAGCCTTTGGATTTGGGTTTGTGAGCTTTATATGAATTTAGCTTGGGTACAGACAGCGTTCTCCTCTTCCCAGTGAGGATGTGAGGACGCAGCTCAGGTGAGAGATGTGAGAAACTGCTTTTAGTGCAGCTTGCCTCAGACCCAGGAGCCCCAGGTCACATCCTGGGCTCTTCTCCTGGGGCGCAGGAGCTTGGCTTGAAGGTTTGAGTTCAGCTGAACTGTGCTGGTTCAGCTTCTCCTCATCCCAAAGATGCCAATTGTATGGCCAGGCACAGCTCTGCCTTGCCCCTGTGTGGGGTGTTGGGGCTGCTGAGCACACGGGAGGAGGTCCTGCAGCTCATTCTGAGCACAAAGCAGGATTTTCTGTTATTCCTGCCCCGATTAAAGCACGGCTGCTGTGGTCGCCTGAGAGCCTTGCAGAGACCTGGCTGCAGCTGCTTCAGGTGGCCCTGGGGCCGGAGCCCCTGGCAGGGCCATGCAGGGCACAAGGGGTGCATGTCCCTGGTGTGCTTCCCTCCACTAGCATGGAAACGGGCTGTGCCTGGTGTGGGATGGGAAATGGGCTGTGCTGAGTGTGGGATGGAAAACGGGCTGTGCTGAGTGTGGGATGGGAAACGGATGTGGGAAAGGAAACGGGCTGTGCCTGGTGTGGGATGGGAAAAGGGCTGTGCTGAGTGTGGGATGGGAAATGGGCTGTGCTGAGTGTGGGATGGGAAACGGGCTGTGCCTGGTGTGGGAAGGGAAATGGGCTGTGCTGAGTGTGGGATGGGAAATGGGCGGCTGTGCTGAGTGTGGGATGGGAAATGGGCTGTGCTGAGTGTGGGATGGGAAACGGGCTGTGCCTGGTGTGGGAAGGGAAATGGGCTGTGCTGAGTGTGGGATGGGAAATGGGCTGTGCTGAGTGTGGGATGGGAAACGGGCTGTGCCTGGTGTGGGATGGGAAAAGGGCTGTGCTGAGTGTGGGGTGGGAAATGGGCTGTGCTGAGTGTGGGATGGGAAATGGGCTGTGCCTGGTGTGGGATGGGAAAAGGGCTGTGCTGAGTGTGGGATGGGAAACGGGCTGTGCCTGGAGAGGGAAGGAAATCCAGTGCAAGTTCCACTCTTCCCCTGCTGTCCCTGGGCCCGTGCGGATCCCCGAGCGCTCGGGCACCGCTGTGTCCGTGGGAGCTGCGGGAGGAGCTGGAGCCCAGCTCCGCCTGCCCCGGGAGAATCCAGCGCTCCAGAGCTGCGGATCGTCGCCGTTAATTAACGGCAAATGAGGGCAATTAGGCGTGGAGGAGCCGCCTTTGGAGCAGGAGCAGCCGAGTGCTGCTAATTGAAGTCCCACCGAAGTCCCGTGGATCAGCCCCGAGCCGGGAGTGGGAGCGCAGGGGGATCGTTCATCTCCTCCCGCAGAGCCCCCTCGCTCTCCGGGAGGCTGAGCAGAGCTCTTTACCTCATCATCCCTTTATTCCCTGCGTGCTAAGCGAAGGCTCCGTGTTCGAATGAAGTTCGTTCCTTCCCTGGCAGCCTTTGCTGCACCCCCCCCTCGCCAGGGCTCTGTGCCTGTGCCACCAGGATGGGCCCCAGTTCGGCGCCGGCACAGAGGAGCTCCACCTCAGGTTACCTTTTTCCACCTGCAAACACGGGAGAGGCACCAAACTGATCCGTGTCTGGAAGTCAGGGCAGCAGAAGAAGCTGGAGATGCTTTTCTGTGCGCCAGCAGCGTTCAGCCTCTGGAATTTATATTTAAGATGAAGTCAGCAGTCTCCATCTCCCCGTGTTTTGTCTCTAATACCAGATCAGTGCCTGGCTGTGCTGGTAATTGGGGAAGGTTCACTGCCCAAACCCCAAACAGAATTAGTCTTCCTGCCTTTAAGCATAAACTGTCTGAGGATGAGTAACAAAATGTTCTTCCTTGAGAAGTTAATGTCAGGCTGTTGGAGCTCTGTGGATGGATCAAGCTGTGAGAGCTCGATGCCAATAACAGATTTGCATTTCATCTTCCAGCCTGGGGAAGAGATGCCAAAATTCTCCTTGGTTTCTTTTTCAATGAGATTTTGGTCCTGAGGGAGTTCCAGCCTATTGAGAAATTCCAGTCACACAGATTAAATTATGATAGGTTTGGAGCTGGAGGAGTTACTGGGAATTTTCTATAACGTTCCTCTGCGCTCAAGGCTCCAACAAGTGCCTGATCTGTTGGGTTTTTTCCAGCGGATTTCTTTTTTTCCTGTGTCTGGCACTGTGTGTGTCAGCACTGTTCACTTGGGAAGGGTTTCTGAGATGCTGCAGGGGGACGGTGCTGCAGCCTGACCCTGCTCCCAGCTCATCCTACAGGGAATTCCCAGGAGTTCTCCCTGATTGCAGCTGCAGGTGGGGGCTGGGGGAGAATGGGGAGACCAGGAAACGGGAAGGAGTCCTGATTTTGGGTAATGCCAGGGGGAAGGAGCCCAGGGCTTGGGGTGAACGCTCCAAGTGCTGCTCTGCCTCTTCTCTGAGTGGTGATTTTCCAAAGGAATATTGAGAATCAGAGAATCCCAGAATGGGTTGGGCTGGCAGGGACCTTAAAGCCCATCCAGTGCCACCCCAGCCATGGGCAGGGACACCTCCCACTGTCCCAGGCTGCTCCCAGCCCCAATGTCCAGCCTGGCCTTGGGCACTGCCAGGGATCCAGGGGCAGCCCCAGCTGCTCTGGGCACCCTGTGCCAGGGCCTGCCCACCCTCCCAGGGAACAATTCCTTCTCAATATCCCATCCAGCCCTGCCCTCTGGCAGTGGGAAGCCATTCCCTGTGTCCTGTCCCTCCATGCCTTGTCCCCAGTCCCTCTCCAGCTCTCCTGGAGCTCCCTTTGGGCACTGCACGGGGCTCTGAGCTCTCCCTGGAGCCTTCTCCAGGTGAACAATCCCAAATTTCTCAGCCTGTCTCCATAGGGGAGGTGCTCCAGTGCCTCTATCAGCTTCACTGTCTCCTCTGGCCTTGCCCCAACAGCTCCACGTCCTCCCCACATTGGGGACACCAGAACTGTGTCCGGTTTTCCAGGCGAGGCCTCAGGAGAGCAGAGGAAGTTTTTCCCGTCGAAACTTTCCCAACTTGCAGCATCCATCTGTCATCCCTAACTCCACTCTGGTTTTTTCCATGCTGCTCCTCCAGACGCTGCTGGCAGCAGGGGGAGGCTGGGAGAGCAGAGGTCACTCTGCTCATGGGTGTCTGTTCGCAGCAGCAGCGTTTGCTATTTGTGGGGCTGGAGCAGTGTGAGGGTGTTTGGGAGCTGTCACAGAGGGAATTAACTTGCCCAGAGCTAAACTGGGAGATCCTTGACTTCGGAACTCCGGGTAAATGACGGAGCTGGAAGTGGCAGCTCGTCCATAACCTGGCTCTGAGGGGCCGGATGCACGGAGGGGTCTCGGGTGGAAGTTCTTGCCATGTGCTTGGAGGTTTCTGGGCATGAAATGATAAATTCAGGCTGGGAGGGGCTGTTTTACACAGATTTTCTGGCTCCTGTTGGTTGACATAAAATCATGGCACAGTTTGTGCAGACTCGGAGCTTTCCACGTCCCTTTCAAAGCAGCTCCTGTCCTCATGTTCAGAACCGTCAGGAGGATTTTTAATAAAAAATGCTGGATGGAAATAATCATGTCAAGCTTGAGTCATCCACCTCCGCAGGCACTATCTAAAGGGTATTGTCAGGAGGGAAAAACATTTCCAGAGTGGGAATGTGACAAATCTCACCTGAAGGGAGGCACATGCGTGAGAAGCAGGCTTGGGGAGATGCAAGTAGTGCCTGGCAGAGAAATGCAAGTGTGAACCACAGCAGCACCATTTGTCCAGACAGCCATCCCAGTAAATCCCTGCCTGAGCCAGGTTCCTTTGGGATCAGCAGGAGGAGATGTTGCTGCAGGGCAGTGTTGGCACCTGGTGCCTCAGCCACGGAGCTCCTGCCCCAGGTGGGGCTTTTTCTGGACTGGGAGAGGTTTTTGGGCTTCCTGCAGTCCCTAAGGTCGAACTCCAGGGTGGCAGTGCCAGTGCAGGGTTTTGCCTGCTTGAACTGGAGCTGTGAGCAGAGCAGCCCAGGAAAAGGGGCTGCAGGAGCTTGGGGTGCAGGGGAATGCAGGGCAGGAATGTGGGGACTGCCCTCTCCAGGAGGCTTTTCCATCCTTATG
Organism: Corvus hawaiiensis; assembly: GCF_020740725.1. NCBI lineage: Eukaryota > Metazoa > Chordata > Aves > Passeriformes > Corvidae > Corvus > Corvus hawaiiensis. Next base: position 10,306,900 of record NC_063232.1, on the reverse strand, counting down.
GGTTATAAACCACAGCAGGTACCTGGTTTCTGCTTCCTCTTCCCAGCACCTCCCCCTGTCACCAGCTCTTCCCTGGGTCTCTCTGTCCTGGGGGTAGAAGCCATCCCTGAGCAGCTCCAGAGTCCCCTGGGAACAGCTCCTGAAGGAATTTAAGGGTCCTGGTTAAGTGGGGCTCCCGATGGAGCTGGGATTAGCAGCTGTCTCCTGCTGGCCACTAACGCAGGCAGGGCTGGGGGCTCAAGGGTGGCGGGGCTGCAGCCCCAGGAGCAGGGCAGGGTGGCAGTTGTGGGGCTGGGGACACTCTGGGGACACTCTGAGGACACTGTGGGATCTCCCTGGGGTCCCACAACTCGGGTAAAATGGCCCAACATCACAAACACAGCCGTGCCATCCTACCCCTGCCTCTGAAAAGCAGCCCAGGGCAGGGCTCTTCGCCCTCCTGTGATGTCTGGGGATAATCCTTGGATGCTGGGAGTCCTGGGCAGGAGGGGCCGTGTCCTGCAGGGCTCTGTCACCAGCCAGGCTCCTCTGGGGGCTGTTATTCAACAAAAACCCCCTGGGCCAGGAGGTTGTGGCTGGTCCAGAGCTGGTTCTCCGTGGTGTTATCAGGAAGGCTTGATAAGAGTCCCTGGCTGGAGAGCCGGAGCTGCTGTGCCACAGCTCCCGTCCCTCTCCAGAGGTTTTCCCTGGAGCTTCAATCCTGCCGGTGGGCACAGCACAGAAGGGAAAGGACAGGGAGAGTCCCCCCAGCCTCCCCAGCTGGGCCCTGCCGGGGCTGGGACTGATTATCCTCGGCGTTCCAGGTGGGATCCGGGGAGCAGGAGCAGGAATGTGCTCCAGAGGGAGACCCAGGGGAGACAGGCGTTAGTCATGGGCTGAGTCATGGAGCAGCAACAGGCTGAGCCTGGCCTGCTCCGGGGGAGAGGGAAAAACACTTGGAAAAGGGGGAAAGGAAAGGGGAGAGGAAGGGGGAGAGGAAGGGGGAGAGGAAAGGGGAAAGGAAGGGGGAGAGGAAAGGGGAAAGGAAGGGGGAGAGGAAAGGGGGAAAGGAAGGGGGAGAGGAAAGGGGAGAGGAAGGGGGAGAGGAAAGGGGAGAGGAAAGGGGAAAGGAAAGGGGAAAGGAAAGGGGAAAGGAAAGGGGAAAGGAAAGGGGAAAGGAAAGGGGAAAGGAAAGGGGAAAGGAAAGGGGAAAGGAAAGGGGAAAGGAAAGGGGAAAGGAAAGGGGAAAGGAAAGGGGAAAGGAAAGGGGAAAGGAAAGGGGAAAGGAAAGGAAAGAGGAAAAGGAAAGGAAAGGAAAGGAAAGGAAAGGAAAGGAAAGGAAAGGAAAGGAAAGGAACGAAGGAAAGGAACGGAAAGGAAAGGAACGGAAAGGAAAGGAAAGGAAAGGAAAGGGAAAGGAAAGGAACAGGAAAGGAAAGGAAAGGAAAGGAAAGGAAAGGAAAGGAAATTCTCCTGGGATAGGAGATGCTCTGGACATGGATCCCTGCACAGCTCTCCAAGTCCATTCTCAGTGCAAGCCCTGTGAGCATTAATGAAGTGGCTGGGACTGTGCAAAGCTCATTTTCCGTTTCCCAGAGCTCTTTTCCAAGGCAGGTTTATCCCAGGTGTCGCTGCTGTGAGTGGCCATGGCTGGAAATGGAATTATTCCTGTCTGATATTGAGCTGTGATGGGGTTTCGTGTCCCTGAACACGGAACTGTGCCAGTGCCGTGCCCAGGCTGCTGGGGACAGGAGCAGCTCTGTCTCCCACTTCTGCTGAGCTCCTTCTGCCAATTCCAGTGTGCATTGCCTTGGGACTCGGGAGTTCCAGCTATGGAGTAGCCTCCCTAAGGAAATGATAAAATCTGGGGCAGTGTTGATGTTCTGAGGATCACAGAATCATGGAATGGGTTGGGTTGGAAGGACCTCAAAGCCCATCCAGTGCCACCCCAGCCAGGGTAGGGACACGTCCCACTGTCCCAGGCTGCTCCAAGCCCCAGTGTCCAGCCTGGCCTTGGGCACTGCCAGGGATCCAGGGGCAGCCCCAGCTGCTCTGGGCACCCTGTGCCAGGGTTCTGGAAGGAATTCTGCAGGAATTATGGGGTTGCAGATTCCCATTTGCTCCAGACAGTTCCTGGATAGGGACAGGGTGGGTCCCTGTCCCTGGGTCTGTGACAGCTCAGCCCTGAGGAGGCTGCAGGGATCCACAAGGCAGAGGTGTGTGGCTGCCATTCCCTGTGCTCTGTCCCAGCAGGAGTCTCCAGGTGCCAGCATTCCTGGGAACACTGGCTGACAGGAGGCCCCTGCCCAGTGCAGCTCCGTTCTCCTGAGCTCCCTTTGGGAATCTCTCCCTGTGGCAGCGGGGTCCTGTGTGCCACTGACACCCACCCAGCATCGCCAGCCTTCCACCCTCAGCCTCCAGGAAAGCTCCTTTTCCCTGGAATTACATCACTTCCCACCCCTACCAGGCAGGGCAGTGTTTGGACACCCACAGGGTGGGAGCACAGGGAGGCCTGCAGAGGAATTCTGTGTTCTGAGGGTCTGAGCTGCTGCGCTGCCAGTGGGACCACTGGGGCTGGGGGAGGAGCTCCGGGACTCTGCAGCGCTGGACATCCCCAGCAGGGCGGTGGCAGGAAGCTTTGGATGGGGGAAAGCTCCAGAGCAGGAAGGATTTCCATTCTCCTCCACATCCCAAGCCCTGCACCAGGAGCCAGGATTTTCTCCAGCGGGACAAACCCAGCCTTGAGAAGGGATCCAGGGCCTCTGCTCCCCTGTCCCACACCCCCTTCCAAGGGGGAATGTGTCACCTGGGCTCCCTGTCCCCAAAATGCAGGAACAGGCATCAGCAGCATCCCCAAGGAAAGAGCCCTTGCAGCGACAGAGCACGAGGGAAACGGGGTTGGCTGCCAACAAATTAAAATGACAGGGACACCATCTGGACAGCAGCTCCAGGGCTGGTTTGAACTCCAGCTATGCTGACACAGTTTTGGGAACGGGCTGGCGAGACAGGGAGGGTATCCAGGTATCCTTGGGCAGGGCTGGAGGACTCCTGGATTATTGGAGTGGAGATGGAGCCTGTTTGAGCTGGAAAAAGATGGGTTTGGGGAGAGGGATCCAAACTGGGCCTTGGTGCGGCTCCGTCCAGGTCTGCTGTGGGTGTCTCTCACCAGAGGTGCTGCTGAGGCTTTGGTGCTCCCTGGCATTCCATGGATCCTGCCAGGCCGATGCTCCCGGGGCTGGGAATTTGCTGCCTGTGTCCCCTCCGGCCACAGGAGTGGAGCAGATCCCCATCGGGAGCTAAACCTGCTTTAAAAGGCACTTAACTCTGGCTGTGACACGTTTATCCAATGTTTAATGGGGATTTTTAATTTTTGATGCAAGCTGCTAGGCTGGATCATTAATTTTACAAGTTCTTCAATCCCTGGCGTTAAACCTGGCTTTAGCAAGTCCCTGCTATCCCAGGAAGTGTTCCTGGATGGAAGCAGGGCTCTCATCCTCGCCTGCTGCCCTATTGCTGTGCTGAGGTGCCCTGCCTGGGACAGGGCCCTGCAGCCCGGAGCCATGAGATTCCCTGGAGATTCCCCAGATCGGGAAGCAGAGGGGACCAAATGCCTCTGTGTCCCCCCCATCTTCCAGGACAGGAAGAGCCGTGCATCCAGGGAAGTGCTGGTGTTGTGTGGGTCCCAAACACACCATTCCCTGCTGGCCCAGCCCTCAGGGATCCTTTGGGACGGGGTCACTCTGGCCAGAGCATCTTCCCCTGGCAAAGGGAGGCATCAACTCCTGCCCGAGGCTTTTGGGGCTGGGCAGGGCTGGCAGTGCCACAAGGACAGATTTTGGACATCTCCCCACCTCATGAAGGGCCATGAGGGTGCTTCTCCTTCAGATCAGGTGGGAATTGTCCCATCCAGCTCCTTCCCAAGCCATAGGAGTGAGGCTCTGGAGAAACCTCAGTTCTGCAGAAGCCACAGCAGCTCTGGGGAGTCAGGCAGTTGGTCCCCAGCTGAAAATCCCTCTGAAAAGCCATTTCTTCCCATTTAACTGCACAGGCAGAGGCACAAACACGGCCTTTGCCTGGATTTCAGCTGCCTTAGGCAGCCCTTGGTGGCACTGAGTGCCGAGCAAATGGTTCACTCTTTACTTCAGTTCCTGGGGCCTCTCTCGTGCTGGGCTCAGGAGCTCACGGAGCGCTGGGAATAGGGCTGGGCAAGCTGCCACGGGAGGAGCTGGGGCAGGGATGGCTCCGGTGGATCCCAGCAGGGCAGCCCTGGATGCAGAGCCCAGGAGCAGGATGGGCACGAGGGGCCCATGGGGCTGCCAGGGCTCTGCTCACACAGGCGGGGCCTCAGAGTCGGCCTTTGCTGATCCATCCTTTAATTTATTCACAATCTTGTGGGGTCTGGGGGTGATCCTGGTGCTCTGCCTGCTGGGCTGGTGGGGCTGTGCAGTGCTGGGTGTCCCCGGGGCTGTGGGCACAGGAGGTGACGCTTGCTGTGTCCTTCAGCACATCGGCTTTAATCCAGTCCCAGCCCAGCGGAATCCACGCCTCGCTCCCAGAGCAGCCTCCTCTCCAGGGCACAAACCCCTGCAAAACCCCACTGAGCCTGTACAGGGGAACACTCAGAAATAGGTTTTCCCCCTCAGTAAGGAGGTTTAGGAGTCAGATGTACCCTGGAGAAGCCGGAGGACAGACCCCTGCCCACAGTCCTTCCCTGTTGCTGATCCCTCTGTGCCTCAGTTTACCGGGCAGCAGAGAGGTTTGGGAAGGGGGAGAAGCCAGCACAGCTCTGGGAACTGTCAGAGTCTCCCCTGTGGCTCCTGCTCCCCAGAGCAGTGGCTTTGCCTGGAATCCCCAGTCCCCATGTGCCTGTGGTCCTGCTGGTGACACGGGGGCTGGCACAAGGACACTGTCCTGGCACAGCGCTGCTGCAGCAGTGACGGGGACACAAACCCGGTGATCTGAGAGGGTCTCACCCGGTGCCTTGGAAGGGCTTTTTTCGGATGCCACTCGAGCAGAGCCTCTGGAGTCATCACGTGATGTCAGGGTTGCTGCTCCTGCTTTGGGGTGGGGACACTGCCCGTGGCACTGCCCGGATCCCGGCCCTGCTGCTCCATCACCTGCAGGGCTCTGCCGAGGGACACTGCGGTCCTGTGCCCGTGTCCCTGTGTGCCAGAAAGTGCCTTTGCTGTGCTGAGGCCCAGGCCAGGGCCCTGGCACAGTGAGCAGGGGGTGAGGCCAGCTGAGGGATGACAGCAATGCCGGGAATTGAACCTGGTTGTTCTCTCCCTCTGGCTGGAATTCTCTGTTTCCCAGTTTCCCTTGCCCAGACGTGGGTCCTGAGACATCACAGCCCCAGCTCGGATGAGAAAGAGGTGCCAAGTGCGGGTTTATTAAATGGACTGTGCAGGGATGCTCCCTCAGGCTCGGCACTGGGTGTTCCCGGAAAGTCAGAGCTGGGGGAGCAGGAGGGGAGGGGAGGAACAGGGGGGCTGTGCCCCAGTGGGATGGGGCAGGATGGGCAGAGGGTTTGGAGCTAGGGAGGAGGTGAGAGGAGCAGCTGCCTCCAGCCTTGGATTTGCTGTTCCCGGAGTGAAAGGAGCCGGAGCCCCGTGCAGCCGTGTCCATGTGCAGCCGTGTCCAGCTGTCCCTGGAGCCTGTGGCCACAGCCTCCAGCCAGACGGGCCCAGGGGCCCTGGGGATGGAGCAGGAGCCCAGCAGGAAGTGCTGCTTTCCCAGCTCTGCTTTGGTGACATCAAAGCGGATCCATAGGAGCCCTTGGAAGTCAGGCCTTGGACACCCATCCATGGGGTGCCCTCTGCCGGGGACCGTGGTGCTCCCAGGCCCTGGGGCTGTGCAGGGCTGCGGGGACCCCAGGCAGGGCTGGGAGGGACAGGGATGCTCTGGGAACAGCGGGGAGGAACAGGAGAGCTCAGCCCCCCTTGCTTCCTGCTCTGACCCTGGATGCCAGGAGTGCCCAGGGGCACAGGGCGTGCCCGGGGGCACAAGGAATGTCCAGGAGCACAGGGAATGTCCGGGAGCCCAGGGAATGTCCGGGAGCTCAGGGAATATCCAGGGGCACAGGGAGTGTCCAGGGGCACAGGGAACGTCCGGGAGCTCAGGGAATGTCCAGGGGCACAGGGAGTGTCTGGGAGCTCAGGGAGTGTCCAGGGGCACAGGGAATGTCCAGGGGCACAGGGAGTGTCTGGGAGCTCAGGGAGTGTCCAGGGGCACAGGGAATGTCTGGGAGCTCAGGGAATGTCCAGGGGCACAGGGAATGTCCAGGAGCACAGGGAATGTCTGGGAGCTCAGGGAGTGTCCAGGGGCACAGGGAATGTCCGAGAGCTCCGGAAGAGCAGCAGAGCTCCTGGGCCAAGCAGGAGCTGCAGTTTTGGAACGCTCTGGGAGCCCCTGGTGCCAGCACAGCCACTGCAGGGTGAGAGCACTGCAGCTCCCAGGGCTGGTGCCAGCCTGGCTCAAGGCTGTTCACTCTCCAAATGAAATGAGTTAAAACCGAGCTGTGGCTTTGGCAGGCTGAGCTCAGCCCAAGTCCTGCCCTCCCTCCTTGCTGGGTGGTGCTGGGCAGGGAGGGCTCGGCCAGGGGCTCTCTGGGGCACCCTGGGCCTCCCACAGGGCAGGATTTGGCAGGGTTTGGGGCATGAGCCGAGCCAGGACCTCTCTGTCCGCCTTGGTCTCCTGTTCACCCCCCTCTGAAGGGCTCTTGTAGCCTGGATCTGGCTGAGAGGGACAAAAGGGAGGGACGGTGGCAGTGCTGGGACAAGAGCAGGACCCACGCGAGCATCGCATGAAGCAACACTCGAAGTGACAGGACAGGAGACCATGGACCTCAGTCCCCAGGTCTGCAGTCCTGGCACCACTCACCAGTGGGGAAAACAGCTGGGATCCAAATCTGCCTGCAATTGGGATGGGTTGGACAAGCAGGGAGTTGCTCAGTCCCAGCCCGTGTCCTGCCAGCAGCTGAGGGTCACAGGCAGCAGGAGCCAAGCAAGAGCAAAGAACTCCCAGAAACGCTGGCATGTGGAATTTCCAGTCTTTAGTAGTGCAGAACAGCACAGAGGCTTTCTGAAAATGTTTCCTGTATTTTGATAACAATTCAGGGGGGGAGGGGGGGAACCCACAAAAGAAAGAAAAGCCCCAAGCTTTGGTAGTGAACGATGTTTGTGTCTCCTGATGCCCTGAATGCGCATCATTAATGGCTGTCATTCAGGCAAAGTCTCTCTAAATAAGCCATTAGAACACAAGCCTGTTAGGAACATCTGGGATGAGGCAGTATTTTGTGTTTTAGGATTATTCTTTTGGGCAATTTCTGTTTAATTTGTGAGGAAACACAAATCCCTTTCTCCTTTCCTTTCCTTTCCCTTTCCCTTTCCCTTTCCCTTTCCCTTTCCTTTCCCCTTCCCATTTCCTTTCCCCTTCCCATTTCCTTTCCCCTTCCCATTTCCTTTCCCCTTTCCTTTCCTTTCCCCTTTCCTTTCCTTTCCCCTTTCCTTTCCTTTCCTTTCCCCTTCCCGTTTCCTTTCCCCTTCCCCTTCCCCTTCCCCTTCCCTTCCCTCGCAGTCCAACCCAGGCCGTGAGGCGTGTGAGCAGCTCCGGGAGGGGAGGGCAGGGACGGGGCTGTGGAGCCCGTTGGAATTGCTGCTGCTGCTTCCCGGAGGTACCAAAGGCTCGGAGCCTTTGCACATGGGAGGGGATTGTGCTGAGGGGGACACGGCAATTCCTGCCTTTGAGCTGGGGAGCTGTGCCCGCCAGCATCCTGAGGGGTGAAATGCCCAGCACAAGCACTAAATGGAGCTTGTGGCTGCTTTGTGGATTTGATTCCAGTGGTGCAGGAGGGAAAATGAGAATCTAGAGAGAGAGTTGGATGTTCTGTCCTGCTTTGCTCCTGGGGGAAGTTGAGGTGAGCTGGGCTGAGGTTCCCCCTCTAAAGCACCAGGACCAGCAAGGTCCCTGCTTGTACAAACCTGTGCCTCAGGGACTGCAGGGAGAGTTAACAGCCCAGGACAGGCACTGCCTCCCAGTGCAGCTTGGGTTTCTCAGTTTATTGGAGTTTAAAAATGAAAAAATTTAGAAAAAAAAAGTAGGGGGATCCATTTAAATCTGAGCCAAATCAGCAGATTTGAATCTTTGCATTTTTCTGCCGTGAATCGGAAGCTTGGGGGGGGGGGGGGGGGGGGGGCGGGAATTCTCATCCATTCCAAAACAAAGTGTTTCATTTTGAGTCTGAGCTTTTTCACTCAGTTCTGCTCCGAAGGTGTGGCACACGTGCAGATTTTGGCTGGCCAGGTCCCAGCGTCCACGGAAAGAGCAAATCCAAATGTTTCCTTGCAGCCCGGACACGGGGCGGGGGCAGGAGCTGATGAGGTGTCTCGGAGAGGCTGGCCCCGGTTTGGGGAAAGCTCTGCAGGAGACAGATTGCCTTGGGATGGAGCAGGGCCAGGATTTGGGCAGGGATGTGCAGGAGGCATCGCTCCCCTCCTGGCAGAGGAGCCCCAGGTGTGGGGTCACACCTGAGCCACCCCTGTGCCCTCAGGGTCCTGCCCTGGCTCCCAAGTGCTTTAATTTCTGCACTGGGGAGTCCCAGAAGCAGAGCCCGGGCTCTGGCAGAGCCCAGGAATGGCCATTCCAGCCCAGCAGGGAAAATCTCCACGGTTTGGGTTGGCTGGGATGCAGGAGGGACATTTCCCACCCCGTTCTGGGAAGGGGCTTAGGGAGCTGATGGCTTCTTCAGGGCTCATTCCAGCAGCCTTCCAGGCTCGTTTCTTCACAGATTTCCTCTGCTGGATTCCCCATCCTCCCTTTTGTCTGGCTCTCGTTTTTCACAAGAAAAGACTGGAATCTGTGAGCTGGGGAAAGGGAAGCAAAGCAAATAAAGGGTCTGGTTAAATACAGGGCTCTGAGGGGGGGGGGTCGTCTGGCTTCTCCTCAGCTTTCCCTGCTGTCCTGCACTGGGTCTGGCGTTTCCAATCTGCTTTTTCTCCTCCTTGGATCAGGAGATGGGCTTTGATTTCTGCAGCTACGGCCAACAGGAGTAAGGCTGAGGGGTCCCTTCAGGCCTGCCAGAAGGAGATGGGATCGGACGAGCAGCTCACCCCTCAGGAGCTGCTGCTCAGCAGCTCTTGGGGCTTTGGAGAGGAGCTTTGAAGAGACCGAAGGGTTCAGTTTATTGTCCCCTGTCAGAGTGCAGCGGGCCAGGGCTCTTGGCTGGGTGACACCTGGTGCCACTGGAGCCCGAGGGACACCTCGTGTGCGTTGCTGTGGGGAAATGCTGGCTGCTCGTGCTCTGGGGATGGCTCTGCTGAGGTTTATCCACAATAACAGACCTGAAGCTGCTGTTTCAGGTGTTTTGTGTGATTATTTCACCTTCCCACCCACAAATTCAGGGCTGGAACCACAGCGTGGAGTCCTGGCAGATAAAAAGCTCTCCTGACGGCTCGGTGAGAGCGCCTGTGTCTCCATCCCAGCAGGGTTTAAAGCCAAACACGGCACATCCCTGGAGTTCCTCTGCGTGGAGAATGCCCATGGAATGTTTCTCAGGAGGAGCAGGATTGGTGTCTTTGCTCAGCCAACGGAAGAGCTGAGCTTGGGACGGGACTCACTGTCTCCCAAGGAAAACGTGCTGATTTTACAGATGTGAAATTCCAATCCCAGTGACAGAGGCAGGAAAATTCCCATCGATGGAGCTGGGCTGTCACTGAAGGAATCAGACCACTGCTGATGTCCTCAGAGTCCATTTCTCTTTCTAACAGAAACCTTTTAGGGATCAGCTCCTAGAGAAAGTTTCACCCTCCTGCGTTTCAGTCCTGGAGTGCTGGAAGATTGGATGTCACGCCCCATCCCGGGGGGGATTTCTGGGATGCAGCTGCCCACGAGCACAGCTAATCCTGCCATCCTTTATCTGCTGGCTGAGATCTCAGCTCCTGGAGGTGCAGACCCAGTCCCATCCCCGTTTGTCCTGCACCCCAGTGAGCCTGGCTGTGGGAGAGGGCTGGGTACCAGAGGTGCAACAGAGAGAGGCTCGTTGGAACCTCGCTCCTCTGGGTAATTACCAGCATGGTAATTCATGTGCTTCGTTAATAATCAGCTCTCTGCATTCCCATCACCTCTCCAGGTCCTGCTCCTGAGGCACCCGAGGCTTCGATGGGATGAGAGCAGCACAAATTACCAGGATGGGCTGAAAAGAGAGGCTCTGAGGCAGGAGGGCCCCGGCCCCGGCTGGTTTGGCTCTAAACCAGACCAAACAAAGGGGTTTGGTGCTGCTTGGCCATTTCCCTGCCACCCTTTGAGGGAGGCACCTCCTCCACCTCCACCAGCCCCAGCTCTGCCCTGGCTGACGGCTTCCAGTGGCCTTGGGGGGAGCAGGAGCAGCTGGAATAATCCCTATCCCCAGGGAAGGGACAAACCCTGGTGTGGCACTGGCCACAGCCTCCCTCACCCAGAGAGCTCCTGGAGACCTCCCTAATCCCTGCTTGCTGCTGTCCGTGGGGATCCCAAAGGATGACGCTGGCCACAAGCAGTGCCTGAGCAGCTCTTAGAGCAGCTACTGAGGACCCTGGGCTCCTGCTGGGGTTTGGATTTGTGTGGGATAACCCTGGATAACTTTGGACAGCTGCGAGAAGCTTTCTGGGTGTCAGCTCGGGGATGAGTGTAGGAATCTTCAAGCCATAAATACTTGGTGAGGGTTGCAGTGACTTTTTAAATTTGAGTGGGGAGAGCAGAATGTGGCAGCCAGAAAAAACCCGTGGTACGAAAATAGTAGTGGCCCTTTTGGGGAGAGGAAATGGTATTCCACTAAAAACAGCAACCCCAATTAAATGGGAGCATTTAAAGCAGGGAATTGCTAATTACCTACATATGGATGAGGCAGACAGATTTATTGGGGAACTTTTCACTCTGTACATATGTCCACGGTGATTTATTTTCCTGCCACGAGCTCAGAATTGTCTGGGCTGTGTAAATATTGTGGTTGACGGCTGGAAAGATTTCCAATAGATCAGGCTGGAAAGGGTCATTTGGTCAACCATGGTTACCAGAGCTGGGGAGTTTCATTCATGGGGGGCACGGCCAGGCCCAGCTTCACCCTTGTTTTAATTAACCCTTGTTTTAATGATCCTTTGTTTTAAATAGCCCCTGGCACGTGAAGGGAACCCCTGGCAGCCCCCCTTGGGTGTGGGGACCTCGTGTGACTCTGGTGGAGCAAAGCATTTTTCCAGGCAGGTTTGTGTTTGTTGGAATGGTGCAAGAGGGGCGAGGAATTAATTTTTTTAATACGAAAAGATGAATTTTCCAGCTGGGATGTGGGAAGTGGCTCCTGGCTCGTGTGGAGAGCGGTGGGGATGTCCCTGTGCTCACCCTGCACAGGGTGGGCACAGACCATGGTGCCCTCCCCTACTGTCTCCTCTCCAAACAGGGATTTCCAGCACTTTTCCACACCTTCACATCACTTCTGTTTTGACATTAGTAAGAATAGCAAAGAGTGCAGGGAAAGTAGTTTTGGCATCTACTGTATTTAATTTGCTCCAACTTTCATGTGGAGTTTAATTTAGACTGATGAGAGAGGCAGTTTTTATGAGTATAAAACTCAATTAATTACAGATCCTGTCTTAATTATAAATGGCTCTGTTTTAAAGGAAGTTTTACAACCAAAATTAAGACTTGGAGCAGTTCAATCAATACAAACATCAATTAGACCTGACTTTGTACTCCAGTTAATTTATAAAGCTTCCCAGTGAAGTGTGAGAAGTGTGGCACTTTGTGCTCCTGGCTCTGCCATCCCCGGGCACCAGGAGGTCCCTGTGGTTCCATGGGAGCCTCCTCAGAGCACTGTGGCTGGAATAACAACCTTCCCAAAGGGCTGGATTTGCCCAAATAAACCAGCAGAGTTCCATGTTAAAATGGCCCAGCCTGGCACAAAGGGAACCACGTTTGTTCATTTGGCTCTGGCCCAGCAAAGTCTGGGATTCCCAGGTGGAAAACTGGGAATTTCCTGTTCATTTTCCAATTTCAGACTCTGGCTGCCCTGAGGAGCTCTGGGACACCCCAGGGTGGGACACAGGCACTTGTCACAGAGACCACAGAATTCCAGGATGCTTCGGGTTGGAAGGGCCCTCAAAGCCCATCCAGTGCCACCCCTGCCATGGGCAGGGACACCTCCCACTGTCCCAGGCTGCTCCCAGCCCCGTCCAACCTCACTGGGAGCACCCATGAACTGTCTAAGCCCTGTCCATGACCAGTGTTATCCCAGTTTTCCAGCACAGGCAGAGTTTGTTTCCCTGCACGCCTCCCCACAGCTCTGCCCACTGGGAGAAGCTGCTGCTGTAACTCCTGACTGGCATCTGTGTCCTTCCCAATGCCAGCCAGGAGCTGAGGATCCGGCCCAGCTGAGGGGTCAGGGTCTGCTCCTGGCGATGGAGAATTGGGCTCCTGGATCCCTGTGCTCACCTTCAGCTGTGTTGAGCTGCACAAGTCAGGCTTTTCTCCCCACAGGGCTGAGATGGGAGCACCTGAGGGCTGCCAGGGGAATTCGAGCTCTAGCAGAGGAAGTAAAATATTTCTTTGCTTCTAAACGGAGTGCAGGTCATCTCCAAACCACTGGGGAAGAGCAAATCCTGGTTCCTGGAGAGTCACCTGGGCCTCTTCCTCTCTTTGGCAGAAGGATTTAGGGAATCCCAGAATCCCAGACTGGGTTGGGTTGGAAGGGCCCTTAAAGCCCACCCAGTGCCACCCCTGCCATGGGCAGGGACACCTCCCACTGTCCCAGGCTGCTCCCAGCCCCAATGTCCAGCCTTGGGCACTTCCAGGGATCCAGGGGCAGCCACAGCTTCCCAGTAACATCCCCCAGGTGTGGATGCCACGTGCAAGGCCTTGGGAAGAGTTCAACCTTCAGTGCGGGGCTTAGGGAGGCTTTAGACTGGTCCCAGTTGCCTTCTCTTCCCACCGCTCCTCAAGGCAGGGACTCTGTGCCCATCCAGCTGCTCCCAGTGGGAGCCCAGCCCAGGAAAACCCAGGAAAACCAACAGGGAACCGTAATCTGACCATGCAGGAGGTCCTGGAGGAAGTGGGGAAGGGATGGAGAGAGGTGTTGGCACAGTTTTCATGTCAGTTTTTGGTGAAACCAGGGGTTTTAGTGAAGCCAAGCTCGGGGCTCTGGAGCCCTTTGAAGTTGGAAAAAGGGCAGCAAAGCAAGCCAAGCCCTCTCTGAATTCCCAGCAGATGTTTGATGTTCCAGACCCTTTCAAGCGGAGCCATTTGGGCCGGAGCAAATTCTCCCGAGGTATTTTTAGATGACAGGAGCAGCAAAATCTTAGCCCAGAGCAAGGGCTCACACAGGGCTGCCCTGGTGTGGTGTGGGAGAGCTCTGGGCCCAGGGGCAGCCAGGAACCTGGGAATGAGGGATTTCCAGAGGGAAACAGGTGACAGGAATCAGGGAATGAGGCCTTTCCAAAGGAATTACCTGCCAGGAATCTGGGAATGAGGGATTTCCAGAGGGATACAGGTGGCAGGAATCAGGGAATGAGGCCTTTCCAAAGGAATTACCTGCCAGGAATCTGGGAATGAGGGATTTCCAGAGGGATACAAGTGACAGGAATCAGGGAATGAGGCCTTTCCAGAGGGACAGGACTGCCCTGGCCCTGCAGCCAGGCCCTGTGCAGCCGTTTCTGTGATTAGGTGTGAGGGTTGCTGCAGCTTTTCCATGAGAACAGGGAGGGTGAGGAGGGACAGAGGCAGATCCTGCCAGCTCCAGCTTCTCTCCGTGTTTCTGGGATGCTCCTGTTTCTGGCAATGGCCAGTCCGGCCCTTCCCAGCTGACCTGAGAGCTGAGGGTGCCCCAGAGAGAGATGTTGGAGGTGTCCGAGCTGCTGCTTCCACCTCCAGGGGAGCTTGGTGGGAATGGTTCCCTCCGGGAATGGTTCCTGCTGGGGATGGCCAGGATGGAGCTCCTGGCCAGTCTGTGGGGCTGCTTTGGCACTCCAGGTTTGCCCCTGGCCCCCCTGGGCCTGGGCTGGTCATGGAGGGGAGGTCAGAGCCCTTCCCACTCCCAGGGATCCATGAGCACTGGAGCAGGGATACTGGGATGACGAGGTCACTGGAGACTGATGGTGGCTCCTATGGAATGGAGATCCCAGCCTGTCCCACTAAAGCTGTCCCTGCTGGGGGCTGGACATGGGGATGTGACCCAGCTCCTGGCCTGTGGGACCTGCTCCTGGTGAGCTGGGGAAGCTCCTGTTCCGACACTGCTGCTGTGTGCAGTGTGGGATTTCCACCTCGGATGTTTCAGGAATTGGTTTGGGAGCCTGGAGGTTTCTTTGCTTTCTTCTCCTGCCAATGGCTCAGCAGCAGGGAGAGGTTCTTGTGGGGGTTTGGTGGCAGCTCAGCGTTTCTGGTGGCCATGGAGGGGCCAGCAATGCCTGGAAGGGCCACGTTGGAGGGACAGGTGACGAGAAGTTGTGCGACAGCTCAGCAAAGGCTTCCAGCCCGAGCACAGCCCAGGGTGCGGCGAATCCGAGGCTCCGGAGTGGGAGAGGGGTGAGGAGAAGGAGAACACGGAGCAGCTGTTGGCTGCCGGCTCCAAAGCGGAGTTGCAAATGTCAGATGGAGCTGGAGGAGGTGTTCGGGAGAGGAGAAAGTGGAGCAGCACTGCTGGCATGGGTAACCCATGGAACTCCTCCTGTGGGATAAACAGGAGTAAACGTGGTCCTGAAAGGGAATGGGAGGATTTGTGGAGATCTTGGAACTGTCTGAAGAAGGGCCCTTGAGGGAGGATCAGCTCTACCCTGACCTGGTGCTGCCCTTCCCAGGACACAGAACAGCTCCGGGGCTGGAGCCCTGCGGCTGTCCCTTGGTCACTCTGAGCATCCCAGGTCCCCTTGGTGCCCCTCCTTGGGAAGGGATGAACCCAGCTCGACTTCCCAGTGCCCAAGGGCAGGGCTGGATGGGATATTGGGAAGGAATTGTTCCCTGGGAGGGTGGGCAGGCCCTGGCACAGGGTGCCCAGAGCAGCTGGGGCTGCCCCTGGATCCCTGGAAATGTCCAAAGCCAGGCTGGACATTGGGGCTGGGAGCAGCCTGGGACAGTGGGAGGTGGGGCAGGGGTGGCACTGGGTGGTCCCCGACTCCATGAATGCTGTCCTAGGTGAGCTTCAGCCAGGCACAGGGAATGTGTGACCCTTGAGGGCACTCCCAGTCCCTTGCTGGGATTTGGGATGGAGTGGGTGGGAAGGGATGGAGGAGGGGAAGCAGCTGATGTGCTACAGCAATAAACTCCTGCTGGGATTCTTGGGCTGTCTGTGCAGGGCCAGGAGCTGGACTTGGATGATCCTTGTGGATCCCTTCCAGCTCAGGACATTCCCTATTCCCATGAAACTGGCAGAGCTGTTCGGGATTTTTCCTTTTTCTTTGCTCTTCTGTGTTGTTGCTTAAATACCCTTGGAGAGAAAATCAGATGGAGATGGGGAACAAAGAGCTCCTTTTTCCCTCCCCCACCCTCTGGATGGCCTGGGGTGGTCCTGGAGCAGATCCTCCGTGTCCAGGGTCCTCTGGTGTGCCCGCGCTGGGCTGCAGTCCCTCTCCACGGGCAGCTGGCCCAGGGATACAGCCCACGGAAGGAGCACAGCTGGGATTTCCCTGCTCCTCATTCCTTGGCCTCTGTGGGATTCCCTGGAGCTCTTGGCAAGCTGCAGAACTCGCAGCAGCTTTTCCTGAGCACTCTGGAGGTGTTGTTTTGGTGTCTCCAGGATAACAGGCAGCTTTGTCCAGCACAGTGGGATCAGCTGCAGAGGGATGTAGGAGCCTCTGGAAGGAGGAGCTGCTTCCCAGCTTGGGACAGACCAGCAGTGGTTTCTGCTTTGAGGGAGAAGCTTCCATGGAGGGGAGTGGGAATGTAACAGAAACTTTGGGATTTCCCCCTGAACTGACTTAGGAGCTTTGCTCCCTTCTCACTGCTTCCTTAGGGACACAATTCCCCCTCTCTCCCAAGATGTTTTCATAGCAAACTCCTGCATTCAGGTGTTGGAGCAGGATCCCTCTCCCAGGGAGGGCAGCTGTGCACCCCTGGAAAGCCCCAGTGGGCACCAGTTGTGTGGGAAAGGGATCGGTGCTGGATTCCTTCCCTTCCTGGAGCTGCCTCCTTCGAGCTGGAAATCCAGCCCAGGGCTGGGTTTCCTTGGGATGTCATTCTGTATTTAGTGGGAAGCTGCTGAGAGCACTCAGGTGGGTTTGTTCCTTGATTCTATCTCCTCCTATCAATCTGAATCGATTCATACTTGCAAGAAATACTTCCAGAGGCATTTATCCAACAACTTCGTTATTGCCCGGGCAAATCCAGTGGGATTTTGAGCTGGGACCAGTTGCACTTTGCACTCCGGGCAGAGCAGGGGGTTTAGGGTGCGGTGTCTGTGCTGTATCTGTGCTGTACGTGGATATTGCAGTGATACACTGATATATTGATATATTGATTATCGGTATTGGGCCTCCACTGACCCACTGCTGGGACACTGCAGTGTACCCCTGGAGTGCCACAGCTCCCTGTCACCCTGCTCCCAGTGCCCCTGGCGGTGCCACAGCTCCCTGTCACCCTGCTCCCGGTGCCCCTGGCAGTGCCACAGCTCCCTGTCACCCTGACTGCTCCCAGTGCCCCTGG
The DNA here is from genome assembly GCF_020740725.1 of Corvus hawaiiensis. Lineage (NCBI taxonomy): Eukaryota > Metazoa > Chordata > Aves > Passeriformes > Corvidae > Corvus > Corvus hawaiiensis. The sequence continues at coordinate 10,290,268 of NC_063232.1, read as the reverse complement.
AGTGCCACAGCTCCCTGTCACCCTGCTCCCAGTGCCCCTGGCAGTGCCACAGCTCCCTGTCACCCTGCTCCTGGTGCCCTTGGCAGTGCCACAGCTCCCTGTCACCCTGCTCCCAGTGCCCCTGGCAGTGCCACAGCTCCCTGTCACCCTGCTCCTGGTGCCCTTGGCAGTGCCACAGCTCCCTGTCACCCTGACTGCTCTGTGTGCCCCTGGAGTGCCACAGCTCCCTGTCACCCTGACTGCTCCTGGTGCCCTTGGCAGTGCCACAGCTCCCTGTCACCCTGACTGCTCTGTGTGCCCCTGGAATCAGGTGCTGCACACTCAGCTCAGGATCATTTCCCCAGCATTTTTCACGTGCCAGGATAAAACCACCCTGGATAATCCAGCTGGTGGAAAAGGGGGAAGCTGCTCTGCCTTGTAAATCCAAAGGCACTCGGCCTCTCTTCCCTGTGGCCTTGAGTGCACAGCAATCTCCACATCATAAACAACCAGCCCAGGAAATGATGGAATTATTCGTGGGATGCTTTGGAGAGCGCTCTGGAAATAGGCTCGGCAGTACTTGGAGAGCTGAGATCGGAAGTGGGGCAGAGGAGAGGTGGAATTGATTTCCTTTTCCTCTTATCTGCTGGGAGATAAGGAACAGAGAGGTCCCACTCCGATTGTGAAAGCTCTGGGAGCTGGGGCTGTTCGCTGGGTGTGGGAGTGCCTGGTGCCCACTCCAGGGCTGCTTCCCAGGACCTTGCTCCCATCCAAGGCTGAGTGCTGCTCCAGGAGGGTCAGCTGGAGTCTGGCTCACCTGTGACTCTCACACCTGGGAGCACTGGGATGGGTTTTTGGCCACCCCTGCCCTGGGCTGGGGCTGTGGGGTGGCTGCAGGGCAGCAGGAAGGGCACGGCCCAGCTCGGAGCTGCTTCCGCTCCTGTCCGTCCAGAGCTCCAATTCCAATGGCTCCAGGACCAGGAAATATCTCCTTGCCTTTACTCTTGGCCACCAGCAGCCACCAGGATGAGTGTGATCCATGTGCAGGCTGTGGGATACAGCCATGGGGATCCTGGGCAGAGGACGGTGCCTAAAATCCCAAAGTGCTCCCGTGCTGTGATCCTCACGGGCAGAGCACGGCCCTGACCCTGCTCAGGGAGGACGGGGACTCGTCCCAGGCTGAGCCTGGGGATGGGGGACAGGGCATGGCTTGGTCACAGAGCCCTGCAGGGATGCAAGGAGGTAAGGAACCAGCTTTAGGGAGATAAGGAACCATCTTTGGGGAGATAAGGAACCGGCTTTAGGCCATCTGTGCTGAAACAGTGAGTCAGGAGTCGTGCTTCCATTTTTTTCTGAAGTTTTTGTTACGTTTGTGAAGGAAAAAGGCCGGGATTGCTGGGTAGGCAGCACAGGAGCTCCACAGGGACAGGACAGAGAAGTGGCTTTGTGTCACCCCTTCTCCATCCCAAACAGTTCCACGCCCTTCTCCAGCAGCTTTCTGCAGAGCACCTCGAGGTGTTACCCAAGCAAAGCTTCCCAGGAGTCGGAGCTTGTGCCGGGCTGGGAGAGGCAGATGTGGATGTGGGAGGCAAAAGCCCTTTCCAGAGCTCTGGCAGGCTTGGAGAAAGGGAGGCATCAAACGGCTCCAAACACTGGGCTGGAGGCAGAGCAGGCAAGGAAAGAGAGCTTTTCTTCTCTCTCACCCCTGCCCACCACCCAAAGGCCACCACTTGAACCAGACCCAGCTGGAAGAAGTTCCTGCCATGATTTGATGTTGTTTTCCTTACCGGCTCTTGCTGCACCTTTTTTCTCCTACATCCTCATTTCTTATCCAGTCCCTTGCATGAATAAGAGATGCCACATCCTTCCCTGCCATGGCTCCCTGCTATAAATATCCCTGTGAGCAGAGGGAACATGGGCTGGGTGTGTTTAGCTGGATCCTGGATCCTAGGCGACGTTGCTCCAATATTGTGTCTTTAATGGGAATTCGCTGATTAGGTGCAGGGAAGGCTGCAGGAGACGCTTGGGCTCCGTTTAATACAAAGAGTACTACGGTTGCTAAGAGACCGAGACTTCAACTTTGGAAATCTTCATCCCCACTCGATAGATTATCTTGGCAAATTGGACTTTCTGAGTTGGCAGCAAATGGGAAAGAGTAACTTTTAAAAATAGAGATCATTTAGGTGACGTCAAAGGCATCTGGTGTCCTTTTCCAGCAACGTGAGACTGATCTATTTTGCTTTGTGTATAAATCACTCTGCATCCAGCGTGAGGCTCTGCTGACGCCTGACTCGGGGCTGGTTTATTAATAACCCCTTTCTGTTTGGGATATCCGGCCAGGTTTATCGGAATGAAAGGAGCTCTGTGCTTACAGCACCCACGGCCCGTGCCTTGGGGAGCAGCTCTGTGCTCTGAGCAGAGCAGCACCTCCTGTGCCCAGGGACCCCGGGCTGGGCAGAGACTCCCGGGGCCAGTCCGGGCTTCACCTTCCCGAAAATCGGCTCCTCATCCCGCAGGGACCCTGTGGGGCTGGCCCAGCCTGGCTCAGGGCTTCATTCCCACCTCGCTAACGCGCTGAATGCTCGGCCTGATTCCCACCCGGAATCGCGGGAGCGCGGAAAGGGGGAGGCGTGTCTGGGATTAATGAGCCCTCAGCATCCCTGATGCCTTTGGATCTGGAGGAGCCTCCGGAATGGCAAAGGAGGCTCTGGATGCCAGCCGGGAATCAGGCAGAGACTCAGGAATCAGGCAGGGATTGGGGCCGGGAATCAGGCAGGGACTCGGGAATCAGGCAGGGATTGGGGCCAGGAATCAGGCAGGGATTTGGGAATCAGGCAGGGATTGGGGCTGGGAATCAGGCAGGGATTTGGGAATCAGGCAGGGATTGGGGCCAGGAATCAGGCAGGGACTCGGGAATCAGGCAGGGATTGGGGCCAGGAATCAGGCAGGGATTTGGGAATCAGGCAGGGATTTGGGAATCAGGCAGGGATTGGGGCTGGGAATCAGGCAGGGATTGGGGCCAGGAATCAGGCAGGGACTCAGGAATCAGGCAGGGATTTGGGAATCAGGCAGGGATTTGGGAATCAGGAAGGGATTGGGGCCAGGAATCAGGCAGGGACTCAGGAATCAGGCAGGGATTGGGGCCAGGAATCAGGCAGGGATTTGGGAATCAGGCAGGAATTTGGGAATCAGGCAGGGATTCTTGTGCCACGCATGAGATGCTCAGAGAAGGAAAGAGGGAACTGGAGAAGGGCATGGAAGAGGCTGGTGTGAGAGAAAGGGGATAAATCAGGAATGACTCAAAGCTGGGGTGTGGGAAGAGGTGGCCCCAGGTCCCTGGGGGACAGGGATCCCACTGCCTGGTGGGGCAGGAGAGGAGGGAGTGATGGAACCCACAGGGAAAGGGCACTCCAGGGGTGCATCTGTTGGGACAAGGAGCAAGAAGAGGCTCAAACCCCTGCTGGAGGATTTTCCAGCCATCACCTGTATCCTGGCAGCACCTTCCCCAGGGATTTTCCAGCAGCCAGCACCCAGAGTCACACAGAGAAGTCGTGGCTGCTTCTTGTCACCTCAGCACTCTGGGAAAGGCTGTCCCCACCTCAGGTGTGGCTCTGCCTCCCAGACAGAGATGGATGGCCCAGCATAAATTATCTCCTCCAAAGCAGAGCTTAAGTTGGAGTTCTCCAGAGTTCAGAGCAGCTCATCAGAATTTTAATGTCAGCTCTGAAACGCAGTTGCAGCCTCTGGGCTTGGTGGTGTGCTCAGGTTCTGAGATTTTCTGGTATTTTTAGAAATGTTCATTTGTTCCAAGGACCAGCAGATACAGAAGTGGCCACTGAAATGTGACCATGGGATGTATTGTGGAGGGATCGAGTGAACAGGAGTGAGATGATGATAAAGGCAGGGGCTACACGGCTTTTCCCAGCTCAGACAATGCCCTGTAATTGTGTGTCAGGAGCCACTCAGGTCTGATATCACAGCAGTTAATTAAAGCAGCCCTCTGAAGAGCCTGGCTGTGCCTGCAGCTTTGCTGCCTCCTTCTCAAGCACAAAACAGCCTCTGAAGGCAGCTCGTGTGTTCAGTGCATCCATCTGGATGGGAACCAGCACTGGGGAAATGGGAGATGTGTTGGAATCCGCCTCTGGTTTTACTGGGATGAGCCAGGGTGGTTTCCAGCCGTGAAGGAGGAGCAGGGCTCTGTGCTCTGAGCGCTCCCTGCCTCTCACTTGTGGTGGCCTTATCTCCATGCCAAAGTCTGTGATCTGTGACACACTGACGTGGGAATCCTGATGTGGTTTTTGTTTCTCCTGAGTATCCTGGAATCCCAGGCTGGGCCAGGCTGGAGGGGGACCCCAGAGGGTCCCTGGTGCCACCTCCCTGCTCAGGCAGGGCCATCCCAGAGCACAGGGCACAGGATTGTGCCCAGAGGGCTCTGCAATATCCCCGCTGAGGGAGACTCCAGCCCCTCCCTGGGCAGCCTGTTCAGGGCTGGGCCCTGCCCAGGGCAGCAGTTCTGCCTCCTGTGCAGGGCAATTGCTGGGCTCAGGCCCTGCCCGGTGCTCTGGTGCCGCTGCCGGGCCCCGGAGCAGAGCCTGGGCCCTGCCCTGAGCCCTCCCTGCAGCCAGGGACAGCCAGGGCTGAGGGCCCCTCTCAGCTGGGGCTCCTCTCGAGGCTGAGCAGCCCCGGCTCCCTCAGCCTGTCCTGGGCACGGAGCTGCTCCAGGCCCTCCTCATCCTCACAGCCGGCGCCAGCCCCGCTCCAGGAGCTCCCTGGCCCTGCTGTGCTGAGGAGCCCACCCTGAGCCTGCCCTGGCCCAGCCTGAGGCCGTTCCCTCTCCTCCTGGCCCTGTTCCCTGCCAGCAGAGCCCGACCCACCCCCGGCTGCCCCCTCCTGTCAGGGACTTGTGCAGAGCCACAAGGTCCCCCCTGAGCCTCCTTTGCTCCAGCCTGAGCCCCCTTCCAGCTCCCTCAGCCGCTCCTGGGGCTCCAGCCCCTTCCCAGCTCCGTTCCCTGCCCTGGACACGCTCCAGCCCCTCAGGGTCTGTGTTGTCCTGAGGGGCCCAGGACTGGACACAGGACTGGAGGTGCCCTGGCAGTGCCAGCACAGGGGACGGGGGGACAGTCCCTGCCCTGGCCACGCTGTTTCTGATACAACCCACGATGCTTTTGGCCACCTGGGCACCTGCTGGGGTCATCTTGAACCAGAGCCAGAAACCTTCAGGTTCCCCTTCCCTGGTATTTGATGCACACAGAGGGGCTTTGGGGGCTGCTCCCAGGATCTGGGAATGGGGCCTGGAGAGGATTTAAAATTCATCTACTCCACAGTGGCTCCAGAGACTGTTAAACCTTGGAGAAGCACCCCAAGGTGATTCTGCCAAGTGCTGCCTCACCCAGATGGATCTGACCATCGGCAGGGAGTAAAATAACAACAAGAGGTTGTTTCTGGTGTCCCAGTCCAGGCAGTCAGCACCAGCAACGAGCCCAAATCTCATTTCTCTTCCTCATTCCAGCAATGTTTGTCTTCCTTCCACCAGAGGAGGAGCTGCCAAGCTCCTGCTTTTGGGGTAGGACAGAAAAAAAAGAGAAAAAAAAAGAAAAATATGCTCGTGAAAGGTAGGAAATGAAAAGAAATGAGTTCTTCAGCATTATTTAAAAGGTCAGTAAAGCTTGCAAGGAGAGCAATCCCTTCCAAGCCGGATTGTCTGTGCTCGTCTCCAGCACGATTTTCCAATGGAATTCTCAAGGACTGCTTTCGGGTACGCAGCACACAGAGAGAGAACAGAGATTTATTCTCAGGAAGGCTTTATTTTTATGGGCCTTTGATGTGCAGGAACTGCACTTTCATTCAAACCACCAAACAGGAGTGAAATGCAAATATTTCAGTCACTCTCCTGGAACATTCGGAGGATTCAAGGTTTCTCGTACAACAATTTTCCCTGTTTTCTGCAAAAGGTAAACAGAGGAAAAAGAAACCCAGGAAAGCTTCTCCTACACCTGCTATTAAGTACTTTGGGAGCAGAAATCCCTCTGGATTTGCAGAATCTGGAGGGTCCTTGCAGGTCTCTCCATATCCCTGGCACCCGGCAGGTTCCACTGAGTCTCCTTCAGGGATGAAGTCCCCAAATCACGAGAGGAAATTTGTTCCCATCAGTGAGCAGCTTCCAGCTATCCCTTTACACTTCCAGCGATCCCTTTACACTTCCAGCGATCCCTTTACACTTCCAGTGATCCCTTTACACTTCAGTGATCCCTTTACACTTCCAGCGATCCCTTTACACTTCCAGCGATCCCTTTACACTTCCAGCTATCCCTTTACACTTCCAGTGATCCCTTTACACTTCAGTGATCCCTTTACACTTCCAGCGATCCCTTTACACTTCCAGTTATCCCTTTACATTTCCAGTTATCCCTTTACATTTCCAGAGGGGGATGTTTCACACTGCCTTTCCAGCTGCTCTCCCTGATTTCTTTGGTTGGAAATCAGGCTGAGCACAGCTTGGCTCAGGAAAACCCCGGGGCTGGGTGACTTTTAGTGATCACATCCCAGTGCAGAGGGCCCGTGTGGCTGCAGGTGAAGATTTTTGAGGTTAATTTGCAATAATTATTGCTCAAATCCCTTTTCCTCCCACTTGCAGCCACACCCCAGCCCAGCAGCGCAGGAGCTGAGGGAGCCCTGCTGGGATTTGGGGCTGGATTTAGGATGGGGATTTGTGGCAGTGTCCCCTGACCCTGCAGCAGCTCTCTGGCTTTCCCAGCATTCCAGCCCTGCCCAGGAGCACATTCCCAGCTGCTGGAGGGGGGTTCTGGGCAGAGCTCCCTGTGGTGAGCGTGGGGTGGTTGATGGTTGGAGATCTTTTCCAGCCCTGTTAATTCTGGGGTTCTCGGGGTGGGACAGCCTGGGACAGTGGCAGGTCAGCGGCACAGGGGGCTGGGGACAGCAAACGCAGAACAGAGCCCGTCCCACTGCCAGGAGCTGCGGCTGGAGCCTGCCTGGAGATGAAACCCAGAGCAGGAATTCCAGTCCTCTCCTTGCTGCAGGCCCAGCCTCGCTGCCGGCGTCACGGAGGGACCCTCAGCCCGAGCCACGGACGCTCACAGGGCAGCTCCAGGGCAGGATGCAGGATTTTGGAGGGATTTGCGATGGGAAATGCTTGGGAATTGCTGACAAAAAGCCGTGCCAGTTTTCCTGAGGGGCTGGAAGTGTTGCTGGGGGGCTTTCTGGGGCTCCCTGTCCCTGAAGGGAACCACTCCATTGCTTTGGACTTTACAAAGCTGATTGGAATTCTTCCATGGAAACCTTTTCCATCCCCAAAATGTGGATTTGACTCCATTCCCTGTTGACAATGGCCCTTTCCGCCAGAAATAATGGAAGGGCTTCATTTGGGAATGCTGCAATATTTCCTTTGGAACTGATGATTTCAGTGTTTAAAATACCAAATAACGGGGCCATGAAATATTGGGACTTCAGTGGGGTGAAGCCTTTTCGGGAAGCCATTCCCAACAGGAATGATGGATGAGCTTTGGTTCTGTTCCACTGCAAAGCCACGGCAAGGAAAGCAAACCAAACCAAAGGTGGATTAGTGCCCAACTTTCCTGCCCTTCCTTTTGGCCAGAATATTTGGGATTAACCCTTTTGCTCCATCGTGGCCTGATCCCAGCTGCTGGAAGGCTGAGGAGGAAGCAGCTGGGCAGCCCAAAAGCTCCTTTTCCTTTTCTTTTTCCTTTCCTTTCTATATATTTTTTAAAATTTTTGTTTTCCTTTTTGCCTTTTCTCCTCTTCCTTTTTTCTTTTTCCTTTCTTTTCTTTTTTTCCTTTTTGTTTTCCTTTTCCTTTCTCTTCCTTTCTTTTTATTTTCCTTTATTTTTTCTTTTTCCTTTTCCTTTTTTATTTTTGTTTCCCTTTCTTTTTATATCTTCTTTTTCCATTTTTCCTTTTCTTTTTCTTTTTCTTTCTTTTTTCCTTTTCCTTTATTTTCCTTTTTTCTTTTCATTTCCATTTTCCTTACTTTTTCTTTTTTCCTCTTTGTTTTCCTTTTTCTTTCTTTTACTTTTTAATTTTTCTTTGTTTTCCTTTTTTTAATTATTTTTTCCTCTTTTAACCATTTTTTCTCTTTCTTTTGCTTTTGCTTTTGTTTTTTCTTCTTTTTCTTTTTACCTCTTTTCCCTCTTTCTTTTTCTTTCTCATTTCCTTCTCGTTTCTCTTCTTTTTCTGAGTTTTCCTCGCCTACTTTTCAGCTGGAATATTTGGAATTAACCCTTTTTGTTCCATCCCAGCTGCTGGGAGGCCGAGGAAGAGGCAGCTGGGCTGCCCAAAATCCAGTGGAACGCGGAACTGTGGAATCTGTGCTTCGGGCAGTTCCCAGCCCATCCCTCTGCTGCAGCCGGGATTGCTCCCACATCCATCAGCACCGGGAGAGCTCCCAGCCCTTGGTGCTATCTGCTCCTGATCTGATGGCAATCCGGAGTTTGTTTGGGAATTTTCAGGGGAATCAAGGAGCCTTGGGGCTGCAGGTTCGGGTGATGGGGACTGAGGTTACAGCCTCAGTTACAGCTGGGCTGTTCTCGGTTCCTCAGGGATTTGGGGATGTACAAAGATCCCCTGGAGGTGGAAGTGCCCAGTGGAGTTTGGAGATGGCAGAGCTTGGCGGCCCCACAAGATGAGGAGGTGCCCAGTTTAGGGAAAGGGGAAACAAGGGGAAAACTGCCCCAAAGCAAGGGCAGAAACTGGAGTTCAATTCTGCATCCGAGTTTGGGGTTCTGTGCACAAAGAGCAGCGTTTGTGCCCGAGGCTCAGAGCAAGGGGGGGAATTCTGGCACTGCCGAGTCCTTCCCAGAAAGTTTCCTTTCCAAACAGAGCCGGTGCTGCCTCTTTGCTGCTCTGGAGCCGGGGCTGTGGCTCCTTTCCTGAGCTCACAGCAGGGAGGAGACAGAGAGGATGTGGAAAGTGGGATTTGTTTGCGGGGCTCCTGCTCCAGCTGTGCTCTCAGGGAAGCATTTCTGTGTCCGAATCACTCAGGCCTTTACGGAGAAAAGCTTTTCCAGGATGGAAAAGATTCTGGGACTTGGGAGCAGAAAATGCACAGGAACAGGGAATTTTGGATGAAAAGCCTGAAATCAGAGGCACGGCATGGTCCTTCCCAGGGGCAGGCGCTCACCTTGGATGGGAATATGGGAGAACCAAGGAGTGGGAATTAATCCTGGGGGTGGCTGCCCAGGATCTCTGGCAGTGCCCAAGGCCAGGCTGGACATTGGGGCTTGGAGCAGCCTGGGACAGTGGGAGGTGTCCCTGCCCATGGCTGGGGTGGCACTGGGTGGGCTTTGGGGTGCCTTCCAACCCAAACCATTCCAGGATTCCGTGAAATCTGAGAGGAAAGGGGTGAGGGGGATGCTGGAGGTGCTACTCCCACCCCACCTGGAGGAACTGGGGGAACAAGAAGGAATATTTCACCATGGGCTCAACAAGTCCTGAGCAGACACTTCCAGGGTCCGAGGTCCTTCTTCGGTCCTGAGTAAAACCAGAGTGAGGCCTTATTAACCTGAGCTTAGTGGGAAGTTAATTAAAGGCAGAGGGATTGAGAAAGCAATGGAACTCCAGGGAAACTTGCAGGCATGGCCTGTCCTGACTGGAGGGTGAGTTTGGGGTGGGGAGGAGGATCCCAGCCCCTCACCTTTGCCAGACTCAGCTCTCAGGGTGTTCGAGGCACTTGTAACTTTAAATGGTCCCTGCATGGCCACTCTGAGGCCGTTGTTCCAAATGGCGCGGGAATATTGGGCAGTGAATTACCTACAGAGAGTGCTCAAAGTCTGGTTAAGACTGGAAATCCAGGGAAGGAGCTGCCCATGCAGGGAGAGGTTCTGTTTCCTGCTGGGCACAGACTGAGAGTTCTGGTGGGAGACGAACGGAGCCCATTCCAGCAGTAAATCAGGGCAGGATGCAAATCCCATCCATCGAGCAGAGGGAAGGATGGGCAGCCAGGATCTCCTCAGCATCAATGGGAGCCCAGCAATCCCGAATCCGCTCGCTCCTGGCTGCTCCAGGGCAGGCCCCGCAGCTCGTTACCTGTGTGTGCCCAGCAATGTTCACTCGGGCTCAGGAACTGAGGCTCGATGACCACAAACCACGGCAGCAGCTCCAGACAGACCCCAGACATTCCAGGTTTATGGCTGAGCCACTTAAAAACCATCGCGGTGGAGTGAAACAATCCCGTGTGGCTGCTGGGAAAGCCGGGATGGGCAGGGGTGGGCAGGGATGTGAGGGACGTGAAACAGGGATGTGAGGGACGTGAAACAGGGATGTGAGGGACGTGAAACAGGGATGTGAGGGATGTGAAACAGGGATGTGAGGGATGCGAGGGATAAACAGAGATGTGAGGGATGTGAAACAAGGATGTGAGGGATAAACAGGGATGTGAGGGATAAACGGACGTGAGGGATAAACAGGGATGTGAGGGATGAGCTGGGATGGGATGGGATGGGATGGGTGGAAATGATCAGGCATGTGTGGGATGTGTGGGGATGGGATGGGATGGGATGATCAGGGATGGGATGGGATGATCTGGGATGGGATGCGATGGGATGGGATGCGATGGGATGGGATGCGATGGGATGGGATGGGATGGGATGGGATGGGATGGGATGGGATGGGATGCGATGGAATGGGATGGGCAGGAATGATCAGGGATGAGTGGGGTGATCAGGGATGTGCAGGATGTGTGGGGATGGGATGGGATGGGATGGGATGGGATGGGATGGGATGGGATGGGATGGGATGGGATGATCTGGGATGGGATGGGATGATCAGGGATGTGCGGGATGTGTGGGGATGGGATGGGATGGGACGATCAGGGATCTGCAGGATGTGTGGGGATGGGATGGGATGGGATGGGATGGGATGGGATGGGATGGGATGAGCAGGAGGATCAGGGATGCGGGATGAGCCGGAGCCGGAGCAGGGGAGGCTCGGGAAGGGAAGCGCTCAGCTCCGCGCTGCTCCGTGGAAGGAGGAGGGAGGAGAAGGTTGTTTGCTGATAGAGAGAGCTGTGAACGGGAGATGGAGCTTTCTTTGGAAAACACTGGAAATTTATTCCCCCCTCATTCAGCCTTTTAGCAGCGGGCTCTGGAGGTGTAAACAAAAGGCGTTTCATGACTGAAATGTATCTGCCTTGTAGTGCCGCTCCCCCTCAGCGCCGGCAGTTACTGCTTTGGCTCCTGCTTTTTTTCCTGCTTCTTCTTTTTCTTTTCTTCTTCTTTTCGTTCTCTTCTCCTTTTCTTTTTCCCCTTTTCCTTTTCCCCTTTTTCTTCCTCTTCTCCCCTTTTTTCTTTTTTTCTCCTTTTTTTCTTTTTCATCTTTTTATTATTTTCTCCCTTTTTAAAATCTCTTTTCATATTATTTTTGTTCCTTTTCCTTTTCTTCTTTTTCTGCCTCTTATTGTTTTTCTTCTTTTTCTTTCTTTTCCTTTTTCCTTTTTTTCCTTCTTTCTCTTTTTATCTCTTTATCTCTTTTCTTTTTCTGTCTCATTTTCTTCTTTTTTTCCCCCTTTTCCCTTTTCCATCGGGCTTGGGTGATTCACTTTTACCCAGCCTTGCACATCCTGGGTCGCAGAACTTCCAGGAAGCCTCACAGAATTCCTGGCTCTGGCCACCTCGGGACCAGCCCCACCCTGGCGAGCAGAGCTGGGAGGCCCCTGAGCCCACCCGGGGCAGGGGCAGCTCCGGGGCTGCTCCCAGGGCATTCCCATGGTCAATAATCCAAGGCAGGGAAGCCCAGGAGGGGCCTGTGCTGGTGCTGTGGAATTCCCTGGATTTGTCTGGGTGTTTGGAGCCCCTCTCCTTTCCTGCAGAGGTTTTGTGTTGGATGAATCAAAGGAGGGGTCTCTGTGGTGGAACCTCAGCCAGTGTCCCTCAGGGTCCCCCAGCTTGTGCCAGGGAACCAAAACCCCTCTGGAATGGGGCCAGGAGGTGCTGTCCCCACACCCATCCCTGCAAGGGGACCGGGGTTTGCAGTGGATGTGGCACGAGAGCTGATTTTAGCCTGGGAGCAGAGCTGGGACGTTGGCCTGGGCAGCGCCCTGGCCTGGTGCCACTGTTTGTGATGCCAGGGCTGGGGGCGGGTGCCCAAAAACCCTCTGGAGCCCTCCTGGCAGAGATCCACGGAGCCAGGGATGCAGCAGGAGGGGAGGAGAGGGATCTGAGGAAAGGTTTCAAGCAGAGACTGACAGATGATGAAGCTCAGAACATGAGCCCACATGTAGGAATTCACATGGAATTACCTGTAGGAATTCACATGGAATCACCCATAAGAACATGAAATAACCTGTAGGAATTAATATGGGACCACCTGTAGGAATTAATATGGGATCACCTGCAGGAATTACCATGGAATCCCTGTGGGTTTATGCTGACTGCTGCAGTGTGCATGGAAATATTTGATACAGGGTATCAAGATTGAAATATTTGGGATAAAGGTGTTCTCAGCAGGCTGGAAGAGGTCCCTGAAGCCAGATGCTGCTGCTGGAGGTGACTCCGTTTCCAAAGCTGCCCAGAATGGCCAGAGCCTGTTTCCCAATGCTGCAGTCACTGCTCACCCCTGGAACTTCCTTCTGGTTGAGCCTAAATTCCCTCATATCCCTTTGTTCCTACACCAGTGGTGCTCTTCACCTGAAATAGCTTTTCCCTGTCCCTGGAGTGTCCCTTCCCTCTTCCTGCCGCCTCACAGGTGGAGATCAAAGCCCTTCCCTGTGAGGGTGGGCAGGCCCTGGCACAGGGTGCCCAGAGCAGCTGGGGCTGCCCCTGGATCCCTGGCAGTGGCCAAGGCCAGGCTGGACATTGGGGCTGGGAGCAGCCTGGGACAGTGGGAGGTGTCCCTGCCCATGGCAGGGGTGGGATGGGATGAGTTTTAAGGGCCCTTCCAACCCAAACCACTCCACAATTCCGTGAGCCGAGTCCTGCCCTCCTCTCTCCCGGCATTTGCTCCTCTCCAACACCCTCCTCACTTCCTTCATTCCAAGCTCATCCCTCATCCCTCAGGCCCAGCCTGGCCCTTTCCCAGGCACTGAGAACCTGATTATTCCTCCTGATTTACCGGTGGGGTCACAGCACAGCCCCTCCAGCCCCACCCACCCTTCCCCTGGTACTGGGGGTGAGCCCTGCTTGTCTCCCGCAGGAATTTCCACTGCAGGGAAGTTTATAGGGAAGAGTGGAAGCTGCTGTTTTGCCAAATCCTTCTGACACCTGCAGGATGGCAGTGCTGCTGTCCCCCCAGCCTGCCCTCAGGGATTCCCAATCCCAAAAAAGCTTTCTGGGAGCAGCAGCCACTCATTCTGCTGTGCACTTCCAGGAGAATGGGGGGTTCCTGCAGGTTACCTGAAGTGCTCCATGTGATTGGGAGCAGAACCACCAAAAACATCCTTTCCACAACTCATTTTTTTCCTGGGGAAAGGGAGAGATAAATAAAAATCTGCCAAATTCCTGTCACACACCCCCTCGGGGACAAAGCAGCCCCGGCCCTGGGTTCTGAGGCAGAGCTCTCCCAGCGGCGCCAGGCTGAGCAGCGCTGGGTTGTTTGTCCCTTTGCCATCATCCCCGTGTCCCTCCGAGCTGCTGGAGCACTGGAAATCCTGCTGTTCATTCCCCATTTCAGCAGAGCCCGGGTCCTGCCTGCGTTGGGGGATGCTGTCAGGCCCTGGAGCCAGCGGCTGCAGCAGCTCAGGGGACACGGCCCCAAGGCACAGGGAGAGCTCCATCCGGGGGTGCTGAACTGCCTTGCTGAGACTCCCGATAACCAAGTGAAATATTTTGACACTTTCCATTGGAACACGCTGGGGGGGCGTTGCCATTAGATAAAAACGGGGTTATTTTGACACTTGGTTGCAATTTGCAGCAATAAAAAAAAACCCACCCAAAAAACCAGGAGTGAGAATAGCAGATGGAGGGCTGGAAATTTCCATTTTTTTTAGCCGTAGTAGTTCCAGCCTCACTCCCCGGTTCACTCAAGGACGAGCTGTTTGCAGCTTTCAGATCGTTCCCTTCGTACTTGGGGGCCCAAAGGTGCAGTTAAGGACTGAGATGAGTTGGGAGATTCTGGCTGGTGTTATCTCGGCTCTTATCTCACTAGTGAAAACCCCGTGCAGGACTGGCTGTGAGCGCTGAGCTCTCGCGGCGGGCTGGGTGTGGGGTAATGACACTTTTGGGGTGGGATTTACACCCCAAACCACCCGAGGGTGGCCAGGGCTGTCATGGCTTTGGTGGAATTAATTCCCCAGGGAATCGTTGTTCCTCCTCCTGCAGGAGACACAACAAAATTAACGGTGGGGGCCCAGGGAAATCGCTGGAAATAAACCTGACAGGGGGACGGGGTGAGCGCAAAGGGCACCAGGAGCGGGGAGAGGTGCTGGGGACGGAAGGGCTGGAGCAGGAGCAGCGGGACAGGGTGGGTTTTGGGGATGCAGAGGGCAAGTTAACCCTTGCCGGGCTGGGTGTCAGGGCTGGCTCTGCAGTGCTGTTTGTGCCCTTCTGAAAGGTAACAAAAAATCCCCCTGTTCCCTGCTTTTTCCCTGTTTCTCCCGGAGGAGGGGCATGGATCAGACGTGTGCTCGGTAATGGGGATGCTGGAAAGTGCAGGTGTTTGACGGGAGGAGAGAGAGGCAATGAATTAAAAGCAAACACAGCTCCCCCCCTTTCCCTACCCAGCTCTGGAGCGCTCAAAGAACTCCGGGAAGGGAGCGCTGAGCTCTGGGCTCCTGTGGGACTTCACACCCAGGGAGAAACATCAGGAGAAACTTCCCTGGGAAACCTCTCAGCTCTGGTCCTGCTGCCTCAGCCCCTTCTGCCCCCAAACCTTGGCTGATTTGTTCCTTCCTCCTTGCTGGACTTTTCACCCTTCTGATTCTTCCCAGCTGTGGATCATTTGGGAATTTCATTCATGTTGTGGCTGCTGCCTCTCTGAGCTCGTTAACAGAGGTGTTGTCAGCATGATTGGGTGGCCGAGGTTGGATGGGGCTTGGAGCAGCCTGGGATTGTGGAATGGGATGAGCTTTAAGGTCCCCTCCAACCCAAATCCCTCCAGGATTCTGTGATTCCACGGGGCAGGATGAACTTCCTGCTCTCTGACTTTTCCTGGTTTCTCTTCCCTTTTCCCTTTACCCTCTGAGGCAGTTCTGTGTCAGCTGCCCACTGCTGGGAGCGGATGAAGACACTGTTTAGGGAAAGAGGAATAAATATTGGGATTTCTGACCCCCAGAGAGGGGTGATCCGTGAGCTTGGTTTTTCCTGCTGCCATCCAGGCTGGGCAGGGGGAGAGGGCAGCTCCTGGGGCAGCACCACCTTGGCACCCACCCGCTGTGATCCTTAAAGACAGAACAGGGCTCTGCTTTTTGGGATCAGGGCAAAGCGTCCCTGTGGAGATGCTGGAATGGGAAAGATCCCAAAGCTTCTCCCAAGCCCCGGCAGTGCCTGTGGAGGGATTGACTCCATGGAGCACATCCCCTGGCAGCTCTGAGTCGGGAGCATCGGTTGCCATGGTGACTTGGTGGGGAAAGTCATCTGGGGAAAGCGCTGCTGTATTTTTAGCTTTGGGTAATGAAATGGAACAGCTGGAGGGGAAGGTGAGGGGCAGCCAGGGGCCACAGGGCCCTGGAGTGGGGGTTTGGGAGCAGGGCGGGGTTTGGGGAGGGTGCTCAGGATGGGCAGCACCTGCAGGCGCCTGGCAATAACCCCTGGGAAGAGAAGGGGATGAGGAGGAGCTGTTCCGTGGCGAGGCCAAGAGGAGGCACTGCCCGAGGTCACAGTGCTCCTGTACAGCGCGTTCAGCCTATAAATAGCTCCCATCCACCTCTGCACGAGTGGTATTTATAGAGTGGGGAGGGAAAAAGGCTCCGCTCGGTGCTGGGAGAGGGTTTGGGAAGGATGTGCCAGGCTTGGTCAGAAGTTCAGGTCTCTGAGAGGAACAGAAAGGCCCAAAACTGGGGGGCGTTCTGCTCTGCTCAAGGCTCGCAGGCTGAGTGCTGTTAATGCAGCTTTTGGGGTGGCTGTGCCTGGAGAGGGCCCTCACCGGGGCTGGTGCTGGGTATTGCACAGCAGAGCTCTGGACAGGTGTCCTTTATCCCTGCTGTTTATCCCTGCCATCTGGATCGGTCTCATTCCCATGTAAACTTTTCCAGACTCACATTTGACTCCCTAAAATCCTCTCCCAGCTCCCCGTGATGGATCTCATTCTTCTGCCTTCAGCTGTCAGGAGTTTGTTTTCCCATTTAACCGATTTGGGTGTAATATTTACTGCACTGAGCTCTCAGGACATGAAAGGAGATTTCCCTGCAGCTGGAAGAGCCTGGTGGGATTCATTCCTGCTCCAAAGGCTCCTGGAATTCTGAGCCGATGCTTTGAGCAGCCTCCCCACCTTTCCCTCCCACCTGCCTGGGCTGGCAGCGAGACAAAGAGAATTCAGCTTCAGGAAGTCGCAGCTGCTGCAAACCTGAGCCCAGAGCGTGGGGATTGGAGATGTGGCCCAAGATTCCCTGGAATGGACGGGCCCTTCCCTCTCTGCACCACTGGGCTCTGGGGCTGGGTTAAAACTGATCCCATCTGGCTGGGATAACCACAGCTGGGGGGGATTAGCGGCAGTCCTGGAAGGGGCCTGGCCCTTGCCCAGGGAATTAACCCAGGCAGGAAGCAGCCCATGGGAATGGGAATGGGAAGCTGTCCATGGAAATGGGAGCTGGGAAGGGGCTGAACCTGGGTGAGGTGGTTTAGGAGCAGATTTTGAGTGGTAAAGCTTTAAATAAAGCCTAGCAAAGACCACCAGAAACATTCCTTGGTGGGCTCTGGTGCTCCTGCCTTTGTCCCAGGAACATCCAAAGGCTCCCTGCAGCTCCTCTGCGGGGTCTGGTGGCCCCTGGGGATGAGAGGGAGGTGATGCTGGCAGCCCATGGGGGACTGGCAATATTTTCCTGTCTGAGGTTTAAAGCCAGAACTAGTCCAGCAGGCCAAACATTTTCCATCCTCCAGTTCCTGATGGAGAATGGAGAATTTTTTAATTAGTTTGGGTTTCTTTACCAAAAAAACCCTGCTGAGTTTTCCCTCCCACTTCTCCAGTGCAATGCCTTCACATGAAGGTGAAGCTCCTCTGAGGGTTGCAGTGGGCCCTGGGGTGTTCCCTATATCCCCATTCCCAGAAGGGAATCCCCTGATTCCCTCTCTGAGCACAGGGCTTCACCAAAATGGAGGAATTGGCACCTTTTTCCTCTTCACCTCCCACCTTTCGAGTGAAACAGGCTCCCAGCTGCTGGAAGGTTGAAATGTCTCTGGCATTAGCAACAGGCAGGTCTGGGGAGTCTGGGGCTGCGAGTTGAGAGGTCTGTGAGCAGAGACATTGAGGTGGTGGATTACAGAATCCTGGAATATCCTGAGCTGGAAGGGACCCCCAGGGATCACCCAGCGCAGCCCCTGGCCCTGCCCAGACACCCCAACAACCCCACCCTGGGCATCCCTGGCAGCGCTGTCCCAATGCTCCTGGAGCTCTGGCAGCCTCGGGGCCGTGCCCATTCCCTGGGGAGCCTGGGCAGTGCCCAGCACCCTCTGGGGGAAGAACCTTTCCCTGAGATCCAGCCTGAGCCTCCCTGGCCCAGCTCCAGCCGCTCCCTGGGTCCTGTCCCTGTCACAGGGAGCAGAGATCGGAGCTGCCCCTCAGTGTCTCCCCTGCCATGAGCGGAGAGGGGCTGCCATGGGCTGGAGCAGTTAAAAGTTAAAAAACAAACCAGAGTCAGATGTCAGGAGCTGAGCCAGGCTGAGGACGATTGATGGAAGTGATTCCTTATGTTCCATCAGTATTTTTATTGATCTGAGGCTGTTTAGAGCTGTAAAAATGTTATAAATTAGAGAAGAGCTGTGAGAAGGAGCAAGGGATGGAAATCGCTCAGGCTGACAGCAACAGAACGGGAGGAAACGGCCTCAAGTTGTGCCAGGAGAGGTTCAGGTTGGATGTTGGGAATTATTTCTTCACTGAAAGGGTGGCACAGAGTGGAGCCCCCGTCCCTGGAGGGGTTTAACAGCCCTGTGGATGTGGCACTCAGGGATGTGGGGCAGTGCTGGCCTTGGCAGTGCTGGGGGAGTGGTTGGACTCGATCTTAGAGGGCTTTTCCAGCCTTCCTGCTGGTTCTGTGCCCCTGATCCTGTGCCCCTGATCCCAGGATATCCGCATGCACAGGAGCTGTGGGACTGCACGGAGGTTCATGGGTGTGATGGAACACACCCTGATCACCCTGCCCCGGGATGATCCAATACTCACAGTCCACGCTGGAAAAGGCAACGGGTGCTGCTGCTGTGCTCAGCATCCACAGAGTCCTCCACCGTAACAGCTGCTCCCTTCTCCCTTCCCTTCACAGAGATCCGGGAGGCTTTCCGAGTGCTGGACCGGGACGGGAATGGCTTCATCTCCAAGCAGGAGCTGGGCATGGCCATGCGCTCCCTGGGCTACATGCCCAGTGAGGTGGAGCTGGCCATCATCATGCAGCGCCTGGACATGGATGGTGAGTGCTCACCGGGGTCTGCTCTCTCCTGGGGGATCCACCGGAGCTTTCCCAGGGCTTGGCAGCCCATGGATCCGGATCAAACAATTCCTGGTCACCAAGGGAAGGATGGAGAGGGAGCTGGGGAGCTTCGCTTTCCCCACACAAAAGGAAAGGGCGAGGTGAGAGGTGAAGCCTGCTGTGGGTGATCCTGGGAATCGGGCAGTGCATGGGAGGGGGATGGAGCATCCCTGGTGGAATACAGCTGGGTGAAGACAGAGCAGCTCTGCAAAATCCACAGATCCCAACAACTCCACCCTGGGCATCCCTGGGAGCTCCTGGAGCTCTGGCAGCCTCGGGGCTGTGCCCATTCCCTGGGGAGCCTGGGCAGTGCCCAGCACCCTCTGGGGGAAGAACCTTTCCGTGCTGCCCAGCCTGAGCCTCCCTGGCCCAGCCCCAGCCGTTCCCTGGGCCCTGTCCCTGTCACAGGAGCAGAGATCGGAGCTGCCCCTCAGGAGGAGCTGCAGACCCCAAGGAGTCTCCCCTCACACGAGTGGAGATTGTCCCAGGCTGGAGGGGGACATTCCACAGGTGAAAAGCAAACCAAAGTCAGGTGTCAGAAGCTGAGCCAGGCTGAGGGTGATGGAAGCAATTCCTTTGATGCCACCACCATCCTGACTGGAATATCCTGACTGGAAGGGACCCCCAGGGATCACCCAGCCCAGCCCCTGGCCCTGCACAGACACCTCAACAACCCCACCCTGCACAGATAATCTGTGCCAGGCTCTTTGAGCCTTTCCCTCGGCATTCCTGGGCAGCCTCTGGCCGGTGACACTTCCAGAATTCCCACCCATCCCCTGCCCAGTCCCTGGCTGCTCCCTGCAGGTCGGAGCCGCTGTGCTGGGAGCTGTTCCGAGGAGGTGTCGATGGCTCTGCAAGGAGAAGTTTTGCGGGGTGGAATCATCCCGAGCCAAGTCCTGCTGGGAGCGCTCATCAAACAATTACTGAGGGAATAAAAGCAACAGAACCCCCACCAGTGGGGAGAGGGAAAGGCAGGATCGGGATGCTGGAGCCAGGGAGGAATTTCAGCGGCTGCAGAGCTCGCTCAGAGCTGAGCACAACGAGCAGTTAAATCCAAAATGTCCTTGGCAGGGCAGGAGGGGAGAGCTCCGCGCTGCCAGGAGTGTGCAGGGAGCGGGGGTGCACATCCAGCCTTGGCCCGGGGCTGTGGCGGGGAGGAAATCCTGCCAGAGCAGGGTCTGAGGGCTGGAGGGATCCTTGGAGAGCCAGGGAGACGCCAGAATCCTTGGGGACACTGGAGAGCAGAGCCCGGGGAGAGGGGGAGTGAAACTCCTGCCCCTGTGGGCATTCCCGATGTCCGTGGGAGAGGCAGGGACATTGTCACCTGGGCACGGCAGGGCAGGGCAGGGCTGGCAGCCTGCTGAGGGTGTCCGGCAGAGGAAGGGCTGGGAAACCTGGCAGGGAGAGGAGATGCGTGGTGGGAATGACCTCATTCCGTAAAGAAAAGGGGAAAAAAAGAATCCATCACTTTAAAAAGTGTTCTGTCCAAAAGTTATTGTGTGCCCCTTGCCCTGCTGCGCTGGCCTTTCCTGGCAGAGAGGGACTTGGGCTCAGGTTTGGCAAAGCCAGGCTTAGTGTGGTGCCAGCTCCTGGGGTCTTTTCCCGAAAATCTGAGCTTTTTTGGAAAAAGAGTGCTGGGGACTTGGCTCCCAGTTCGGATTCGTCTCCAGTCCTTCCCTGACTCTGCCAGGTTCCGGCTCTGCTCCGCACACTCCTGCTGGGAGGGACCTGCAGTGAGGAGCGAGTCAGACCCGGAGGGATGGGCTGCACATGGAAGTGGCAAATTCCTGCTCAATCCCTCCCTTCCCAGCGAGATCCAAGTGCTTTCTGCAGGGATGGGAGCTGATCCTCCAGCTCCACAGTCCCACCAGCTCCAAACTGGCTGTACTGGTGCAGTGTTGGAGCAGGGGTTTGGGGGCTGTGCCATGGGAAGGTCAAGTGGGCCATGGATTTAAAAAAAGTCAGGGAATGGGAAATTCCTGAGGCACTGAGCAAAGAGGGGAATGTTCTGTGGAGGATTTACCTTGCCTGCAGATTGAATTAGTGCTGTACAGCTTGAATTAATGTTATCAGGGCTGCTTTGTCTCCAATGGATTCTTCACCTTTTCCTGGGATTTAACTCAAAATACGGAGTGAGAACCAGCAGCAGCCTCCTCCTTCCTCCCCCACTGGGGATGAGCATCTTTCAGGAGCAGGGCAGGAATGCTGGTTGTGCCCAGTGCTCCCTGGCCCTCTTCCCAAATATTCTTGGGGAGGGTTGCTGAGCTTTCCCAGGTTTTTGCTCGGCATTAGATGGGTTGGAAGCTCGGACGGAGGAAAGGCCACACTCAAGGAGGAATCTGCAGTGGCCAGCAGAGCCGGGGGGAGGTGAAGCGCTCTGCACATCTCTGGCACGTGCCGTGAGTTATGAGGTGATGGCAGGTGGAGCAGCCAGACATCCATTCCCTCCTTCCCAAAAAACTGCTGCCAGGGCCTGCAAATGAGGTAAGAAAGTTGGCAGGGCTGGGGATTCAACGTGAGCCAGCCCGAGCAGCCCCAACATGCAGTTTCCATCAGCAATTCCAGCGTGGCACAGGGGCTGACTGCACTGAGGGCCCACAAAAAGCAGCAGCTGCAGCTGCGCTGGGGGGGTGTTCCCTGATTTCGGTAGGGATGGGGAGGGAGGGAGCAGCAGTGCCAGGGAGGACAGGGCATTTCAGAGCAGGAGTGCCAGGAGGGACAGGGCATTTCAGAGCAGGAGCAGCAGTGCCAGGGGGGACAGGGCATTTCAGAGCAGCAGCGTGTGCTGGGGCTGAGCAGGAAGTGACCTGACAGGAGCATTTCACACCTGGTGTCACCTCCTGCCATCGAGGCTGCGAGTGGCACAGGGGATGGCACAGGGAGTGGCACAGGGAATGGAACAAGGGGTGGCACAGGGAGTGGCACCGGGGATGGCACAGGGGGTGGCACAGGGGGTGACACCAGGGATGGCACAGGGAGTGGCACAGGGAGTGACACAGGGGATGGCACAGGGGGTGACACCGGGGATGGCACAGGGGATGGCACAGGGGGTGACACCGGGGATGGCACAGGGAGTGGCACAGGGAGTGACACCAGGGATGGCACAGGGGGTGACACAGGGGGTGACACAGGGGATGGCACAGGGGGTGACACCGGGGATGGCACCGGGGATGGCACAGGGGGTGACACCGGGGATGGCACAGGGAGTGACACAGGGAGTGACACAGGGGGTGACACCAGGGATGGCACAGGGGATGGCACAGGGGGTGACACCAGGGATGGCACAGGGAGTGGCACAGGGAGTGACACAGGGGATGGCACAGGGGGTGACACCGGGGATGGCACAGGGAGTGGCACAGGGAGTGACACAGGGAGTGGCACAGGGGATGGCACCGGGGATGGCACAGGGAGTGGCACAGGGAGTGACACCAGGGATGGCACAGGGAGTGGCACAGGGAGTGACACAGGGGGTGACACCAGGGATGGCACAGGGGATGGCACCGGGGATGGCACAGGGAGTGACACTGGGGATGACACCGGGGATGGCACAGGGGGTGACACCGGGGATGGCACAGGGGGTGGCACAAGGACAGCTGCTCCCAGGCCCGCCGTGTGCAGCTGCTCAGTGGCACTCTCAGAGCCCCCACCGGAGCAGGAAGGACGGGCTGCTCCAGCACTCATCACCTCGCAAGGAAAAATGGGCTTAGGGAGAGATCACTGCTGGAGCCTGAGCGGAACTGGCCCTGGCACGGCTGGGCCTGGGGCCAGGAGCCCTTCTCAGGTGTCACCTCTGGTGCCACCATGGCTGCTGAGGGGCCAGGCCCGCTCCTCCCTGCACAGGGACACGCCAGCAGAGGGACATGCCACCACGCCACCAGCCTGGCACTGCCAGGGTGCCCCGGAGTGCAGGGAGTGGCTCTGCCCTCCCCCCCTCTGCATTCCCTGATTTCCTGGGAATTTCCCGTTCTCCTCCCCGGGGGCAGGAGAGCAGCAGGGCTGGGGATCCTCTGCATCCTTACGAGTCCCTTCTCCAGCTGTTCTTCCAAAGCTTGGCTGCGAGCTTGGGCAGCGCTCCCAGGCTGGGGTGGCGTTGCTGGGAGTCTGTGCAGGGCAGGAGTTGGATTCCCTGATCCCCGTGGGTCCCTCCTAACCCCAGGAATTCCATGATTCCGGGAATCTGCCAGGTGTGCTTCACCCAGCTGCCACAGGGGAAAGCTGTACAGTTGGCATAAACCCCCCTCAGTTACGGAGAAAAATGGGAATCTCCTTGGAATGTTTCGAGGTCTCTGGAGAAATCCCAATAAATCCTCAGAACCCCCCTTTTGTGAACTCCAGGAGATGCTGCAGCACTGCTGGGATGGGAAGTGCCAGGAAAGGACAGAAGGAAAAGGGATTTGCTGGGCAGAAATGTTTCTCTTTAGGAAGCGAGGTGAGGGCTGGGGCTTCCGAGATTCCTGTTATCCCAAAGCTTTGTTTGCATCCTGCTGGAAGTGCGGGACTGTTCCCACACCTGGGCACTTCCCATTGTAGGGAGCCAATATTTTCGTCTGGAAATACTTCCAGACATCAAATCTGACCTTTATCCCATGGATTTCCTTAATTTTTAGCCAGAATTCTGCATTTCATGGACACAAAACTGTGAGGGGGGCCCTGGCTTCTTCCTGCAGTCTGGGGAATGACCTGGAATATTCTGCCAGCACAGGGAAAGGGAAATATTTGATACATTTCTGTGCTGGAAAAAGGAATTACTTGTAAATTCTTCCAACTGGCAGCAATGCTGATAAAAACGGGAATTGGCACATGGAATGTGGGGCCTTATCTGGGATCCCTCCTCTTTAAGCAGCATTTGCCATAAAAGAGATGAATGTGTGACTTGAGTGTCACAAATGGTTTCATTGGGATTTTTGTCTGAGGAATAAAACGAGCACTTGGTGTAGGAATTAGAGGAGCAGCTGGAAAAATAACCCTGGGCTACCACAAGACGGGGGGAAACCACCCCTGGATGTCAAATTATTTATTGGAATGAGAAGAGGGAATATTCTGATGAAGCAGAAGTCGAGCTGGTTTCACCAGGGACCTGCCTGGTGTCTGTGGGACATTCTGGGATGTGGCACCTGGAGCGGTGACATCCTTGGGAGCAATGGAAAACGGGGGAATCTCAACTTTAAATTCTGGAAGAGTCATGGAATCGTTGAGGTTGGGAAAGATCTGTGAGGTCACAGAGTCCAACCCTTCCCCAGTGCTGCCAAGGCCACCACCACTGCCCCACGTCCCCAGGTGCCACATCCCCAGGGCTGTTAAACCCCTCCAGGGACGGGGACTCAGCCCTGCCCTGGGCAGTTCCAATGCCTGAGCAGCCTTTCCATGGAGAAATATTCCCAAAACCCAACCGAAACCTCCCCTGGCACAGCCTGAGGCCGTTCTGGATGCTCAGACCCAGGCAGAAGTGGCACTTGGCGCTGTGGTTTGGTGGCCATGGGGCTACTTGGTCCAAGGTTGACGATCCTGGAGGTCGTTTCCAACCTCGGTGATTCCATGACTCTTCCGGACCTTCCAGCTGAGATTCCTGTTTTTCACTGCTCACAAGGATGCTCCAGGTGACACATCCCAGGATGTCCCAGGTTCTCTGTGGAAAGGGAGGAAGTGTCAGTGCCACGGCTGGGTGGTGTCACAGGTCACTGTGTCCCTCCAGGTCGCCCCTCCAGGCCGCTGTCCTGCTCTCCAGACCTCCCTAGGGACACTGCTTTGGTTTCCTGTGCTTCCTCCTGGCACCAGAGCTGGGGCAGGGATGGGAACGGTGGCAGGACATGGGCTGGGACATCTGGAGACAGAGCAAATCTCTCCTTTAAAAATGAAATATCCAGCTCTCCCCTGGGGCTGGCAGAAGGCAAATTCCTTGTTCGTAGGCATGGACAAATCCCAGCATCACAGGATCATTAGGGTTGGACAAATCCCAGGATCATTAAGGCTGGAAAAGACCTCCAGGATCATCCTGTCCAACCTTTGATCAGTGAAAAGTTTGCTTCTGCCCACAAGCTCGGCTTGAGCTGCCCTGTGTGGGAAAATGGTGACATTCCCAAGCTGGAAATCTTTCCTCTCCTTTTGTCTCTCCCACTTTACCTCTTCAGGTTTTCCCAAGGTCCTTGTGTTTCAGCCTGAAAAGAGCCGGATAAAAGATTTCATTTTATATCTCAACATAAAAATGGGTTTCAGTATAAAACAGCCCAGGCTGCTGGGGGGGGGGGGACCAGGAACCATTTCTGGGTTAAAGTCAGAGTTCGTAGGAGTCAGAGAATCCCAGAATCCCAGGTATGGGTTGGAAAGAATCTTAAAAATCATCTCACTCCACCCCTGCCATGGCAGGGACACCTTCCACTATCCCAGGTTGCTCCAAGCCCTGTCCAACCCAGCCTTGGGCACTTCCAGGGATGGGGCAGATGGGTTAGGATGGATCCTGGGCTTGTTCTTGGTGCTCAAAGCGATTTTTAAGTGTGAGAAATGATCCAGCCGCATTCCAGCCTGGCTGTCCTGTGAAATGTGTTGCTGAGCTGGGAATCCTGGGCAGCGGGATGGATTTGATGAGACTTGTCTGGATTTCTAGGGGCCACTCTCTCCGTGTCTGCTCTCATTTGGACAATGAGGATTAGCACATTTCATCCCGTTCCGTGTTCTCGCTGCGGAGATGAGGAGTAATTACAGCTGCTGCTGCAGCCTGTCAGCTCTGCAGCTCGGGAGCAGCGAGAGGTTCATCAAATTACATCAAATTACATCAAATTACATCAAATTCTATCAAATGACATCCAATCCTGCCCTTGCTGGAGCGCTGGGCTGGCTGAGTGCAGCACAAAAGGGAGCCCTGGCTGCAGCTCCCCTCTGGAGCCTGTCCGTGCTCTGGCCTGGGCTGCACCCCGTGCCCTGTGCTTTGTGGGCAGCCTTGCTGAATTTTATTTCTCCCCAAAACCCTGGGATCATTTTGGCTTCGCAGGAGGTGTGTGCCACAGCCCAGAGTCCTGCTCTGCCGCTGGTCCCAAGGGTGTCTGAGCTGCACCCGGAGCTCTCTGCCCTTCCAGGGCCGGGGAGCAGCACCGATGGAAGCCCCGGGAGCCCAGTGGTGACCCCGCTGCTCCGGCCCCTGGGGCAAAGGGAGCAGAGTCCTGCACAGACCTGCCAAAGGGGTTTGGGTGCCCAGGGAGGGGATGTGGGACAGGGTTGGGGCTGGTGGGGAGCCGGGGTGGCCGTGCTGGTGGCACATCCCCCTGAGCAGCCCCGGCAGGGCGCTTCCCTGGGCACACCTGGTGACAGGGCTGCTCCCTGGGCACGCTGCAGCTCCCTGGGCACACCTGGTGACAGGGCCTTCCCTGGGCACACCTGGTGACAGGGCTGCTCCCTGGGCACGCTGCAGCTCCCGGGGCCGCTCTGCAGCCCGTGGCTGTCTGACGGGGGGTTCTTTCTTACCGCACTCCCTGTTTTTCTTGCACTTCTGCTCCTTGTTTGAGGGTTTGTGCTGGAGCAGGGACACGTCCCAGCAGATTCCCTGTCCTCCCCAGTCCCTGTCTCCTGGTCAGACACGGGGAGTTCATGGATTTATCTTTAGTGGGAAGCAAACCAGTGCTCTGGAGCTGTTCCCTCCCTGCAGGACAAGCCAAGGTGTGCCAGAGTGAGGAACTCTCCAGCTCCTCTGCTCAACCCCCCCCCGCTCCACTCTTCTGGGCTCTGCCTGAGCCTCACAGACCCCATGGACATCCCCTCCTCCTGGGATGTGTGTGTGTACAATCCATGGATCGTTTCTGTGTGGTTGTCATGGAACCAGAGCAGCCGGATCCACAGAACTGCTCCGAAAGCTGCAGCGATGGAGGGACTGAAGGGACAGAGGGGGCTCCAGTGGAGATGTTTGATCCTTTCCCCAGACCCGGTGAAGCTTTTCATGGAATCATGGAATGGTTTGGGTTGGAAGGGATCTTAGAGCTCCTCTCGTTCCAGGTCAGGGACACCTTCCACTGTCCCAGGCTGCTCCAGCCTGGCCCTGGACACTGCCAGGGATCCAGGGGCAGCCACAGCTGCTCTGGGCACCCTGTGCCAGGGCCTGCCCACCCTCCCAGGGAACAATTCCTTCCCAGTAT
The DNA here is from genome assembly GCF_020740725.1 of Corvus hawaiiensis. Lineage (NCBI taxonomy): Eukaryota > Metazoa > Chordata > Aves > Passeriformes > Corvidae > Corvus > Corvus hawaiiensis. The sequence goes on along the minus strand of NC_063232.1, from coordinate 10,263,589 downwards.
CCCATCCATCCCTGCCCTCTGGCAGTGGGAAGCCATTCCCTGTGTCCTGTCCCTCCATGCCTTGTCCCCAATCCCTCTGCAGCTCTCCTTTAGGCCCTGCAAGGGGCTCTGAGCTCTCCCTGGAGCCTTCTCCTCTCCAGGTGAGCACCTCCAGCCCTCCCAGCCTGGCTCCAGCCCTGGGAGCAGCTCCGTGGTCTCCTCTGGGTTCATCCTACAGATCCACGTCCTCCCTGTGCTGGGGGGGGGGCAGTTGTTTCTCTCCTCCCAGAAGTCACTGGAGCTGTCTATAATTAAAACTGTTTTCCAAGGCCAGAGTTTCAGGCCAGACTTTCCCTGTTCCCGCTGCAGTTCTGGGCTGAGGCTGTAATTAGGGAGAAATCCTGTGCCTCGTGCTGGGCAAAGGATCAGGCTGGCGAGAGGCTCTGACCTCCCAGTCTTTGAAACCGAAAGCCTTTTCTGGGAAATGTCCTGTGGCCGGAGCTGTTCCTGCTCATCCCGTGCCTCATCCCCGGGCACAGCCTCACCCAGACTGCCGGAGCCCTGCCCGGGTGCGCCGGGCACGGCAATGACACAGCCCGGGCCAGCCGGGCACTGCAGGGAGCTGCCGGAGAGTAAAAATAAACAGGAGTTGTGTGCTCCGGGCCCCGAGCTGCAAAGCCAGCTCATTAACTTTAAATATCTCACCTCGCTGCTCGCTGGAGGTCACACTCCGGCAGCAGGAGCGTGAATGCTGAGCAGGCTGCTTGCCGAACATCCTCATCCCTGCACATCCTGATCCCTGCACATCCTGATCCCTGCACACCCTCATCCCAGCACATCCTCATCCCTGCACATCCTCACCCCGGCACACCCTCATCCCTGCACACCCTCATCCCTGCACATCCTCACCCCGGCACATCCTCACCCCGGCACATCCTCATCCCGGCACATCCTCATCCCGGCGCACCCTCATCCCGGCACATCCTCACCCCGGCACACCCTCATCCCTGCACATCCTCACCCCGGCACATCCTCACCCCGGCACACCCTCATCCCTGCACATCCTGATCCCTGCACATCCTCATCCCGGCACACCCTCATCCCGGCACATCCTCACCCCGGCACACCCTCATCCCTGCACATCCTCACCCCGGCACATCCTCACCCCGGCACATCCTCATCCCGGCACATCCTCATCCCGGCGCACCCTCATCCCGGCACATCCTCACCCCGGCACACCCTCATCCCTGCACATCCTGATCCCTGCACATCCTGATCCCGGCGCACCCTCATCCCGGCACATCCTCACCCCGGCACACCCTCATCCCTGCACATCCTCATCCCTGCACATCCTGATCCCTGCACATCCTCATCCCTGCACATCCTGACCCCGGCACATCCTGACCCCGGCACATCCTGACCCCGGCACATCCTCATCCCGGCACACCCTCACCCTGGCACACCCTCACCCTGGCACACCCTCATCCCGGCTCCAGCCCCGGCGCCGCGGCAGGGAACCCCATTATCCTGAGCATGGCCGGGGAAAAGTCTCCTTTAGGGAGCAACCAGGGCACGTTATCCAGCCAGCCTGAGGCACAAGGCTCGGAAAACCGGGCCGGAGTCCGTTCTGCCCGGGGCTGGAGGTGATGCCATCCGGGAATGTTTTCCCCCTCTCGTTTCCCTTTTCCCCCTCTCATTTCCCTTTCACCCCCTCTCATTTCCCTTTCCCCCTCTCATTTCCCTTTCCCCCCCTCTCATTTCCCTTTCCCCCTCTCATTTCCCTTTCCCCCCTCTCATTTTCCCCCTCTCATTGCCTTTCCCCCATCTCATTTCCCTTTCCCCCCTCTAATTTCCCTTTTTCCCCATCTCATTTCCCTTTCCCCCATCTCATTTCCCTTTCCCCCCTCTCATTTCCTTTCCCCCTCTCATTTCCCTTTCCCCCCTCTCATTTCCTTTCCCCCTCTCATTTCCTTTTCCCCCCATCTCATTTCCCTTTCCCCCCTCTCATTTCCTTTTCCCCCCATCTCATTTCCCTTTCCCCCCTCTCATTTCCCTTTCCCCCTCTCATTCCCAGGCATGTTTTCCCCCTCCACTTCCCCTCTCCAGCTTTGCCTTTCTCCAGCCCAGTGAATGTTTCATTCCTCCCTCCAAGGCAGCCACTCAGGAGCCTTTGGAGAGACAGGGGTGTCCTGAGGGCTGAGGGTGGGGCTGTCCCATGGGAATGGGGGTGGCATGGGGTCACCCCCTGCTCCTCGGAGCATTCCCTCGTTCCTTCAAGGCACGGGAGCTCGGGCAGGAGCTTCCAGGAGCCCGGCACAAGCTGCTGCTACCTGGGATTCGGGGATTCGGAGTCCTGCTCCCCCTGCCTGGCATTCCAACCTGGGCAGACTTCTGAGGGTGGATCCCGTGGGATCAGGACAGGGGGAAGGTGGGATGGGGCTCCGGGGTGGTTGGGTGGGGTGGGGGTGGTTGGGGCTGGTGGCTGCACAGCTCTGGCTCTGTGTTTCCTGCTGCACATCCTCCAGCAGGTCCAACTTTCCCTTCTCCCCGCAGTGAAAGGCTGAGGGAAGGTGAATTCCTTTGTCTCGAGCTCAAAGCTTAGGGAGAGGGTGGGAATTTCTGTGCTCGGCTCTTACAAACCATCAGCAGGAGCAGCTGATGGCAGCTGGAACCTCTCGGTCCTGCAGATGTGGGATCAGAACCTGGATGAGGATTGGTGTTGAAGGGAAACAGCTCAGGAGAGTAAATCCCCTTTCCAAAGGGCTGGAGGCTCGTTCATCTGCCCTGAAATGGTGTCCAACCCCAAGTGTGCTCCCTGTGGGCACTGGTGCTTCTCCGGTCCCCTCCACAGGCTAAGTCATTCATGATTTTCTTTTTTCTTCATCCCTTCTCCTCTCCACGAGTCCCTGACAGGAGGGGGCAGCCGGGGGGGTCGGGCTCTGCTGTCAGGGAACAGGGACAGGAGGAGAGGGAACGGCCTCAGGCTGGGCCAGGGGAGGCTCAGGGTGGATATTGGGGAAATTTCCCCATGGAAAGGGTGCTCAGGCATCCTTGGAAGTGTTCAAAAGCTGTGTGGAAGTGGCACTTGGGGACAGGGGTCAGTGGTGGCCTTGCCAGTGCTGGGGAAGTTTGGTCTCGATGATCCTGGGGGTCAGGTGGAACCTCGGGGATTCTGTGATCCCACTGCTTTATTTAGGAGGCCCAGTGGGCGTTTTTCAGAGGTGCAGACAGCCCTTCCTTGAGTCAGTGAGGTCCAAAGCCAATCTCCCTGGGCTGCAGGCTCTGGAAGAGCTGGAAAAGCTCTTGGATTCCCAGCTCCATTGTCTTTGGAATCACTTGGAACCAAAGAATGGTTTGGGGTGGAAGGGACCTTAAAGCTGATCCACTCCCAACCCCTCCCATCCCCACACTCGGCATAAGGGGCCAGCAGGATCTCAGGATTCTCTGCTGGAGCTCTGTGGAGCTCTGGGAGCAGCCAGACTGAGCTCACAGCACGGCAAACGTTAATGCTGGGACTCCTCAAGCTGGGATTATCCCAAGGTCTCTCCGCACCCCACGAACGAGCGGTGAGGGGGAGCTTGGGCAGGTCCCTGCTGGCCACACAGGGTCTGTGGGCACTGGGAAGGTTCCCAGAGAACCCAGAGATGTTCCTTGGTGCCTTCAACATCCTCTTCCCACGACGGGACAGTGAGCCAGGCTCCCAGCACTGCCATTCCTTTTGACTGTCCCAACTCCCTGGTTCCTGCCAGGACTGAGAGTCCTGCAGGCAGCAGACCTGTGGCTACCAGCTGAGGGCCTGGGGAGGATGAGCTGGTCTGAGTTGGCTCTGCTGGGGTGGCCAGAGCGGTTCTGAGTCACTGCTTGAGTCGTGAGGCTCAGCCACAGCGTCGGTGCCCACGGTGACTCAGTGACATTAATGCCGGGATTAACACGGAGCTGGCTGGGGAGGAAAGTGTGAGGGCACCGCTGGGAGGAAACCGAGGAGTGCTTTAGGTGGGTTTAGACCAGTGCTTAAGCTCAGCTCTGGTGTTTGGCTAAGATCACCCACACAGGCAGTGATCCATCCCCCAGCTGATGAGGGCAACGCAGGGATGGGGTGGAATCCTGCCTGGAACCCCTCTGTCATCACCCCTTTGCCACCTGCCAGCCTGCCCTGGCCCAGCAGCCCCTCACCACCATTCCCAAGGTTTCCCTGTCCCAGCAGCCTCTCACCGCCATTCCCAAGGTTTTCCTGTCCCAGCACCCCTCACTGCCATTCCCAAGGTTTCCCTGTCCCAGCAGCCTCTCACCACCATTCCCAAGGTTTCCCTGTCCCAGCAGCCTCTCACCGCCATTCCCAAGGTTTTCCTGTCCCAGCACCCCTCACTGCCATTCCCAAGGTTTCCCTGTCCCAGCAGCCCCTCACCACCATTCCCAAGGTTTCCCTGTCCCAGTAGCCCCTCACCGCCATTCCCAAGGTTTCCCTGGCCCAGCAGCCCCTCACCACCATTCCCAAGGTTTCCCTGGCCCAGCAGCCCCTCACCGCCATTCCCAAGGTTTTCCTGTCCCAGCACCCCTCACTGCCATTCCCAAGGTTTCCCTGGCCCAGCAGCCCCTCACCACCATTCCCAAGGTTTTCCTGTCCCAGCACCCCTCACTGCCATTCCCAAGGTTTCCCTGTCCCAGCAGCCCCTCACCACCATTCCCACGGTTTCCCTGGCCCAGCAGCCCCTCACCGCCATTCCCAAGGTTTTCCTGTCCCAGCACCCCTCACTGCCATTCCCAAGGTTTCCCTGGCCCAGCAGCCCCTCACCACCATTCCCAAGGTTTCCCTGGCCCAGCAGCCCCTCACCGCCATTCCCAAGGTTTCCCTGGCCCAGCAGCCCCTCACCACCATTCCCAAGGTTTTCCTGTCCCAGCACCCCTCACTGCCATTCCCAAGGTTTCCCTGGCCCAGCAGCCCCTCACCACCATTCCCAAGGTTTCCCTGGCCCAGCAGCCCCCACCCCACCGTAACCCTGGGTTTCCCTGCCCTCCCAGTTTGTAAATAAGCTCTGGGAATGTTCGAGTGCCTTGGAACCATGGACTCATTAAGCTGGAAAAGAGCTCTGGAATCCTCAGGTGCAGCCATTAACCCATCGCTGCCCGGGCCCCACAGAACCCTTTCCCTTCCTCAGTCGGAGAGCTCGGCCCGATTGGGGTTTTTAAATCTGCGTTCATGTTTGGGGGCAGGGAGAGGAGGGAGCCGGGGCTGTCCCGGGGCAGGAGCACATCCTGCTCCATCCCAGCTGGAGCTGCTCCTGCCTGTGCCCCTCCGGCCTTCCCGGGGTTCTCCTCCCGCGGGATGAGCTGTGCTCAGTCCTCAGAGGGAGCTCGGAGGCAGAGGAGGGGAGGATGAGAACAGCACCCATCTCACACAGGGGGACGGGGAGGGATCCTGTGAGCCCTGCTGGGATCAGGGATTGCGGGATGGCTCCTGGAGAGGAGCGAGGGAGGTGAGGGAGAACAGGCAGCACACGAGCTCCAGCCCGGCCTGTTCCTCCTTTCTCCCCATCCTTAAACCAACTCCGAGTCCATCTGCAGGACCCTGGGGAGAGCAGCACGTCTGCAGGCACGGGGATGGGGGCGCTGGACTTGATTCCAGGGCTGGATCCCGAGCAGATGCTCGGTGAGTGCATCCCAGGGCAGCTCCCGGCGCCGAGTGCGCGGCCGTGGGGAGGAGCAGGAGGGCGAGGAAGGCGGCTCCTGCCTGTGCCAAGCCCAAATTTCCCGCTGTGCTCCCAGGATGGGATGTGGATCCTGGCCCGCAGTGATGCCCTGGCCGTGCACAGCAGCCCCATGCAGTTTCTAGTGCTGGTTTTTATGGCATTTCTCTCGTGGCTGTCAAAAGGAATTTTCAGACAAAGGCGTGATTTCTGTCTGTTGATGAAATGCTGCTGCAGTCTCCTGAGGTGCTGATGACAGGGAAGCTTTGTTTTCTGCAGCTCCAAATGAACGTTAAAGGGATATTTCTAGGAGGCAAAAGGGGGGTCTGGTTGCCTTGCTGGTTAGGAGTTTTAATTGAAAAAGCAGGCAATAAGGGGATAATGCATTTTTTCATGGCATCTTTCTTCGGAGGTTGTGGAAAACGCTCTCATTAAGCCAATAATTGAAGCCTGTGAAGTTGGTGATGATCCCTGGCACAGGCACAGGGAAGACACGAGCAAGGGACTGCCCGAAGTCTGCACAAAGTCAGACAGAGCCAGTCCTGTCACCTCTTTCCTGGAATCACGTGTAGGACCGAGTCCTGCCTGTCCTCTGAGGGCGGAGTGACATTGGAGAGAGCCCGAACTGAAAAACTCCGTGCTCGGGTCACACAGGCACAGGCCAAATGTATGCGGGGGCAGGTACCAGCATCTCTTTAAAATGCAAATTGTTTTCTTGCTAAACTGGCTAATTTAAAGAAATTAGCATCCCAAAGCGTCCCGATTTGCATTCCAGTGTGTGGATTCGCTGCTGTCGGTGCCAGCGAGCGCTGTGCCTCGGTGGAAATCACCCGGAGCCGCTGTCACCTTGCGGTACCTTCCCGAGCGATCCAAGCCCGGGCCGCACCCAGCCCCCGCTGGATGCTTCCCGAGGGGCAGCAGAGGGAACGCGTTTCCCACAGAGAGGTTTCAGGGAATGGCTCCCCAGGCGATGGGGTGCCCACCCCGTTCCTCAATAAGTTCTCCCAGAAATGAGCTCGGTCCTGCAGAGCCCCGGAGCTGGGAGCGGCTTTGGCAGCAGGACGGGGTCTGGGTGCGTTTTACCGGATCAAAGACACCGCGGATCCTGCTGGGTTCCCTTTTAGAGCCTCACGCCAGGATAGTCCCTCCCAGAAACCCCAGATCTCCTGGAGATCCCAATTCCGCCCGGGGAGTGCTCGGGCCGCGCTGAATTTGTGCTCGGGCCGTGCTGATTTCGTGCTCGGGCCGCTGGGATTTTCACCCGGCGGCGCTGGTGCCGGGATAAGGACACGGGAGATCGCGATCGGCCGCGCATCTGCCGGGATGGAGCCCAGGGGTGCGATCAGGAGGACAGAGAGCAGCGGGATGTGCCGCACGTGGCACGGCTGGCACACGGCGCTGCCGCAGCTGCTGCAGGCACCGCTGGCATTTTAATCGCGGCCCTGGCATTGATCTGCTGTGGTCTCATGGTCTGAGGCACTGCTCACACCTGGTCATTTAACAGCAGCAGCTCCGGGGAGGGATGGGTGCGGTCACTTCCAGCTGAATCGGGGTAAAACACAACCCCAAATCCTGCAGGGGCTGATTCTGATGTCAGGCTCGAAGCAGGGCTGAGTTATCAACCCTTATCAGTTCAATAACGTGGAGGAGGAGACGTCCATGGCCTGATCAATGAAGGAGATTTTCCAGAAGATTAGGTTAAGCATTCTCAGGAGAGCAGGGAATTGAACTGCTCAGACGGATGGGGATTTTTAAGATCCTTCAGCAGGCACGAATATCCCTTTTCGTGTCGAGGGAAAAGTGACATTTGATAACAAAACTCGCTCCAAACAGCCCCGTGCCTCTTTGAGAGCAGGAGCCGCTCTCAGCACGGCACCAGCTCGGCTCGTTAGTGGCAGGAGGTGTCACCTGTGCCCGCTCTGCCTGCTCTGCCTGCCGGGCACACAGACGGGCGCTGCTGGGAAGCTGGGATGAAACGCCTGCTGGATGAGCAGTAGCTGTGGCCCTGCGCTGCCTGCACTCCCTCCCTCCCTCTGGAGGCCGGGGCTGGCCCTGTAAAACTTGTGCGGAGACCTGAGGGAGAGCCCTGGCCGTGCTGCTGGCTCCTGTCCCCGTGCCAGAATGGCTTTTTGGGAAGCGCCTCTGGGCTCTCTGGGCCTGGGGAATGAGCTGTTCCCCTCAGGGCACGGCCTGGCTGTGTCCTTGGGGGCAGGTGGGACACAGCAGGGGCCGTTCACTGGCACAGCAGAGGGTTTGGGGCTGTGGGCACTGGGAAAATGCTGTGGGGATGCCCCAGGGCGTGGGAGGTCCCTGATGTGCAGCAAGCCCAGAGGGGCACGTTGGGCACTCAGGGGTTAATTATTAATTGATAATAATGAGGGTGGGCAGGCCCTGGCACAGGGTGCCCAGAGCAGCTGGGGCTGCCCCTGGATCCCTGGCAGTGCCCAAGGCCAGGCTGGACACTGGGGCTGGGAGCAGCCTGGGACAGTGGAAGGTGTCCCTGTTCACATCAGGGGGTTGCACTATATAGCCCCTAAAGCTCCCTTCCAACCCAACCTTCTCTCTGATCTTTGAGTCTCTGATGTTTTCCTCTCCCTCCAGGGGACGGCCAGGTGGATTTCGATGAATTTATGACCATTCTGGGACCTAAGCTGGTGTCGTCGGAGGGCAGGGATGGCTTCCTGGGGAACACAATAGACAGCATATTCTGGCAGGTGAGTGAGCATTGCTTTAATTGCAACTTCAGCCAGCTCTCAGCAGCTTCCAGAGTGAATTTGTTGAGGAGCACAGGATGTTTTACCGAGTGGGAATGGTTGTGGGAAGGGTGTTGGGGTCCCTCATGCCATGGGCTGTGGGAGAACATTCCATGCTGGGGGAGGGAGCTGTGTCCAGCCGAGCCCTGTGCTCCTGTGGATGGATGCAGCTGGACACAGCAAAGCACCCAGATCCTCCTGCAACACTTTTGGGAGTCTGGAATTCACTTTTGGAAGAGAAAAGCATTTTTCTCCAGGAGTCTTTTGAGTTGGGAGCCTTGAAGCCGCTGGCTGCTCCCAGAAGTGTGTTCCTGCTCAGTGTCCCTTGGCTGTGGCAGGGGACGCTCCACACAGAGGGAATGTGCCGGGCAGGCCACGTCCCACTGGGATTTCTGCTGGATTCAGGGATGAGCTCAGGATAACCATGTGAACAAAACTGAGAAACTTCTGCCCCAGTGGTGCCCTGGGGTGGTTTGGTCCTGCTGGCCCCAGGCACTGCAAGGAGACGGATCCAGCGCTGGGAGCTGCTCTTTGTCTGCCCTGCAGTGAGACTTTAGACAGCGTTGGAGCTTCCAGGAAAAGCAGCCCAAAATGCCCCAAAACACAGAGCTGCAGGGTTGCTGCCAACGGATCAAACGTGTGGCTTCCTGTGGGATTCCAGCTCCTCTCATTGCCCATCCCACAGCCTTTGCCTGCTAAGAAACTTTGGCTGTTCCCAAGTTTAATGAATGCGAAGAGCCAAACCTGGAAATGAGAATTTCTGCCTTCTTTTACAACCCTCCAGCCCCGTCCAGACTGAACTGGGTGGAGCTCTGGAAGAGTGTTTTAAAAGGCTTTTAAAAAGCCATTCCTGGCCTCCTGGCACAGGATAGGAATAACCTGGAAATTCTGCTCCGGATTCCAGGATCTGGCTGTCAAAGCAAGAGTTTGGTGCTGGTGAAGCCCTCGTGGTTTGTGAGGTACCTGGGGGGAGTAATGACACCAGGAGGGGCAGGACTGGGAGTCAGGGGTGTTTTATTGCCTCCACTCTGCCTTGGGAGCCTCATCCCAGCCCAGGAGGGAGAGGAGGGAGCCCCATCCTGTCCCACTGTGCCTTCCAGAATTCCAGCCCCTCAGGAGCTGCTCAAGAAGCAAAAGTCCCAGTGGGAAAATCAAGTTTGTGAGCTGAGCTCTTGGATGGGAAGCAGAGAAGTCTGGAGCCTTCCCAAAAACTCTGCTCAGTATAACCCATTGCTTTTAGTGACCCTCCCACCTCTGCAAATGCCTGGAATGGGCAGGGAGGCAGGATTGTGCCTGGATTTAGAGCTGCAGGATTCCAGGGATCAGCTTCCACAGGGGAGTATCCCTGATGCCCTTCCTGGCTGTGGTGGGACAGGGAGAAGGGAGCAGAGGCTCCGGGTGGGAGCCCTGGCTGGGCAGGGACAGCCCCGGGGCTCCTGCAGGCAGCAAAGCTCTGGCTGAATTCCACAGGTGCTCCATGGCCTTGGAAAACAATGGTTATGGGCTTTACCCCCTCTTTACTCAGCACTTCCCTGGATTTCTGAGCCCCTGAAGAGCTCCGGTTGCTTTTCCTCTGGGGTAGGAGTGCAACGCCTTTGCTGCTTTTTCCCAAAGGAAAAGCAAGGAGAAGACCCCAAGGTGTCATTCAGGGAACAGGTTCCCTTTGCCCATTGCTCCCTGGCTTCATCCAATCCATCTGCAGGGCATCAGACACCTCATTCCCGAGCATTTCTCCTCTGCGTTATCTCCAGTGGGATTCCTGAAGGGAAACCAAGCCTTTCTGGGAATCAGGGCTTGGCCGTGTTTCCCATTTCCCCTTGATGTGCAATTTCCACATGTTCTGGCAGGGGATGAGCCTGGGCTGCTGACAGAACCTTTCATCCCTGCAGCCATTCCCAAGGAAGGGTTTTAAGGAGGGAATGGTGCCCACAAGGCTGTGGCTGTGCCCAGAGCTGGGGGACAAGGGTGGGACAAGAGGGACACCTGGCTGGGCAGTGCCACCATGAAACCTCACCCCAAAGCTTCTTAAATCAGTCCCACAGGAGAGAGAATCCGTGTGAGCATCCAGGAAGTGCCTTCCGCTCTCCCATCCAGGCAGAGTCCCTCCAGCCCTCCCCATGCTGGGATATCTTTGCCAAGCTCATTTCTGAGGGCAAAGACCTCCAGGTTCCAGTGTTCAACACGTCCTACGGGAGGCAGTGTGGAGGATCTCCAGGCCCAGAGGGAATGACAGCCCTGGATGGGAGGTTTTTAATGAAGTGAACCTCTCTGGGGTGGCTGGAATGCTTTGGGAAGTCAGGACAAGTGGGAATGGTTGAACAACATGGCTCCATCTACAGCGGGCGCAGCAGGAATTCTGTGCCCACAGCACTGATGAGATGATTTGGGAAAGTCAATGCTTTGTACCGTGACCAGCTGAGAGCCAGAGCCTGGTGAATTTCCCCCCCTTCTCCCTTTGCTGTGTGCAAATGGAGGCTGCAGGGAATTTCAGGATATCTGGGAGCTTTGTTTTGCGTGAGGGGACGGTGCCGGATCATGCCCTCAGCCACGGTGCCTGCTCATCCCATCAGAGATCACCCAGCACGAATCCCCGGGTTCAGGAGCAGCCTGGGTGCTTTGGGATAAATAAAGCTGCTTTGCAGGAGCAGAATTCCCACGGGGAGATGCTGCTCAGGCTTTCCTTTGTCCACTGGAGAGATTTGGGGAGGCAGGTCCTGCACAGGGAACAGCTCAGCCGCTGCTCATCTTTTCTAGGACTGAGGGAATCTTTTCCTTCCTCCAGGCTCCCACAGACTTTTGCTAGGGGGAGGGATATCCTGGGGTTTATCATCTTTGAGAGGGGAGTAGGAATGGCCAAAAATTCTACAGGACCCCTGAGCAAGGAGGGAGGGATATGCAGGGACAGGCCAGGGACAGCAGGGACCCCCAAGGTCCTGAGCTGCACCCTCAGCTCAGGCACCACGGAACAATTCCCTGGAAAACGGAGCAGGGACCACATCCAGCTGTGGGGGGGCTGCATTTGGGGCTGGCTCAGGAGGGAATTTAGGGATGGGAAGGGGGATCAGAGCTGGCTGGGAGCAGGGGAGAGCAGAGGGACGTGGCTGGGATGGGACATGGATGGTTCCCCCTCCCATCCCAGCCCCTGAGGTTCAGTGCTCTGCCCATCCCTAATCCCGTTTGCAGTTGTCACTGGGAATGCAGGAGAGTCCCAGGGGACAGATCTGGGCTCTCCTGATCTGGTCAATCAATTAGTGCCTTAATAGAGGGAGATGAAGGGGAAAATGTGTGGGAATGGCGGTGGCACAGGGCAGGGCAGGAGGGGCTGGGAGGGAGCGGGGAGCGAGGGAGCGGGGAATGAGGGAGCGGGAAGTGAGGGGCTGTGTCAGGGCCCTCCAGCAGCCCCGGGCTGTCTCCAAAGACAATTTTTGCCTGGAGAGGGATTTTTTTTTTTTTATGGGGTTCAGAGATAAACCTGATGCAGTTGCTTCCTGTGTGTGAGTTTCTCCTCTCGTCCCTGCAGAGGAATTAATCTGCTGATGGCAAACGAGCCTTGCTGCAGAGGATTTGTTCTTGTCTGTGTCTGATTTGATGTGGGAACAGATCCAGGTGCCCTGCTGGGGTCAGCCCTTCCTCCCTCGCCTCCTCCTCCTCCGGAGGCAGTGCAGCCCCTCAGGGCAGGTGCAGGCTGTTGTCAAACCACAGGATGGGACGTTTTACATCTTGCAGCAGCATTTTTTGCTGGTGCTGAGCTGCTCTGCTGCAAAAATCTTGATTCCTGGATTTCAGGAGCTGCTGTGTCAGCTCTTCAAAGAACCTTCTCGGATCGACTGCTGGGGAGGAAGAGAGATGGGAGATTGGGAAGGAGCTCTTTACTCAGAGGGTGGGCAGACCCTGGCACAGGGTGCCCAGAGCAGCTGGGGCTGCCCCTGGATCCCTGGCAGTGCCCAAGGCCAGGCTGGACATTGGGGCTTGGAGCAGCCTGGGACAGTGGGAGGTGTCCCTGCCCATGGCAGGGGTGGCACTGGGTGGGCTTTAAGGTGCCTCCAACCCAACCCATTCCTGGATTCTGGGATTCACGGATTCAGTGCCCTCCCTCTTGCTGGTTGCTTTGGGGTTTAAATCAGGGAATGCAGCTGAAAGTTTGGTGGATGGGGCCAAAGATGGGGAGTTGGGGCTGGACCATTGTACCAGGCACATCCCCCCAAATGCTCTTCCACCAGACCAATCACCCCACAGCACTGCCTCATTCTGAGCAGCACTTTTTGACTGATGAACCTGGGATACCTTGAAGTGATTTCCACAGAAAAAAAACCCCGTACATTTAAAACATCAACCATTGCTTGGGTTTTCCCGGCTGGATACAACCAAAGTAAGGCAGAGGTTGGAAACCTTGGCATTGATTATCCTGCAAAACCACTGGGATTTGAGCTGGCAGACACCTGTCCTGGGACACTCAGATGGGGCCCCTGTGTTCCCCAGTGCCCCTGAACCCCAGCATCCTGACCTTATCCTAATTTCAGGAATGTAATATCTCCTGCCATGGCTGCTCCTGCAGTTTAGGTCATGGTTTCCTCATATCCACATTTAAAAGGTGAGATTTTCCATGGGAGGATGCAGGTGGCTGGTGTGAAACTCGTCCCAAATAACCTGGGACACTCCCAGAGTGTCCTTTAGTTCATCCCAGATATCCTGGGACACTCCCAGAGTGTCCCTTGGAGCCATCAGAGAGAAACAGCCACTTCCAGGCTGTGATTCAAGGGATGTGCCCTGGGCCCCAGCCTCAGGAAGGGATGAGCTGTGCTTCAGAAGTGCCAATTTTACTACATTTGGTATAAAAATGTGGAGGGAAGCGGCTCAGGTGGAGCTGTGTGCCCTGGGGACAGCTGAATGTCCCCTCCTGGGCCCCACCAAGGCTCTCAAGGCCTTTTTGGTTCAAGTTCCAGCTCTATCAGTGCCGTTATCAGCGGAAGGGGAACAGTTCTGCTGCCTCACTTCAGGTCCCTTTGCTGCCAGGACATTCCCCTGCTGCTCTCCGTGGATTTGTGGCAGCATGGGGAGAGCTGAGCACGTGCAGGGACGGATCCAGCCCCAGCCCCTGCTCCCTGCCCCCAGGCCTGCATCCAGATGTGCTGCCACAGCTGGGGCAGGTGTGAGCGCTGCAGGGCTCCTGCCCTGGACCGCGGTGGCACAGCTGTCCCTGTGCCACCCCTGGGGCCCTTTGCAGAGGACAAATCCTGGGTGGCCTCACATTTCTCTGCCTGTGAAGGGACCTCCTTTCCACCCCCACGTTTTCCCTGTACCAAAATCCACCCTCTCAAATGTCCCGGGCCAAGTTTGCAGCTCAGGACTGGAGACACTGCAGGTGTCAAAGTTTTGGAAGCAGCAGGGCAGGAGGAACGCAGGATTTCACTGCCCTGCTGTGGTTTTGAGCTTCAAGCAGCACCTTTAGCCCTCAGAAAGGCTCTGCAGCTCTGGTCCAGAGCCTGTTTAAAGCAGGCAGCCGATACCCAGAGGATTCTGCCTGCTGGATTCGGGATCTGGCTGCCCTGGAAGGTGTGGCTGGGCTTTGTGCATCCTCTGCAGCACTCAGGGACACTGCCTCCAGCAGCTCTCATGGTCCAGAGGTTCTTTTTTCCGTGCCAGTTTATTTATAAACTCAGTCTGCAGCTCCAGGGGTTTTTGGGAGGTTTTTTTCTCCTGGCTGATGTGTGAAATAGGAATTGTGCTGTGGATTTCTCAGGGGTTCACTAGGAAGTGTCAGGAGCAGCCTGTAGGGAAGGTGGATGTGTGGGAGATCGCCTGAGGGGTGCATGGCACAGGGCTGGGAGAGGCTTCCCGGCTTCTTGGGGACTCCTTCCTGAAGGGATCAGATTGCCCAGCAGCCCTGAGGACCAGGATCCACATCCAGTGCTGGTTTTGTTGGGATGGGGATCATTTGTCCTTTGGAAAGGCCTCTTTGGGTGACGGAGCAGAGGTGATGAGTTTCAGGCAGGGGCAAATCCCAAATCCCCTCACTCCCAGCGTCAGGATGGAGTTTCTGCCAGAGAGGAGGCTCCACCTGGCCTTAAAACCCAATCCAGCAGATCTCAGGATCATCCGTCCATCCCTCCATCCCTCCCTCCATCCATCATCCCTCCCTCCATCCCTCCATCCCTCCCTCCATCCCTCCCTCCATCCCTCCCTCCATCCCTCCCTCCATCCCTCCCTCCCTCCATCCCTCCCTCCATCCCTCCCTCCATCCCTCCCTCCATCCCTCCCTCCCTCCATCCCTCCATCCCTCCATCCCTCCCTCCATCCCTCCATCCCTCCATCCCTCCCTCCATCCCTCCCTCCCTCCATCCATCCCTCCATCCACCCATCCACCCATCCATCATCCATCCCTCCATCCATCCATCATCGATCCCTCCCTCCATCCCTCCCTCCATCCCTCCATCCACCCATCCACCCATCCATCATCCATCCCTCCATCCATCCATCATCGATCCCTCCCTCCATCCCTCCCTCCATCCACTCATCCATCCATCTATCCCTCCATCCATCCATCATCCCTCCCTCCATCCCTCCCTCCATCCCTCCATCCACTCATCCATCCCTCCATCCCTCCATCCCTCCATCCCTCCCTCCATCCACTCATCCATCCATCCATCCATCCATCCATCCCTCCATCCATCCCTCATCCATCCCTCCATCCCTCCATCCCTCCCTCCATCCATCCATCCCTCCATCCATCCATCATCCATCCCTCCATCCCTCCATCCATCCCTCCATCCATCCCTCCACCCATCCATCCTTCCCTCCCTCCCTCCATCCCTCCCTCCCTCCCTCCTCTCTGCACAGAGAAAAGGAGATGGAAAGAGCTCCAATCCTGGCAGGCTCTGGCTGCCCTGGATACTTCCCATTCCTGTAACAAAATCATCTCTCACTGCACTGCCAGAGTTTTGTTGGCGGAAGTCCTCATTGACTCAAAGCAGAGGCTGATTTTCATGGAGATCAGACCTTGGGAATTGTTTAAAACAGACTTGGCCTTTTTTATTTCCTTTTTTTTCCCAAAGAACCCCCACTGTGAGATGGAAATCTCGTTCTGCCTCCAAAGCCTGGCATTCAGTGGAGTAAAAATATTGGGAAAACTGAACTATGGCTTGAAAAAGAAGGAAAACCAGGAAAATAGACACTCCATTGCTTATAAACAAGCAGAAACCCCGAGGTGTTGGCAACTGTTTGCAACAAACAAACGTGGTGGGGAGAAAATGACCTTTTCTGTGAAAGAAAATCCAAAGAAGTAAATTACCTGCTTGGGAAAAAAGGGAAAAAAAGACCTTTGGAAAAAAAGACCTTTGGAAAAATGCAAATGAGGAGGCTGCAAAGATTCCGGTGCTGGGGGTGGGGGAGGTGGGGGTTCCTTAGGCTGAGCAGGTGAGGGGGGGAAAGGCCTGCAGGCCTGGGGGTTCCTCCAGCTCAGCGGGTAACTCGGGTTTTCCTGGTGTGCGTCCCAGCTTTCCAGTGCAGTCTCCTGGTGCCCAGGCTGGACATTGGGGCTTGGAGCAGCCTGGGACAGTGGGAGGTGTTGGGGTTGGAATGGGAGGGGTTTGAAGGTCCCTTCCAACCCAAACCCTTGTGGGACTCTAAAAGAACCCCCTGGGAGCTGCAGGCCCTGAGTGACCCCTGGGTGTTTGTGATGCTCCCCAGGTCTCCCCTGACCCAGCCCTGGAGCAGCTCATGCCAGGGCCACCAGCAGCTCCTGGGGCAGGGGTTCCCCTCTTGCAGGGGCACCAGGAGCAGTTTGGCACTACCCATGGAGAAGAGAGGTGTCCCCTCTGCCCTGGCACGCTCATCCAGCCATCACCTGTGTGTGCGCCCAGCGCAGGGCACGGCTGTCCCACACTGGTGGCCCTCACAGAGCTCCCCAGGCCCCAGCTGTCCTGAGCTGCTGTCAGCATGGGGACGTTCCTGTGGCCACCAGGGTGGAGATGTGTCCTGGCCACCCCTGCTGAGGAGGTGGACACGCTCTGGGCGTCCTGCAGGGGCAGCTCCATCCTGCCCCGTCCCCCAGGCCCCTCTGCCCATGGCAGGAGCTGGGACAGGGCTGGGCCACCTCCCTCCCCTTCCTTTGGGAGCTTGCCTTGATTTCTCTGTGCCACCAGTGCTGCCAGTGGCGCTCTTGTGCTTCACATTGGGGTTTTTATTTCAGTTTGGGGTTTTTGTCAGTCATTTCTGGGCTCTCGGGTGACGTGCAGGGACTGAGGGTGTTCATGGTGCTGTGACCATCTCACACCCCTGCACCAGTGCCTCCTGAGCCAGGCAGACCTTCCCAGGCTCTGAATTTATCAGGACAGTTTTCCAGCAGATCCCCAAGGCAGTTTTACCCAGTGAACGGAACGATGCTGATCTTCAAGAGAAACTCCATAAGGATTCTTCTCTAAACAAATTTACCATTTCACTGAGAACCTGTTTCTTTGCCTGGGTGTTTTCTGCACCATTATTTCTCATTCTGAGGAGGTTTGGGTTTGGTTTTGTGCTGCCAAAGACAGAAATCTGCGCTCTGAGGTGGCTGCAGCTCTGAGGCGCTGGCAGTGCTGAGGTGGTGCCCAGAGATATTTGTTCTGTTATTTCTGCTGTTCCACATACAACTCTATAAAGTGGTCATTAGAATGAATAATTCTGTGATCCAATACATTTACTCAGTTAAAAGAATGTCGACACAGCAGGAGCCCAGAGCAACCTGAGGGAGCTGTGGAAGGATCCAGTATCTGTGTGAGCTCCGTGGGAAGCGTCCCAAACTGATTTTTACCATTTTTGAGTGTAAATAAGCAGATTAAGGGGAAGATCTCTGCTCACAATGAGCCACAGTAATGCTGCAGTTCCCTCCAGAGATGGATTTTAGTGTCCAGGTTTCCTCCTCCAAGCAGAGCCAACCCTCAAATAGCCCAGCAAGGTGGAGCTCCTGGAAGCGTTTGGAGCAGGGAGTGGGAGGCTGTTGCCTTCCCTGGGGAAGGGATGGGGGAATCATCCCCTGACAATGATTTGCATGGTTTTCATCTCCTCCTGCTCCTGCTGGGCGTTGGATCCGATGTTCCCCCGGGAGTGCCCTGCTCAGGGGATCCCTATCAAAGCCATCCCTGTCACTCCAGCAGCTCCCCCTGTGCCCCTGCAGCTCCGATTGCCTCAGACCTGGGGAGTGCCAGAGCAATGAAGAGACAAATGAAACAAACCGAGGCATTGGAGAGGAGCAGAGCCTGAGCAGAGCTGGCAGGGAGGCAGCCAGGCTGGGTGGAAGTGCCAGATTCCAGGGATTTCAGGGACTGTGATCCCGTGTGAGGATAAATGCCGGAACCTCGGCTCCCAGCACTTGTGTCCTTTGTGTAAGAGACAATTGAGGCAATGTAAATATTTATTTTATGGATAGCTGGTGTGTGGGTGCATGTTTCCACAACATTATCCATGATTCAAGTGTCAGAGGGCAAGGCTGGATGAGATATTGGGAAGGAATTGTTCCCTGGCAGGGTGGGCAGGCCCTGGCACAGGGTGCCCAGAGCAGCTGGGGCTGCCCCTGGATCCCTGGCAGTGGCCAAGGCCAGGCTGGACACTGGGGCTGGGAGCAGCCTGGGACAGTGGGAGGTGTCCCTGCCCTTGGCAGGGGTGGCACTGGATAGTCTTGAAGGTCCCTTCCCACCCAACCCACCCCAGGATCCTGGGGCTCACAGTAGCACTTTCTGAGCACCTCTTTTCTGTTGCAGTGGTCACTTATTCTCTCTCCAAACTTCCTGCAGATCTGCCCGGGTTAAAGATGATCATGATCCATATCCTGAAGAATGAACACCCCTCTGGCAGCCTGGAGCTGCTTTGCCAACCACCCTTCCCTCTCTTAGGGTGTTCATTATTCACAGAATCCCAGGATGGGTTGGAGGCACCTCAAAGCCCATCCAGTGCCACCCGTGCCATGGGCAGGGACACCTCCCACTGTCCCAGGCTGCTCCAAGCCCCAATGTCCAGCCTGGCCTTGGGCACTGCCAGGGATCCAGGGGCAGCCCCAGCTGCTCTGGGCACCCTGTGCCAGGGCCTGCCCACCCTCCCAGGGAGGAATTTTGTTCTTTTTCCATAGGGCCAGCAGGGCTCTGCCAGGGCAGGGTCAGGGAAGGAGCAATGGGAGAAGGAGCAGACACAGGGCTGGGAGAGCCCCCAGCCCTGAGGAATCCTCTCCTCTCCCCACCTGGATGCCTCTGGAGCCAGCTGAGTGCTGATTGCTGAGCAGGAATTCAATTAGGGCAGTTAAACCCTGAATCCATCCCAGCCATGCTCGCAGAGGAAACAGGCTCCCCACGTTTGCGGTAATCAGCGTGCAGTGGCTGATTAAAGGCCATTAAAATTCACCAGGAACGATTCCAATCCTCTCTCCACTTCCAGCCCGGCTCTTTTCCGGGTGTTGGAAAATCAGTGCTGACTCCAGTTGTCAGCCCTGACACAGTGCCCCTGCTCGGACACTGCTGCTGCCCCTGCCCCCGAGCAGATGGGAAAACAAGGCAGGAAAAATGGGATTTATGGGAGACAAGGCCTGGAATCTGCAGGGGGAAACACCCTGGAAGTGTTCTGCCACACTCCTTCATCCAGGGACACAGGAGAAATGTGGATGATATTAAAAATTTAATTGCAACAGGAGCTGACAACTTCTGCGGTGTGGAGTTTATTGCATCTCCGAAAGTTGTGGGGAATGTGGGAACTTTATTATATTTATTACGGTAACTTTATCATATTTATTCTTCTTTTCTGAATGTGAAACTGGAAAAGCTTGGAACTTTCCTTCCCTGAAAGTGTCTTTTCCACAACACCAGAACCATCCCAGTCCTTACTCCCCAAGGTCACTGCAGGACTTGTCGGAGACCTTAAACCCTCCCAGGATAATTTGCATTATCCCCACCTGCCCGTGGCTGCTCTCAGAGCCCCCTGGGCCGTTTGCCAGCCATGGACATTGCTCCTGTAATGAACCCTGCCCCAGCTCACTGAGCACCTGCACGATTCAGTCCCGGCCTGGGAGCCTTTCCCCGGGTCCGGGTCACGCCTGGCGGGCGCTGCTCTCCCGGGCCAGGAGCCTCCCTTCGCAGGCAGCAGAGGCTCCCCCAGCTCCGGCTGCTTGCAGAGTGGTTGGTAGGAGGCTGAGTGGGTGATGAGGTCCCAGGGGAGCCTTTAAGTGGCTTTTTGTCACTCCCAGGTCATCGTTTGCGGGGTGGCAGCGCTTTGGGGGTTCTGGCACTGCTAGGGGGGCTGCACTGTCCCCTCACCCTCTGTGTCCCCTCACCCTCTGTGCCCTCCCTGCCACCGGCAGGGCGTCTCTGGTCACACAGGGTGGGGACACTCCCGTCCTGGCTGGGTACCTGTCCCCATCAGGGCTCTGCCCCTCAGGAGCAGCTGGAGGTTGCTGCTCCTGAAGGGACACAGCGGTGCTGGTGACGGTTCCGGACCAGGTCAGGTCTTGGAGGTTTCCTTGAGTCCTTCACTTACAAGGGGAGGCAAGAGGAGATCACAGGAGCCATGGAATGGTCTGGAGTGGAAGGGACCCTAAAGCCCACCTTGTTCCAGCCTCTTCCTCTATCCCACGGTGCTCTGAGCCCTGTCCAGCCTGGCCTTGGACACTTCCAGGGATCCAGGGGCAGCCCCAGCTTCACTGAGATGTACAAATTCCATGGTTATGTGATTCTGTTATTCCATGATTCCCTGATTCCCTGACTCCGGGAAGCAGGACACAGCCCTGGAGGGTGAGCAGCTCCTGCTGTGGCCTCACTGGATGTGCAGAGAGCTCATTTCAAACCTGGCCCTGTCTTTAAATACAAACCCCAAGCAGCTGCAGCCACCACATCCCAAATAATGAATTGCCCAGAAACTGAGATCTGGAACTCCATGGAGAAGGCTTTTCTGTAGCTGAGAATAAATAAAATCCCTGATTAGGAGGACTTTGATCACTGATGTTGCACCTGAACACCTGCAGAGGTCAAAGTCTCAGCTTGCTGCAGGGATGGAAGCATTTCTTGTTCATAATTGGCGAATCATTAAGGTTGGAAAAGACCTTTGGGATCACCAAGTCCAACCTAAAGCCAAAGTAAAGGGCAAAAAGAAGATACAATAAATAGGGGACAACATAAAACACAACCCACAAATAAATAAATAAATAAACACAATCCACAACTTAAATCCGTCTATTTGAACCTTTTGCTGAACTGGGAATCTGAAGAGGAAAGCCTGGATGTTGGAGATGTGGAATGGGATTTCAGGAGCTCCTGAACGGCTGGATCATAGCAACGAGTGAAACCTCAATTCAGACATCGACTGAAAACACTCCCCAGCCGCACAGGACGAGGGGGGTGCTGCAAGGTGCTCTCAGCCAGTTGTTTTCAGCCAGTTCTACCAGATGGGAGAATCTTGTGGGCACAAGGACACCTGCAGTGGATAAAAGCAAGCTCCCTTTATTAGCAATCCAGAGGTACTTATATAGTATCCCAGCTTGTTAACTCTTAAGTGGCTTAAAACTTATCAAAGCGCATTTCTGCTTCTACATAATTGGACTTACATTGGCAAGCTTCTACAGTTATGTTATGATTAAAAGGATTCCGAGTTCAGCCTCCCTTCTCTCCCGGCCAGCACATCTTCTCAGCACAGCTGCATCGCTTCAAAACTCCCTTTTTGTTTCCCAGGCCTGTTTCTCACACAGGGATTTTTCTCATGCAGACAGTTTCTCACACTAACCTTTGCTTGCAGGCCTATTGCTTGTACAGTTCTTTTATTGATCCCATAATTTTATCAGTGATCCATGTCCCTGATCCTCTAACCATTTCCCAACATGCAGTGACTTTGAGGAGGCAGCAATATTCCCTCTCGAGCTGCAGGTCGCTGTGAGCCGGGGATGATGAAGCCCCATTCCCTCTTAGCATGAGCAAGACATGTTTGAACGTTAAACACTTCGAGTATCACTGGCAATAAGAAGTCACATTCTTTCAATGTGATGAACCCCGTGATTCCTAAGTCTCTGCTCTCTTTAGAGCAGGGGAAGGTACCTGGGATGGAAATATTTCCCAGAAAATCAGATTTCCAGTCTGCAGGGATGGGGACCAACCCCTGCTTGAGGGCAGGCACCACCTGAAGAGGGGGCAGGGCCAGAGCTGAGTAGCCAGAGCATCCCAGGGGCACCTGGGAGGTGGCAAAAGGCTGGATCAGGGAGTGGGTCCCCCACCAGAGTTCCCTCTGCCAGACACCCGGCACGGAGCAGAACCCCCCAGCAGGGAGGAGAGGGCTCTGCCTCCTTCCCTGCCGGAATTGCTGAGCCACGGCACCGAGGGGGCAGCAGCCTGCCCTTTGGGAAGCTGTTTCCACACAGCTCCGGGGGAAATCAACCAGTTAATGGCTTTAATTAGCAATCTTTTCATGTCTTCCCCTCAGCAGAGGCACAGAGATTTGCCCACGCTGGGGTTTGCAGCTCCCGTGGCTCTGGGATTCAAACTCTCCCTTGGATGTGCCACACGATGGACAGAAATTCCCCCTTTTCCCAGGCAGAACAGACTTGGGACTCCATTTGGAGCAGCCTCTCCTGTCAGCAGCAGAGCCTGTACCTGGGCACATCCATTGTAACTGCTCTGCTTTCTCCAATTTCCCTCATCCCCTTTCTCCTCTGGCTCCTTGGGGAATAAATGCAAGTGCTGCACGTTCCATTTTTATGCAGGAAGCGGGAACTTCACATCCCCTCAGCCTTGGTGTGTGATGAGCTATCAGGGGAGCAGGACTCCTGAAATCCCAGGAACTGATCTGCTCTCACAGGCAGCACTTGCAGTTGTTTTTAGGATACAATCGGATCAACGAGATAAAATTTTAATTAAATTACAGTGATTCCCAGGTTTAATGGATGCTCCAGTTTTCAGGGTTCCTTGGAAACAGACCCCACAAGAGCTGAGGCTGGTGATGCTGAGGGCTGTGGGGTTACTGCTGCCGACCCCCTGAGGCAGGAAAGGTGGCAGGGATGAAGTGTGAGGGATGGCCTTGGCAGGGAGGTGGCTCAGGAGGGAGGTCACCTGCTCTGGGACGGCTCAGAGCCTCCTGTCACAGCCTCCCTGAAGGGCCACCTGCCAATGGCTCAAAAAGCCTCTTTGTCCCCCTCAGGAGCAGCTGAAGAGCTGAGTGTGTTGGGTGTGCCAGAGGGAAGATTCCCTCTGTATTTACACCAGTTCCTCTCCAGCGTGGGAAGGCCGGGCAGGTTTAATTCCAAGATCCCAAGGGAGCTGGAATTCTCTGGCACGTAACCCATGTTGTCCCCACTGCAGCAGCAGCACAAGCAAACTTCTTCCTGCTGGGAAAGACATTTCCCAAAGTTTGGGACCACTGGGTTTATTCAATCCCAGGAAAACCTAGGATTTTTTTTCCCAGCTCCTCACCCCTGGCTGATTTGTCAGCCTGCTGCATTCCTTCCTTTGAGCTGTTGCTGTCCCAAAATGTCCCTGTGCTTATCACTCCTCCTTACCTCAAGAGCTTTCAGCATAGACAGGGTGGATTTAGTGCTGCCCATGTGCAGCTTCCTTCCCCATCTGTTTGTCAGCCTCTGAAACATTTCAGAGCAAAATCTCATCCTCATAAAATCGGTGCTGACAGGAGCAGAGAGCAACGGGGCACCTGCTCCACGTGCATTGTTCCAAGCTGCCTGTGGAGTGGGTAATGGAGAATTACTGCCAATATTGGGTGTGTTTACATTTCTTTTATTAATAACTCCATCCAGCAGAGCTTCCTTACACTGGGAATAGAGGTTGGAGCCTGTTGAAAAGTGAGTTTTTCGCTGTCTAAAAACCTTCAGGCTGTGCATCCCAGCAGGGCAGGGAGCAGCAGGGGATGCTGAAAGCCATCGCTGGGAACCGTCGGGAGGGAGAACGTGCAGAGGAGCGGCTGCTGGGCACTGCTGACTCTGCACTCCCCAAACCCAGGAGCTTCTGCTGCTTCCCCGCTCCAGTGGTTCCTGGGCCAAGCCTCTGCCTGACCAGAGGCACAGAGCCAGCTCTCTCCATCTCCCAGGAGAATCCTGGAATATCCTGAGCTGGAAGGGACCCCCAGGGATCATCCAGTGCAGCCCCTGGCCCTACCCAGACACCCCAATGATCCCACCTTGTCCAAACGCTCCTGGAGCTCTGGCAGCCTCGGGGCCGTGCCCATTCCCTGGGGAGCCTGGGCAGTGCCCAGCACCCTCTGGGGGAAGAACTTTTCCTGATATCCACCCTAAGAAACCAGAGCATGGATTTACCACCTTGCCTCATTCCCAGTGGAGCATGCAGAGGGCATTTTTTCTTTTCCAGTGTGTTATTTTACCAGGAAACTTTGGTTGCTGGGGGAAAAGAAACGTTTTGTGTTTTCAGATTTGATTCTGTGCCCCTCTCCTTTTGCCCTTGAGGGTGACCATTGTGCCTTGGATTGTGCTCAAAGCCAGGCTTTGGAGCCCAGTGCATTGCTGGGATGTGTGTTCAACAACTGCAGATAACCCAAACAATGCAGACACCTGGATTTGTGTTTAATTCCTACCTGAGTCTTGGCCATGGCTTCCCACATGAGAAGACCTGCTCCATCCTGCTCCAGCCTGCTCCAGCCTCCCTGGAAAGCACTCAGCTGCTTTGTTTTACTGTTTGGGTGCTTATTCCTACTGCTTGGCTGACATTTCCTCAATCTTTCCTTTGTTTTCATGTGCCTGTGGAGCTGGGGATGAAGTCAGGAGTTCTCAGAAGGATTGCCAGGCAGGGAAGCAGCCTCAGTAATAAAAGGCATAACAACAGCCCCCCTCCTAAACCCAATCCATTATTTCCTTGCTCACACACTGAAAATGCAAACTCAACTTATTAACTCAGCATTCACTCCTGATTCCATGATTTTATGTTTGCCTTTTACATCCATAATATCCATTTGCCACTTTCATAACACCCAACCAAAAAATCCCTTCCCAATCCAGCCCTCTTTGTTCTCCTGTGTTTGCAGCCAGTCAGGCTCAGCGGGAGCACATCTGGAGCTCGGCTGCAGCTGTGCTCCCAGCCTGCTGTGGGATGTTTGGGAATCTCAGCCCTCCCACGCTGACTCTGAGGCAATAACTGAAGCTCGTGGGGAGCAGTTGAAGATAAAACTCTGCCCAAATGAAACTTTGATAAACAAGTTGGTTTTCCTCTTTTATTTCCAGTGGGAAATTGGGTGTGCAGTCCAAAGTATTAAACTGCACATTTGGAAAGTGAAAGATTGTCATGGAATCCTGTGAACTTTGAGGCTTTGGGACCAAAGGGGTGGTTCAGGGGTTTGTATAAAATAAGGGGATGAGTGCACATCAGTGAGCTGTGTTATCCATCCGGATGACCCAAATTTCCATGGATAAGGAGACAAAGAAGTCAGGTGGTGTTAGGTTTTCCTGGTCGTGGACCATGTCATTCCCAGCAGCCTTTGAAGTGCAGGAAAATGGCACAATTCTCCAAAATGTAAAGAACCACTTGGCTCAACAGTTCCTGGATTCAAGAGAAATGTAACATGTAGCTCATGAAATCACAGAATTATGGAATCAGAGAATAAGGAAATCACGGAATCATGGAATCATAGAGTCATGGAATCCTGAAATCATAGAATCATGGAGCCGCAGAATTCTGAAATCATAGAATGATGGAACCATGGAATCACAGAATCACGTAATAATGGAATAATAGAATTATGGAGCCATGACATCACAGAATCATGGAATCATGGAATCATGAAACCATAGAAACATGGAATCATAGAATCAGGGAATCATTACATCATAGAATCATGGAATCATGGAATCCTGAAATCATAGAAACATGGAATCATAGAATCAAGGAATCAGGGAATCATTACATCACAGAATCATGGAATCATGGAATCCTGAAATCATAGGAACATGGAATCATAGAATCATGGAATCATGAAATCATAGAAACATGGAATCATAGAATCAGGGAATCAGGGAATCATTACATCATAGAAACATGGAATCATGGAATAATGAAATCACAGAACCAGGGAATCATTAGATCACAGAATCATGGAATCATGACATCATAGAATCGTGGAATTACAGAATTATGAAATCACAGAAATGTGGAATCATGGAATCAGGGAATCACAGAATTACGGAATCATAGAATCATTACATCACAGAATCATGGAATCCCAGAATCATGGAATCATGGAATCCTTGAATGGTTTGGGTTGGAAGGGACCTGAAAATTCCCCTTGTTCCAGCCCCCCAGTACAAACTTGGGAGGGCTCCTTGAGGAGTAGCCTTTCCTTCTCCAGGGCCAGCACAGGGCTTCTGTGCTTCTCCTCAATATCCCAACAGGCAGGTTGAGATCCAAAAGCACATTTGGCTCCCCCAGGAGCAGCAGGTTATCAGCTGAGGCAGGCTGAGGGATCAGTCAGCCTGGCAAGGAGCCGAGGCTGGAGCCATCCCAGCTCCTCCCACACCAGCGGCAGTCCCAGGGCAGAGCTTTCTCTTCACAGTGGGATTTTATGGACACGCATCCCTAGGCACTGGTGCACGGAGAGGGTGGGAATGCTGACTCCTGGATAATAGTTAAAATTGCTTCCTTGTGCTATAGCTGTTCCCATTGTGCTGCTGGACAGATTCCCTGGATACACTGGAACAGCAGCTTTTCCTGAAGTGCTGAACCCCTGGGTTGGGTGTTAATAAACACCTGCCTGGGTTAGACAGGAGAGCATGGAGGACACCGATGCTTTTCCAGCTTAAAAAGCCTGGAGAATTAAAATTCCAGCTGTAGGAGTGAGCTCTGAGGGAAGGGAAGCACTGCACTGAGAAAGGGGGCAGGACACCAGCAGGGCCATTCCCAGTGGGGCTCCGGTTTCACCCGGCTGCTGGACACAGAATGGGGATTGTGCTCCTTTCCTGCCATCCCACGCGGTTTTCCTGCAGCTTTGCTCTTCAGTGAGAGCTGGGAGCCACTGAACAGCTGTCTCCAGGGTGAAGGGGGCTGATTTCTCCATCTGGCGCTGGCCAGGCTGGTTCCAGTGTCTGTGTTCTCCTCTCTTGTGGAAGACAGGCACAGGCAGAAAGATGTGAAAAATCCCTGGACGCTCCATGGGCTCTGGAACAAAGATGCTGTTCTTGATGCTCATCCCTGGTGCCCTCCTTCCATGGCAAAATAAACACAGAGTGACATCCAGCCTTTTCCACACTGGGCATCCCTGGAGCTCAGGGAGGGCTGGCACCACTCGGGAATGAGATCCTGAAGTTATTCTTAACAGATCCATGGGAATGTCGGCTCAGCTCTCAGCAAGTGGAAAACTGGGAAAGGTTGAGAAAGGAATAGGGGAAAAAACCAGCTCGTGGTGTGTGTTCACTTCTTGGATGTCATTGGGATCTGCTCCACCGTGTCTGGGAAGGGAGATGGAGGGATGGGAGAAGTTAACGAGGAGGAAACCTTCATGAATTCCAGGTGGTGCTTCCTCAAGAGGGAACTTTAGTGGCTAAAAAGAAGAAACTTAAGTGGATAAGAAGAAAAACTTAGGTGGAAGAAAAGATAACTGGGTTATCTTTATATGTCAGAATTTGGGAAGGTGATGACTGGAGCTGGGGAGGGTACAAGTGAAGCAGGAGACAGTTTCAGAGCAAGCCACAGGAGAGGATTTCTCCTGCAAGGTGTGAAATTTCCTGACAGCACAAGCTGGATGTGCTGGGAGTTCACAGAACTCCCCAAAATAACTCGGCAAATTCTTCGCTCGAGGTCTCTCTTCTTCCCTCCTGCAATGAAGGTGGGATTCTTCTCCTGACATCTGCTTTGAACCTGCCATGCACGTGTCCATCCATGGATTATCACATCCACCAGGAGGAAAGCTTCTTCTCAAAGAAAGACATGCAGTTGAGGGAATACTAAGAGCAAACATGACGCTCTTTTTCCTTTCCATGAGATACTCAAATATCAGCTGTGACAGACCCTTATCTCGAACTTCAGCAGTCCAGACCCCACAGTTCCACCACCACCAGTGGAGAAAATGAGCTCTGATATTCTCTGAAAGCCAACACTGCATCTCCTTCATCTTCCAGCATTCAGTCTTTCCTCTTCCAACAGTCAATATTTCTTCTTCCAATATTCAATGTTTCCTCTTTCATCATTCAGTAATTCCTCTTTCAGTATTCAATACTTCATCAGGAATTTGCTTCTGATCCACCTCTAAGCCCCACCATTGCCCCGGAATGGCCCTGGAGTGATGGATTGAACCATTAGCATCTAAATGTGGGATAAAAACTCCAATTGATCCTCCCAAGGGCAACAGAAAACTCCAGTTTAAGCCACCACTTTTTATTTTTATTGCATAAATTACAATCAGGACTAGTGATGTCTGTGGATTCCTTCTGCCTTTCCTTTCTGTAATTAGCAAAGTCTGCATCTTCCTGGGAATTAATCCCATTCCACTGATCTGGAAGTGTCTGCCATGGCTGAAGTTAGAAGCAGAAAAGGGATATAAGGGTGGGAGGGGATTCCTGCCCTTTGGGTTTGCTGAGATTGCTGTTGTGTGTCCTCAGGAACCTCAGCACCAGCCCTGGCACTGCTGCACATGGACCACACAGAATCCCAGCATCACTGGGGCTGGGAAAGCCCTCCAGGATCATTGAATCCACCCTGTGCCCAATCCCCACCTTGTCCCCAGCTCAGAGCACTCAGTGCCACCTCCAGCCCTTCCTTGGGCACCTCCAGGGATGGGCACTCCAAACCTCCCTGGGCAGCCCCTGCCAAGGCCTGAGCGCCCTTTCCATGGAGAAATTCCTGCTGCTGTCCACCCTGAGCCTGCCCTGGCCCAGCCTGAGGCCGTTCCCTCTCCTCCTGGCCCTGTTCCCTGGCAGCAGAGCCCGACCCCCCCGGCTGCCCCCTCCTGTCAGGGACTTGTGCAGAGCCACAAGGTCCCCCCTGAGCCTCCTTTGCTCCAGGCTGAGCCCCTTTCCAGCTCCCTCAGCCGCTCCTGGGGCTCCAGCCCCTTCCCAGCTCCGTTCCCTGCCCTGGACATGCTCCAGCCCCTCAGGGGTTTTTGTCCTGAGGGGTCTAGGACTGCCCCCAGGGTTTGAGGGGTCTCAGCAGTGCCACACCTCTCTGTTCCACCCTCTCAGTCCCATTTTGCAGCTCCTCTTATTCCCCAAATCTGTGGGAATGCTCCAGTCTGGGATCACAACCTCTGTCTCCTGCACTGGGCCCGAGTGGCAGAGTCTGAGGGAAACCTGCAGGAATTAAGAAACAAAAACCAGCATAAAGAGTTGGGTTACTTTTAATTTAAAATGCAGCACCCAGAGAAAGGCCAGAGCTACCTGGCTCATCTCACCGATGAATTATTTATGTCTAATGACAACAGTGCTCTGACTCAGTGCTGGTGTTTGAAGCAGGACTTCAGAACTCCCAAGACTCACAAACCACACTCTGCTAAAAATTCCTTTCTTCCCCAAACCCATTTCTCACCTGTAGGAATATTTCAGATGTGTTTTCACAACGCTGCCTGACTTGTAATTAGCGCGTGCTCACACAACAAACTATTAAAGAGCAATTAGCTCAGGGAAATTTATGGGAGCTGTTTGCAGGGCTGAGGTGAGGAAAGATAACATTGCCTTGATGGAGGCATGTCAAATTCACACAGCCAAAGCCCGGAGTTTTGTCACATCCTCAGGATTCCCTGTGATCCCGTTAATTTTCGGGAGTTTTCATTAGCACCTCTGAAGACCAGCTAACAGTAACACCTGTTCCCAGGATGTTTTCTCCCATCTTTTCCAGCATGTGTTGCTTTGGCTCTTTAGGCTCTGAGAGAAGCACATTCCCCTTTGTTCTCCCAGATCCTGAGCACTTCATTTATATCCATTCCTTCATTAATTGACAGAATAGATGAATTGAAGACTAAGTTTTATTCCTTCTCACTGCATGTAACATTGCCCTGTCAACTCTGATAAATTCTCCCTTCCCAAATAATTTGAAAATTATGCATGAAGGCTGAAAACTGCTTCAAATTATATTTTACAATGCCTTCCTTTTAATTACATCAGTTCTGATGGATATGGATGTGCACACACACACACACCCCCAGAGCAGCTCTGGGGGCTCAGGGACTCCCTTCCCTGCAGCTCTTTCCAGCTTTTCCCTTGGAGAATCAACAACAACATCAAACTTCTCCAAGCAGAGCATGCAGAGGGAAGGAAAAGATTTAATACAGAAGGTGGCAGAGTCTGTAGTGAACTTTTGTTGCCTAAATGTAAATTTTATTCAATCCATGATGGCAAAAAGAAAAAACACAACTAGAATTGAAAAAAAAAAAAAACCAAACCCTGAAGAATCCACATTTCCCTTTTACTGGGAAAACAAAATCAGTGAAAAATGGACCTGTTTTGATGCCTAAGCTCCAGGCAGATATGACAGAGCATGCTCACCTTATCTCTCTGATAAAATCCAGGTGAACTTGGCACACTCAGGTAGAGAGCAGATATTTCAGCCTGCAGCACTGACAGCAAAATTAATCCACAGTAAACAGGGGCAGGTTACAAAGGGGCCACAGAGATGATGAAACACCAGGCTTGGAGCAACCTTAGAGCCCCTTGCACGGCCTAAAGGGGCTCCAGGAGAGCTGGAGAGGGATTGGGGACAAGGAATGGAGGGACAGGACACGGGGAATGGCTTCCCAGTGCCAGAGGGCAGGGCTGGATGGGATATTGGGAAGGAATTGTTCCCTGGGAGGGTGGGCAGGCCCTGGCACAGGGTGCCCAGAGCAGCTGGGGCTGCCCCTGGATCCCTGGCAGTGCCCAAGGCCAGGCTGGACATTGGGGCTGGAGCAGCCTGGGACAGTGGGAGGTGTCCCTGCCCTGGCAGGGGTGGAAGGAGATGATTTTAAGGTCTCTTCCAACCCAAACCATTCTGGGATTCAACAATTCTGAGTTACCAAAGAGTAGCAGCTCTCGGTGCATTTTAGATTGTTCCTTTCTTTCTGCTTTTTTTGCTTTTCTTTGCCCACTCTGGGTGAAATCGGCTGCTGTGAGATGATTCTTTAGGGCAGCAAAGGCTCAGGGAGCCTGAGAAATGACAAAGCAGGTGGGGGGGACACTCCAAGGGCAGCAAAGCACAACTTCCCCTCAGTGTGGCTGTGCCAAACGGGGCAGAAAAGGGGCAGAAAAGGAGCCAGAACCGTCAGCAGATGTGGATTTCTCTCTCCTGAGGGATTTCAAACCGGGATGAAGCGCTCCAGGAAAAGTGTCAAAGATGACAGGAGCTGATCAGCTGGAACAGCTGGCCAGGGAGCACAGATTCCCTGCAGGCAAAGCCAGCTCGTTGTGAGAAGGGAAAACAGAAAACCTGACGTGTGTCACCAAGAGGTTCTCCTGCAAAGGCTGCAGAGCTGGCACAGGCGGCACCAGAGGCACAGCTCTGCTGTCACCGGGCTGTGTGTGACACTGGGACCAGAAAGTCACCCCTGGTCATTCCTGACAGCAGTTCCGGGCATGCAGAACCTCAGGGCTCTGTTTCCCACCAGGAAAACACAGCATTTTGGAGGAGGGAGCTTCTGTGTTCTTCCAAAAAACTGTTGGAGTGTCATGAGCAGAGTTTGGCCTCAGCAGAGCAGCTCCCAGGGCTCGGGGAGGATTTAAACTCAGCAAAGCTTTGCCCTGGCAGGTCCTGGGCTTGGTGGTGGCTCCAGGTGCCTTTTGCCTCACCCCGCTGGGGTCCTTGGTGTCCTTGTCCCTGCATTTGTCATTAGCCAGCAGCACGGGGGACTGTCCCCCTCAGGTGGCTCTGGGAGGGCTGTGCTGGGGAGCTGCTCCTCGTGGTTGTCCCTGCGGTGCAAATAAAGAGCAGCAGGGACAGGGACAGCAGCAGGGACAGGGACATGCCTGGCACTGATTTACAGGGAGATGAAGCTGCCCAGGGACTCCTCATGTTCCTGCTTTAAAAATTCCCCTTCCTGAACTTGGATTTGCAGTGGGAGATGCAGGACATGGGGACCCAAAGCAGCTTCCAGCCGGGGGGATCCATCAGGCCTGACCCCAAACCCACGGGGCGTTGTGGAGAGGGCAGGAATGCAGCAAGATTTGCATTTGTTCAGGCAAACGAGCAAAGTTCAAGATGAATCCTTGGACAGGCTCAGCCCCTCCCCTCACACGGCAGGGTGGACGTGCTAAGATCCCAAATAGCCAGGGATCACAGTCCCATTTGGACGGGAGCAGACACTTTGTCCTATGCAAATGGAGCTCTGAAGGTGTTCCCAGGTCAGGGCTGAAGGAAAGGCAGAGGACAGCCTGGCTTTGCAGCCTGCTCCTTCTTCCGCTGAGTGTCACAGCATTGATTCCAGCCTCTGCTCTCGGCTTTTTCCTCTGCAAAATCGCTGAACTTTTACTTTGCAACAGAAGGAATTTCTCCAGCAGATGGGATGGGATGGAAGTGCTGCTGTTGAGCCAGGGCTCTTGGGCAAGTAACAAACATTAGGTAACATTTGCAAAGAAACTGCACTCCAGGACTGCTGAAACCAAAACTGCACCCAGGGACTGTGAGACCAAAACTGCACTCAGGGAGTGCTGAAACCAAAACTGCACCCGGGGACTGTGAAACCAAAACTGCACTCAGGGACTGTGAAACCCAAACTGCACCTGGGGACTGTGAGACCAAAACTGCACCCAGGGACTGCTGAAACCAAAACTGCACTCAGGGACTGCTGAAACCAAAACTGCACCCAGGGACTGTGAGACCAAAACTGTGCCCAGGGACTGTGAAACCAAAACTGCACTCAGGGACTGATGAAACCAAAACTGCACCCAGGGACTGATGAAACCAAAACTGCACTCAGGGAGTGCTGAAACCAAAACTGCACTCAGGGACTGCTGAAACCAAAACTGCACCCAGGGAGTGCTGAAACCAAAACTGCACTCAGGGACTGATGAAACCAAAACTGCACCCAGGGACTGTGAGACCCAAACTGCACCCAGGGACTGCTGAAACCAAAACTGCACTCAGGGACTGTGAAACCAAAACTGCACTCAGGGAGTGCTGAAACCAAAACTGCACTCAGGGACTGCTGAAACCAAAACTGCACTCAGGGACTGTGAAACCCAAACTGCACCCAGGGACTGTGAAACAAAAACTGCACTCAGGGACTGTGAAACCAAAACTGCACTCAGGGACTGATGAAACCAAAACTGCACCCAGGGACTGTGAGACCAAAACTGCACCCAGGGACTGTGAGACCAAAACTGCACTCAGGGACTGCTGAAACCAAAACTGCACCCAGGGACTGCTGAAACCAAAACTGCACTCAGGGAGTGCTGAAACCAAAACTGCACTCAGGGACTGCTGAAACCAAAACTGCGCCCAGGGACTGTGAAACAAAAACTGCACTCAGGGACTATGAAACCAAAACTGCACCCAGGGACTGATGAAACCAAAACTGCACCCAGGGACTGTGAGACCAAAACTGCACTCAGGGACTGCTGAAACCAAAACTGCACTCAGGGACTGATTAAATCAAGTTCCCCTCCAGGCAAAAGGCCACCCCCAAGCTGGTGCTGGTGCTGGTGCTGGTGTCCCTCTACAGCAGGTTCTTCTCATAGGGGTGAAATTGGCCACATCAGTAAATGCCATTTCTCCTGCTCCCTGCCTGGGTGAGTGTCTGCAGTCAGCTCGAGTCAGGCTGCCAGGTCCTTCCCTCTCACCGTTTGGCCTCCAAGTAATGAAGTTTTAATGAACTCAGGGCTCAGAGTTTTCATAGATCAGTGACATTTTCTATTTGAAAAATATCCCTGCTCAAGCTGTGGAAGGTTTGTGTCCTTCTCCAGAGCTGGGGCAAAAGCTGAGGGCTCCAAGGTTGGATTTCATTAACACATTTCATAATTTGGTGAGAAAATTGGGCTTGGTACTTGCAGAGCGGGCGAGGCTTCAGCAAGGCTTCAGCAAGGCGTCCCACTTGGCCCAGTGGGATGAAGAGAAATAGGGAATTATTGCCAGGGGAGTGGTCTGGTGTTGGGAGGAATCCGTGAGGGAGGAGGATTTTAGTGTGGCATTTTCCATATCCAGAATCAGAGTGCCAGGATGGGTTGGGGTGGGAGGGACTTTAAAATTCAACTCATCCCACCCGTGCCATGGGCAGGGACACCTCCCACTGTCCCAGGCTGCTCCCAGCCCCAATGTCCAGCCTGGTCTTGGGCACTGCCAGGGATCCAGGGGCAGCCCCAGCTGCTCTGGGCACCCTGTGCCAGGGCCTGCCCACCCTCCCAGGGAACAATTCCTTCCCAATATCCCATCCAGCCCTGCCCTCTGGCAGTGGGGAGCCATTCCCTGTGTCCTGTCCCTCCATGCCTTGTCCCCAGTCTCTCTCCATCTTTCCTGTCAGCTCCTTCAGGCCCTGCAAGGCCACAGTGAGGTCACCCTGGAGCTTCTCTCCAGGTGAACAATCCCAGCTCTCCCAGCCTTTCCTCCCAGCAGAGCTGCTCCATCCCCAGCCTGCTGGGCTCTGTTTGGAAGCCCAACCTTGATTTGCCCCCAGGTGCTGTTCCTGGGCTCTCTCTCCAAGCTGAGCTCCAGCGAGGCACTGTGGTGGGGGAGCTGAGCTGCCATGTGACAGTTTATTCAGTTTATTTTAGTGGAACAAGAGCCCTCAAGTGTCACTGAGCTAAATATTTCTCTAATTCATGCAGAACTGAAGTGCAATTAGCAGCCTGATGTCACAGGCCTGGGGCAGAGCTCTCTCCCATGACCTGGCTGTTCCCAGGTGGGAGCTCAGGGCTGGGACGTGGCTGAGCTCTCCTGACTTGGTGACAGTCCCCAGCTGGGTCAGCCTGGGCAGCAGGGAAAGGTTCTTCCCCCAGAGGGTACTGGGCACTGCCCAGGCTCCCCAGGGAATGGGCACGGCCCCGAGGCTGCCAGAGCTCCAGGAGCGTTGGGACAGCGCTGCCAGGGATGCCCAGGGTGGGGTTGTTGGGGTGTCTGTGCAGGGCCAGGGGCTGCGCTGGGTGATCCCTGGGGTTCCTTTCCAGTTCAGGATATTCTGTGATTCTACATTCAACTCCCCAGAGACTCATGGTCAGATCTGCCATAAAAGATACCCCGAGATAAAAGATAATCCAAAGGCATTTATTTATTATGATACAGCACAGCAAAATCTGATGATTGGGCAGTTCAGATGAGGCAGGGAAGGAAAATCCACAGGACCTGCTCCATCTGCTGTGTCCTCTGTTGTGAGGCACCACTCGAGTTCACCTGTAGATGTGTAGATGGTGGGATGGAGCAGCTGGTGCTGGGAGGGTTCCCACTGCATTCCCAGTGGGCTCCAGACAATCAGGGTGTCCCATGCAGAGCTCATAAATGTGTTCCCAGTCTGCAGCATCCCTGCTTGTCCCCAGGAGGAGTTTCTCAGGTGAGCTCTTCCCACATCTCACCTGCACTCTGCTGTGGGATCTCCTGTGCTGGGCTCCGTGCTGGGAGCCAGCTCTGCTCCTGCTTCCCCTGTGTCTCCTGAGCTTTCCTGCAGCAAAAGCTGCTCGTTTACACCAGTGTGGAGGTGCCAGTGCTCCCTCCTCGGTGCAGACTGAGTCAGGCATTAAAATCGCTTTGCTGAAGTTTATTTTTCAGCTCTGACAGCTGATCTGTATTTCCTGCTCTCTCTCAGTTATTGGTAGCTGCCAGGAGCTCACAAATGCCAAGTGAATTGCTGGAGGGGACTTCAGAAGTGATCACCTTGTTTGTACCATGGCAAGGAAAAAAATCATGGGCTCCCAGTACTGGAATAACGGAGCAGATACTCCAGGCTTTAGTTTTGATGTTGTGGTTTTCAGCTGAATTAATCCTGGTTTCAAGCAGTGGCTGAGAGCAAAAGGTGATACGAAAATAATTACAACATGCAAATATAAGAAAAGACAAATCCACATCCCAGCACAAGGTGACAGAGAGAAACAAATTCAAAATACTCAAATCATTTCTGTCCTTCCCTCCCATCCTCTGAGCCTTGGTGCACCAGTACCAATTTTTCACATCCTCTGCTCTGGAACTGCTAAACTGAACTGCAGCAGGGGAGGGGTTTTCCTTTGTGTTTCTGTCTCCAGCTGAATTTGAGATTCACTGACTTCTCTCAGGGCTCTTGACTTGTCAGGAGAGAGATCCATGACAGGCACCAGGGGAGCTCCATTGTCACCTCAGTGTGATTGTGGGAGCCAGGGGCTTTGGGGTCAGATGGGATGGCCTTTAGAGAAACCCTGGTTTCTACAGCCTGGGAGCAAGTTGGAAAAATAGCCCCAAATGTGTTGTTTGTGTGCCTTGGCTGTGCAGCTGCTGGGGGCACTGGGACACACTGGTGGTGGCACTTCCATCTCCTCTCTGTCAGCTCCTGGGCCCCGTTAGCAACGTCAGGAGCTTCTGGCATTTCAAATTTGTTATTTCTTCCTTCTCCTGAGAAAGTGCCAGTTTGACAAATCATGACCTTTCCCTGCACAGATGAATTTCTCCTGCTTTAGGTGAATTTCTCACTGTGAAAAAAAGATGGTCTTTTTAATATTTCATGTCTTGCAAATGCGAAGGTGCCAGTCCTGAGGTCCTGGGGTATTCCAGACCATGAGATGTCAGCTCAGATGTAAAAACTAAGAAAATGGGGAGGAAAGGGGCAATTTGTTATTTCCAATGCTTGCCTTTGGGGCAGCCACTCCAGGGGCTGGAGTCCTTCCTGGGAAGTGGCTGAACATCACTTGCTGAGGGAAGTAGAGAATAAAAACTTTGGGTTTTTTTCTCTTTTCCCTTTTGCTTTAGAGGGTGGGCAGGCCCTGGCACAGGGTGCCCAGAGCAGCTGGGGCTGCCCCTGGATCCCTGGCAGTGCCCAAGGCCAGGTTGAGCTTGGAGCAATGTGGGACAGTGGAAGGTTTCCCATGGCAGGGATAAGCTTTGAGGTCCATCCCAACTCATTCTGGGATTCCATGAGTCTGTCTTGGCTCTGTCTGGTGCTGCACAGCAGGGTTAGAAGTTTTCATTGCTGCCTCATTGTCACTGGTTTTTGTTCACCACTGTCAGCAGTGCCAAGGAAGACTCAAGTCCCCCACAGCAGCTCTGGGTCTGCCTTGTAAAGCCTTTGTTAATGATTGTGCAGTTCAGGAGCAGGTCTCACCTTCTAATCCACTTCTCCCGGCGTTCTCAAAACATTTGTAGCTGTTAAGTAAAAAAATGGGTTTCCTTTGGCTGAGGGCTTTCAGAAGACAGCAGCAGCAGGGCCCATTCATTCACCGCACTCGGGTTTCTGCTGCCTCATCCCACTCAGGAGCAGCTCAAAGGTCATTTCTGGGGGCAGGGATCCTGCAGCAGCCTGTGAAAAATGGGGAGGAGGCCAAGGGTCGGGCTCAATCTGCTTGGTGAAGCAGACAGGGGAGGTTATTTTTGCAAGGCCTTGGCTTCCCCTCACTCCATAATCCCCCCGTGCTGCCAGGTTTGTCATTACTGCCACCGCTGCTGTCTGTGCAGCTGTGCCCGGGCACCTGGCGTGGCTCGAGCCTCACCTGGCACACAGAGAGCTGCCCCCACATCCTCGCTGCTGCCTGGAGCAGGAATTCCAGCATTCCCAGACCCAGCAGCCGCTGCCCCTGAGGGTCCCCCTGGAGTGCAGACCCCCTGCCCTCCCCTGGTGGAGGAGCATCTTGTGGGGCAAAGACTGAAGGATTTTTTCCCTTGGAATATCTGGAGTTTTGGCACAGCCCACACAGTGACCAGCCCCCAAATCCCCTTGTTGTGTTCCTGTTGACTGAGCAAAGGGGGAATAGGTCAGCCTGAAATCCCGGGCCTGCAGTGGGACGCACAGACATCCCCACAGAGCGGGTTTTACCTCAGCCCACTGCTGGATTTACCCGGGGACAGGGATCCAAGAGAACTCCAGGTCTGTGCAGGAGGCAGAAGATGGTCGGTGCCAAATAGGAATTCCCAGCTTTAGCCCCAGCTAAAAGTGAGGAGTTTGCTTCCCCAGAGGCACCCCCAGGCCTGGCATGGGAGGTCAGGATGGAGCAACCCTCGTTAGCGATTCCCTTTGATTAGGATCAGCCCTAGGCTCTAAACCCAGGCTGCAGAAATTGTTGGGGCCTGTTAATTTGTGCTGCAGCCTCAGAGCATTCTCTAAATGAAAAATAAACCAAACCACCACTTCTCTGTGGTTTACTAAACTATTCCAAGTTAATTGAGTGGGGCCAGGATTGATATCCCTGCTGTGTTTGCTGTGGAGGTGGGGCCTGTCAGGGGCCCTATTTCTCTTAGCCCAGTTTAAGAACCATTAGATCCCAGCTGGGAAGTGGAGAGGCACAGCCAAAGACCCAGTCCCCTGCTTAAATCATCGCTCCTGAGTTAGTCTGGGTCTGGTAAAGGATGGGACCAGCCTCACCAGGGGTTGAGACCAGCAGAAGGAATTACATCTCCAGCAGGGAATTACATCTCCAGGTTAATTTTTGGATGGAAAAGGGTTTCTTTGCAGCCCAGCTCCAGCAGCATTTCCCATCCCCAGAGCCAAATGTGTCGCCATGGGTTCCTGTCAGGCACCTGGAGGCCTCACCAGCCCTGTCCTAGCAGTCACGGAGCCAGCAGCTTTAAGGGATGCTCTAAATCCACACTGAGTATTATGGAATATCCTTAGTGGGAAGGGACTCCCAAGGATCATCGAGTTCAACTCCTGGCCCTGCACAGGACAGCCACAAAATCCCCTCCTGTCCCTGGCAGCAGAGGAGGGTGTTTGGAGCCCTGCCCAGAGCAGTTTGTAACCCACAGACCCCAGTGCCTCTGGTAGAGCCAGGGGAATCCCAGGGATATTCCTTGAAGATCCTTGGTGGGCTGTGGGGTGTGTGAAGGGACCCACAGGGACACCTCCCACTGTCCCAGGCTGCTCCCAGCCCCAATGTCCAGCCTGGCCTTGGGCACTGCCAGGGATCCAGGGGCAGCCCCAGCTGCTCTGGGCACCCTGTGCCAGGGCCTGCCCACCCTCCCAGGGAACAATTCCTTCCCAATATCCCATCCATTGCCACCCTCTGGCACTGGGAAGCCACTCCCTGTGTCCTGTCCCTCCAGCCCTTGTCCCAAGTCTCTCTCCATCTTCCTTGTCGGCTCCTTCAGGTCCTGGAAGGCCACAATGAGGTCACCCCAAATCTTCTCTTCTTCAGGCTGAACAATCCCAGTTCTCCCAGCCTTTCCTCCCAGGAGAGCTGCTGCATCCCTCTAAGTAACAATGATAATAATAATAATAATAAATAAATAAATAAATAAATAACAATAATAAAGTAACAATACTAGTAATAACAATAACAAAAACAAAGTAAGTAACAATAAGAATATAATGTTACAACAACAACAACAATACTAATAGTGGTAATAACAACAATGACAATAACAACAATAATAGTAATAATAAAGGCAATACATTTCTCCACACAAGTACATCCACACGTGTGCACAAAGCCCAGCTGCTCTGCAGACTCCGGGCACTTTTGGGGTCACACCCCTGTTCTGGCAGCGTGGGCAGAGCCCCTCTAAACTGCTCTGGGGGTGTTGAGGGCACGCAAAAGGTCTGAGGGCAAAACAAAGGCCTTGTCTGTCACTCAGAGATTGTCAGGGGCTGCCCCAAACGAGAAATCAGTGAAACAGGGACGTGGTGGTGCTTTGGGATGTGGTTAGTGCTGGGATTGGGGTCAGTGCAGGTGTGGTGCTTTGGGATGTGGTTAGTGCTGGGATTGGGGTCAGTGCAGGTGTGGTGCTTTGGGATGTGGTTAGTGCTGGGATTGGGGTCAGTGCAGGTGTGGTGCTTTGGGATGTGGTTAGTGCTGGGATTGGGGTCAGTGCAGGTGTGGTGCTTTGGGATGTGGTTAGTGCTGGGATTGGGGTCAGTGCAGATGTGGTGCTTTGGGATGTGGTTATTGCTGGGACTGAGGTCAGACCTGTGGTTGGACTCAAGGATATTGTCCAGCCTAAATGATTCCCTGAAGCTTTTGGGGTTGCAGAATTAATTTTCAGAACATGAGGCAAAATCCTGCTCCACCTGGAGCCCTCAACAGCCCCAGCCGACCTTTCCAGGTGGTTTTTGTGGGAAACCTGGGTCTAAGAGCTCCCCCAGCTAAACCCTCCCTGCCAGAGCAGCCTGTCCCACCTCTTGTTGAGCAAAGTGGCTTTAAAAGGCCTTGTGGGTCCCCAGCGTGGCCCTGCTCCTGTCACTGCAGGGTCCCCCGGCCTCACCCACCCGCAGGATTGCAGGGAGGAGCCTCCCACTCTTTTGTTTAAAGCAGAGCTGCCATGAAGTGGAATGAAACGATCAGAAGTGCTATTCCAGCATTTAAGTCCTTCAAGGAACAAGCCCTTCCCACTGGGCTGTTCCTGCATGGAGCAGAGGAGCCCAGGCCAGGCAGGGGACAGAAGTATCTGGGAATGGGGCTCTGCAGGCAAGGCAGACACAAACCTGGGAAACTTGGATTAGGGAGGCTCAAGGAACTGGTAGGGATTCATTCCCTGCAGGAATTTTAAGTCAAGAAGGACTGGATTGGATCAGGTCCACTTTTCCTTCTGGGTGTCTCATGGGACAACATCCTCCAGCTGCAGGGGTCCCTTGGAGCTGCAGTGCCCGGTTCCTGGTGCTCTCCACAGTTCCCACTCCCAGCAGCACCTGGAGTCTGAGCCTCAGTTTGTGTTCCACTGCTTCCAGCGAATTGCTCCAAGGCTCACGAGCAGCTCCATTGATTTCTCCTAATTATAAATCCTATAGAAAATTTCCAGCTTGCCACAGTCCCTGTTTTCCTCTCTGTGGAGTCAATAAAAGTTAAGAGTTGCTCCCTGGTTGCTGTCATTAGCACAATAAAACCCGGCGTAATTGAAAAGTGAATCAGGGAAATTGCCGGGTTGGAGAGCAGGGATAATAGGAATTATTTGGGAGCCCAAGCAGAGCCTGTCCCTGCCTGCCCCGAGCTGGAGCCATCCTGGACACGCTGCCAGGGTGACACAGAGCTCAGGGGGACGGGTGTCCTGCAAGGAGCAAAGCAGGAGCAAGGACCGGGCTCCTGCCAAGAGACCAAAAATCACTGCATAAATTCACAGCTTCACAGAATGTTCTGAGTGAATTGGAAGGGACCCCAAAGATCACTGAGTCCAACTCCTATGAGCCAATGAGGGTGGTTTTGAATCCCATCTGAGATTGTTCCACTTCCTAAAAGACACAAATGACAACAAAACAATAACAAAAGATAATTTCTCTCTCTATTAGCATAACATTTAAAAGCCAGAGCTGGAGATGCAGCAGCAGCTGAGCATTTGTCAAGAGAACAATTCCTTCCCTCCAGATAGATTTTAACTGGTACTGAAGACCCCAAACCCCTCAAGTCATGAATGCTGGCACCATTTGAAGATGAGCTGATCCCACAGTTGTGTTTGTGCTCCAGCTTGGAGCAGAGGCAGGAGCACAGAAGGCTCTGCTAAAAGTGTTTGGTGGCAATGCTGGGAGAGGGAGAGCAGCAAAGGCTTTGAGGGGCTGAGAGAGCTGGGGCTCTGCAGCCTGGGCAGGAGGAGGTTCTGTGGAGACCTCAGAGAGAGGGCAGAGAGGGACCCTGCATCAGGAACTGGAGGGACAGGACACAGGGAATGGCTTCCCAGTGCCAGAGGGTGGCAATGGATGGGATATTGGGAAGGAATTGTTCCCTGGGAGGGTGGGCAGGCCCTGGCACAGGGTGCCCAGAGCAGCTGGGGCTGCCCCTGGATCCCTGGCAGTGCCCAAGGCCAGGCTGGACATTGGGGCTGGGAGCAGCCTGGGACAGTGGGAGGTGTCCCTGCCCATAGCAGGGGTGGCACTGGATGGGCTTTGAGGTCCTTCCCACCCCACCAGTTCTGGGATTCCCATCACCTCGGAGCTGCTCAGCCTGAGGTTTTCTTTCCTTACCACTGCGCATTGCACAGACGCAAAATCATTGATCCTGCAAGGGGTTAAGGAAGAAAACTGAGTGCCCTTTGCTTCATCTGGGCCCTGCAATATTCACACATATCCCTGTGTGTGAGGCAGATCTGCACACACCCACCTGCTTTTATCCAGCATGCACAGAAACACCGATTCCTCCAACTCCCTTCACTCATTCCCTGCACCAACCCCAACCCTGTTGCAGGGAATGGGCTGGGAAGTGGAGAGCAGGGACCAAAGACCAAGTTCCTGGGTCTGTCCAGCTGAAAAGCATTTCTGTGAACAGCAGGGCTGCTGGGTTTGGTGTTTCTGCTGCCCTTGTTCCTCTGGGACTCAGCTAAAAATAGCGAGCACCCCATTGTCACCGGTGGCTCCTTGGTGCCCCGCTCAAAGCTGGGCTGCAGATCTCCCTGGGATTTAATCACCAATTCCCACCCTGCTTTGTTGTGCACAAACAAATCTCACCAGCCCTGCTCTGCTGTCTGTAGTGTTGGAAAGGGAGCAGCTGTGCTCTTCACATCCTGTTCCAGACAAAAAGCGTTTCTCCTGGCAACTGAAGGTGTGGAAGTCCGGGAGAATTCCTCTGGTTGCCTCGCAGCAGCGCTGGGGGTGTTGCTGGAGGTGTGCAGGGGGCAGTGAAGCTGCCCAGGGGTCCCAGCTCTCCTGGGTGGCTTCCTGCAGTGCTGATTGCATGGAGGTAGATCCAAGGATTTCCCACCCAGCACCCCACCCTGCATTCCTTTGGAGTCTTCATCCTGGGAAACTCCAACCTGAAACTGAGCCCCAGCACCTTCCTGACTCCGTCCATTTGGCAAACCCATAATTCCATCCCCGTGCTCACTTCCCACCTGCAGGAGCAGCCCCTCAGCACCTGCTGACCCCATTCCACCTCATCAGGGCTGATGTTCCACCTCTGCTGGAATTCTCTTCCCGTTCCTGGCTCAGGGACGATTCTCTGAGGCCAGTACAAATGTGGGGTCTGCTGTAGTTTGTGGGTTTGGTTTTGCTTCCCTCAGGGAATCAGAATCACAGAAAGGCCTGGGGTTGGAGGGACCTCAAAGCCCATCCAGTGCCACCCCTGCCATGGCAGGGACACCTCCCACTGTCCCAGGCTGCTCCCAGCCCCAATGTCCAACCTGGCCTTGGACACTGCCAGGGATCCAGGGGCAGCCCCAGCTGCTCTGGGCACCCTGTGCCAGGGCCTGCCCACCCTCCCAGGGAACAATTCCTTCCCAATATCCCATCCATTGCCACCCTCTGGCACTGGGGAGCCATTCCCTGTGTCCTGTCCTGCCTGGTTTGTCCTGCTCTCCTCAGGCTGGGGAAGGAATGGGAATTTCCTGCTCCAGCCCCACTCTCCCAGGGCAGAAGAAGCTGTGAGTTGGCACCACCCTCCCTCCACTGGGGCATTGAGCTGGAGGGGTTTGGCCTTTCTGGGTGTCCTGAGGGTGGGTGGTGCCTCAGATGGGGTGGAGGAGCCTTGGAGAGCCCTGATTGCTGTGCACAAACCCTTTTGGGGCTGTGAGGCCTCAGTTCGAGGGCCTGGACAGAGGAGGAGCACCTGCAGCACACAGAAACTCTCATCATGACTTGGAATGTTTCAGTCCTTCTTGACTAAACTCAGAGAGGCTCCTCTGCTCCCCTGGCCCCGCACAGCAGCCAGGGTGAGTGTCCTCTCTGCTGCACCATTAGCAGGGATTAATTAATACCACAAACTGCACGTGTGCAGCGTCCTTCTGCAGCAAACTGTTCGTGTTCAGCAGGAAGTGTGGGTTTAGCGCTTGGTTGGTGTAAGAACAGCGTTTTCTACTGGATTCACAACAGAAGTGAGCTCAGAGGGAAGTGTCCTCTGCTTGTTCCTCCCACCCTGGCACAGCTGGGGGTTAGGAAGGTAAAAAAGGGGGCACAAATAGGGTTGTGGCGCATGGAAGGTGTTAAGAGCTACCAGGGGAATGCCTTGGGGTTTTCTCTGTGTTGGGATGGACTGCACTGCTGCCTCTCCAGCCTGGGAGGCCATCCCTGGCACAGGGCTGGGCTTCTCTGCTGCTCCGCCAGCCCAAGGGAGCTGGCAGGGGCAACACCCATTTACAGCATTCACTGCTGGAGTGAAACCAACCCCAAAGAGCAAAACCCACTCCGAGCTGTTGAAATGAGGCTGATAGAACACAAGCTGGGGATTGTGGCCTTGCCCTCACGCCCGAGCCCCATCCCTGGGTGTAACTGGGCTCTCTCCCGCAGTTTGACATGCAGAGGATAACGCTGGAGGAGCTGAAGCACATCCTGTACCACGCCTTCCGCGACCACCTCACCATGAAGGACATCGAGAACATCATCATCAACGAGGAGGAGAGCTTGAACGAGAACTCTGGCAACTGCCAGACTGAGTTTGAAGGTGAGAGAGAAAGTCCTGGGGTTTCACAATTTTCCTCTTCCTGTGTCTGTAAAACTCGCCCTGATCCGGACAGGGGTGCATGGAGTTGGCAGGGAGGTATTTTGGAGTGAGAGGAGCAAGGACCCATGGAGAGCTCCACAGCTGCCCTCAGCCTTCCTCCATCCCTCAGCAAAGCCAGTCCTGTTCCAGGCACAAGGGTGACATTGTGCAGGCTCTGCCCTCTCCCTGCTGGGATGCAGGCAGAGGGAAGTGCTGAGTGTCTAAGCCAGGCTGAATTTCCCTGCAGAAACACCTTTATTTCCCTCATCCCACCATGGAAAGACTTTCTTGGCACTGGCAGGCCCTACCAAGCCGTGTTGGGCTCCTCCAGTTTTCTGTTCAAATCCCAAAAAGGCTCCCAGGCAATAGCTGGGACGAGTCCTGTCCTGCACTGTGACACCAGCAGTGAGCAGAGGTGGTGCCTCTGTGCCCTGCTGCCCTGGGCACCTTTTGTTCTGAACTGCCAGGACCTGCCTCAGCCAGGACAGCTCTTTTCAACATGTGAGAGTGAAAACTCAAGGGCTGAGCAGTGCTCAGAGGCAGCCAGAGAGGGGGAAACATTTCCTTCCCTCAGCAGAGCCACGGGGGATCAGGAATTGGGATCAGAACTGGGATCTACAGTGGATTTTGCACTTGGACAGAGCTGACACAGGCAAGGACATTCCCCATTTTAAGCCGCCTCAGAAGCAGCATTTTCATTTCCTTGGCCAGAGGAACTCGTGCTGCTCCAAAGTTTTGCTGCTTGGAACAACCAAACAGGTCTTTGTTGTCCAAGCTGTGGCTGCCCCTGGATCCCTGGCAGTGTCCAAGGCCAGGCTGGATGGGGCTTGGAGCAGCCTGGGACAGTGGAAGGTGTCCCTGCCCATTGAATGAGATGATTTTTAAGTTCTTTTCCAACCCAGACCATTCCATGATTTCATGAAAT
Source organism: Corvus hawaiiensis (assembly GCF_020740725.1). Lineage (NCBI taxonomy): Eukaryota > Metazoa > Chordata > Aves > Passeriformes > Corvidae > Corvus > Corvus hawaiiensis. Next base: position 10,218,904 of record NC_063232.1, on the reverse strand, counting down.
CCTCTGAAGTGCAGAAGAGCCCAGGGAAACAGAACAGAGAAGCTCAGAGCTTGAGCCCATCACCCTGGTAGAGCCACTGTGCCTCCCACCCCAGAAATCCCACTTGACACAGACCATGTGGGGAATTCTGACCTCTGCAGGGTCAAACAGCTCTGAAAGGGCACCAGGCAGAGCCACAGACAAAGCAGAGGATGGAGATGCAGGCCAGTCCTTAGGCTGGCTGATGAATGGGCTGCAGCAGCTCCCCCCAGCACCCTCACCCTCTGTTCAACACTGCAGAGACGCTGGAGATGAGCACAGCTGAATTTTAAAAAGCCTGCAGGAGGGAGGCAGCAGCAGCAGCACTCTCTGAATCAGGCCAAGCAACAATCTTTGCGTTCCTCCTGGAGAGGAGGAGAGCAGGGAGGAGGAGAAGTGTGCTCCCTGCCTGGAGCTGTTGCTGCCCGCTGCCCCGCTGGTCCCCGGGGGCAGGAGCCAGCTGTCGCTGCCGCCGGGTGTTGGGAGCTTGTGAACCATCCCAGAAAAAGCCTGCGCCCCAAATGCTCAGCATCTCATTTTGGAAGCTCCAGTTTCCAAAAGTGCAGCAGGCACAGCTTTTCTCGTGGGATGTTTTGGCATTGCTGGTGCCAGGCAGAACCTAGAAGCAAAACAGACCCTTTTTAGATGTTGGGAACACACACAGAAATCCAGCAGGGAGTAAAGCTCAGCTGAACTGTCAACAACGGGGCAGAGTTTTGCTGCAGGTCCCAGTGGAAGGGGACAGTTGTGGTCTGTGACAGCTCTGGCAGGAGCATTTCTGCCAGGAAAGAACAGGCTGTGGCCCTGCAGCTCTCCAGGCTGGCCAGGAATGACCACTGGTGCCCTCAGAGCCCCCAGTTCTCAAAGACCAGGATCCCTACAGGACTCAAAAGCAGGAATTACCAAATGCAGGAATTACCAAAAGCAGGAATTACCCAGAAATGCCAGGGATGGTGGCACTAAGGGACAGCTGTTGGCTGTCCTGGGGCATCTCCCTGGGGGTCACTCACTCACTTCTAATTAGTGCAGTGAAGGAGATGCTTTTTGGGTAGAGTTCCTTGAGTTTAATTTAGGTGCTACCTTGGGATGAGATGAATTGCACCCTAAAAGAACTCAGTTCAACTCCTCAAACAGCAATTCAAGCATTTCTTTCAACTCCCATCTGTATTTAATGTCTCATCCACCCCGCTGAAGGGTCTTTAGTTCTGGGGAGGAATGAAGCCAAGACGAGCCCCCATGGTTTCCACTGAGATTTGGGAATCTCCCAAGGGAGCAGATCCAGCAGAGACTTCCAGGAGCACCTTGGTGAAATGGGGGTCTCCACTCAGCATCACCTCTGGGTGTGTTCTTGGACCACAGACCAGCCCCAAGCACTTCTCCTCCTGTGGGCAGAGACATCCCCTTCTCCACACCTGGACATCCCCTTCCCCACACCTGGACATCCCCTTCTCCACACCTGGACATTCCCTTCCCCACACCTGGACATCCCCTTCCCCACACCTGGACATCCCTGTTCCCCACACCTGGACATCCCCTTCCCCACACCTGGACATCCCCTTCTCCACACCTGGACATCCCCTTCTCCACACCTGGACATCCCCTTCCCCACATCTGGACATTCCCTTCCCCACACCTGGACATTCCCCTTTCTCCACACCTGGACATTCCCCTTTCTCCACACCTGGACATCCCCTTCCCCACACCTGGACATCCCCTTCTCCACACCTGGACATTCCCCTTTCTCCACACCTGGACATTCCCTTCCCCACACCTGGACATTCCCTTCTCCACACCTGCACATCCCTGTTCCCCACACCTGGACATTTCCCTTCCCCACACCTGGACATTTCCATTCCCCACATCTGGACATTCCCCTTTTCCACACCTGGACATCCCCTTCTCCACACCTGGACATCCCTGTTCCCCACACCTGGACATTCCCTTCCCCAAACCTGGACATCCCCTTCCCCACACCTGGACATTCCCCTTTCTCCACACCTGGACATTCCCCTTTCTCCACACCTGGACATTCCCTTCTCCACACCTGGACATTCCCCTGCTGCCTGCCAGGGGGTTTCCACCCTCATCCCTGACCCTCAAATCCATGGGATGCAGGAGCAGCTCCTCTGTGCCCTCCCCGCCCCGCTCAGCTCAGGTTGGCAATGAAAAAGTGACCTGTTAAACCAAAACTAACGCTGGTGGCAGCCAGAGCAGCCGCCATCCCTCACCCGTGGCAGGGCTGGGACAGGGCCCTACGAATACACTGCTGCTGTCCTTGTGAGGAGCTGCTCTCCTGCAGGAGAGAAGGCTCCCCGTGCTGGGAGCGCTTCCCAAACCCACTGTGGGCATCGTGACAGCCTGGCCCCATTAACCCCATTAACCAGCTCTAGGGGCAGTGCGCTGTGCCAGCGAGGGAGCTCTCCTCAGCAGCCTGTCCTGAGACAGGTGAGAAGATGAAGAATGGCCCGGCCTTGATTTGCTTTTCCCTCGTGAGGTCTGATGGGTGTTGGAAACCTCTGGGTTGCTCTTCCCCCTAAGAAGGCTTGAGGATTCCTCCAGAGGAGCCTCAGGCTCTGCCCATGTCCAAGGAACCAGCTCTACATCCAACCCCTGGCGTGTTCCATGGGTGTCAAAAACTCCCACGGGCACCCAAATGTTGGCATGCAGCCCTGGGGCAATGCCAGCTATGGGAACCAGCAGGACAAGCACAGACCCCGTGCTCAAAGATTATGGATTTAGGGAAAGGAGAGAACTGAGAGCAAACCCTCCCCAGTAAGCAGGGGGGTTAAATGGAACTTCATGTTCAAGAGGGCAGCACGTAGGGAAGAATTCCGGGAATCAGGACGTCAGGAATTCCAGCTCCTCTGCCTCCCTGTGGATTTCAAGGGAGCAGGGGAGCACTGGTACCCATCTCCTTGCTGGAGTAATTCCCAGCCAGCACCAAGAGGGTCTGGCTGGCCCTCCACAGACATTCCCCTTTCCCCTGGGGTTGTCTGTAGGCAATTTGGCTGTTTGGTGGGTAAAGAGCAGTAACTGGGACTTCCCTGCATCCTGCTGCCTTCAGGCTCTGTTCTGTAACAGAGAAGTTGTTCCATTCAGGAACATTTCCGCACAAACACCGAGCACATTTTACTCCTTTCATCTGTGAAGAGGTGAGTTCGTCATCCCAATAAAGCCTTGCCCAGCCTTGGGCTGCTGTTCCCATCACCAGCCCCACCCTGACAGCAGTGCTGGTGGTGTCAGTGGTTTCTCTGTTGCCTGGGAGTGCTTTTGAAGTGCAGAAATAATAGAAAAGTACATCAAGAAATAACTACAGCTGGGCAGGAACGAGCTTTTCAAAGCACCAGGGCACCGTGCACAAAGCCAGCAGCCACAGCATTGGTCCCGTGTGCTCTATAAAAGCCAGAGAAGGAGTCCAGGAGCAGAGCAGTGCAAGCAGAGAGTGAGGAATTTGGGAGAGCTGCTGGCAGGGGATTTCATTCCCTGCCCAGAACACAGCGAGGCCCCCACTCACATTCCCTGGCTGCAGCAGGATGACTCCAACCCTCCCTAATGAGGGTTCCGTGCCTCTGGCACTGAGCTGGGACCTCTGGGAGCTGGGATTAGGGCACAGGCACTGCTGAACACCAGCCAGAGGAGGTGATGGGGGAGAAAACTGGAATTCAAACCCAGCAGCCAGGGCTCTCTGTGCAATGAGGAGCAAGACTGGATCAGAACAAGGGGTTTTTCCATGTATTCTAAAAATATTCTCCTGCCTCTTTCCAAACATGGGCACCTGAAGCCTGTCCCTGGCTGCATTTTAGGTTTGTTTTGTGGTTGTCATCAACCGTTTGAAAGTCTCCTGTCTTCACAAGCCCATCCATGAGGAAAAGGTGATGGGAACGTCCCTTCTCAGGGCACACCAAGCCCAAAGAGCAAAGCAAGGCCCAGAGCAGCCGGGCAGAGCTGTCCATCCTGTGTGTGATGATTTCCTGGCTTTCCCTGGCTGCCCTGGACAGCTCAGTTGGAGGAGGGGCCACAAGGCCAAGTGCTGGGTCCTGCACTTGGGTCACAACAGCCCCATGGAATGCTCCAGGCTGGGCCAGAGGGGCTGGAAAGCTGAAAAAGGCCCTGGGGGTGCTGGTGCCAATGGCTGGACATGAGCCCAGGGGTGCCCAGGTGGCCAAAAAGGCCAGTGGCACCTGGGCTGTGCCAGGACCAGGGCAGGGATTTTCCCCCTGTGCTGGCACTGCTGAAGCACCTTGAGTGCTGTGTTCAATTTTGGGCTTCTCATGACGAAAAACCCTGAGGGGCTGGAGCGTGTCCAGGGCAGGGAACGGAGCTGGGAAGGGGCTGGAGCCCCAGGAGCAGCTGAGGGAGCTGGAAAGGGGCTCAGGCTGGAGCAAAGGAGGCTCAGGGGGGACCTTGTGGCTCTGTACAAGTCCCTGACAGGAGGGGGCAGCCGGGGGGGTCGGGCTCTGCTGCCAGGGAACAGGGCCAGGAGGAGAGGGAACGGCCTCAGGCTGGGCCAGGGGGGTTTAGATTGGAAATTAGGAAAAATTTCTTCACTGAAAGGGTTGTCCAGCAGTGGTGGAACCTCCATCCCTGGAAGTGTCCAAAAAGTGTGGATGTGGCACTTAGGACATGGTTTAGTGGTGACCATAGTGGTGGTGCTGGGGTTATAACTGGGCTTTTCCAGCCATAACCATCCTAGGATTGCCTGGGGGAACCTTCAAGGCCTTTGCAAACAAATCTCCACAGTGCCCCAACACCACACATGGCTCTGACATTCAGATGTGGGGAGGCCAAGAGAGACTCATGAACTGGCTTTATTGAGTCACAGCACGAATCCTCACTGATGAGCTTAGCAAAAAGTAAAATTAAATAAAACAAGTGCTAAAAATCCCAACTCCATCTGGTTTTTAATTGCTGCTCTCACCTCGTTTGACAATTATTCTGCAAGCATTCACTTGGAAAGGTTCTTAATAAATCTGATTTGGCTTAAGCATAGAAAACCTAAAAGAGTTTGGAAAAGTGACTCATGTACCATGGATACTCCTGGGAATTGTCATGGGAGGGCCTGAGAGTCATCAGGGAGCACTTCTTGATTTCCCACTCATTCCCAGTTGACCAGGATGAGTCGGAGGGATTCACACAAGGTCGATAATTGCTATTAAAGAACTTTAGAGACAACCAAGTTCAAACTGAAAGAGGGGAAGTTTAGGTCTGAGAGTGGGAAGAAAATGTTCCCCGTGACGGTGGGGAGGCCCTGGCACAGGGTGCCCAGAGCAGCTGGGGCTGCCCCTGGATCCCTGGCAGTGTCTGAGGCCAGGCTGGACACTGGGGCTGGGAGCAGCCTGGGACAGTGGGAGGTGTCCCTGCCCATGAGACAAAGATGAGTTTTGAGGTCACTTCCAGCCCAACCCAACCCAATCCAACCCAACCCATTCTATGATTCCAACTTCACAAAGAGTTTCAAAGAAATACACGGATAACCCCAAATATCCCTGTGGGAGCATTCAAAGGGATCAAAAGCCACAGTGAGGGAGAGGAGTTCCTGAAATATTAGGAAGGATTGAGATGGGCTGGTTTGGAAGCCCTGGAAGGTCAGGTGGGTTGTTTGGGAATGTCCCAGCAGGGTTAGAGCGAGGACAGGAGGGTTCTAATGAGAGCCCAGGAGCACTCCTGAGCTGCTCCAGGTGGGAGCACAAGCCCGGCGCTGTCTGACCGCCCTCTTGTCCCCGCAGTGCACGCCCAGAAGCAGAACCGCCAGACGTGCGTGCGCAAGAGCCTCATCTGCGCCTTCGCCATGGCCTTCATCATCAGCGTGATGCTGATCGCGGCCAACCAGATCCTGCGCAGCGGCATGGAGTAGTGCTGGCACGGCACGGAAGAGTCCTGGCAGCGGGATGGCGGCCATGCATGCGCACCCCGGGAGAGCTCCCGCCCCGATCCCACGGCACCGACACGCGGGCACAGCCGGCGCCTGCAGCAGGAGCCTGAGCCAGCAGCGTGTCCTGTGAACCAACCACATCCTTTTGGCAGGGACATCAAAGGGCTGTTCTAATGCTTTAAAGGTTTTGTTTCCTAATGCAATAATCCCATATCCAGGAGTCCCGAATTATTGCTTCGAAACAGCAATGGCAACGCGGAGGAGACTGGGATCCGGCGCTCTGCGGTTTGAAGGAGGCCCAGCCTCGTGACTTGTCCTTATCCCAGGGCCCACTGACTATCCCACGGAGCTCCCGCCGGGCCCACATTCCCAGGAAGTTGATCGTAGCATTGCCACAAGCAAGTCCCATTCCTTTTGTTCCACGTGTTCCAGCTTCACTTTCCGTTTCCCTTATGACCATGCCATGGAGTTTACGGCATTAGAGGGGAGCTAGAGCATCCTTGTACAGTATTTTCTGAGGAAAAAAGGGGAGAATTTTCCAGCACCATACAAAATATCTATTTTTTGCTTCATCAGCTCCACCTTTGACACGAGACTGTGGGGTAGCAGGAGTCTGTTGGCCATTTTTTTCCGACTGCGAATCAGGGCTTGAGGAGCACCCCCCGCTTTCCCACCTGGGCATTGCTGAACTTGTGCAAAGTCTTCCAAGGGACTCTGCCACCACCAGCGCCAGCTAAACCTCCCTCTCCTTGGGCCTCTCTGTGTATTCAACATTTGCTCTCCAGCAGTTTTACCCTTCTTCTATATTCTTCTACATTCAAGAATTTTTTCCCAGGTGAAAATCCTGAGGGAAGCTCTTCCTGAGCTTTCCTCTCCTCTCCTTGCCTGCACAACTTTAATTTATTCCGTTTCATGTGGCCTGGTTATGATCTGCAGCGAAACCTCCATGGCAGACGTCGTCCTGTGGGGGAGGTTTTATTTTCACCCACATGGTGAAGGGTGGATTTGACCAGCCAACTTCTCCATTGCCTCCCAGGATCCATCCCACCACCCCCATCCCATGGGCAGGCTCCACAGAGGGCCGGTGGAAAAAGCCGAGCGCAGCAGGAGAAGAAGGAACCAAACCTGAGCCCACCCCCGTGCATTTGAAGTGTGTCAGACTTCCAGATCCGGGGAGCGTTGGGTGTTTTTCCTGGAATACATTTTAAGGAGCAGCAAGGAGAAGAGGGAATGATGCAGAGCAGGGACACCACACGGGAAGCGCAAGGAGCCAGGATTACTTGGGAAGGTGGTTTTCCTTTGAAACTTGACACAAATCCATGCATTTCCCTGTGGATGGACTGTGCCCCTGGGTGCCACACCAGGACAGAGGTGACCTCCTGCCCTCCTGGGAGGGGTTTCCCAGCTGGTGATCATGGAGTGCTCCAAGGGAGCTCCGTGGAGGCACTCGGGTGTTGGAGTGGGGTGGCTGTGCTGGGAGAGCCCCAGACACACCAAGGAACGCTGAGATCTTGCTCCTGGACGTGGAGGTGACTGTTCCGTGTTCCCTGTGCCACAGGAGGGGCAGGATGGCTCCCCAAGGAGCTGCACACCCCCAGCTTCCCTCATCCCACACTGCAGCCATTGACTGACACTGGATGCATCCCGAACACTCGTTCCAGGACTTTCTTTTCTACCAGTCTGAGTGACAACATTTACCTGTATTTTTAGCAGCCTAATTTAAAAATCTGCTGCTCGTTTGTCCTGTCTCCCACCACCCCTTTAAACCCAAGCCACTTTTAGGTGTCTCAGTCTCCCACCTCCACTTTTTCCTGCCATTTTCCTGGGGTCCCCTCCATCCCAAAGACAACACCTTTTCCACAGCAGCTGAGTTGGTTTTTCTGCCTTTCCCAAACACACAACTACTGCATTTCTGTTCTGCTGTGACCAATAGAGGTGAGCTGCAGAATATTCCATAAAAAAAAAATGATTCAGTCTCCCAGAAGATGGAGAGATTTCCATTTGCTGTAGAGCAGCAGCAGAATATCTGTGGGATATTCTGGTGGGGGATTCTCGGTGCTGGGGAGCCCAGGCACATTTTCTGTGCTGGACATTGCAGATAACGAGCTTGGAGATCATTTTAAGGAAATTCATCCCCACATTTAGGTCTCAGGGGTCTGTGAAAAGGTGGCAGCAGTGGGAAAAAGTCTAAATGTTCCTTGCCACCAAGGAATACTCATTTTGTCCCTGGGTTTGTGCTGGAGTGAGCGTGGGCAGATGGAGGTGGAGGGGAGGGATGGGGGGAGCATGGGGCAGAGCGGAGCCTCCGCTGAGCCCAAACCCACAGCCCCAAACCCACAGCCCCAAACCCACAGCCCCAAACCGGGCATTTCCCCACATTCCCTCACCCATGTGCCACAAACCCCCAGCAGAGTCCAGGCCCAGCAGCCACCTCATGGACGATGATTGTCTGCATTCCGTGGAGCTTTCTGGAAGGCTCCACAATTCCCCCATGCATGCTCCACAGTCCCTTGTAAATAGAGCCATCCTCCCCTCGCAGCTCCATCTGTAAAACCAAACCTGTAATTAATATATTGGTAAAAGCCATAGCCCGGTGTCAGTAGAGTTCATTGCACAACTCCCCACTGATTTTACTGGGTACAGGATTTTGGGGGCTTTGGGTGTGATTTTTCTGTAGGGAACCTCATTTTTCCATGATGAATCAGGGTCATGTCTTGCCAGAGGTCTCCTTTCCCTTCCTAGAGCAGCCTTCCTCCCTCTCCAGGCGTTGTGAAGAGATCCCTTCTTTACTCAGTGACTCCTGGCAATGCAGGATGGATCAGGCCAAGTGATTCCATCCTTTCCTTCCCCGCAACTTTCCCGTCCTTCCCATCCAGCAGCACTGGATGTCTCCTACCTCCCTCCCTGGCTCCATTTATGTAACATCCATTTATCTCCTTTTTTTTTTTTCCTTCTACACAAGAGGGAAAAATAGGGCTTTTTGCTGCTTTTACAGACAGGAGGTAAAAATAGAGCAGTAAAATTCTGATTGGAACCTGATGGCAAAAGCTGAGGGGGGAGAAAGCAGAAGAATCAAAGACACAAAAATAAAAACCCCACATCCCATACTTTAAGGAAAAAAAACCCCTATTTAAGTGCTAATTAACATACTTTAAAAAATACCCAGACTGCAGCAGAGCTGTCAGAAAAAGCTCTAAACTTCTGCTCTTGCCAGTTCCAGGAGGATTGAAGTGTCTTTTCAGCCCTGCAGCTCTGGAGGAACAGGAGATTGCCATGGCAACCCCGGCTGTTCGTGACATGGGTGCCACTGTGGCGGAGCACACACGATCCCAGACTTCCAGGGATGCGCAAACAGCTCCCAGCAGTGGGACAGGGGCTTTGCTCATGGATTAGGAAATTATTAGGAATTCGTGAGCAGCTCTGTTGGCTTGGCCACAAAAAACTGTGTGCAATTAAGGGGACTGACGTGCAGGGAAGGCTTCAGGAGGGACGTGATGATTTCAGGCCGAGAGAGGCTTTGGTTTCATTCAGGAGGGAGTGAAATCCACTCAGCCTGAGCACTGCCTGTCCTGGGCTTGCTGAGGACACTTTGGAAAGGTTCTCCATGTGGGGTTCGAGCTCTGGTGGGAAAGATTTGGGCTCCTGCTCCTGCAAGGCTGCGCCCCTGCTCACCACTGACCTTGGCTTCAGCCACTGGCTCTAGCAGGGAGCCTGATTCCCTGCTCCTGGAGAAGCCAGCAGAAGGAACAGAGGCTCATCAATGCTGAAATAATTTGGAGGCCGTGGGGAAGAGAATTCCAAAAAAAGCTGCTGAAGGAACACTGCTCACGTGCCAGAGCCAAAGGCATTCCTTACGGGCAGCCTTGAGGAAACCACAGCTGGGGAGTGTCCAGGCAGGACAGGTGCAGTGGCTTAGTCCTGTGCGGGGCCAGGAGCTGACTTGAGGTCCCTGTGGGTCCCTTCCAACTCAGGGCATTCCATGGTGGTGGTGCTGGTGGCCCTGGAGAGCCAGATCCTGCTGACAGGCAGTGATACCTGGAGGTGTGTCACCTCCTGTGCCACCCACGGGAGCCTGGCCCCTCCACGACTGCACCACTGGGAAGGAATTCCTGATCAGAAGCAATGTCAACATAATTGAAAGATCGAAACTAGGGAGGCTTGGCTTTGGTAGGACGGTGTTCCCATGCTGCGGGAAGTGATATGGAATTAAAGAGTTCCCAAAATAATTCCCTTCCTGCTTGATGGGCACCCCCAGATCCCCCAGTCACCGTCAGCACCTGGGACAGCGATCACAGACCCCAGGTCCAGGGTGAGCAGGAGGGTGGCAGGGAGCAGCACTCCCAGCTCCTGTCCCTGCTCCCCGGTGAGCCAGAGCTGAATATCTGGGTGTAATCCAGGTAATTTGAGAGATTCCATCCCGGTTATCCAGAGGTTTCACCTGTTGGACGTGTGCTGGAAGGGCTGGATGCTGGCTGCTTTAATTCCAGCAGCTTTGTAAAAAAGAGATGTCCATAGGAACCCATCTTTTTGAGCTGGGGCCAAGTAAAGAGGGGTTTTAAATCCAGAATGAAGGTAGGAAGCAAGAAGCCAAGGTAGAAAACATTCCCAAGGACGCCACTCTGGATGGCTGGAATCTGTTTGGGTGAGCCAAGTACCCACTGGACCTTTTTTCCATGGAAAGCGTCAGAATATTTTGTCCCAAAACCCCACTCCGCATCCTCCTGCCTGGTGCAGAAGAGTGAAACATCTCCCGGGCCACCCCCGGCACTGGGAGGGGCTCCAGGTGACTGGGAGGGGCTCTGTTCCTGGCGAGGGCCCTGGGACAAGGGGACTCTCCGCTGTTCCCATGGAAAACTCGTTCCCTGCACGTGCTGGGAGCTGCCAGGGCTGTCACCACCCCGAGGTGACAGGAGCACAGCCCCCCTGGATCAGCGAGGGGAGAAGCAGTGGGAGGAATTACATTAAAATCTCTGAGAATTAAGTCCCTCATTTCATCCACCCCTGTAATCCATGATTTAGTTCCTGCTTTATGGATGAGCGTTTGAAAGAAGAAAAACCAACCCTTCTAAAATGAGAATCTGATGAAGTGTCTTTTTTTCTTGGCTCTGAATCACGCTTCCATTCCACTGATGAAGATGTACAGAACTTGCTGGGTTTCAATCCATTATTTTACCCTCCTGTGCTCTGACAGTGCAATTACGTTTCCCTGGCATCACTTAAAACCTGTTCCTTTCCCAGGAATTTAATGCAGAAAACAAAAAGTTTCACCACATTTCCATCTCTTTATGTTGTTGGCTGCTATCAGGACTGGGTCTATGTTTCTCCAGTCCAAGAAGGACATTTTAGGCAGCTCTAGGAAGTGCAGAAGCTTCACCAAGCACAAGATGGGCAGCAGATCTAACACCATTTTAGTTGGAAGTGTGCTCCCCTTACACCTTCCCAGCGGCAAAAGCCTGGAAAGCTGCTGTAATTTGGCATCTTCACTACAAAATAATTGCAGCCCCAGAAGAGGGGGAAAGGAGAAAAAAGGAATCCTCTGGATCCAGAGCTCAGTACTTGACAATCAGATGATGAAAGTACCACAGGACTTTTTTATTTTCTGTCAAGACAGACCAAAACACTTCGTAGCCTTGAAAACCATTGCTAAATGAAATTGCCACTTTCCCCCCAATTACCTTCCCCAGCTGTTCCTGGCCTGTCTCTGCCAGCATCCCAAACCAGCAGCTGGATTTACCCCCTTTAGGTGAGGTCCATGTTCCCTTTCTCAGCTGCTCCTGTGTCTCCATCAGCCAACCAGGAGACGTCAGGAAGCTCTGAGGTGGCTCCAGGAGCCCCCCTCTGGTGCCACCAGCACTTGGGCACGTCCTGCCCCTCCTGGGGGCAGCTCCAAAGGGTGCAGGTGATGGTTTTGACATCGATCCTCACATTCCTGCCTCTATCCCCACCGCAGCAGCCCGAGGATGGGGTCACAGTCCTGGGCTTCTCTCCCAGAGCAGCCAAAGCTCCTTCAGCCCCTACAGCAGCTCCTGTTCCTCAGATTTATCTGGGCTGGGGCAGGAAGGGAGAGCAGGGCTCCAGGGTCAGTCAGAAATAACTCGTTAGAGTTAATTGGCTTCAAGTGGAATAAGCCCGGGATCCAGCCTGTTGCCATTTAATCCATAGCAGGATCTAAGGAATCAACGCCTCCTGATTCATCTCTAGGAAGTTCTCCACTAATCCCTGTGTCTCCTTTTTGTCACCATTTCATGTTTCCCAGCCATTTACTGTTCATTTGTAAACTCACCGGGTTTTTTTGGCTCGTTAACGAAAGACATGGCTTTTTAATTAAAGACAAAAATTCACAAAGTCAGCAGCATAATAGTAAAAAAAAAAAAAAAATTCCAACAAAAAACCTTTGTATAAAATACTGTAAATATTAATATAAATTAACTGGGCATGCACCTGAAATAAATCCTATGTTACTGCAAGTTATCCGAGTGTATAAAGGAGTGTATAAAGGAAATCTGAATGCCATATGTATCAGCTGTTCCCTCTAACCAAACTCTACTGTAAATATATAATCTGTATAAAAATATTTTAATTTTATCATTATTTATGCAATAGAAATAAAGGTTTTTTTCTTTTGATGAAGCTTTTTTCCCTCTTTTGAAGCACTGATATTTATTCATGCCCAAGTACAAGAGCAAAAGCAAGATTTGCATAAAATATTAGGACAGGGACCCTTTATTCCTTCTGAGAGACTCATGAACACTGGGGGGGTTATTTTGCTTTGAAAATAGATTTACGTATTTAAAAGGCCGTTACTACAGACAGAGCTCCTGGCTGGAGAAATGGGATCAGCAATTCCAGATGCACAGGAAGCCAGAGGGAGGGATTGAACTTCTCCTCTGGAAGGCAAAGCCACAACTGGCCAGATCTCGGAGAGAAAGGTCAGCACTTGCTTAAAAAGCCCTTTTTTATCCCTCCAGAGAGCCAGGGGCTGATCCCTGAGCTCAGGTGGGCTTGGGGCAGGGTTACTGCTGGGAGAAGGATGTTGCGCCCAGCTTTAATCCTGACTCTGGTACTGCCAAGGCCTGACAGCTGCTCTGTGATGATTAGGGAGAGCCCTTTGTCCCTTAACAAACCCAGATCTCTTCATCTCCCTGGAGCCCTTCCTCCACGGGTGCCAGCCCAGCCCGGCCTGCTGGACAAGGGGACGGTGAGGTCCATGACTGACACCACAATTCCTGCCCCTGGGGCCTAAATTCAATTTGAAAGGGGAAGAGTTGATGCTGGAAATCAGCTTCCCCCATGTGGGTCCGAGTCACAGTGGCAGGACAAGGCTGGACAGGGCTTGGAGCAGCCTGGGATAGGGGAAGGTGTCCCTGCCCATGGAATAAAGTGAACTTTAAGGTCCTTTCCAGCCCAAACCATTCTGGGATCTAGTGACAGGTTGGGTCTGAGCAATTCCATGCAATCCCTGCAATCCAGGCAGGGATTGCCACAGGGCAGAAAGCACTGCAGGAAATCCATGTTTACCAAGCTTGTAAGTCCAAACCAAGGCACTGCACACTCTCAGTGACCTCCCATGTAACTGGAGAGCTTTCCAATGAATGGCTCAGGAATGAGCCTGGATTCATCACAGGAATGAATCAAAAGTACTCAAGGAATTCCTGTATATTTACCATAGAATGAGTAACTGAAGGAATTCCTGGCTGGAAGGAGGAGCCTGCACCCCACACTTGTCCTTTGGAAGCTGTTCTATGCAGGTCAGCATGTTCAGTGTCCTCAGCGAAAAGCCAGGTTTGTACCTTGAGTTTCAGCCACCAGAGCTGTCCAGAAACTGAAATTTGCTGCTGCCACAGATCCTCTGCCCCCCCCAGAGAGGTGAGCACAGCTCAGTGCGACAGCAGCAGGGGATCAGCCCTGCCTGCAGGAGAAAAGCAGCTTTAGGAGAGAAGAACACCCCACATCTGGCCTGAGGGCAAACTGCTGTGTCCCTCCAGAACCATCCCACGAACACAGCCCTAGTCCCAGCTCCACCAAAGCCTGCTTAGCTCCCTTGTTACTTTAACACTCTCCATTAATGGAGGATTGAATGGTTAATTTAATGCTCTCCATTAATGGAGAAATGAAGATGAAAACACCCCCCAAAAGCCTCCATCCTTCAGCTGTGCCCCATCAGGGTTTCGGGGGCTGCTGCTGCTGCTGTGGGACCAGGCACCGGGAATGGGCAGGAGCGACGGCGCAGGTCTGACCCAGCTCCCAGGGAGTCAGTGGAAGCATTCCCAGACTTTGTGGGATTTGGATTAGGTCATCACACAGCACAGCACTTCACACCCTGGCTCCTTGCTTTGTTTAAAAGGAGTCTGGCCAAGGCCTGGGATTTAATTACAGAAATCCAAGTCCTGAGGAAAAGAAATAAACCTTTCCTTACCCTGAGTGAAATTCAGGCACAGCCCCACCTAAAACCTCTGGCTGTGGCTGGCCTTCCCAAGTCCAAACCTGAAGCAGGGTCTTGGTTTGACCCCACACCTTTCCCCAGGCAGGTCCAGGCTGACCCAGAGACCCCCCAGCCCTGGGCTGATCGCAGTGGGGCAGCAGGAAAGGGACTGGGATTGTGTCCCTGTGCCCCTGTGCTCAGGTGAGACCCCACCTGCAGAGCTGCCCCAGCCCTGGCCCAGCCCAGGGAGGAGCTGGAGCTGCTGGAGGAGCCCAGAGGAGGCTCCAGGATGATCCGAGGGATGGAGCAGCTCTGCTGGGAGGAGAGGCTGGGAGAGCTGGGGGTGTTCAGCCTGGAGAGGAGAAGCTTTGGGGTGACCTCACTGTGGCCTTCCAGGACCTGAAGGAGCTAACAGGAAAGATGGAAAGAGACTTTGGAAAGGGATGGAGGGACAGGACAAGGAGGAATGGGATCAAACAGACAGAGGGTGGTTTTAGGTTGGATATTGGGAAGGAATTGTTCCCTGGGAGGGTGGGCAGGCCCTGGCACAGGGTGCCCAGAGCAGCTGGGGCTGCCCCTGGATCCCTGGCAGTGCCCAAGGCCAGGCTGGATGGGACTGGGAGCAGCCTGGGACAGTGGGAGGTGTCCCTGCCCATGGCAGGGGTGGGATGGGATGGGCTTTAAGGTCCCTTCCACCCCAAACCCTTCTGGGACTCTGTGGCCCTGCAGCTGCCTTTGTTGCTGTGATCTCACCCGCTCCACTCCGCTCTTTCCTGATTACCATCTCTAGGAAGTGTTTGCTAATGCAAATCCAGAGCAGTAATTTATTTGGGACGAGCCAGTTAATCCTGGCAAGGCTCTCCCGTGTAAGTATAGACCAATATCATCTTGTTTTAATTGCTTCTTTCAGAGTTCCTCAACAAATCAAAAACATTTTAATTAAAAAATTCACCAAGAGTATCTTCCGGATCTTTTCCCATTTGTTCTTCCTCCTACCAAAATTATCAGGACAATTGTGAAGTTCTAAAGAAAGTAATTACAGCAGATGTTGATCTCTGCTGTAGCACCAGCCTTGCTGAATGCTGCACATCAGCCCCCTGACTTTACTTTTTTTGCAGCTTTCTGAAACAGAAATTTCCATCCCTGGTGTTCCCTCAGACACGAAGCTGGCTGTGTAGGAGCTGGGATGATTTCATTCCAGCTTTCAGCCAGCTGCTAAGGCTTGGGGAAATTTGGGAGGGAGAAGGGGGAAGAAAAGAAGAGATAGAATGAAGGAACTGCCAGGGCTACAGGGATTTGGGCACAGAATAGTAAGGGATGGCTGGAAGATGTTTTATTTCACTCTGATACCGTTCCTGGGCAGAAAGGCCCTGCTCCACCATCACCTCCCCAAAAGGGAAGATGATAAATCCACTGGAAGTGGCAGTATCAGGCTGAGGATGCCAAGTGCCACTCCTGGCACACTGCAATAAATCTCTTTTAACCCTAATTACTGCCTAAATTTCCCCTTGCCCATAATGACCTGCTTTGGAACAAGCTGTCAGAAATAACTGCCCACGCAGTGACAGAGAGCTGAGATAATCACAGGAGTGCCACTGCCAACAGGAGATAAACCCAAGTGCCAGCACAGGGCCCACAACCTGGGGCAGGATGCTGGGGGGCCAGGAAAGCTGATTTTCAGCACCCTCAGAGTGCTCAGGGCTGCAGAACTATCGAAGGAGCAGAGTCCCCCAGCCACTGGACAAGAAAAATATCATCCCTTTGTTGGTGGTGAAACGCCTCTGGGTCTGAGCTAAAACTACAAACACAAAGGGATGAAACTCGGGGAGCTGTGACCTTGTGCAGCTGAAGTTGTGCAGCTCCAGCTCTTCTTTCTCTGTATCTTGAGTTTCACAACAAATTCAGGTTTCTGCCTTCAGTCCATCAGTTCTCAGCCTCTGTCCTTCTGAAGGCATCGAGCTGGACCTGCCAGGGAGCTCTGTCTGTGCTGGAGACTTTGGGCAAATCCCCAGCAGGAGCAGGAATGGGCCCCACATGGTTGGTTTTGAGAAATCAAGGAATGTAGAGTCCCAGATTGGTTTGGATTGGAAGGGATCCTAAAGCCCATCCAGTGCCACCCCTGCCATGGGCAGGGACACCTCCCACTGTCCCAGGCTGCTCCAAGCCCCAATGTCCAGCCTGGCCTTGGGCACTGCCAGGGATCCAGGGGCAGCCCCAGCTGCTCTGGGCACCCTGTGCCAGGGCCTGCCCACCCTCCCAGGGAACAATTCCTTCCCAATATCCCATCCATTGCCACCCTCTGGCACTGGGAAGCCATTCCCTGTGTCCTGTCATCACAGCTGGGACAGCAGCAGCTGAATTTCACACACACAAATTGTAGGGGAAGAGCACAAACACTGCAAACACCCAGCACCGGGGTCACCCTGAGCTGGGGCCTCCCCCGTGTAGTGAGGGGTGACACGGACAAAGCTCCAGCGATGTCTCCACTCCTGGCCCTGCTCTGGGGCCAAAGCAGAGATCCCAGAGGCACCTTAGCCCCAGGCAGAACACGATGCCACCGAGCCACTTCCAAATCCAACAAGTCCCAGCTCACAGAGTGTTTCACAGCAAAGCTCCAGAACGTCCTGAAGTGAATGAAAGGTGTCACCTGGAGGGGCTGAGAGCCCCCAGGCTGGTACGAGCAGTGCTGGTGTAAGAAGAGTAATCACTGCATGTGAGGCAGGAAAGCTCTCAAGTGATTGCTGTTTGCAGAGGCTGATTAAACAGAAATTAATCTCATCTGCATGTTCAGTGAGAAATGTGGATGGAATAGCAAGAGCATCCTTCCCTGTGGCCTTTGGGGAGCTCATCCCTGGCCTGGCATGTCCCACACATGGAGCTATGGAGCTTCCAGGCTGGCACCAGCACCTCTGGCATCTGCAGATCATTGAAATTAAACTTCCAGAGAGGTGGTTTCAGATGGAGAATGAACAAGAAGCTCATCAGCCTCAGGGGGAAGGACACAGTTCCCTGTTGCCACATGCCAGTTCCTGCTGCTCATCTTCATCGCACTCAGCTTCTCCAAGTGCTTCTCCAGCTTGGGATGGGATGGGATGGGATGGGATGGAACAGAACAGAATAGTTCAGTTTATTTCAGCTGAAGTGACCTGCAATGATCATTTAGTGCAGCCGTGACCACTTCGGGGCTGATCAAAAATTAAAGCCGATTTTCAAGGGCAATTTCCAAACTTTCCTTAAACATTGATTCCGTAAACACTGGGGCATTGAGCACCTCTTTGAGCAGATCAGGTGATCAGCCTGTCCCAGTGTCTGACCACCCTTTTGGCACAGAAATCCTTCCTCAGGTTCCTGGCAATGCCCTGAGGCCTCCATGAGCCCTTGCCATGAAGTTCCCAGACGCACCGTGCGTGGTGCATTCTCCAGGCACCCTGGCTCTCATTAAGAAGAGATTTCTTCATCTTGTCCCTCCCTGTACGAGGGGACAGAGCCTCATTTCTAAATCTGAGTTATCATCCAGAGCCCCCTGGGCTGGCACCGTGTCCCTGTCACAGTCTGTGCCCGGGGAGCAGCAGGGGTGGGAGCAGCAGGGGTGGGAGCAGCTCTGAGCATCCTGCACGTGGGAGGTGTCTGGAAAACCTGGGGGTTTCTCCTGCCTCGCTCAGGATGGGTCTGCTGACCTTGGGCTGAAACCAAGCCTTGCTCTGGGCAGGGACAACTGGTTTCCTGAATTCAATGGCCAGGAATGGCACTCACACCCCCCAAGATACTTCTTTATCAGGATGCCAGGATCCAGCATTATCACAGACCCCAGGATGCAGCATTTTTTTCTCATCCTTTCCAAGGGAGCCTTTCTGAGCACAAGCAGGAGCTGGCAATGCTGTGAACAGACGGATCCAGGGAGACGCGTGAAGAACCCAGTGACCAAAGCTCTGGGATCTGAGGGAGAGGGGATGCTGTTTCCTACCACACTGCGTGAGCTCCCACTGTGCTGGTGCCAATTTTAGTGTCTTCTCTCACTTTGAACCGGAGAGAACCTAAAAGCCTGAAAAATACTGAAAATGGGAATTGCTTCTTATGGTGAAAGAAATCTCCAAGTACCAGGAACAGGCTCCAGCTCAGGACCTGTCAACACAGACCTGCCAAAATTAAATCTGTTTGAAAGTGCATAACCCACACTTTAATCCTGAAGATCTACAACATGCTGCTTGGAATATTTATTATTTCCTATACTCCATTTCCGAGAGGATTTTTAAAATCAATTATTTCCTGTCCTATTCACGTGGAGAGCGATCACCAGGTTCACTCCCTCTTGAAGAAATTCACCTTGCACGTGTTTTAAAATTATTGTCCCCTGCAAGGAGGAAACCCAAGCATCAGTTCAGAGGGGAGAAGGGAAGAAATGAGAGGGACGAGACTGGGATAAAACTGAAAAACTGTTGAGGACATGGATTTGCTTGTGCTGGTCTCAGTAAGGGGCTCAGAGAAAGATGTGGTACATGGGGGTGCTCCGGAGTATTGGCATTTCTTGGGAAAGCAGTTTCAGTGCTGCCGTGGTGAATGGCGTAAAGCATTCAGGGTATGTCGGGCAGGAAGCTGGAGTTCAGTTCATAATTGCAATTACTGCAGCATTTTCAAACGAAGCAGAGTCAGCGTCTGTAGATACAAAAATGCTGCTAGCGAGGATTTTCTTGCTATTTTCTAAGCCCGTGAGAGACTTTTCTCTCTCACAGAAGAGGCAGCAGAGTTCTGTAAATAACCCAACACCTGCAACCTTGAAAAGTCTTGTTTATGGTATAGTAGAAAATATTTTGACAATGGATGTTTTAGGATTTTAGCCAATCACCCCAAGGGGTGGCTGATCCTTTGTCCAAATAGATTATGAAGAAAAAAGTCTGTAAAAGAGTTTGTAAAATAATTAAATAAATCAATCTTGCTTCACAATTCCTGCCTGCTGGATCTTCTCTCCTCCTCCTCCCTACGGCTGCAGGACACGGTGATGTACCCTAGGGCTCAGGCCTGCGGTAATAAGCGTCCATGAATAAAGACTCCTCTGTGGAGAAGCTGGAGAAGATAAAACCATTTCAGGTGATCAGGAAATGGGAAGGAACCTGCAGTTAAACACCATCTCCTTTACCAGCCTTGCTGAACTACAGCCGAACCTCTGAGAGGAGCAGCAGCAAAGGCAAAGGCAAAGCTTAGGCACCTCCCCCTGTCAGAACCAGGGCCCCAAAAATCCCCTCAGCGATCAGCACTTGGGGATTGTCTCCTAAGAGCTCCAGGTTGCCATCCAGGTGATTTCTCCAGAGAATCCGGTGCCCAGCAGGAGCTCCCACGTGGGATGGCTCCGGGAGGATGTGAGGCTTGCTGAGCCCCAGAGGTCACTGTCCACTGCCGGTGCTGGCACAGGGCAAATCAGATCCACCCAAGGGAGAGGTGCTGGAAGGCCCAAAGAGCACTGATGCCTTGAGGTGGCCCCCTAAAAACAGAGGCTAGACAAGAATCAGAGAATAAAGACAGGTGTTTATCCAGTTGTTTTCATTCTCCTTTTATTAAAATAAAACGGGTGAGGTGTTGGGGTCCCTCCCCCGCCGTGTAGCCCTGGGAGAGGGGCCCTGAGGGCACAGACACGGGGCTTCCCTGTCCCTGCTCAGCCTCGTTCCCATTGGTTGGTTTGTGTTCCCTGCGCGGGCAGAAGGACCCTTGGTCCCGTGACTGGAACAGTTCCTGGGCAGAGCTCCGGCCATGCGGCTGGAGAAATAAACATCTCTGAAACAGCTAGCAAGAATCTGTCTGTCCATATATATTTCCTTTCCACGGGACTCCTGGTTTGATATATGCATGTTGCAGTATCCCCACTGCAACAGTCACTTGTCCACTGCCGCTGTCTGACACAGGGGCTGCCGGTGCTGGCACAGAGCAAATCAGATCCACCCAAGGGAGAGGTGCTGGAAGGCCCAAAGAGCACTGATGCCTTGAGGTGGCCCCCTAAAAACAGAGGCTAGACAAGAATCAGAGAATAAAGATAGGTGTTTATTTGAAGGGCCCTCAAAGGCACACCCTGGGCAGGCCAAAGGCTCCACCCAAGATGGACCCTGGGTCACAGGTTCCTCACACTTTTATAAGTTTGGTCCATTTGCATATCAGGGTTAATTCTCCAGTTATAACCTCAGTTAATGATGTAATCACCCCAAGTTTGCCCCTCCTCTTCAGAGGCTTTTAGTTCACACATTTTGAGCCTGGGACAATCCAGGTGTCCTTGGAGAGCAAACCTGGAGAGGGTTTGTTATGTCTGACCAGCACGAGAGAATGCTGCTGACAGGGCAGCTGACAGGGCACATGGAACTTCAGAGTGACACAGCCGGCAGTGCAGGATTTGAAAAACATACAAGTTAAAACCCAAGGCACCAGCACAGCTCCTGCTCTCCTGTGACCTCCCAGACAAAGGGCTCGGGGTTTGGGAAGGGGCAGGTGAACTCACCAGGTACATGTCTGGCCATGCAGGTGGTGCTGAAGGTTTGTGCTCCCAGCACCAGGGATCAACCCTTGGATCTGCTGGGGGTTGATGCCTCCACCTGACCTCATCCCACAGGCAAAACCAGGGAGTGTGTAGGGCTCAGGAGGGATGGGGAAATCCCTGCCCAGCAGCCTCTGACAGGAGCTCCAGTGGCCCCTCTCAGTGCCCTCCCTGGCACGGCAGCTGCTGGACACCACCATGGCTACAGAGGTGGTTTTCCCTCTGCTTTCCTTCTGCATTCCCAGGCCGTGCCAGGCACTCCAGAGGGGCTGTGGAAGCTCTGGCTGGGCAGGACCAAGCAAGGGGCACCTCTGGTGTGTGTCCATGTGTCCACACAGGAGACTCCGAGTGTTTACCAGGGAATCAGTGACTATTCCGCTCATCCCAGCCCCCACCCAGGGCCTTGGCCCTGCACACCTGGGCACGCCGGGCACTCAGGGACATTGCTCTGTTGTCACTGGGAGCTGCCCACCAGCAAACCACCACCCCCAGGTGCCCATCACCCCTGGGGAATGGATCTTTGGGATCCAGGTGCTCTCACAGAGCAGCCTGTGATGTGCCCTGGCCCCTGTGATGACCCTGGGGACGTGTCACAATGGGGCTGCTCCAAGGGGCCCCAGCCGGTCCCGTTGTCCCTGTGCAGCCTGGGCGAGCAGTGAGTGCACACCTGCCCTCTCCCCCTGCTCCCAGGCCTGGGCCCTTGTGGGAACACCTGGGTCAGGGGCCGTGGCTACTCGGGGGCACTGGGACAGGCCTTGCCCCCTGCCAGCTGCCTGGGACCTCCGATTCCTGCCCCGTATCCCCGTGGCTCCCATCCCTGATCCCCCAGCGCCAGCTCCCTCCATCCCAGCCCCACCCAAGCCCTCTGTTGCTCATCCCACAGGCCATGTTCACAACTCTCGTGCTCTGGTGTGTGCAAAGCCTCCTCCAGTACCCGCAGCCAGTCGGGGATGGGCTGGACGAGGCCACCCGTGAGCGGATGCAGCAGTGGGAGGAATTCCTGAACCAGCAGATGGCTCGGCTGCTGCAGGAGCTGGAGCAGGAGGACCTGGAGCAGAGATTCGGGACCTGGGGAGCCCTGCTCTGGACTGCCATGCACCAGTGGATGTTCTGGGCTGCTGCTGGAGTGCTGCTCCTTCTCCTGGGGCTGTGGTTTTGCCTCGGGGAAAGGAGGAGCAGCAGAGCTTGGGAGAGCTCGAGCAGCTCTGGAGAGAGCCCCAACAGCTCTGAGGAGAAATCCAGCAGCAGCTCAGCGGACGAAGAAGAAGAGGACAGCGATTTCGATGACCTGAGGCGGCTTTTAGAGGAGCACCTCGACTGGGTTCTCCTGGACTGAGCCGAGGCCGTGCCATCGCCACCAGCCCCATGGACACCTTCACCACTGCCTTCAGCCACGCCCTGTGCCAGGAGCCGGGAACAGAGACTCCCATTTCCCCCCGGACACTGCCTGCCCTCCCTTTCGGGAGACTGCCCTCCCTCTGGGAGCTGGACTCTGCAGACAGTTCTGGGATAGTTCTGGGGTAGTTCTGGGATGGTTCTGGGATGGTTCTGTCTATAGTTCTGGGATGGTTTTGTCTATAGTTCTGGGATAGTTCTGGGATAGTTTTGTCTGTAGTTTTGTCCATAAGTTGCACTCAATGCTGCTGTTGAGTAGTTGAGGATGGGGCAGAGGCTCCCAGCTGCTCGGCTGCCCCAGAGCTGGGGGCATTTTGCCCCAGAGCTGATGCTCTGCTGGATTCTGGTTCCACTGCTTGTTTATCCAGGGCTCCCCCACTGCTCCGTGCTCCTGCCTTGGGGCAGTTGGGGTCATTTGTCCTTCCCAAGAGCTGTGCACACGTGGAGCAGACGAGCCCGGCCGGACCCTGCGTGTCCTGAGGAGCCGAACTCCTCCTTGTCCTGCAGCTCTGGCAGGGCTGGGCCCTTCCCCAGGCCTTGTCCTGCTCCTTGGGCTCTGCTGGCCCCTCCGGAAGAGGAGCAGAGACAAGGGGCTGGAGTAGGGAGTGCTGAAGGAAGGAGGAGGAAGGAAGTGAAGAAGATCTTCAAGAGGACAGAGATTTTGCCATGGTTTCTGAAAGCAATCTCACAGGAGGGGATCTCCACGAGCACAGCACCCATGGGTGTCACAGGTTACAATGTAAGGTGTAACCAAAAGTGTGTATTCTATCGCCAGCTGCTAAAACCAGCTGGGGCAGGGTTCTTTGTCTCTCCAGTGACACATCCCTGATAACTCCCTCCGGAGGGAAATCTCCTGTTACTGAGCCATCCAGCCTCACTGCGTGACTCTCAAAATTACATCATCCCACTGTGAGATGCTCCACCCAGGGGGAGGAACCAAGCATTCCATCCTGGATGTAATCTGAGGTTTGGAACACCGCAGTCAGCCCTGACCTACTGGATTCCCGGAGGACAAGAGCTACATAACCACCCCTGGACCTTCAGAGGAGACCAGACCCTTCTACAGGATCACTGCTTCAACAGAACCGTATCTGTCACTTCAAAGAGGACTGCAGCCACCCCTTAATCGGACTGCTGCCACCACCCAACAGGGTGTTGGGTTGTACCCTGACTCTGTCAGTGTTTCTGTTGCATTTATTTTAATTTTCCTATTAAATTGTATTTCTGACTTGGAATCTCTCACTGGTTTGCTTTCAAACTAGTACAATGGGTCATGCTCCCCAATTTATTTCTGACCAGGGTTCAAGGGAGGCAGAAGGGTGGGGACGATGTCCAGGCAGAAGGGTGGGGACGATGTGTTTTGCTTGGTGGGGCTGGCTGTGCTCTGGCCCCTCTGACATCCTGGGGACGTGTCCCAGTGGGGGCAGCTCTGAAGGGCCCCAGCAGGTCCCGCTGTCCCTGTAGCCCGTGCCAGTGGTGAGTGCTGGGGCAGGAACCCAGGCAGAAATCCCTTCACTGGGTTTGTTACTGCTTCAGTTTCACCAGTGCCGCCCTTCCAAAGGAAGAATTAAATTAACATTTAATTCTTGTTAAACTTAGCTTAGGGGACCCTGACATCCTGATGCCCTCACAATAACTGATGGAGACGTCCTTCACACGCTTGCAGAGGGAGCTCAGTGCTCTTTGTACTCTCACCCCTTTCACCGGGTTTGACTGGGAAGGTTCGTGATGGAATTGTTGGAGAATGCCCCCGGCTGAGCTGAGCTTCCAGCAGCAAGAACCAGCCAAGACCCAGTGTTAATAAAATCAATGAAGCATCCTCACAAGGCAGTTTCCCTTTACAGCTCACAGCCTCCTCACGCTGATAGAAGATGACAATCACCAGATGTGGCAACATCAGCTGAGGGCAGCTCCAAAAAGCTGCCTGTTCAACACATCCCAGTTCCCACTAACTTATTTATACAGCCACAGACATTTTTTAATACTTTTGGGACACCTTATCTCATTGGCTGCACAAATCCCCTTCTGCCTGCATCACGTCTAAGTGTGAAATAATGCATTGTTGACGTCCCTGTGACCCCGGGGACAGAGGAGCCCTTCCAGCCACCGTGACCTCATTAACAAAAATCCCTTGTATCGAAATGGTCCAGCCTTGCGGAGGTCTGGTTGCACAGCAAAGAAATCCTGGGATAACAGCACCCTCCTGGCATTCCAAACACACCCCGCTCCAAGACATGATCTCACCCAAGGTTTTAGTGCCTCTGGCTGAGACAGTGCTGCTCTCTGGATCGCAGGGAATTGCTCCTTCCCTGGCATGCTGAGGCAGGCTCAGGAGCAGGGCTGGCTGCTCCTGCTCTGTCCTGATCCAAACCAGGAGCACTCCGCTGCCTTCCCGAGCCACTGCTCAGCAGGAGGAGACTGCCTGCCTGCTGCCTCTGGAAAAACAGGATGAGGAATTGCTTTTCCAGTGGCATTTGCAGCAGGAATGAGGCTGCAGGAGAAGCCTCCAGCCAGGAGCACCTCGCAGGCCACCACAGGCCCTGAGGTGTCCCTAGCGTCACTGGGGTGGGGTGGGCAAAGAAAGGAGACATTCCCGGACTTATTCCAACCACAGCACTAAACGTCTTCCCTTCCAGGTTTTGATCCTAACCATGGTTACCCTGGAGGAGCCGCTGGTTTCTGAGAGCAGCAGTGAGACACGGGCAGTGTTAATCAGCGGCGTTAATCAGCAGTGCCAATGGGCAGTGTTAATCAGCAGTGCTAATCGGCAGTTTAATGAGCTGCTCATCCAGGCAGTGCCCCACACTCGTTGATCCAGGATAACAGGCCCAGGTGAAGCATCCAAACTGCACCCATCCACTTCTCCCCATCTGAAGGAAAAAATGCTGGGAAAACTTAATGGTTCTGCCAACCTGTGTGGATCTGAGTGTCCCTAGCACCAGGAGAAACTTCCCTGTTTAACAAACAGCTCAGTCGTCTCCTCTCACCCTTGTCCCTCTGCTAGAGCTGACATCCACCACAAGATTCCAAGGCCCATTTTGGGAGGGATCCCCATTCATCTTCCATTATACCCAAACACTTTTTTCCCCCAGAAATCTGATGCACAACCCGGTACAAACCATGTTGAGCCAAGTTCTTATTTCCACAAATCTTTCACTGAATGAGAGACAAAGCTGACCTAAGCATGAATAAAGAACTCCTGGTCACTCTGAGTCCCACAAATTCCTGGTGCCATTTCCCTTTTCAGGAGTAAATGAGTGTAAACAGCACAGTCCCCGTCTCTTCTGGAGCAGGAGAACAGCACATTCCTCTTATTTGGTTTGGTTTTCCCATTACTCTCTGCATATAGAGGAGCTGCCTTAATTAATGTAAGCTTATTATGAAATTAGAGCACTGATATAATTAAAGCATTGATTAAAAAGCCAATAAAACAAGCAGCTCAAGCTCTTTTGAAAGAGGAGCAGTATGAATCCTCCTTGATTAAATATTACAGATCAGTCAATATTTAACCATTCCATTGTATTGACTTAATTTCTCCATCGAGCTGGGAATCAGCATCCCTTGGGACCTAATTATGGCAGGTTTGCTTCCCTTGTTGTTCTCGGAGTTTGTGGGCTTGCTTGGTTTATTTTGGTATTTCTTAAACTTCTCACAGAGTAGACCTTCCATCCCGGGGAACCATACTCCATGGAGGTAATTCATGGGTAATGAGCAGTTCTGATAATTGTGTTTATCTTTGGAAATTAACTCCCAGAAATCCATCCCGCCCATGAGAACACGTCCTGCCTCCTTCGGCTGGCTCCTGGAATGGGGTTGTTAAAGAACTGAGCAGCCAGGTCAAACCAACAGCCCTGCCCCACATCTCCTGAAGGTCCCTCTGGGGTTTAGTGGAGACATTTCCTTCCCTCCTTTCCACATCCATACACAGAAACATTGGAGCAACATCCAGAGCCGCCTTCAGCTCCTCGATTCATTCATCTCCATCCGTTTCAGAACTGACTCCCTAAAATGACACTTCCTCTTTGTTACCCCTCCAAAACTAAAACCCCACGTGTGGGGCCAGGCTGTCCCCAGAGCCCTGCCCCACACCAGCCCCGGGAGTGGGGAGAGCACAGGCAAAGTGCTGGAGCTGCTGCAGGATGCAGATCCCTCGGGCTGCAGCTCATTCCCCTCTGTGCTGTGCCACACCGTGGCCAGGAACACGCTGGGGACACGGATCAGAGGTGGCCTTGGCAGTGCTGGGTTCACTGCTGGACTTGGGGGAGTTGGAGGTCTTGTCCAGCCCTAATGATTCCGTGATTTATGAGGCTGTGGCAGTGTGATCCAGCACTTCCCGTGCTCTCCTCACCTGAAACAACATCTGGAGCACCAGGAAGGCTGGAGAGCCCTCATCCCAGGGCTCTCCCTGAAACTGTGTGGGGTGAAGAGAAACCTGTTGGGGCTGTCAGACATCCCCAAAGCTTCCTCTGGGCTGCAAGATGGATATTCTGGAAGAAAAAGGCTGCGCTTCA
This sequence comes from Corvus hawaiiensis, assembly GCF_020740725.1. Taxonomy (NCBI): domain Eukaryota; kingdom Metazoa; phylum Chordata; class Aves; order Passeriformes; family Corvidae; genus Corvus; species Corvus hawaiiensis. The sequence goes on along the minus strand of NC_063232.1, from coordinate 10,192,172 downwards.
GATCCCTGCAGCCTGTTTGCTCTGGACAAGCAGCACGACTCATCTGCCTTTTCTTTCCCTCCTGTTATATTCCCAGCTTTTTCCTTAGGGAAACAGAACAGCTCTGAGGAAGCACCACAGATGAAAGAGCAGGAGGAGGTTTTCTAGCCCTTATTTTTTTAGCTCAGCATTTGTGTTGGATCTGTAACTGGGTCTTCAGGAATGTCTGATCTCTCCCAGGTGTGCAGGGCCAGCACCTCCCAGAGCAAACGCAGCTCACACACAAATATGTGCTTTTCTGTCAGGGATCTGGAGATCTCCCGGAGACAATCCAGGGCTCTGGCACCACCCAGGTGGAATCTTGTCTGTCCCTTGGGCCTCACAGGGCTGCACAGCTCAGAGCAGGGATTTGTCCTCAAATCAAACCAGGGTGAAGTGTGGGAATCCATGGTTTCTGCTACTTGGTCAGCACAGCTCCTCCAGCTCCGGAAAAGCTGGGATGCTGAGAGAACCCTGGAATGCTTTGGATTGGAGGGACCTTAAAGCCCATCCAGTGCCACCCCTGCCATGGGCAGGGACACCTCCCACTGTCCCAGGCTGCTCCCAGCCCCAATGTCCAGCCTGGCCTTGGGCACTGCCAGGGATCCAGGGGCAGCCCCAGCTGCTCTGGGCACCCTATGGCAGGGCCTGCCCACCCTCCCAGGGAACAATTCCTTCCCAAGATCCCAATTCTTTCCCTCTGGCAGTGGAAGCCATTCCCTGTGTCCTGTCCCTCCATTCCTTGTCCCCAGTCCCTTTCCAGCTCTCCTGGAGCCCCTTTAGGCCCTGCAAGGGGCTCTGAGCTCTCCCTGGAGCCTTCTTTTCTCCAGGTGGACATTCCCAGAGCAGAGGGATTTGTTGGGTCACTGCCCAGTGCCTCTGTAGGAGTCACCATCTCTGGACAAAATGCAGCCTGCTCTGGGAGGGTTGGGCTGGGTTTGGTTTCACCTTCCCAGCCCCAGCACAGAGCAGACACACAACGAGCTCTGAGCTGGACTTAAGTGAGCTAAGCTAAACCTCACCATTTGTTCTGCTCAGCAACAGAACAAATGTCACCACCGCTTTCAGGGAAGATGCTGGAGCAGCTGAAAGTTAAAAATGCAAATCAAAGCCCAAAAGAGCTCTGAGCTCGCAGCAGACGTGCCACAGCGTGGCATTTGCAGCGTGGCAGCAAGAATGTGCTGGCACGTGTGTGTGAGGTGGCAAAAAAAGCATGAAGCTAAGCATGACTTAGAGGGGAAAAAAATGCCCAAAATCCAAAAAAGAGGAGTTTATTCAGGGATTATCAACGTGACTGCCTTCATCAAGCGATGGAGCAGCTGAAAGCACAGAAAGCAGGTCTGAAAATGAGGAAAAAGAGCAGTTTATGACATCTAGTGCAAGAGGAGATGTCTCCCCCCCACCCCCCCGTGGAGCTCTGGCTGTGCAGGTTCACTGCACTCCCCCTGCACCTCTGACAATAATCTGTGTGCAAAGCCAGAACCTTTCTGGGCAGGCCTATCAAAGCCAGGCCTTTACATGGCACGGCTGAGTGATTTCAGTTCCAGGCTGGGCAGGGAGAGCAGCCCTTCGTGTGGGCTGATCCCACACCAGCAGCAGCACTCCCAGCTTTTATCACAGCCCTCGGAGCGGCTCTCACAAACCATCACTGCCTGCATCCTGTGCTGCTCTGGAAAATGGCCAAGGCACAGGGAGAAAAAAGCCCCAGGACGTCTGAAGTGAGCAGGAGCACTGAAAAAGGGATGGGGGCACCCCCAGAGGCTCTGGGACATCCCAGAGCACACAGTTCCAGCTGTGCTCTTCTCTGACTGCAGCACCAAGAGATGGCACCTTTGGGCAAAACCATCCCTTTTGTGCCCTTTATTCCCACCTTGTCCTCCAAACAGCCAGTTCCTGGGATTCCTTCTGGGCCCCTGAGATCATAACAGGCTGTTGATGCAGGATGCAGGATAATTTCAGCTTTCCTGGGCCATCCAGTGCTGCCCTCCATGGAGGAGCTGCCTCAGGCCTGCAGGAGCCCAGGGCTGGCAGAAATCCCATGGAGGACATTGTCCATGGGAAAAGGCTCTGCCCCAGCAGGGCCTCATCCCCTGCCAGCTTCCCTCAGAAGGGGCTGTCACGGAATCATGGAATGCTTTGGGGTGGAAGGGACCTTAAAGCTCATCTCATCCCACCCCTGCCATGGCAGGGACACCTCCCACTGTCCCAGGCTGCTCCCAGCCCCAATGTCCAGCCTGGCCTTGGGCACTTCCAGGGATCCAGGGGCAGCCCCAGCTGCTCTGGGCACCCTGTGCCAGGGCCTGCCCACCCTCCCAGGGAACATTTTCTTCCCAATATCCCACCTAACCCACACTCTGTAAATTTGAAGCCATTCCCTCTTGTCCTGGCACCCAGCCCTTGTCCCAAGTTCCTCTCCAGCTCTCCTGGAGCCCCTTTCAGCACAGGAGGGGCTCCCTGGAGTCAGTGTTCTTTCCTCCAGGAATCCAGCCCAGATCTGGGCTCTTCTTTAACAACCATCCCCTAAATCCAGCTCTGTGCCAGTCCCCTCTCTGTCCTCAGGCTCTCACCCCTCCCTGCACCCAGGACCTTTGCTGGCTTCCCACAGGCTCAGCTCTGCTTGGACCCCAGAATCCAGCAGGGATTGGCAGAGATCTGAAGATGGGTCTGAAGATGAAAACCCCTCACTCAAAGGGCCTCCCACACCTCGGGGGCTGAGGGCAGCATTTCCTGCGAGTGATGGCATCCATGTCCATGGAGTCACCGTGCCCAGGGCTGGCCAGCACCTCCTCCAGCCCACGAGACCTGAATTCCCAGCTGGAGCACGGGCTCGGTCAGGGCTTGCTGTGACAGACATTGAGAGAGAAGAGGGCGGGTGATGGTGCCCGGGGCATGGGAATCAGGGAGCCGTGGAGCCAAGGAAAAGCCTGGAGAACGGGACGAGGGGAGGAGAAGGGGGAAGGAAATACAGCAGTGCACTCCCGGCCACCTCCCAGCCTCGTGGGGATGTTCATATGGCACTGCTGCCCCCAGTGCCTCGGCACAAAGCACCCCCAGCTCTGAGGTGGCCGGGTGGATTAATGAGGATCAGGTCAGGACAATATCAGTGTTTGCACGGACTAAGCTCTGTCCTCAAGGCCTTTTAAAGCAATTCTTCCAACTGCTGGAGTATTGATTGGAAAGGTCTGGAACGACTTCCACTGCTGCAAACCCTCTCTGAAGAGTTCGTAAACTCAAAGATCAGCAAAAATCCCGAGTTTCTGCCTCAGACTCACAAGCCAATATCTTTGGGAGCCAAGGGAATGTGGAGATGCCGGGGGAAGGAGAAGGTGACCCACCCTTGGCACAGAGGGACTTCCTCAAATGCCATTTACAGCAGGGCAGGTTAGGGTTGTATGTGAGGAAAAATTTCTTCAGTTCCTGGAGGAAAGAAAGCAACAACTGCCCCCAGCACAGAAAGACGTGGGTCCATTGGAATGAATCCAGAGGAGACCACGGAGATGCTCCAGGAGATGGAACTCCTCTGCTCTGGAGCCAGGCTGGGAGAGCTGGGGGTGTTCAGGATGGAGATGAGAAGGTTCTGGAGACAGCTCAGAGCCCCTTGCAGGGCCTAAAGGGGCTCCAGGAGAGCTGGAAAGGGACTGGGGACAAGGGCTGGAGGGACAGGACACAGGGAATGGCTTCCCAGTGCCAGAGGGCAGGGCTGGATGGGAGATTGGGAAGGAATTGTTCCCTGGGAGGGTGGGCAGGCCCTGGCACAGGGTGCCCAGAGCAGCTGGGGCTGCCCCTGGATCCCTGGCAGTGCCCAAGGCCAGGTTGGACATTGGGGCTGGGAGCAGCCTGGGACAGTGGGAGGTGTCCCTGCCCATGGCAGGGGTGGCACTGGATGGGCTTTGAGGTCCCTGCCAACCCAAACCATTCCGGGATTCTGTGTTAACAGAATGGGATGTGTTCTCAGGAATGTGTTCATCCTCCTGAGGGGGTTGTGGGCACAGACTGAGCCCCCCCTTGGCTGGGAAAGGGGAAAAGGCTGAAATTTGGACATTTGATCCCAGCCCCTGGAGACACCCCGACCCCTGAGGAGGAACAACCTCCCCACAGCTGCCTCGGTACATCCCATTCCTGAAAACCCTGGCTTTCCCCTGGTTTGGCTCCTCCCTTGAAGAGTTCCCAGACACTTCCCCTGGGAGCACCTCAGCTTTCCCAAACCTGCTGGGAAAGTTGGGGATGTCACCCCGAGGATCCAGACCCGAGCAGCCAGGGATGTGCTGGAAGTCTCCTCTGGAAGAGGACGAGACCTCTCCCCACCGCTGCTTCCAGCCTTGCTCCTGCACGCATTTTCCAACTGGTTTTTTTTTTTCCTCAGGATCCTGGGGACCTCTCGTGGTGGAAAGTGAAACCAGGTTTATTTGGGAACGGCAGGAGACTTCCCGGCTGGCTGAACGGCTCCTCTAAAGGAGCTTTAGGCTCGGAAACCAGAAGAGAAGAAATTCCCAGCCGGGAACAGCTGCCCCTGCCCTTGGAAAGCTGCAAACACCCACCCTGCAGGTTCCAAGGGATCCAGTGGATGACTCCTGGTTTTCCAGCACAAATACACAACCCTGACAGCTGCAGGGGTGCCAGGCCAGCTGTGCCATCCTTGGGGGTCACCATGAAGCCCCTGGGAACTGGAATCTGACGGTGTTTCCGTGCAGGAGCCTCCCTGGAGGAGCAGGGCCTGTGGCTGTGCACAGCTGGAGTTCCTCGTGCTGCTTGTTGGTGTCTCAGCCCTCCAGTCCCGTGGATCTGGCTCTGCTGGACATTTAATTGGAGGCTTTTTCCAGTAGGAAAAAATTCCAGTGAGGACGACCTGAGCTGTCAGTGAGTGGGGGCTGTTCCACCACTCCTCCTGCAGCTCCCAGCTCCTGAGGCTGGAGTGTGGTGGGTGAGATCAGGACTGAGGCCTCAGATAAGGCAGGAGCTCACCACAGGCACCCAGGAGGGCAGGCTGGACATCAGGAGGAATTTCCTCCTGGAAAGGGTGGTCAGGCATTGGAAGGGGCTGCTCAGGGAAAGGTTCTTCCCCCAGAGGGTGCTGGGCACTGCCCAGGCTCCCCAGGGAATGGGCACGGCCCCGAGGCTGCCAGAGCTCCAGGAGCGTTGGGACAGCGCTGCCAGGGATGCCCAGGGTGGGGTTGTTGGGGTGTCTGGGCAGGGCCAGGGGCTGGGCTGGGTGATCCCTGGGGGTCCCTTCCAGCTCAGGATATTCCAGGATTCTCAGCTCCACAAGGACTTTCTCACTATGAAGAAATTCCAGTGCGATTTAAAGGTTTTTTCCCAGTGGATGCTCCTGCTCAACACCTGCAGGAGCCCAGGACAGCTCCAGTTGGGGGTTTCACTTCCCGTGGCCCTGGAATTGCCCACCCTGGCCCCAAGGAGGTCCCAGCACTGGGAGGTGCTGCTGAAGGCAAAGCCCTCCTGCAAGTCCCTCTGTCTCCTCTGAGCAGCTCCAAGCCCCCTCCCTGCCCTGTCAAAGCTTTTACAGTGAAGCTCCAGCCCTGCAAACCCCAGCCCCACTCCCTCTCCCTCTCCCTCATTCCCAAGAGTGGGATAATTAGCACACCATGGATTGCCTGCAGTGCCTCTTCAGAGGCTTTGGGGCCATGCTGCTCCCGGGGACCCACCCAGGACACCCCGTCCTTCAGCCTGTCTCCCACCTGGCAGGAGCTGCAGAGGAAATCCAGCCTTTCCCAGGGTTTGTCCCAGAGCTGCAGGACAGGATCATCCCTCTGGGCACTCCAGAGGTGGCTGCTTTGGGAAACCCAGGCCTTTTGCCCCAGGTGCTCTTTCCAAAGGGCAGATTTATGATTCTTCCCTTCTTGTTCCTTCCTCCTCCTGGGTTCCCTTTGCCCCTTTTGAATCCCTCCCTGTCACTCGTGGTGTGCAGAGATGCCTCTAATGAAGGGTTTCCAAGTAGTTCAGGTGGAGTTTTAGGAAGCTCACAGGATTTCTGTGTTGGAAAAGTCCAAGATTCTCAAGACCCAGGAATTCCCAGTGCTGGTGCTTCTGCTGCGTGCACAGCACTGGGTCAGCTCTGGCTGCCCCAGCTCCCTGTTTTCTCCAGATACTTCCAGCCCCGGCTCTTGGCCCTCCCCTCTCCCTCGTGTCCCACCACTGGGCTTTCAAGAGGTCAGGCTTTCCTCCTTCCCTGGAATTCCCCACTTAGACAGGACATGGAGCTCTTGGAGCAAGTCCTGAGGATGCTCCCAGTCTGCTCTGGAGCCAGGCTGGGAGAGCTGGGAGTGCTCACCTGGAGAGGAGGAGGCTCCAGGGAGAGCTCAGAGCCCCTAAAGGGGGTACATAAAAAGGAGGGGAAAGGACTTTTTACACGGGCAGGCACTGACAGGACAGAGGGGAGCAGATTCAAACTCGAAGAGGAGAGATTTAAATTAGATATTGGAAAGGAATTGCTCCCTGTGAGGGTGGTGAGGCCCTGGCACAGGGGGCAGGAGCTGCACCCTGAGGGTGCTGGGGCACAGCCTCCACCTTTGTGCCCTCTCCAGCTGGGTGAACATGAAGCATTTTTAAACCTTGAGGTAAGGCTGGGCTCAGCCTGGCTGGTTAAAGCTTCACCTGAAGTTCCCAGCAGGAGCTGCTCTGGAGGGAGCCTTTCACAGCTTTATCCAAAAGCCTTTTTTGGCCCCATTTGGGATTTGCCAGCCCCACAGGGATGTCCTGGACTTTGCCATCCCCCTGTGACAGCCCTGCACAGCCAAAACCAAACAGGGCTGTTTGGTTTTCAGGCACAAGGTGGCACTGGAGGAGCAGCTTTGCCTTTCCCTTTCCCTTTCCCTTTCCCTTTCCCTTTCCCTTTCCCTTTCCCTTTCCCTTGCCTTCCCCTTCCCCGTGCCTCATCCCTGGCCAGCACAGCTCAGCCTGGGCAGGCCCCCGGTGCCCCCCATCGTTCAATGAGGGGCTTTAAGGGATGCAAAGAGCCCTGAATCCCAAATCCCAACCCACAGGATATGGGATTTGGGATTCGGGGCAGGAAGTGGTTCACCCATTTCCTGAGCCCCGTGGGGTTTGGATCCCACTCTGGAGAGCATCACCCCAGGGACAGGGATGTGGGGGCCGGGGGACACGTCCTGCCAGTGCCACCTGGGGCACCAAACCCGCCACACTCACACCTTTCCCAATTCCCCTGCCCTCCTGAGCTCTCCGAGGGCACTGGGCATGGGTCACCCCCCCACCATGGGTGACCACCCCACCATGGGGCACCCCCACTGCCCCCCTGCTTCCTCTGCTCTGGTGATGTCCCCAGCAAGGTCACCCATCCTCTTCCAGGCCATTCCTGCACTTGGGGCTTCTGACTGCTTTGGGGGAGGTTTTATTATTTGAAACTGATTTATTTTCTACCTGCCAGCACCTCAGTGTTTCCCTCCAACCGAGGTGGGAGTGCTCTGTCCTGGGACACGAGGGAAGGGTCCCTCTTGGGTGGCACCAGAGTCCCTGGCCAAGGGGCACCAGCACCTGCCCGGGGCCACCTGGGCAGGGGGACAGCTCTGGGGCACGCAGGACAGTGGGCATGGATGGGGACCCTCGGGAGCCTCGCTGCAGAGGGGACAGGGAGTGGCTTTGTGGTGACAGCAGCGCCCTGTGCCACCTCCCAGGTGAGAGTGTGCCAGAAGTGAGGGCTGTAGTGGGAATGTAAAGCACAGCAGAGATTTGGAGATCCCTGCGGCTCAAGGGGCTCCAGAGAAAGGGGAATGCCCCAAATCCAGCAAGGGAGAAAGCACCCACCCTCCCCCCTGGCTCTCCAGGGGCTCCAGAGGTGAGCACATTGCACACAGGCATCTCCTTGGAGCAGGACCAGCTCTGCCCAGCTCCAGGACCATTCCCAAACACCCTTCCCAGTGCCCATGCCTCCCTCAGGAGCTGCAGCTCCATCATTCCCAGCCCAGGACCATTCCCAAACACCCTTCCCAGTGCCCATCCCTCCCTTAGGAGCTGCAGCTCCATCATTCCCAGCCCAGGACCATTCCCAAACACCCCTCCCAGTGCCCATCCCTCCCTCAGGAGCTGCAGCTCCATCACTCCCAGCACGGGAACACCCGTCTGGCTCGGGGCACGCGAGGTCTGTCCTGATGAACACCCGGAGCTGAGGCAGGCAGGAGGCTGGGAAATAACAGTCATGAAAGGTTTAAACGCTGTGGAGAGGAGCAGGAGCCTCCCAGGCAGTTTTCCAGCCCAGTGGTTCCAACAAGCTCTCGGTGTGTTTACACACAAATAACAATAATTAAACCAAACCCAACAGAACCCCGGGTGCTCCCCCCCATCACAGCCACGGCAATAAAGCCCTCTGCAAAGCAATCCCACCTTACCCGTGCTGTTCAGAGTCTCACACGAGTCCAGGCTTTGAGTGAGACATTCTAGGATGCAGTTACACAGGTTAAGGCCCCACTTACCCGAGGACCAGGCTCCCCAGGGAATGGGCACGGCCCCGAGGCTGCCAGAGCTCCCAGGGGTGCCCAGGGTGGGGTTGTTGGGGTGTCTGGGCAGGGCCAGGAGCTGCACTGGGTGATCCCTAGGGGTCCCTTCCAGGATGTTCTGTGATCCCATGAAAACTTCATCCCTCTTGCACAGGATGGGAGCAGGAGGAGTTTTGGGTTCCAGGGCCCTGGGCATGGCTGGGTCCCCTCAAGGACCAGGACCGGCATTTTTGACTGGATGTGTCCCAGTGCAGTTCAACAGCAAAACCACAGAGAAACGGGGCAGTTGATTACTTCCCATAAATTCCCACACAGACTGGTGGGGTGGGGGAAATCCTTCCTCAAAACAGGAAAAGCAGCTGGCTCATCTCAATGTTTTAAGGTTTAAAGGCTTGGGTAATAAACAGGTTTTACCTCCCGCCTCTTTGCAGGGAGGTCTGGAGCACGCTGGGCCCTTCATTCCGTAGGCCATCAAACATTAAGGGACATTTTAAGCAGCGTTTCCCCCTCCTCACCCTGCAAATCCCACCGCTCCATGATTCCTGCCGGACTGAGGGGCGAATCCCCCTTTCCTCTGCCCGCCACGCCTAGAGAAGGAAATCGGTGCTGACGGGGATCGGCGAGGGCTGGGAGGAGGGGCCGGGCCGGGAGAAAGTTTCGGGCCGGGAGGAGGGTTCGGGCCGGGAGGAGGGTTCCGGGCCGGGGGGAAGGTTCGGGCCGGGAGGAGGGTTCCGGGCCGGGAGGAAGGTTCCGGGCCGGGAGGAAGGTTCCGGGCCGGGAGGAGGGTTCGGGCCGGGAGGAGGGTTCCGGGCCGGGAGGAAGGTTCGGGCCGGGAGGAAGGTTCGGGCCGGGAGGAGGGTTCGGGCCGCGTTGCCGGCCGGGCTGGCGAGCAGCCAGCTCCAGAGCCAGCCCCAGAGCCAGCCCCAGCGCTGCTCGGCGTTTGCGGAGCGCACCTGAGGAAAGCCCTGCTCGGCCGGGGATCGGATCGCTGCTGCCGGCAGCCGGGGACAGCCGCCGGCTAATCTGCGATCTCCGGAGCGCGGAGAGATCCATCAAAGGCCTGAGGAGCGGGCCCGGCGCTACTGGAACAGTTTAACCACTGATGGCGTCCTAATTACCGCGCTATCAACTGCGGCAAAGGCGCTCAGCAGGAGCTGCTCCGCTTCAACGCGGGAGGCGAGGAAATTACCCGGGCGGGGAAGTGAATGGAGAGCGCGGCCTGGCTGCGGTAATTAACGGCGTTGATGATTTATATTATTTATTATAACGGGGCCAAGCTCTCGTCAGGCCGTTGGATGGGCCCTTCCAGCACCTCCCAGCCGGGATTCGGCATGCGCGAAGCCCCTCTGCACCCAGCGTGGAGGATTTCTGGCTCCAGGGGCCGTGGATTTATTTCATAGATGCTGGGAAGGAATCCCTCCCTGGGAGGGTGGTGAGGGGCTGGAAGGGATTTCCCAGAGAAGTTGTGGATGCCCCTGGATCCCTGGAAGTGTCCAAGGCCAGGCTGGAGCAGCCTGGGATAGGGGAAGGTGTCCCTGCCCACGGCAGGGGGGGAGTGGGATGAGCTTTGAGGCCCCTTCCAGCCCAAACCATTCTGGGATTCTGGGATCCATGATGACCAGAGGGTTCTGCTGGTTTGGGACGGGGAAACACGGAAGAATGGTGGCTTGATCTTTTCTGGATCAGAAGAAGCCTGACACGGGAAATAAGAACAGAAGGAAAGAACCCACGCAGCCTCCCTGTCAGGGCTGGGAAGGGAGAAAGGCTCGGGTTTGCCATTCCAGCAGGAAAATTCAGCCTGGACACACAAAGCCCATTTCTGCCAGGGAGGACAGGGGTGCCTGAGGAAGCAGCTCAGGAGCAGATGGGATGAAAATCCCCCAGGAAGGGGCTGTGTTTGGCCACGCTGGGGGACAGAGCAGCTGCCCAGCACCTCCCAGCCCAGCCCCAGGTGCTGCTGGTGGCCATGGCAGGGCTGGCCCTTCGCAGCTCCCTGTGCTGGGTCAGGCCCTGTCCTCTGGCCAAAGCCAGACCCATCCCAGAGGGAGCAGCCCAGGGATGAGCCCAGTGCTCATCTCACCAAATCTGGCCCTCATCCCTTCATTTCCCTTTCTTGATTCCCCTTTTCCTGCCCCACATCTCCTGGTGTTTCCCCTGGAATTCCCACCACCACAGGGCACCTGGGCAGGCATTTCTTCTGCTCCTCTCATTCAGCGTAAAGACTAGTAGAGGATTTTTGGGGGTTTTATCCTTATTAGAAAAAAAAAGACAATCCCAGCCTGTAGCAAATCCAGGTTCCTGAGACTGACTTTGTCCCATCTCATCCCTTTCCCCTCTGGATGTCCACGGGTGATCCAGACCCTCACAGGCTCATCCCACCACCTCAGAGATGTGTCCCCAAGCATCAGGGATTTCTGCTGCTTGAAACCAGGATCCACCCATGGTCTGCACCTTCCCATGGCAGGGGGGTCTTGGAATCTGGAAAATCCATGGCATCCCCACCTTCCAGCCTGTGCCAAGGCACTGCAGCAGGATGGGCACCAGCTGTGCTGATGTCTCCTTCTTAGCAATAAAAAGAATAAAAAAAGGATTTGGATTGATTAAAATTTAAGGAAAGAAACGCAGGCTGATTTCCCACCCAAAATGAGAACTTGGGGAGGAAAGCGGGAGGTGAGGAATCCAAACACACACAAAGAACAAAACCATCGGGAGAGAGAACAAGACTGAGCGGGAAACAAAGCAAGAGGGAAAAAAAGAAGAGAGATAAAACAGGAAAGAACGAGAAAGAGTGAAAAAAAATCTGAAATGGAAATAAGCAATCAAAAGGAATAACAAAGGAAAAGGAGCAAAAAAAGGAAAACACACAGAGCGAGAGGGGACAGGGACGGAGCAAACTCCTGCAGGGAACAAAGAGGGGACTCGAGGCAGCCCTAGACACAAAATTGAGACAAGACAGCACTGAAGACAAAGGGAAAGCGGCACAAAAATAGCACCGAAGTGGAAACATGAAGGGATTGAAGGTCCGGGGGAGCTGACTCTGGTCAAGGGGCAAAGCTGAGCACGGGGTGACAGCGGCGCAGCCACGGCTCCTGCGCTGCCCCTGCACTCCCAGCACAGCCTGGGGTGGGGAGGGCACGGGAGGGGGCAGAGGGAGCCGGGGAGGGCAGAGGGAGCCGGGGAGGACAGAGCCCAGCTGGAGCTGTCCCATCCCCTCCCAGGCTGCCGGAGAGGAGACAGCTCTGCCCAAGAGACCCCTCCGAGGGGGAGCATCCTTAGATGCTCCGAGCTGCTCCAGGAAATGGAGCCCTCCTTTCCACAGTGATCCCTCCTTTCCACAGCGATCCCTCCTTTCCGTAATGATCCCTCCTTTCCATAATGATCCCTCCTTTCCGCAGCTATCCCTCCTTTCCACAGTGATCCCTCCTTTCCACAGCGATCCCTCCTTTCCGTAATGATCCCTCCTTTCCGTAATGATCCCTCCTTTCCGCAGCGATCCCTCCTTTCCACAGCGATCCCTCCTTTCTATAATGATCCCTCCTTTCCACAATGATCCCTCCTTTCCACAATGATCCCTCCCTCTCTCCCCAGCCCAAGCTGTCCTGTCCTTGCCCTCCTCCATGTGGGGTCCCAGTGTGAGTTCGGGGTCCAGCTGGCTCCAGACCAGCCGTGCCAGGGCCAAGGCCAGCACTGGAGCTGTTGCCACCTCTGGGATAACACATCCAGGAAAGGGTAAAAATCACTGTGCAGCTGCTATGGGAGAGAGGAGGGAGGGACACGGCTGAGAACGAGCCCAGCAGAGATGAGGAGCTGCTCCAGGGGCAGAGATTCCCCCGAGATTCCATGGAGCAGCTGGGCCCCTGCAGGCCCTGGAGATCCAGAGGGGAGCAGAGACCCCCCTGGAGAGCCCCCCCCCCAGAGCAGGTTTTCTTTCAGGAGCTGTGGCCCGTGGGGGATCCACGCTGGAGCAGCTCCTGAAGGAATTTATCCCACGGGAAGGCACCCCGGGATGGCACAGGGGGAAGGTGTGAGGAAGGATCCACAGGCAAAGTGTGATGGACCAACCCCCATCCCATCCACCTGCACCGCCTGGAATGCCAGAGCTGGGAATGCCAGAGCGAGGCTGAGCCTGCAAAACAGGGTTATTGGGGTTTCAGTTTGTCTCTCACCACCTACCCCATTTTTAATTGCACTAAATCAAATCACTGTTCCCCAAATCAGTGCCTGGGGAGTGACCTCCCTGCCCTTCTCCCACCCCAGGAGATTTCCATGTAATTTCCTCCCCCTGCCGTGCTGTGGAGGGTGGCTGGGAGCAGCTGGGTGCTCTCCAGAGCCAGCCAAGGCCATGCCCAGCACAGCTCTCCCAGCCCAGCATCTCCACAGCCTCGGGAAGCTCCTGCACTGCCGAGGATCCCTGGGCTCCCTCTGCCACCCGGAGCTGCATTCCTGGGCCCGTTTTCCAAGGATGAGGCTTCAGGCACTTCTTCCATGGTGGGGAACCCTGCAGGAAACAGCCCAGGGAGGCTGGAAGGATCCCTGTGCTGGCTGTGGTTGTGCAGCTCAGCTCAGCCCCTTGTGCCCCTCTGGATTTTTTCCCTCCCACATTTCCAAGAGCACAATCAGAAATTAATTCCTGCTTCGGTTCTTGCCCATAACAATAAAACCTGGGATTACAACAGCCAGCAAAGACATTTGGAGAGCTGTGACCCCTGACAACTCCCAGCCACCAGATGGGACTAAATAAGAATTTCTCCTCTGGAAAGCTCCCAGGGTTATCCCATCTTTCTCCCTGTTCTTTGCCTGCTGTCAGAGGAACTCCTGACACAGAGGATCAGGGTGGCTGCTCCAGGCTGGGAGTCCTGAACAGCTTCAAAAGGAATATTTGGCACTGTAGGAGCCCCTGGAGCCACTCCTCAGGCTGTTCCTTCTCCCTGCCCTGAGCACAGCCAAGCTCAGCTCAATGGGATCCAAAGCACCTGGGCCGAATTCCCCGGCTGGGGTTTGCAGGAGTCACCTGAACCAGCAGAAAATGGGAACTGACCCTTTTTCCTGCCATAAATCCCCACCTGAGCCCTTCCTGGGGGGAGGAGCTGGGATGGCTCCAGCTGAGACAGACAGGGTTTGTCACACTGGTCCTCTGGGATGTGACACGGAACCCTCCTGCTCCTGACAGGATTTCCTGGATAACTGGAGGTTGCTGGGCTCTGAAGCTCCTCATTTCTGGTTTTTTATTTGGTTGTGTTGCTGTCCAAAGGCACAGCCGAGCTTCCCAACGCAGCAGTGCCAAGTCCCCTGAACTCCCGAGAGAGCTGAGGAGCTTCCCTGGCTCCAGGGGCTGTGTGGCTCCTGCCTGCAGGGAGACTTCGAGCCATCATTAATTTGGGGAAGTTTCTCATTGATAAGGACAGTGATTCCAGGAACCTCCTGCCCCCAACACTCAGGATCAGCTGCCCCACAAGATCATGGCCTTGCAGTAAAAGGAGCGCAGCCCCTCACCTTTCTCAGCTGGAAGGGTTTATTGCTGTCCCTGAAGTGGCCCAAAGTCTTTCTGATGTTTAAAGGACCGTTCAAGTTTGGCAGTGACAGGGGAGAGGCCTCAGTCCTTCATCCCAGTGTCCTTGGCAATCCAGCTGAGACTCCCAATGGCCACAGACGCTTTTCCCAGCCCCAACCTGAGCAAGGATGGCTTCCCATCTGTGAGGAGGAGCTGCAGAGCTCCCAGTGCCTCGTCCCACCCCGGAGTGCCCAGCTCTGTGGCATTAGCAGTGGATCAGTGCCCAAACTGCTGTGTTGGGGAGGATGAAAGTTTGGTAAGGTATGTAGGCTTGGCAGAAAGGTCTGTGAATGTAGAAACTGGGGATGAGGTGGCAATGAAAGCAAGTTTTGATATAGAATAAAGAATGTTTTGCTGAAACAGTGATTGCTGAGTAACTGAGAAGGCAAAGGTTGGAGATGAGTTGGAAGGAGATTTTTAGGAGCAGGACAAAGGTATGTGATTACAAACAAAGACATGTTTTTCACCAAGTAAGTAAGTCTCAAGAAGAGCATAAGTCAATAGAAAACACATCTTTACCAAAAAGAAAGATATGGCAGGCAAACAAGAAATGTTGATGTAGCAAGAAGAAAGGTCTAAGAATTTTCCACTGTAACTTGTTAAATTGTAACTTACTCTTGTGATTGGATAATAATGACTATAATATGGTGATGGTAGTAGCTATGATAGGCTATAGGCAAATGTAAAGGTATTGTGTATGGTGCTTATTGGTTGTTATGTGTTAAGATACTCTGCAAAGAAAAGTATCTGATGCTTTGTAATTTGAACAGAAAGCGGCTTCAGGTCTGCCTACAGCTGGAGCTGGCAGCTGTAGGGCTGGCTCTGGATACCCACTCCCTGAAATGCTGTAACTTCGCCTATGCCATAAACAGCTTTCAAGAGAGCCACCTGAAGTCCAGACATCCTTCGTGAAACTTTCTCCTATACTGCTCCGTGCCCAAGCAGAGGCTTTGCCACTGGGAGTGCAGGAGTTCAACTTTTGGCTTTGAAGTGAGAGTTGGGCTTCGTTTGAGGGCTTAGAGAGAACCTTCTGCAAGTTCTGCTCTCTGCCCTGGCAGCACAAAGCTCCTCAGAGGAAGAGTCCCTGGTGCCTCCAGAGGGTCGTGGTCAATGGCTCAGAGTCCTGCTGGACATCAGTGACCAGTGGTGGCCTCAGGGTCACTTTTGGGGCCAGTGGTGTTTAAATATCTTCATCAACGACACACGAAGGGATCAAGGGCATCCTCAGCAGGTGACACCAAGCTGAGGGTGCAGTGACACGCCCGGAGGACGGGGCCATCCAGAGGGACTTGGACAGCTCCAGAAGTGGCCCTTGGGAATCTCAGGAGGTTTAACAAGGCCAAGTTCAAGTTGGGGTGGCCCCCAGGATCAATCCAGGCTGGGATGAAGTTGGAGCAGCCCCGGGAGAAGGCCCTGGGGGAGCTGTGGGTGACTCTGGACATGTCCCGGCCCTGAACCCCCCAGCCCTGGGCTGATCCCAGTGGGGCAGCAGGAAAGGGACTGGGATTGTGTCCCTGTGCCCCTGTGCTCAGGTGAGACCCCACCTGCAGAGCTGCCCCAGCCCTGGCCCAGCACAGGGAGGAGCTGGAGCTGCTGGAGGAGCCCAGAGGAGGCTCCAGGGTGATCCAAGGGATGGAGCAGCTCTGCTGGAAGGAGAGGCTGGGAGAGCTGGGATTGTTCACCTGGAGAGGAGAAGCTTTGGGGTGACCTCATTGTGGCCTTGCAGGACCTAAAGGAGCCAAAAAGGAGATGGAGAGAGATTTTGGAAAGGGCTGGAGGGACAGGACAGGGGGCAATGATTTCCCAGTGCCAGAGAGCAGGGCTGGATGGGATCTTGGGAAGGAATTGTTCCCTGGGAGGGTGGGCAGGCCCTGGCACAGGGTGCCCAGAGCAGCTGGGGCTGCCCCTGGATCCCTGGCAGTGTCCAAGGCCAGGCTGGACACTGGGGCTGGGACAGTGGGAGGTGTGCCATGGTGGCCCATGGCAGGGGTGGCACTGCCCACAGGATGGGCTTTAAGGTCCCTCCAATCCAACCCACTCCATCATTCTGTGATTCCATCTGCTCTGAGGCCCCTTAGATTGAGCCATTTTCATTGGATGTTGCCTCAGAAAAGCCCTGGGGGTGTGAAATGCTCCCCACAAGGCTCAGGTTTCCATCCTGTGCCATCCTGCAAGAGCCCTGTGGCTGCAAACCAGGGCTGGATGTGCCCCTGCCCCGGTGAGACTCCCCTCAGCTGCTGTGCCCCGCCTCGGGGTGGGGCAGAGCTGCTGCTGCTGCTCCCTTTGGTCACACGGTGCCCCCACAGAGACCCTTCCCCCCACCCAGGACAGCACCAAGCCGGTGTTCAGGAGAACAGGGATGGAAAGAAGGGGGTCCAAGGAGTGCCCCGAGCTCCAGGTGACATTTGGGGACATTTAGGGACACCCGGCCTGGGCTCAGGGATGCAAATGATGCTTTACTGCCCGCATTCCATCTCTTCCCAGCCCGTGGGGTGTGACTGTTATCCTGGCAGCAGCAGGGATGGATGGAACGCGAGTTAATCTGTGCCCACCATCTCTCTTGATCTCTCCTTCATTTCCATTTCTTTCAAAGACGGAAGTTTCATTAAAACCGCAGCGCTCTCCTATTAAATGAGTAAGGGACGGGAGTGACTGCCTCTGCATCTCAGCGGCGAGAGTCTTTTGAAAATCACTCAAGAGGCACGGCTCAAATCAGATATTTAATAAGAACCACTTGGAGATCACTTCTTAAAGCAATTAACAGATGATCAGAGATAAGCGAGATGCAACAATGAGGCCCAGATCTCAGACAGGTTTCTCCGGGGCCGGGGTGCAGCCCGGCGTCACCTTGCAGTCACAAACGGCGTCAGGACAGAACAGCAGAGGAAATTCCCACTTTTCAGCCTGATTTTGCTCCTGACTCTGCTCCTTTTTGCTCTTTCCAGCGGCTTGGAAGCTGCAGGTGGAGCAGGGAGAAGGGGCCAACACCTCCCCGGGGGCTCTGCCCCACCCGAGGCTCCTCGAGCCCGGCGTTCATCTCCACCGCCCCTTCCTTGTGCCGAGCCAGGGGTTGCTTTTCCTTCTGGAGCACGAAGGAAAGGCAGCTCTGACCCTGAACACTCCAAAGGATGCCAGAGCTCAGCAGCAGCAGGATCCTCACCCCCGCCTGTCCTGTGCCACCTGGCACGGGGACATCGCCGGCCCAGCGCCTGTGCCAGGACACGCGGCCATCCCAGAGGGACAGGCAGGCACTGGCACAGAGCTCAGCACGGCCAGGGCCGGAGCCAGGCAGTGGCCACAGGTCCTGTCCAGCCCCGCTGCGGGAGCTGGGGCTGGGGCACCTCGGCGCTGCACCGTGCCGTGTGGCCAAGGCCATCCGCTGCCACCCTGGGCGCTGGCAGGGCTCGAGCTGCGCTCAGTCACAGCACAGCCGGCATCCCAGGGCTGGTGGGTTGCTTATCCTGACCCACTCAGGCTCTCCCCTCCGATATCTGCTCAGTTTAAGGGCGTTTGAGCAGTTGGGCCAGAGCTGGGGGGTCTCAGATCCCTCAGGATCCGCCAGGAAATTGCTTCTCTTGGAAGGCAGCAACAAAGGCGGGGGGAGCTGGCTCATGCACCCACAGACTTGTGGTCGTTTTGGGTTTGGAAGTGCTCAAATTTATTACACAAGAGATGATGCAACAGCGAAAAAGAGAGCAAAATTCTACATTGACTCTCTACTCTGCAAGTCAGGACAACTAAGAGGTTTTACTTCATTAAGGAAGGCAGGGAAAAATCAGAGACGGCCCCAGTGGTTGAGGGAGTCTTGTAAAGCCTAAATGAACAATCAGTCCTAGGTGATGCTCATTGCTGTAGAAGGAACAATGAGAGAGATCTGCTTCTGTTCAATAAATTACTAAAACATCATTTATAAACCTGCTGCATGGCATTGGAAATTCAGCTCGTTAAACATCCAGGGATGTTTAGGAATGCAAATGGAAGACAGGCATGAGTGCTCTGCAGCAAAGGACTCTGTGCACATCCCAGCTTGGGAAACATATTTACACATACATCTCATATATTAATCTATTTTAGTGCACCCTAGCCAGAGGGCAGCCACGAAGAGGATTATTCTGGGAGAAGGACAGGAGATGGGCTGGTTTCTCCTCCCTGCTGAGCAGAGCCTGCGTCCATCCACGTACAGCAACTTTGCAGGACCGTGTTTCCCCTCTCCAGGCAGCCACACCTCAGGACCCCGAGCAGAGGTCTCCCAGGTGGATTTGGTAGCCAAGATTTGGTAGCCAGGATTACTGAGAGCCAAAAAAAGATCAGGAGAGATCCCTCCACCAGAGTAACAAGCCTGAAGGGACTTCAGGGCACAGAGTTTTGGCCAAGCTGCCATTTATTGGTGCCTTGGCCTCCCTCCCTGCCCCTCCCACGGCTCAGGAAGGGTGATGAACTTTGGGGGGACTTGGCCAGGACTGAGCAGGCAGGCCAGGGGTGCTCAGGGCTCAGGAGAACATTGCTGCTGTCACCAGCAGGGCAGGCAGACATCCCAGGCCATTCCCGGGGAAGCCCTTCGGGGTCTCCATGGAGGGCGGTGCTGGCCTGGCCAACAGCAGCATCTGGGGGATGGGGAGGGGGGCAAGGGGAGATCAGGGGTTTATTCCACTGCGTTTTGTTGGATAACTGCTGTGATCAAGGGTTGGAAAGATCCCTGGGAGCTACTGAGGTGCGTTTTGCTGCTCCAAAACTCAGGGAAAGGGCTGCTGGATGCAGGGGCAGGGAAGGGAAAAGAGAGCGAGGACCCAGCAAAACACCAAATCTTCCAAACTCGGCTCCTTTGGGGCTTGGGAACCTTTTCCTCTCCCAAGCTCCTCAGTTTCCACACTTGCCAGGCAGGTCTGTCCAAGGTCGTGGTGCAAACCTCCCCAGCCCTTTGGGAGAGCTGTGAGTTGGGTGGGAAAGCAGGAATTCCCTGTCAGTAAATGCTCACAGCTTTAGAGCCGTTCCAGCAGGGAACGTGGCACCTCTGGGAGTGCTGGCCAGAGGCAACAGCAGTTCCAAGCCACTCCACACAGCTGGGAGCAGCTGGGGGAGACTCAGATACGATAAAAATAAAGCCACGAACGCCCATCTCCCCCAGGTCCTCTCCCAGGAACACGAGTAAAGCTCTGGTTGATATTCCATCCTTTCCAAAGGAATGCAGTCGGATCAGTCCCAGGCAGCCATGGCTCAGGTCAGACTCCCCTGACTCTTTCAGCCTCTACTTGATGAAGTTTTTAATTGTCCACCTCTGCCCCGTGCAGCTGCGAAGGATCAGGTCAATGCCAGCCATGCCCCTGTTCTCCACCTCCAGGCAGCGGCCCGTGCCCTTGTTCAGGATGGCCCCGTTCTGCAGGGAAAGGGAAGAGGAAAAGATGGAAAAATGAAGACAAGATTGGCCTGTGAAGCAAACCAGGGGCAGGAGGGCAGCCCTGGGCACTGCTGGAAGGGGCACTCAGCTGGGTGAGAACGCAATTCAAACAATAAAATAATTCCCCAAATAAATGGAGTGAGCATCCGTTGGCCCTGGCAGCACCCAAGGGACACCTGTAACCTTTAAAGCCCACAGCTGGTGGGAGGGTGGGGCACTTCTGTGAAAGCTGCATTATTTACACTCTGCTTTGGGGCAGAAGTGTTCTCATGAATTTCACTCTTTATCCACAACGAAGGAACCTGGAAGTCATTGGCAGACCAGACACAACCAGATCCACCTTGCTGCTACCAGACAGGAAAACTGAGACTAGAAATTGTCCTGAAATGCTGCCCTGATCCCTCTTAACCTTTTCCGTCTGCCCCAGGAGCTGGAACTTGCTGTTCCATGGCACCATTTCCCTTTTGTCCCACCCCATCCTGCTGGCTGTGTCCCATCCTATCCCATCCCGTCCCATCCCATCCCATCCTGTCCCACTGGCTGTGTCCCATCCCATTCCACCCCATCCCATCCCATCCCATCCTGTCCCACTGGCTGTGTCCCAGCCAGGTTTGGGAAGCAGAGCAGTAGCCCCAGGACCCACCTGGATGAAATTCCAGCGCTTGTGGAGGCTGCTCTTGACCTTGTCGCAGTCCAGCAGCTGCGGGAAGCGGCTCTTGCCGTTGTCCACCAGGCAGCGCGTGTCGGGCAGCAGCGTGGTGGTGCCCAGGGCCCCCAGGTGCAGGAACCCCTCCCTGGTGTATCGAGCCAGCTGGGGACAGGGGACAGCAGGGACACCGTCAGCACCCTCACAGCACCGGTACAGAGGGACAGAGGACAGGGTGGTGGAGCAGAGCCCCTGGAAAATTCCGTGGGGATGCACGGGGAAAGCAGAGCTGGAGGGAATAAATCCCAGCTTTCCCCAGCCTCTTCTCCCTGTTTGGGGTGGTTTTCTTCAGATGCAGGTGAGGAACTGAGATGCAGGAAGGGGTAGGAATAATTCCAAGCCTTAAACCTTCCCAGAGCAGACTCCTCCAGCCTCCTGGAACGCTGCGGGATGGGGCAGTGGATGGTTTTCCCTGGATTCCAGCTGGAGCCAGCTGGCCTGGCTGGTGCTGCTGGCCCGGCTCCTGGTGTGCTGGGTGAGCCAGCCTTGGCTGGGCCGGTGCCTCTGGGTGCCTGGCACAGCCCCCAGGGCTCCAATGGGGCACCAGCACCGGCCAGAGGGACCAGAACCGGGATGGGAGCCTGGATCTGTCCCACGGCTCAGGATTGCAGCTACCCCTGGCCATTCCCACCAGATCCAAGTGCCCAGAGCTCCCAGGGGCTGCCTGGGCTGCCCAGGGGTGCAGGATGGGAGCACCGGGCAGGGATGATGGTTTTGGGGACACCGGGCACACAAAGGACTCCTCCATTTCAAGGAATGCCACCACAATATTTCCCTAAACACATTTAGATTCTGGAGTGAGGAGGAAGGGATGCCAGTGTCCTGCCTTTTATAGTTCAAGGCAAAGATCTCCACAGCTGCTTATTTAAATTATGAATCAGGCCATTATCCAGCAGACAAGTAAGGAGGATTCAGCACGTTAATTAACTGAGCATATCTGTGACCCAGATGCCAGGGAAGAGGCTGTAAATCCCACTGGGAGTTTGGGTTATCTGGGCTGGAATAATTAAACACTGGAAAGCAAGTTAAAACAATGTAGCAGGGTCAGACTCCAGCTCACAACCCCAGATCCAGCCACGGTGCCCGGCTCCCTTGGGCTGGGCCTGGCTTTGCTCCCAGGTGCTGCTGGAGTTACACTCGGAGTGAAAATGTTGTGGATCAGAGCAGGCCCTGAGCTCCTCGCATCTCCCTGATCCTCATTTGCCAGGTGTTCACCACAGCAGGGGTCAGGAGCAGCCCAGACCTTGACCACAGAATCCTGGGATGGGTTGGATTGGAAAGGACCTCAAAGCCCACCCAGTGCCACCCCTGCCATGGGCAGGGACACCTCCCACTGTCCCAGGCTGCTCCCAGCCCCAATGTCCAGCCTGGCCTTGGGCACTGCCAGGGATCCAGGGGCAGCCCCAGCTGCTCTGGGGACAAAGCTGCCCCATCTCATCCCCCTGGGCAGGATGTGCCCTTCTGTCCCCAGAGCCCTTTGCAAGACAGTCACAGAATCCTGGAATATCCTGAGCTGGAAGGGACCCCCAGGGATCACCCAGCGCAGCCCCTGGCCCTGCCCAGACACCCCAACAACCCCACCCTGGGCATCCCTGGCAGCGCTGTCCCAACGCTCCTGGAGCTCTGGCAGCCTCGGGGCCGTGCCCATTCCCTGGGGAGCCTGGGCAGTGCCCAGCACCCTCTGGGGGAAGAACCTTTCCCTGATCTCCAGCCTGACCCTCCCTGACCCAGCTCCAGCCGCTCCCTGTCTCTGGTCCTTTCTGTTCCCCTCACCAGGAAGTTGGAACTGGGATGAGTCTCCCTTCAGTCTCCTCTGAACATTCCAAGTGCCCTCAGCCACTCCTCACGTGGCTTCTCCTCAAGGTCGTTCCTCATCCTTGTGGCCTCCTCTGGATGCTTCAATAAGCCAAGCCTGGAGCCACACGGTGCTCTCAGCCTGGCAGAGGGATTTGAACCATGCAGCTCATCTGAACTGGCATCTGAGCACCGAATTCAGAGCATTCTGGTGCCCCCAGCACAGGAAGGACATGGAAATGTTGGAGCAAGGCCAGAGGAGGCCTTGAAGTTCAGGGACTGGAGCACCTCCCCTATGGAGATGGGCTGGGAAAGCTGGGATTGCTCAGCCTGGGAAAGAGGAGGTTGTGTGGAGACCTCACAGCCCCTCCCAGGGAAGGCAGAGAGGGACCCTGCATCAGGAACTGGAGGGACAGGACAAGGGGAATGGGGTCAAACTGATGGAAAGTGGGTTTAGATGGGATATGGGGAAGGAATTGTTCCCTGGGAGGGTGGGCAGGCCCTGGCACAGGGTGCCCAGAGCAGCTGGGGCTGCCCCTGGATCCCTGGCAGTGGCCAAGGCCAGGCTGGACATTGGGGCTGGGAGCAGCCTGGGACAGTGGGAGGTGTCCCTGCCCATGGCAGGGGTGGCACTGGATGGGCTTTAAGGTCCCTCCAATCCAGACCATTCCAGGATTCTCTGATGATGCTTCCAGCCTTGCAGGAAAAGGTGCAAAAAGGCCCAGACAAAACAAAGACAAACCCTGTCCAGGACAGAGGCAGAAGTGACCCAGATGTCCCCAGTGGGCAGTGCCAGTCTCCTGCCATCTCCTGTCTCCGAGATGTTCCCGGCCTGTTGGGAAGGAGCGTGCCAGGCTCTTCCCTTCTGGATGGCTTTTGGCAGCCTGTCCCCAGCCAGCTGGCCCCATGCCCACAGGGCACTGGCATCTCTGCTCTGACACGTTGTTGCCCAACGTGCTGGGGAAAATAAGTCGAGCACGAATCCAATCCTTGCCCGGGAAGGGAGCAGGGCGGGGATGAGCTGGGGAACAAACAGGGATAGGATGCACGAGGCAGGGAGTGCAGCTGGCAGGTGGGATATCTGCTCTGGGAACAGCAGGGAAAGGGAGCCCCAGCACGGGCTGGGCCAGCACAGGGCCTGAGCCACCCCCCAAACACAGCAGGGCCTCAGCAACCCCCACTGCAGCCTCCAAGCCAGCCCTGAGCGGGGTTATTCCCAAAATTCCCATCTGACCTGTGAGTGCAAGTCCCACCCAAGTTTCTGCTTTTGGGATGTCTTCAGAGAATCACAGAATCACTGAGTGCTTTGGGAGGAAAAGGGGCTTTAAGGATCATCTCTTCCCACCCTCTTCCCCTATCCCAGGGTGCTCCAAGCCCTGTCCAGCCTGGCCTTGGACACTGCCAGGGATCCAGGGGCAGCCACAGCTTTTCTGTGCTTCTCTGGGCACAGGAGACAATCCCTTCCCAATATCCCATCCAGCCCTGCCCTCTGGCACTGGGAAGCCATTCCCTGGGTCCTGTCCCTCCAGCCCTTGTCCCCAGTCCCTCTCCAGCTCTCCTGGAGCCCCTTTAGGCCCTGCAAGGGGCTCTGAGCTCTCTCCAAAACCTTCTCATCTCCATCCTGAACACCCCCAGCTCTCCCAGCCTCTCCCCATAGGAGAGGTGCTCCAAGCCTTAATTCCTCTTTTGTTGTTTTGCTCCTCTCCAGAGCGAGCCAGGGGTCCCAGCCCAGCCTGGGACAGGACAAGAAACAAGGGAAAGACCAAGTAGGAAGGACCAGATGAAACAGTTTAAAACTATTCCCAAGCCAAGCATTTCAAAGTGGCTAAAACTGATGAGGTCTTTAACCCCTCCATGGGGTTAAAGCCACATCCCCAGGCAGAGGCACTGACTCACACCCTCAGCCCCTGGGAACATCCTTCCAGTAAATCCCCTCCAGGAAACTGCACCTGGCCACATTCCCACCTTCAGGTGTCCCTGGGGGGAATCCCAGCATCACTGGGGTTGGAAAATCCCTCCAAGGCCACGGAGTCCAAGCTGTGCCCGATGCCCACCTTGTCCCCAGCCCAGGGTACTCAGTGCCACCTCCAGGGATGGGCACTCCAAACCTCCCTGGGCAGCCCCTGCCAAGGCCTGAGCACCCTTTCCATGGGGAAATTCCTGCTGCTGCCCACCCTGAGCCTCCCCTGGCCCAGCCTGAGGCCGTTCCCTCTCCTCCTGGCCCTGTTCCCTGGCAGCAGAGCCCGACCCCCCCGGCTGCCCCCTCCTGTCAGGGGCTTGTGCAGAGCCACAAGGTCCCCCCTGAGCCTCCTCTGCTCCAGCCTGAGCCCCTTTCCCAGGGCTGGGCTCATCCCCCTGGCAAAGCAGCACCTCCAATCCATCTCCTGTGATTGCAATTTCTGCCTGGCTGCATCTCAGGGATGGGAGAAAGTTAATTAGACATCTTAGCACCTGGGAAATAAAAGCCTTGATGACCTTCATTGACTCGATTGGAAAATAATTTAGGGTTGTTTAGCTTCCCTTCTGCTCCAAGCAGACCATCAATTAGCAGCCATCAGTAAAACGTTCAGGATTTGCCTTTTACCACAATTTAATCTGATTAAAGGGTGCTGTTTGGTCACCCCTGCTCCTGCCGTGTCCCCCATGAGCTCAGTATTGATGGCTTTGTCCTCAACTTCTGCTGCTTAAATGGGCAAAACATATTTTATCCTATAATTAAATGAAATGCTCTGCTGGGTGAACATTATCTTAAGTTTTATAGTATTATAGTGCCTTCTATCACCTTAATATATCAGCACGGCTGTGTCACTGCAGTGAGCTATTGCTGCGTTATTAGTGCCATACATCATTACAGCAAGGTGCTTCCAGGAGGGATTGCCTCCACGATGAAGCCATCAAGCAGGAAAAAAATCCATCAGCAGCCTCAATATAATTACAGGATAAAGGGATGATGATGGAATGTCATCATGATTTGACCTGGAAGTGAATGAAAGAAAGAGAACGGAAAGCTGAAGGGAAAATGAGAGAAAAACCCCCCAAATTTTTCCTCACTGAGGGATGAGTGAGTAAAGCCAAGATCTCATCTGCATTCAGAGGCACCACCCTGAGCTGCATCCAGGCTGAGCTTAAACCCACGGGCAGCCACAGGAGAGAGCAGGAATTGGGGATGGGACACAAACTGGCCTGCCCTGAAGGGCACAAATCACCCCCCTGCAGATACAACATTCCCCTCTCTCCCAGCTGGGCTGCTCCTCCACAGGCTGAGGGATGGCGTGGGATTGCATTTAGGAACAGGGAGGGCTTCCAGGGAAATCCCACCAGCCCTGGCATGGCAGGAAACGGGAGCCACGATCCCGCTGTCCTCGTGATGTGACAGTGGCAGCAGGGAGCCCATGCCTGCCCCTCCCTCCTTCCTGCCAAGGCTGGCAGGGAAACCATCTCTTCAGTGTGAAATAAGGAATGTCTGGGATGCCAAAATGTCTGGGATGGGCCCCAGGATCAAGGAGGGAAGGGGGGACACGTTGAGCACACGGGTGTGCTTCGGGATGTAACTCCCCAGGAGCCCAACAACTCCTTGTGGGGTTTCATATACACACAAATAAATAAAAACTAAATATATATATACAAACCAGAGCTTGCATTACTTCTAATTCCATTCCCAGCCATCAATTACAACCTGCAGCCCATTAATTAAACAGTTGTAGGTAAAGTCCAATTTCCTTCATGGTGTCACAAAGGCCATTTCCAAGCTTCTGCACTCGCTGATAGCAGCTTAAAACCAGCATTTTCCAGGAGTTTCACTAATTGGATGTATCATGAAACAAAGGAACTGCCAAGAACTGGCTCTCAGCTAAAGAGGGAAGGGACAATGTGCAGAGGGAAGCCCAGGAAGGATGAAATGGGCAAGCTCCAGGCAGCCAGCAAAAGTTGACTTCAGAACTTCAGGCAGGGAAAGAAAACATCATTAAGTTTAATCCCAATAACACAGACGGAAAAATAAATAACCCATTCTCAGCCATTCATCCCAAAGCCCAGGGTCAGCACCAATGTCGGCCCAGCCCAGTTTCTCCCACAATAACGCACTCAGAGGTTCGAGTTCCCAGCCACAGAGTGCAAAAGGCAGGTTGTGCCATTTAAGAGAAAAATGGGGTTGTTTGAGCAAGAGCGGGTTCTGTTTAGCAGGGACTCCATCAGCCCCAGGGGCTGAGCTTTGCTTAAGGCAAGGATAACCCAAAGTGGGATTTTCTCCACCCCACAGCTGGTTCCCAGCTCCGTGAGTTCCCAGTCCAGGCTCAGATGAATGCTGGGATCACTTAGTCCAGGGTGACTGTGCAGTGAGAACAGGATTTTTATGCTTTTCCATCCCTTGAACTGTACATTTTTTTTCAGCTGAAAATGAACCTCCTTGAGCCTGCTGGGCCCCAGATGCTCCAAAACATTTGGAGAGGCAAAAGGAGTGCCGGAAAACAATTCCCAGCCAAGCGAAATGGCTCATTACCTCAGCACTAATTGTTTTCTTTACCCCATTGGTCTGGGTTTATTCTTCTGGGTGGAAGAGAAAGAATCCCACAATGGGTTGGGTTGGAAGGGACCTTGAAGATCATCTTATTGCAACCTTCCACTGTCCCAGGTGCTCAGAGCCCCATCCAAGCTGGCCTTGGGAAAGAAATGCTCAGATCATGTCCATGATTATTGTTATCTGCCTTTGTCTGGAAGGTTTTATTTTAAATTACAAATTTCAATTTTTTGTTTGTTTGTTTCAAATTGCAAAAATTTCAACTTTTCAACGCTTCCAAATTACAAAGATTTCCAATTTTTTTTTTTTTTTTTTCCCCCAAGGCTTTTCCTTGCAGCTCTGGCAGGATTGTGGCAATCCAGAAAACACTGAAGGAGCTGCTGGGAGAACTCCCTGTGATATCCGAGGTGTGTTTAACGCCGGAGAGTGAAGGGCACAGCCAAGCTGCAGGGCCCCACCCTGTCCCCTGTGGTGCCACGTGGCTGTGGCAGTGCCACCCTCACCTGTGGGCCCCAGCCATGGCAGGGGTACAGTATTGCTGTGTGGTTCTCCTGCGGGCCCTGGTCCAGGCACACGTCCTTGGCCTTGTTGTTCCGGAGCTGGGAGGGAAAAAGGGCAGAGTTATGGCCCAAAAAGGGGCAGAGTTATGGCCCAAAAGGGGCAGAGTTATGGCACAAGAAGGGGCAGAGTTATGGCACCAAAAGGGGCAGAGTTATGGCACCAAAAGGGGCAGAGTTGTGGCACAAAAAAGGGCAGAGATATAGCCCAAAAAAGGGCAGAGTTATGGCCGAAAAAGGGCAGAGTTACGGCACACAAAGGGGCAGAGTTATGGCCCAAAAAGGGGCAGAGTTATGGCACAAGAAGGGGCAGAGTTATGGCACAAAAAACGGCAGAGATATAGCCCA
Source organism: Corvus hawaiiensis (assembly GCF_020740725.1). Lineage (NCBI taxonomy): Eukaryota > Metazoa > Chordata > Aves > Passeriformes > Corvidae > Corvus > Corvus hawaiiensis. The sequence continues at coordinate 10,164,822 of NC_063232.1, read as the reverse complement.
AAAAAGGGCAGAGTTATGGCCGAAAAAGGGCAGAGTTATGGCCCAAAAAGGAGCAGAGTTATGGCACAAAAAGGGCAGAGTTATGGCACAAGAAGGGGCAGAGTTATGGCACAAAAAGGGCAGAGTTTTGGCCCAAAAAGGGCAGAGTTTTGGCCCAAAAAGGGCAGAGTTATGGCATAAAAAGGGGCAGAGTTATGGCACAAAACGGGCAGAGTTATGGCACACAAAGGGCAGAGTTAAGGCCCTCTCTTATCAGAGATACGCAGGAAAATGCTGCACAGCCCTCTCTATCCTCTCCACCCCTCACTGCTGTATCACCAGGAATAACCAGGCAGAGAAAGGTTTAGAGCTCTGTCAGTTTTCTTTAAATCCAGGTTAATGATGACTGGTTTTGGATAATAGCCCCCATTCCGAGGGGCAGTGCCCCTGCACACAGCTGGCTTTGTGTTTGGTCACGGGTGGTGGTGACAAACCCAGGTTTGGGCTGCAAGGAGCCTGAAATCGATGCAGAACCCCCCAGATCTCAGTGAAATCTCAAAGTGCTCAACGAGGAAGGGAAAAAAGCCCAGCTGGAACAAGGATCCCCTTGGAATCATCACATCCTTGTTCCAGCTGGGCTTTTATCCAACCCAAACCTTTCTGAAATTTCTTTTTTCGATGAAAATAGAATTTTTGGGGAGGTTTTAGCTTGAAGACATTCAGTAACTTTGATAACAAATCTTCCCTAAAATGAATAACCCATCTGGGGTGCCCAGGCTTCAAGAAGCCTCCTCCTGGTGCCACTCCTCCATCAATTCCATTGCAGCAGAGTATTTGTTATTAGCTCCCATAAATGACTCTTTCTATATTCCCAGAATGGTTTCAAAGCCAGCAGAGATTGAATTGAGTCCCCTTATTTTATCTTGTCCTTAAGCTGTTGTGATAAGGCAATGAATCCTCCAGAGACCTTGTCAGGCATTAGGCTGAGTTGAAGTCAGAAGGTTTTAGAAGATGCCTGAGTATTAAAAATACAAATACAGCTCCTTAATCCACGGAGTCAACGGGAAATGGGGATAATTTCTGTCATTTTACTAAATGATGGATTAAAATATTTTACTTTATACAGTCTCCAGGATCAACAATAAATCCCCAAACTGGTTTTTAGAAGAAACTGGGAGCAGATGGGATAATTACAAATTGGGATAATTACACACAGAAAGTCGGTTTTGATTCACACTCCTCTCCTTTGGGGATGTTTCTCTCCAGGGACTGCAAACATTGCCAGGCTGAGCTCAGGGACTGAATTACCTCTCCATAAGCAATGGTGTTGTTGTATCTCCTCATTTCTGGATAAACATGGTCCAGGTACCACTGGAAGTTTTTACACTTCAGGCTCTTCCTCAAGGCTTTTCTCTCGGAAACATCCCCAATGTCAATGCCTGGGTTCTGGAAAACAGCAACAGGATGTCACTGAATGGTCACACTTCCAAAAAAAAGGGTAAAAATGAGAGTATTTCCCTGAGCTTTGAGATGCTTTCCAAACTCAGCCAGTGGCTGAGTAACTGCAGGGACTCTGGGATGAGTGTCCAGGGCTGAAATCATCAGGAGGAAGCTGTGGGTTCCAGAGCCATGGCAAGAAGGGGACACCAACTTCTCTGCAATGGCCACAGGCTGGTGCTGGACAGGCTTCAGTCCTGGGGGATGATTTACAAAAGAGGAGCCAAACGGAGAAGAAAAGGTTTGGAAGAAATGTGGGAAGCGCAGTGAAACTCTTGGGAGTCTTCTCCCTGATTCCCCTGGGTTTGGATCCATCTGAGATGTTTAAATAAGGTGTTTTTAAAAGATTTCTCCTCCTGTTTGGGTTCTGAGGCACAGGACTTCTAGGAGAGCTTAGCAGCAAGTGGAGATCAGGATTTCAAAGATGGAAATGCAAACCCTGGCTGGGCACTGAGCACCAAAACCCTTCCCTGAGCCCACCGTGACCCCACTGAGTCACAACCCAGAGGAAGGGAGGGGTAAAAGGTGTAAAATAAATGGGAAAAGAAGGAAGAAAAGAGAGAAAGGTTTAATATTCAAATACAGCAGAGGCAGACGGCTGAGAAGAAAGGATAAAAATTGCATGAGAAGAGAAGTTGAGGCTGAACCTCTGAGAAACCTCTTGGCAATTTGGGCAGTTCCAGGGAGGAATGGTCTCCCTGGAGACACGGCAGAGCCCCACTGCTCCTGCAGAGGTGAAGCAGACAAAGCTGTCCTGGGGAATAACCCTGCGGGAGCTGCGGGCAGGGCTGGAGAGCTGCCCCCCTTTATCCCAGCGTGGAGCCTGCGGAGCTGAGGCAGCGGGGCAGCCACAGCAGCCCCAGCAGCCCCTTCTCCTCTTGCACTCTGCTGTGGCTCCTGCTCTTGTCTTTCCCAGCGATCATTAAACACAGCTGGGGAAGCAATTTTCCATTACAACGCTTGTAATGATCTCCTAATGAATTATTCACTCTGCTTTAGGAGAGGCACCGTTTCAATGTGCCACTGGTCGCTGGGAGGTAAAAATAAAGATGATTCGGTGGAGACAGGCTGGGATGGAGTGGGCGAGGTGGGGCCCAGCCCAGGCAGGCAGCACCTGGAACAGTCAGGGCAGGGCTTTGCCTTGCCATCCCAAAATAATCCAGTGCACATCCATAAAATACCCCCCATCCAACCAGGCTTCCCTCAAATTAAATCTTGATTTGATGGGGAAAGGACCTGTATAAAAATCTCAAATGGGTTTTGGGGAACCCAGACCTATTGGGAAGATCTGCATAAAATCCCGAGTTAATTTTGGGTCACCCAGGCCTGTTCCCAGCCCCAGAGCTGATCCATGTGGCCCTGCCTTTCCCCAGCTGTACAGGATGGATTTTAATCCTTTCTGCAAGGCTCCAAAGCTGTTCCTGAGCAGCAGCATGGTGCCTCGCCTCTGAAAAGGAACCAGCCCAAGGATCAGGATTTCTGATGCCTGCCCATGAGCATTTGGATCTTGAAGCCTCTTTTTAAGAGACACCCAAATTCCCTCAGTCCTGGAGGCAGCTCCTCCTCTCCCGGCCCCTGGAGCGGTGCCTGTCCCAGGCAGAGCCCTCCTGCAGCTCCCTGGGAGAACAGCTTTTCCTTCTATCCCTCTTCCTCTCTTTCCTGGCATTTTCGTACCTCCTGGCCCTGGATCCCCCCACCCCAGGACCACGAACCTGCAGCTCCTGGCCCTTCCCAGGCTGCTCCCAGTGCAGCACAAAGCTGTGACTCCACGGCTCCAAACGCCAGCAGCTGTCCCCAGACGGAGCCTTTGCTCAGAAAGCTGCAGCAGCAGCTCAGGTTTTTGTGTTTCCTTGGTTTTCCAGAGGCCTGGAGCAGACACCAGCCGGGAATGCTCCCGCAGCTGCACCAGGACTCAGCAGCTCGTTGGGCCTTTGCCAAGCAGGAAGATTTTGTGTTCATTTTTAGCACCAAGGGGTGGCTGGAAATAATTCAGCTCACAGTGGGGCTGGACACTTGTGGCACCAGTTTGACCTCTCAGTGAAACTGGGCAGCCCCCAGTGCTCGTTCACCTGCTCATCCCACCCGTAACCCCGGAGCGTCGCTGCCTCCCCATCCCCAGCTCCCTGCTCCTCCCCTGGCAGTGCTGGGGGCAGGAATGGGGCATTGATCGTGCCAGGACTGCTCCAGGCAGCGTTTGGAGCCAGGAGATGCTCTTGGCTTCCAGGATTAGAGACCCAGGGAGGGCAGAGTCCAAGGAGCAGCTTTGGACCTGCAGAAATTCCTCCTGGAGCCTGTGGAGCTTTCCCAGAAGTGTAGGGAGGGATCCCTGTCCCTGGACATGCTCACCTGGAGCTGCTGGTGGCACCTCATGGGTTTCCAGACTCACCAAGCTGTGACGTGGCAGGATTTACACCAAAATTATTGTGTCAGATCCAAGAAAACCTTACCATTTCTGGGCAGAAACAAAAGGATCCAGCAAAGCTCTTTAAGGAGAAGATTTAAAAGGAAGGGGATCCCCTTCTGTGAGCCACCAATGTCCAATCCTTTACCTTTCAACTTCCCAGCACTGGGAAAACAAACAGCCCCAGCCTTGGGCCACACATCCGTGGGGAGCTCTGGGCAGGATCGGTACCCATGAGCTGGGAACCCGAGCTGGGCTGGATGTGACATGGAATAAACCTGAGGCTCTAACGCTGCTGACAGCAGTAATCTCCCAGGCAGACTCCATCTGCAGAGCAGTGTCAGGACATCTCCTCACACTGGGCAAACACTCAGTGGGGAGACAAACACCCCAAGGCAAGTTTAATTCCTAGAACCACACAAAAAAGGCTGGGGGAACAGCAGGAATCCCCCCAAAGCCTGCAGGGTTTGGAGCCTCTCCCCCAGAGCCGAGGGAGCTCTGCTGGGGCTGAGCCCCGGGGGCTTCAGGCTGTGCTTAGGGACACTAAACGCTCCATAATTCAGGGTTTAAGCACACAGTGACCACGAGGCCGGGCTGTACCTCCAGGGGCAGGTTCCAGGCGATGTAGACGTGCCACTTGTAGTCGTCCATCCAGACCTCGGCCACGCGCAGCGCGTTGCGCTTGGTGTAGAAGCCGATGTTGTTGTTGTAGGGCTTCTTCTTGCGCTCGATGTGGGCCACCCTGGAGCAGGGCAGCACCTCCATGCTGCCCCCACACAGCCACACCTGCAACACAGCCACAGCTCCCTCAGCACGGGCACGACCCCCGTGGGCAGCAAGGGAAAGAGGGGAGTTCGGAGGATTCCACACCATCCCGGCGAGCACAGCGTCACATCTCAAACGCCAGCGCGACCCCACGGCCACGTGGGGCCTCTGCCCAGCACCGAGAGAGTCTGGGGAGGTTTGAGATGATCTCTGTGCCGCTTTCAAGCAACTCTTGGATTAACCTGTGCCCAGAGCAAAACCTGTGCTCAAAGCTTTAGAGGGATCAGGTCTATCCCTCAGCTGGTGTAGGACCTGCGTTTCCTCTCAAATACAAAGCACTAGTGACTGGAATAGTTCAAACAGTTCCAAGATCCCCTCCTGCAGAAGGGATGAGCCAGTGAAACATATGGCAGGGACAGATTTCTCCCACTTGAAACCATTTGTTCACTATTGTTCTTTCACGTGCTGCTTCAAACTCCCTTAAATCCTGGTTTACAAGTTAATACAATCTTGTAAGATGCTCTTTTCATCTCACACCCAGGGGATTTGCAGGAACACTTGCCATACCTGGATTCTTCCCCACCTGTTTGTCAGCAGCAAGAAGTTATTTACCTTCCAGCCAGGACTGCAGCCCCCGGGCAATCATTCCAAACCCCTACTCCAAGCAGGCCTAATAATCCCAGTTTTGCCTATTTTGCAGGCTGCTCTGCATTATCATTTGGCACAGTTATTGTAACACGCAGCGTGACTGGGATCCCTTCCAGGCTCACCACCTTTCCTCCCATCTGCGGTCCCTGATCTTCATGGACCCTGCTCAGTTCCCTCTTCCAGCAGCACCAGGAGCCTCCTGCCTGGAGCAGCGCCCGGCGTCACCTCCCGGGGGTGGCTTTAGCCACACGTGCCCAGGTGACCGCAGAGACAGGACAGCGAGGGGACACCTTCCCCTGCTCCTCGTGCTGTTCCCACCTGGATTGCTGCAGAAGAGGAGCCCCCCCCAAAACCTGAGCCTGTTGTGTCAGCTGGTGCATAAGCATGCAGAAAAAAATCCCATTTTGCTCCTGCTCTGTGGTTTGACCTTTCAGGACACGTTAAAGACAATTTCATGCCCCAGCGGGGATTCAGAGCTGGTCTCTGGGAGAGGGACCTGCCTGCCCCTCCCTGTCCCTCCCCTCCCTCCTCCCGCCCCAAGTCAACAAGGGCCACTCAAGTTTTGCAACAGGCAAAGTGAACCAGAGCTGAACTAGGCAACCCCAAAGGACAAAAAAAATATTTTTAAAGGAACATTCCGTAGGCAGAAACTTCCCGTGGTTCTTTAATTTCTGCTCAGTTCTTTAATTTCTCAACACCTTGGTGAAAGAGGGGAATGAGCTCTGCCCTTGGGTGCTCCCAGAGCTGCTGGGTTCAAACACTACACTGAATAAACCCTCCACTCCAGAGTGACCCCCAGCATCTCACAGTTTTGTACTTTTGGGGATTTGTTAGGCTTTGTCTTGATTTAAAATTAGAATAATTACTTTAAAACTATTAAAACCATAATTAACATGCTTTTCTAGCAGCCTGCCCCAAGTCACCCCATTGTCCTGCTGTGCTTCAGTTAAACAATTCATGGCAGCTTCCTTAAATTTCAGGAATATCTGTACAAACCACCTGGAAATTCGCACACTGGAATAACCTGTGGGGGCAGAGAGCTGGGCACTGAGCAAAGGGCATTGCCTGGGTACACATCCACAGCCTGGCCCAGAGGGAGCCATACAAACTTAACTCAGGAATTATCCAAGGGAAGAGCACACATCACCTCCTAAACGGAGCCTGAGCTGGCATTAGGAACTAAAAAATCCCTGTTTTGAGAAGGTATTTAGAAATATTTCTGCTGGGAACAACAGAGCAGAGAGAGCCATGGCCCAGGGATGGCCACACAAGTCCCACAGGATCACTGTCCCAGGAAGGAGTTGCTTCTTCCCACGTGGCCCCACAAGGAATTTCTGCCCCTCCTGCACCCAAACTGCAGGTGAAGAGGTGCACAGGGAGCTGCAACCCAAGTGAACCCCCCAAGGCTCTGGAGCTGTGCCTGCCCCACAAGCTCAGTGTGAGGCCCCAGGCCTGCACTGACCACGGCTCAAGGGCACAGAATTCCTGCAGAATTCCACAGCCAGAAGAGCCCAGTGGATACCAATCCTCCCAGCAGGAGGGGAGGCACCTGCCCCAATGTCCCAGCCCTGACTTCACCCCTGTGGCACCCAGCCCTGAGGGCAGGAGGCTCTTTGGGAACCTTGGAGCAGCCATTGATCCCAGGAAAGCCCTTTGACACATAGAGTACCTTCCTACTGAAGAATCCTATTACATTGTTCATGGAATCCAGAATGCCAGGATGGGTTGGGGTGGAAGGACCTCAAAGCCCACCCAGTGCCACCCCTGCCATGGGCAGGGACACCTCCCACTGTCCCAGGCTGCTCCCAGCCTCAATGTCCAGCCTGGCCTTGGCCACTGCCAGGGATCCAGGGGCAGCCCCAGCTGCTCTGGGCACCCTGTGCCAGGGCCTGCCCACCCTGCCAGGGAACAATTCCTTCCCAGTATCCCATCCAGCCCTGCCCTCTGGCACTGGGAAGCCATTCCCTGTGTCCTGTGCCTCCAGCCCTTGTCCCCAGTCCCTCTCACACAAAGCCGTGTTCGGAGGCTCGGGGTACAGTAGCTCAGCATTTGATGAGCAAGTCTCCAGGTTTCCCTGTTTTCTGACATTCCCATTCCCACACAATGATTAAATTGCCACTCCTTCACCCGTGAAGTGATACAGAACTAAAACCAGACCCATTGCCCTCAGAAAAGGAGGGTGACTCAATAACATCTCCATCGATCCACACTCAGGAGGAATCAAAGCCGTGGAAAACACTGGGATTTATAAACAACCAGATAATGGCAAACTCTAGTGAAGGAACCCCGGAGGAACAAACAGAAACCGAAGCCATCACCCAGAGACCTTTGATGTGTTTTGCAGAAAGCTGCTGGGGGATAACTTGTAATTCTTTTCCAAGGAAAATGTGACTGTCCTCAGCATGGAAAAGCAGTGCCTTGTCTCGAGGAGTGAGATGCCCCAGCACAGCTGACACTGCACTGCTAAATCTGCTTTCCAGGAGCTTCGGCACGTGAGGGAAGGAGGCTCAGGGGGACCTTCTTGTTTTCTACCTGAAAGGAGTCTCAAGACAGGTGGGGGTTGGTCTCTTCTCCCAGGTGACAAAGGACAGGAGAAGGAAGGGCTTCAGCTTGTGCCAGGGGAGGCTTCGGGTGGATATTGGGAAAATTTCTTCCCTGAGAGGGCTGTCAGTCGTTGAAAGAGGCTGCCCAGGGCAGTGCCCTGAAGTCAGTGTCCTTGGAAGTGTTCAAGAACCATGTGCATGTGGCACTTGGGGACAGGCTTAGCGGTGGCCTTGGCAGTGCTGGGGAATGGTTGGACTCAGAGGCCTTCTCCAACGTCCTGATTCCCTGTGGGAGGCCCACTTTGGTTATGACAAGCTCTCCTTGTGACAGGATGTGCTCCAGGGATGGCGCGAGCCAGCTTTGCTTCCCAACCACCCTTTGGAAGCACGGAGCTGCTGTGGGTGTGTGAGAGCGTTTGTGCAATGGGAGGAACCTCAGGGCCTGCCCAGGGCCAGCCCGGGCTGGGACAGGGCTCAGCGGTGATGCCGAGGGGCAGCAGAGCCCCAGGGGAAGCCCAGGTACCTCCCTGGGCACGGGGAGCTTCCACCAGCACCAGCATCTCCTCTGCCAGCACACTCCAGGCCTCAGCTGCAAAGGGAAAGCTGCTTTCCCAGTGCTCTGAGAGAGCTGGGGGTGCTCACCTGGAGAGGAGAAGGCTCCAAGGAGAGCTCAGAGCCCCTTGCAGGGCCTGAAGGGGCTCCAGGAGAGCTGGAGAGGGACTGGGGACAAGGCATGGAGGGACAGGACCCAGGGAATGGCTTCCCAGTGCCAGAGGGCAGGGCTGGATGGGATCTTGGGAAGGAATTGTTCCCTGGGAGGGTGGGCAGGCCCTGGCACAGGGTGCCCAGAGAAGAGTGGACAGTGACCACCCTGGGTGCTGGCCGTGGTGTGACACCCATGATGAGCACCCACAATGAAACCCTGCCTTTACTCGCCCATGGCTTGGCCGAATTTTAACTATTCAGACTGAAATCTATCGTGGACCAGCTGGAGCTCTGCAGTTGATGCAAAGCAAGGGAAACTTTGCATCTCCCAATGCATTGTGACAGAAGGAAATGGGGGAAAGCCTTCCCTAACTTTGATTCCACCCACTCCTGGCTTTTCGGCCGATAACTTCATTTCTCAGGTGATTAGCAAGCCCCTGCCTTAATTAGACATAGATTTCCCATTTACCAGCTTTGCCTTATCTTTGCTCCCCTTCCTCCTTTGACAAGTGCCTTCCAAAGCTGAGGGGGAAACACAATTACTGGGGCAGCTGAAATAATTCCCAATGTGCCAGGACAAAGGGCTAAATAATCCAACTGAGAAACAGCAGAGAAGGCAACAAAAGAATCATTTCTCCTGTCAAGTTCTGAGCAACTTTACCTCTCCAAGTTACTGCTTTTGTGGGAACAAACAACACGCACAGCCACATTCCCAGCACTCCCATCCTTCCTGCTCCCCCTGGCTGTGCCCCATCCCACGTCCCCACAGCACACCAGGGCAGGAGGTCCCCAGGGCCAGGCTCATGCTGTCAGCAATGGGATGAAGAAGTTGCTCCCCAGACCTCTGTGCTCCCTGCAGAACCTTTATTTCCATGGTTTCTCTGGCACGAGGCTTGTGGAATGGAGCAGTGGGACACCCCCATCCCAGCCAGCTCAATCCCAGTTTGGGGAGATAAACACGTCCCCATCAGCAGCTGGTGGCCCTTTACGGGTGCCAATCCCATCCCACAGCCCTCAGCCTGCAGGCTGGCTGGTATTTGGTATTTCTCATGGGTGCATTTCCATAGAGGTGGGAGCTGGACCCTGAGTCATCACTGGGTGCTCCTCCAGGCTCAGCAAAGGCCACATCCAGCCCCACATCCAGAGCCGGGGGATGGAGAAGGAACAAAAACCCTCTGGCACATCCCTGGCAGAGGCAGCAGCCCTGGGTGGGCCCACCAGAACATCCTGCTGCAAATCCCTGCACAGCTCTATCCTGAACAGCTGAGGAATTGTCCTGGAGAGCTGCAGGGAGAAGTGAAGGAGACTCCACGTCCTGCAGCTGGAACAGGAAAAGGAATTTCACTGCTGTACCTGTAGATTTCTTTCCTCTTTCCTGAGGCCACAGAAAACCTTTAGGGAGGCTCAGAAGCAGCCAGATCAGGCCCAGGATCCATCCAGATGTGCCATCTCCCTAAAGTGGGATTTCTGAATGGACCTGCCCATCCCAGCCCACATCCATTCCAGCAGAGAATGGAACTGGGAGGAGAGGGTTAGAACACGTTTTAAAAACTTAATTCTTCTCTTCTTTGGCTCTCCTTTTCTCCTGTTTTATCGTCATGGATGATACCACTTTGGACAGGTTCCCATCTGTTTTGTGCCAGACCAATAACAGAAATGTCCCAATTGTCCAGTGTCCAAATGTCCAATCTTTCATAAATTAATTCCTTTTGTAATGGCATCTAAAAATGCCAAAGGAGAGTGGAATCAGATGTACTCCACTGCCCCTAGCCTGCAGCAAAAATGGGTAATAACCACTTTTCATCCTCAAGCAACATAAAGACTTTAAATTTGACACATTGAGAGGGCAGAATACAGCCAGATCTCCATGTGTTGTTGGGGTTTTAAGAGGTCTAGTTTTTTTTTTCTGTTAAAGGAATTTTCCCCCATTCTGTTACTAAGATACAAATCTCAGGGTTCTTAAGAGAAAACGAAAGACCTGACTACTCTTTTGTTTCACCTGGGTGCGAGGTCAGTTCGCTCTCGGTGTTTGGAGAGAGAAGCTGCAGAGAAAGGAGCTGCTGGTTCTTTTTTGCTGTTTTTCTTTCTGTGGAGAAAGATCCCAGGACCCCTGGCCCATCTTCCCTGCCCTGCTGGAGGCTGGGCTGTGGCCGCCCTGCCCGGCCGCTGCTTCGAGCCTTCGCTGCGCTGTAGCTGTGCTCGCCCTGCCTGCCTGACCTCCGGGGGGTTCCCCGCTTGGATACACCTCGTCTGCCACCCGGGATTTGTGCTCATCCCTGCCATTCCAGCCTGCTGTTCCCGAGGGTCCGGCCGGACACCGGGATCGGCTGCCCAGGGGTTTGTGAGGCCTTTGTCCCATCCCTTCCCGGGATCCCAGGGCACCGGTGCCGCGGGTTTCCCGAGCTCGCTCCGGAGCGCCCCCTGCAGCCGCGGGGGAGCCATCGCACCTGCCCTGCTCACCGGGAGCCGCCAGCGCCCCTGCCGGCTGCGAGCGGAACTGCACCCGAGGGGAAAGGGCCCGACAGCCGAGAAGGCTGGCACTGGGTTTGTGTTTGCTGTCACTGCCATGGTTATTGCTGTTTGTTCGACTGGTTATACACATATAGATATATAATAGTAAAGAACTGTTATTCCTATTGCCCACATCTTTGCCTAAAAGCACCTTGATTTCAAAATTATAATAACTCAGAGGGAAAGGGGTTTCATCTGCCATTCCAAGGGAGGCTCCTGCCTTCCTTAACAGACACCTGTCTTTCAAACCAAGACACGTGTGCAGAGCAGGGATTCTCCAGGAGAACATTCCCGCACACTGCCATGGAGGTTGCCCCAACTGGAGGTTTTTCCAATGGCAAATTTCCGCTGTGATACTCTGACAAATGCAACCCAGCCTGCTTTGAACAGTGCCTCGCTCCTGGCTGCAGAAGGGACTGATCTGACCTTAGCACCTGCAAAGAGCCGTAAGAATGGGCTCGGTGGGAAGCTGCATTTCAGAGACTCCGATCCCAAAGTACAGCACGGGTAGGATCCTCTGCAATGACAAATGTCCACATCCCCTTGGCTTGGGAAAACTGCTGGGAAGCAGCATTCCACCTCCCAGTGCACCAGGAGCGATACCTGAATTTCTGCAACATGAAAGCACAGCACCCACAGCTGCTGCAGCTTTGTCATTTCCGTGCTCCCAGAAGTTAATTTTTTAAAAAAGAGGAGCAGAGTATTTCTAAATCCCATCTTGGAGAAATGCTCTCCCAGCTGAACTCACAGGCTTTGCTGGAGCTGGAGCCCAGATCTGCCTCCTGAGCCCCCAGCTAGCTGAGAGCACATCCCTGCAGAGCACGGAGCTCTGGAGAGCTTTGGAACGATCGCGGAACAAATCTGGGTCTCTCCTAATGAGTTTAGAGCTGAAACTCCTCAGTGCTCTGATGTTATCTGCTCAGCTTGGCAGCGTGACAAGGACCTGATTATGTTGTAATAGCATAATGCAAAGATTATTACAGACTCATAAAAGACAAGTGCCTCAAAACCAGCATCAACAATACCTGGAGGCCCTGCAGAAGGAGCCGAACACGCTGGGCTCTGTGCACTCCCAGCACAGAAATTACCTGCAGGATCTGACCCTGATCTGCTTGGAGGTTGCTCTTTTTTTATTATTTTATTGCCAGTAATGTAGCAAAAGCATCTTGATCTCATTTTCCTATTACCATTTCTGTCAGAGCTGTAAAAATAAACCAGCATAAATAGCTCCCCGGGATTTTGATCTATTTTTCATGCACAAAAAGCCTTTGGAGGAAATGATCCACAGCCGGTTCTTCAGCCTAACAGGATTCCATGTGGGGAGTGGCAGGAGGACGGGGAAGGTGCCAGGGAGTGTTGGAACCATGGGAGGTGGCTCTGAAACAGAATTATTGATGCACAGAGAGGCAGCTGAGTGATGGAGCAGCTCCTGAGCTGACAGTGCTCGGCTCCACGGAGCTGCTGCCAGCCTTTGGAGCTCCATGCCCACTGCTCTGTGATCTGTAACTGCAGATATTCCCACCACTCCCCATGGGGAAGCTGCTGAGGGAGCCAGGCTCCTCCATGGATGTTCCTGCATGGATCACATTGGCTGTGACTCTGCCCATCCCGCTGGAACACTGCTCAAGGAACTTGTCAAAAGAGCAGCTCCAGAGTTTAGAGCAGGAAAATGCAGAGGGAGGGACAGAGGCAGGGTCTGAGTGTGGGGATTGGGTGATGAGACTGTGAGCAGGGACACCCAGGGACACCCAGGGACACACCCAGGGACACCCAGGAACACACAGGGACACACCCAGGGACACACATGGACACCCAGGGACACCCAGGGACACACCCAGGGACACCCAGGAACACCCAGGGACACACCCAAGGTATTTTACTCCTTGTCAGTGCTCAAAGCCACACTGATGGCGCTTCCTAAGCTCATCCCACCCCTGCCATGGGCAGGGACACCTCCCACTGTCCCAGGCTGCTCCCAGCCCCAATGTCCAGCCTGGCCTTGGGCACTGCCAGGGATCCAGGGGCAGCCCCAGCTGCTCTGGGCACCCTGTGCCAGGGCCTGCCCACCCTCCCAGGGAACAATTCCTTCCCAAGATCCCAATTCTTTCCCTCTGGCAGTGGGAAGCCATTCCCTGTGTCCTGTCCCTCCAGCCCTTGTCCCTGGTCCGTCTCCAGCTCTCCTGGAGCCCCTTTAGGCCCTGCAAGGCCACAGTGAGGTCACCCCAAAGCTTCTCCTCTCCAGACTGAACACCCCCAGCTCTCCCAGCCTTTCCTCCCAGCAGAGCTGCTCCATCCCTCGGATCACCCTGGAGCCTCCTCTGGGCTCCTCCAGCAGCTCCAGGTCCTTGCTGTGACGGGGCCTCTGGAGCTGGACATTGTGAATCCCATTGCTGCATTCCAGCTGAGCGTGGGTCAGACAGGAGGGAATGCCCAGTGCTGATGCCCAGGAGAGTCAGAGGGAGCCAGCACCAAAGCTGCTCTAGTGTCCTGCCAAGGCCCAGGGACACTGCACTGCCACCAGCTGTCCCTGCAGTGATGCCCAGGCAGGGCCAGGGGGATCTGGGACCCCTCAATAGAGAGGGGCACCAGGATGTGCCCATTGCCCAGGACAGATCCGTATCTGGGGGCTGTTCCTGCCACTGCCCAGCTGCAGGCTGGAAATGTCCAGCCAAGCTCCAGACCAGATGGTTGGGGACCAGGAGCTCTGCCACAGTTTTGCCACTCTCTGCGCCATCTGCTTGCGTTCCCTGGCAGAGTTAAAATCCCCTCTCCAGCAGAGCCATCATGTCCTTGGAAATAATGAACACTGTGCAACTGCAAGCAGCAAAGTTTAGAGTATGGCGGTGAAAACCTGAGCAATCTCTGTGGCTCTGAAAGTCCCATCAGCGAACTCCCTGATAAGTGACTGTCACAGAGCTCCGACAGAGGATGTAAAATTCCCGTCAATCCCAGGAAAAGCCCTGTGCAGAGGCTTCCTCAGGTTAATGACCTCCCAACTGCTGCTCCTCCCATCCTGGTGGCACCAGCAGCTCCTTCAAGTGTGGCCAACCCCTGAAACATCCCCCATCAGGACAGAGCAGCCTCTGAGCTGGAGTTCTGCTGGGAAATTTGGAAGCCCTGTGTTTGGGGGCAGTGCTCAGGGTGACGACAGCCAATCTGTCCATGGGCCACTCCAAGACCTTGGTGGCCATCTGGACTCTCCCTTTCATCTCCAGATGTTCCCAGAGCCAGTGGCCAGGGCTTGTGCCCACTGTGAGATGTTGGTTTAACAAAGCCCATGGCATTTCCTTGATGCAGGCAAACTTTGGCTGAGTGGCCACTGATTCCTGAGCCCCCAATATCTCCCAGCAGCCAGAAATGCACCCTTTCCACCAGCACAACCAGGGAACAGCCCAGAGCACTGAGACAGATTTGGAAGGGCTGGAAGCAGAAATGCATCTGATGCAAAATGACTTTTTTATCTCCTGTTCTGCCCAGAACTGATTAAAACCAGAGCTGAGTCCTAATTTATTATTACTGGTACTAACTCTCCATCTAAGCTGGATCTAAGCCTAGTTTGGATGTCGATTCCTGCCCTCCCTGGGCCAGCAGCACAGCTCCCAGTGCCCTCGCCAGGGCCAGCACAGCTCCCAGTGCCCTCCCAGAACCAGCACAGCTCCCAGTGCCCTTGCCAGGGCCAGCACAGCTCCCAGTGCCCTCCCAGAGCCAGCACAGCTCCCAGTGCCCTCGCCAGGGCCAGCACAGCTCCCAGTGCCCTCCCAGAGCCAGCACAGCTCCCAGTGCCCTCCCAGAACCAGCACAGCTCCCAGTGCCCTCCCAGAGCCAGCACAGCTCCCAGTGCCCTCGCCAGAGCCAGCACAGCTCCCAGTGCCCTCCCAGAGCCAGCACAGCTCCCAGTGCCCTCCCAGAGCCAGCACAGCTCCCAGTGCCCTCGCCAGGGCCAGCACAGCTCCCAGTGCCCTCCCAGAGCCAGCACAGCTCCCAGTGCCCTTTCCAGGGCCAGCACAGCTCCCAGTGCTCTCCCCAGAACCAGCACAGCTCCCAGTGCCCTCCCAGAGCCAGCACAGCTCCCAGTGCCCTCCCCAGAGCCAGCACAGCTCCCAGTGCTCTCCCCAGAACCAGCACAGCTCCCAGTGCCCTCCCAGAGCCAGCACAGCTCCCAGTGCCCTCCCCAGAACCAGCACAGCTCCCAGTGCCCTCCCAGAACCAGCACAGCTCCCAGTGTCCTCCCAGAACCAGCACAGCTCCCAGTGCCCTCCCAGGGCCAGCACAGCTCCCAGTGCCCTCCCAGAGCCAGCACAGCTCCCAGTGCCCTTTCCAGAGCCAGCACAGCTCCCAGTGCCCTCCCAGAGCCAGCACAGCTCCCAGTGCCCTTTCCAGAGCCAGCACAGCTCCCAGTGCCCTCCCAGAGCCAGCACAGCTCCCAGTGCCCTTTCCAGAGCCAGCACAGCTCCCAGTGCCCTTCCCAGGGCTCAGCCTCCCTGTCTAAGCAGAGCAGCAACAGCTTTGTGCTGGCCTCCGAAGGGATTTGGGGAGGGCTGTGGTGGATACCCCGGCACATCCAGGTGTGACATCCCCCACTGTAATGGACCCTTTGTTGGTGGCATGAAAATGCAAATGGATCTCGGTCAATTCATCCCCTTCTCGATCGGCAGTGAATTGATGTGTTTGCATTAGTTATCACAATTAAATGATCACAGACCTTCAGAAAACACTCAGGTTTTGTGGCAGAGCAGCCTCACGGGCCCTCCCCTAAACAAAAGCCCACCCCAGCCACGGCAGGCAGAACATACTTGAAACTGCCCTGCTTGGGATGACCCAAGCCCCGGGGACAGGAGCACCTTCAAGTGCCAGCTCCATGAGGAGCCACCCTTGCCCTGCACAGCCACAGCCACCTCTGCCCCCTCCTGCTGGGCCCAGTCCTGCTCATGTCTCCCCACATATGACAGGGAAGGGTTGGCTGAGCTGGTCCTGGGAAAGCTCATCCACCGCTGCAGCTTGGCCAGCTTTGAGCTGGAAGGGAGGAATCGGAGGGAAGGTGTGAAATCCTGCCTTGGTTCTTCCCCTGAGCACCCTGACAAGTTCTTTCTGTGCTCTTTAACCCTGTCTCCTCCTTTTCCAGCCCCTGGTGTCGCGAGGCACAGCCAGGATGGAGCTGTCACAGCACAGGATGGCTCCTGCTGCACTGCCAGTCCCACCCCAGCTGGGGCCTGCTCAAGGTACTGCAACAGCAGGGATTTTTCTTTTAGGCACATTTTAAACTTCAGCATCTGCTGCAGCGTTTTCCAGATGTTCTAATCTCCATCTCCATGCCCTGTGCATTATTCCAGTGGAGAAGATCCTTCGGAAACTCCTCCAGATTAGATTACTGTGCCCCGTTTAAGAACTTTTTAATCCCCCTCTTCCCAGACACTGTGAAATAACTCCTGGGTCGGTGCCACAGGTACCAGGGTGAAAACCTGGCCTGAGGAGTTTTCCAGGTTCCTTAGAGCACGGAGGAGGTGGGATCATCCTTTGTGTGACGCTGAAATGGATCAGGAGACAAATTCTTTCTGGTCACGCAGCAAGCAGCACACAAGGACCTGAACTGTGCTCGGGGTCTCTCAGAACAAAGGCTGGTGACAAACTGGAGGCTTTTGAAGCTCAATCTCTACTTTTACTGATCAAAGACTTCCAATAAAGCTCTACCAGAGGAGCTGAATCAGGAGAGCTGAGCAGCACAGGCACACTGCCAAGCAGGGAGGGATAGACCTTAAGGAATTCTGACAGGCAATAAAAGCCCTGCTTTCCTGAGCAGTCAGATCCCTGGGGGGAATTAAACTGTGCTGGATATTGGTGCAAACAGTCATTTCTGCACGAGCTGCATCCCGAGGCTTGGATCAAAGCAAACCAAGCCACCTCTGCAGGGGTCATGGACTCAGCTCATTGATTTATTCACAAGGTTTAGGACCTGATATTACTTATTTTGTGTGAAACGTGCAGAACAGAGACTGTGGGAAAACCAGACAGGAAAACCTTCCTGCATTTATCTGACAGGACTCTGTTTACTCCTTGGATAGTGCCAGGCTTTCTCTCCTTCTGTTCTGTGTGGAAGTCTCCCTAAATATCAAATACATTTTAAAAATTTCAGTTCTAAGTCCACAACTGCATAGTCATTATTTAAGGTCACCCAACATCCATTTCTTTCTATTTCCGTAACACAGCCCTTTTAAAAAATCACTAATTAATGTATCCCTCAATAATAAAAAAATAAAAAAATAAATATAAATGATAAATAAACGATGCCCTGACTCCCTGACTCGGCCCTGCCAGCCTGGTTAGCAGCACCAAATCTCCCCCAGGCCTCATCTTTTCCCTGCCTCCTCCTGTCCTGGATCTCCCAATTAGGGATAAGAGCAGTGGAAGGGATCCAGCCCCCCAGTGCAATCAGACTGTCACCCAAAGTGCTACGACAGGGCCATAAAGGAGCTCCTCTGGAATTCTTCTTCCCAAGGGAGCCTGTTGATAAAAACAGCGACTGTTTCCATTTATTTCTCCGTGTCCATTCACAGGAGCTCACACACTCAGAGATTTGATTCGAACAGAAGGGATTCATTGTCATTCCCTGGAAAAGAATCTCAAAACCCACCAAGAACAGGAAAATGGTTATTGTTTAATCAGACATTTCCAGGAAGATCATTCTCACAGATCATTTCTCACACGGGGAAAAGGCATTTCCTCAGCCCTTCCCCTTCCCGCAGCTCCATGACTGGGGAGGGCTGAGGAGCAGGCAGGGAAGGGAATCAGGCTGCTGGGGAGGAGAATTGCTCTCCCTTCTTTCAGGTAGAGCCAGAGAGCAGAGAGTGCAGGGAAAGGCATGGATTTCTTATCATGGATTCCTCACCCAGGGAATCCAAGGCAGGTTGGATGGGGCTTGGAGCAGCCTGGGACAGTGGAAGGTGTCCCTGCCACGGCAGGGGGTGGGAAGAGGGGGGTTTTAAGGTCCTTCCCCACCCAAACTGGTCTGGGATTCTGGATTCTCCCACATCAGCAGCTCTCTGTGACCCAGCAGCTCCTGGGGAGCAGCTGAGGTGTGGGCAGTGAGAGCCATGGGAAGAGGATGGGGAGTGAGAGCTTCCAGAGGAGGAACAAACAGGGAAAAACGGACAAAGCGGGAGCCCAGGTGGTGTGGGTGGAGCTGCACAGCACCCTTGGGAGAGCACCCCTGGCAGCTCCTGGGTGTCTGGCCAGGCTCTGCCTCCCCAGTGAAGCCATTCACAGAAGGACCCCCAGCCCATCTGCAGGACCTTGGTGACACCAACCCCCCGAGGCAACAAGCGCTGGGTTCTGGAGCAGGGCACAAACGCAGCAGGGCACTGGGAACAGTGGGACAACAGCCTGGGCTGACTGTGGGACAGAGTGGCTTTGCCAGCAGATGTGATGTCCCCAGAAAGCAGCGAGCCTAAAGCTCTTTGTGATGTCACCCTCTCACCTGGCCAAGTTCCTGGTGCAAACCTTTCTAGAGATTTCTCCCTGTGAGGCCCACAGAGGGCACATTCCTGTCCCCTCTCTCAGCTGGACCAATCTTTTGGAAGTCACCATGGGCCAGGACAAGGCTGGCTGGGGCTCTCTGAAGGAATTTTGTGAGGGACCAGCGAAGGCCAAGACCAAGGCCCAGAGGAGCCTCCTGCCCTGGTGGGATGGGTGCTCTGCACACCCCCAGCCTTTCCCACTCTGCAGCGGGAGAAAGGCTGTGGGAACAGGCACTGGGAAAAGGACAAGGGCAGGAGGCTTGGACATCCCCCATACAGCAAACAGGGCCAGACTGTGCCCTTACTTTGGTCTGAGAGGCTGGGAAAGGTGGGAGCTCCTGATGTCCCTGTCACCAGATTAATTCATTCTGCCACGTTTGCCATCTCATCTGTGGAAATCATTCCGGTATAAATGGCTTGGAATTCCCCAATGAATAAAGAAATGAAAAATGAAGCACCAGGTCCTTCCACACAGGAGGATGGGGGTCACCCAGCCCCTTCCAAATTCTGCCTCATCTCAAGCAGAATTCCATCTTGCTCTGAGCCCCCGTCAAGCTTTGCTCCTGTCTCTCCCCAGCACTCCCAGTCACTCACATGTCTTGAGCCGACTTTCATTAAATTGAGATTAAAAGGACTTTCTCCACAGACAAAATCATAAAATGGAAAATGTCTCATTTCAGCTTTCCCCTCCAAATCCGAGCCTTGCCATTCAAGGGCGCCCAGCACTAATAACTTCCCTGCTGAAGCAGCTCCTTCTGTTTGATTCCTTTCAAACACACGACAGAGGCTCCAAATCCCAGAGCGGTGGCACAGGACTCGTCCTCAGGCACAGATTTACAGCCACACGTGCTCAGACCCCAGGGAAGGGCTGGGGCTGGCTCAGAGGTTGGATTTTGGGAAAGGTTCTTTTCCCCCAGAGGGTGCTGGGCACTGCCCAGGCTCCCCAGGGAATGGGCACGGCCCCGAGGCTGCCAGAGCTCCAGGAGTTCCCAGGGATGCCCAGGATGGGGTTGTTGGGGGGTCTGTGCAGGGCCAGGGGCTGGATCCATGATCCCTATGGGTTCCTTCCCACTCGGGACATTCAATTATCCTATAATTTAGTTTGTGAGACTCCACTGCACCCTGAAAACAAAGGACATGAACATCTCTGCTCTGGTCTCACACTTTTCCCTGGCAGGGATTTGCTGTGAACTCAGACTGCCCATGTCTGAAAAACAGAGATGAGTCAAAAGCATCTAAAAGCTTTATCTTCAAAAATCTGGAAAGTGGTGGTTCCAGTGAAATTCTGCCAGAAAGGAAAGGGAGCTTTTCAACAGAATGGATGGAGCTGCATTTAGAGCTCGTTGGAATGGAGGGTGTCTGCATGCCTGGGTTTGTGTGAAGTTCAAAACTCGAAATAATTGATAAGAAAAATAAAAGTGGAGCAAAATTTCAGATTTAATGCAACCAAACATCCTCATCAACTCTACATTTCCGAGCTGCAGTTTTGGAAACTTCTCAGGCTTTTTGCTGAAATGCATTTGCAAACCCAAATAGAAATGATGCGTTTTGGAAAAGCAGAATGTAGAAAGCGAACAAGGCAGAGGAAAAGGGACAATGAGCAGTGCTGTGTCCTCAGGTCACACCAAAGTTGTGACTCATTCCTTGCTCATTTGTTTAGATTTCAACACTAATTGTTATTAGTTCCTAATTCATCAGCATCCCTGGGCTTGGCAGGAGCGTAAAATGACAAATATAGAAATTTCCTGTGAACACACAAAACCAGAAGAGATGGGAACAAAGCAGAAAATCAGAAGATCCCACTTTGATTGCTCCCAGATTTATCCCTAAATTTTTCTGCTGGAGAAAGTGCTCTTTGCTGCAGCTTCAGGGGTGGCTTTGCTGCATCCCTCTGCTCCCTCAAAGTCACACAGGAGACAAACTTCTCCAGCACTGCTCACATTTTGCAAGCCACGCCAGCACATTAAGGTTATTCTATTTTATTTGTTTGAATTTATTTTCCCTGTGAGTCACCAGGCAGCCTTAAAGTCACTGCAGGACTTAAAGCAATGAAAAGCCTTCAACCAAATTCCCTTTAAAATGAGACCTGGGCCATGTTCTGGCTCTGCTTCAAATTACACTTCCAAAGTGCGAGCCATGTTCCTGAAGGCAAATGGAAACACTTCCATCCCCTCCAAAAGCCCTGGGCACCATCCCAGCCCCTGAACTTGGCAGTGCCAATGCCATCAGCACCCCCCACCAGGGCTGGCACTCCTGGCACAAAACACTGGCAAAAGTTTTGTTTAATTAAAAAGCTGCATTCAGGTGCGAAAGGAGCTGCTCCTCCGAGGCCCTGGAGCTGGAAACGCCTCTCAGCTCTTCACTGGTTTAACTGGAGGCTGCTCACTGATCTCCCCTGGAAGGGAGCCCTGCCAAGCACAGTTATCCACATCCTGCTGGAGCAGGGATAAATCCTGCCTGGAGCTCACATCTTCCTCACTGCCATGGACAGCTCAGACAGGCTGGGGTTCTCCTGCTCCTCCCTGGAATTTCGGGGTGTTCCAAGCCTTCTGTCTGAGGGTACAGACTCCTTCCACCACCTAATGGTTCTCCTGGGTTTTTAATGGGGAGTTTCTTGCTGAAAGCACCAGGACAGAGTAGCTGAGTTTCTGTTTCCAGCCCAGCTCAGAGCCCAGGGAGCTGCTGGGAAACAAAGGCTGAGGTGTGATGTCCCCAAAGCTGCCCCAACCCGGGGAGCACAGCACAGGCACGACACACACAGCCCCTGTACCAGTGTTCAGGGATAATGGGGCTTTGTGTGTGCTCAGCAGGCATTTAATAACTCACCTTGTTCTCATTTGCTCTCTGCTGTCTGTCATGGTTTGGGTGCTTTTAAACGTCTGCAGAGCTATTTAGAATTACTCATCCTTCTGCAGCATGAAATGAGAATCTGAGCTCCAACTGCTGGGACAGAGCTTGTCACTGATGGGTTTCATCTCCTCTAATTACTGCTGAGACAGATGTCTCCAGCACAGAGCCGTGACTCAGCTTCCCAGGGACCCACACTCCCATGCTCCAGAAAAAAACAGGAGGAAAAAACTTCTCTTTGTACTTTGAACTGCCAGAGGGCAGGGATAGGTGGGATTTTGGGAAGGAATTGTCCCCTGAGCGGGTGGGCAGGCCCTGGCACAGGGTGCCCAGAGCAGCTGGGGCTGCCCCTGGATCCCTGGCAGTGCCCAAGGCCAGGCTGGACATTGGGGCTGGGAGCAGCCTGGGACAGTGGGAGGTGTCCCTGCCCTGGCAGGGGTGGAATGGGATGGGCTTTAAGGCCCTTCAAACCCAAAGCACTCCAGGATTCCATGAGGGTGTTTGGGGTGCTGTGCTGCCTAAACCCCAGCCTTTGTCCTGAGCTTTGTTCTGCCCAGGAGTCCAAGCCCAGCCTGGCTTCAGCGAGGTCCCAGCAGCAATCCCATGGACAAGGCTCTGCCCAGTCAGGGCCGACCCACCAGGCACCAGCAACTCCCTCTCCTTGAAAACACGATCTGGAAATTCCTCTTCATCCTCACCAGTCCCAGACAAAGACACCAGAGCAGAACACAAGCACAGGCACTGCGCTGCTGGAGCTTGTCCAGTCTGCCCACTGCTGGGATTTACTGGGAGCACTGGGAGGACACACACAGGCTGAACTGTGGACGCTGCCCACCAGACTCACACAACCACAGCAGCAGTGAACTCTACGTGGTGGCAATCAGCCTCACAGCAGCTGATTGAACTTCCCCTCAGCTCCACACATGCAGGACAGAGGCAGGATTCCACTCCACCTGCCTTAAAAGCAGATTTTGCTGGGTCCCACATGTGCTGCTCAAAGCACAACAATCCTTGGTGCTGCCAATGGCATCGTGTGACGGTGGCAGAGGGACTTGGGCCTAGTCCCAGACCTGTAAAATCCCTTCAAATGAACTAATAGCAGATGTCAAACAAATGGGGGATTCAAAGGCAGCATTTAATTTCTTCATTGTCAGGGGTCACAGCCCACATCATCTGCAATCCATAATTAAGGGGTGTTCAACTCCCTCCAAAAGGCAGCAGCAATTACTCAGGACAATGAAACTGTAGTTGCTGTTTTTCTCAAAAGTGCTTTGCTTTGCCCAAACCCCATTGTTGTATCTCATTTTCACACCGGTCGTGTTTCCCCTTTTCTGCATTTTCTAAATGAAAACCAAACCTCAGAGTTTTCACACCCCGAAAAAGGAAAAGAAAGCTGAAAACAATTCTTTTTCTCATTTTCCCTTCCTGTTCTGGAAATAAAGCATTTTAAACAGCCAGAGGGCAGGGCTGGATGGGATATCAGGAAGGAATTGTTCCCTGGGAGGGTGGGCAGGCCCTGGCACAGGGTGCCCAGAGCAGCTGGGGCTGCCCCTGGATCCCTGGCAGTGCCCAAGGCCAGGCTGGACATTGGGGCTGGGAGCAGCCTGGGACAGTGGGAGGTGTCCCTGCCCATGGCAGGGGTGGCACTGGGTGGGCTTTGAGGGCCCTTCCAACCCAAACCTCTCCTTCCACTTGGATCCCTCCCACCCCCCCAGACAGCCCAGCAGTGGGGCCAGACACAGAGAGAGATTTCCAGAGAGGTGAGATGGGTATTACAGAGCTCATCCTCACGTGGGATTGCTTAGGAAGAGCTGAGGTTTGGCACCCCCACCCTCCTGGGTCTCTGCCTTCACCCCTGTGAGCACCCGGTGGAAGAGGCATTTTTTAGGCCTAAGGCAATGCCTATCAAAATCAATACCAAATTCCTACAAACCTCACCAGACACTGAATAAGGACTAAAATATTCAGTCACCAGCGAGAAGCTCAAGCTGTCGTTAAGTCCTTATTAAGCAGAATAAATGGATTAATCAAAAAAAAAAATTAAAATTAAAAGCTTTTGTCTTTGCAGGCTGGAGACAGCCAGAGTGTGAGTGAGGATGTGAGGCCTGTCCTGTGCAGGACCATCCCGGGGGCAGGTGGGAGCAGGAGAGTCAAATTCCTCCGAAAACAGAGATTTGTTGGAACAAGTTTTAAGCCAGGCTCATCTGGTTTGCCTTGGCTGTGCACAGGAAAGGCCCCTGGTCCCTGAGGGTCTCCCTGCTGTGGAGGGAGAGGGATGGGCACAGCTGGAGCTGCACCCAGGGGAGCACTCAGCTCCCCCCTTCACTAATTAGGTTAATTAAGACTAAACAGCTAATTTCTACACAATTCTGTTTCAACAGATGCCACGGCAGAGACTCTGCCTGCCATAAACCCAGGGAACTGAGCTGTGAGTGCAGGCCCAGGGCTGTCCCACCCCTGGTAGAACCTGCAGGTACAACCCCAAACTGCACAGACACAGTCATAGTGACAGCCACACTGTCACAGCCACACTGTCACAGCCACACTGTCACACTGTCACAGCCACTGCTGGCCAAACAATCACAGCTTTCTGAGCTCATCTACACCATCAAATCAAATCTATAAACCAGCAGGAAACCTGCAGAGAAACACGGGAAGAAAACATGGTTGAAAACTCAAGCGGTGACTCACTCGAGGAGTGCAAGGACTGGTGAGAACTGGGATGATGAGAGGATTAAAAAACAGAATAACGAGCCCCAAGTCTCAGAGGTTGAGCTGTTAATCCATGACTCACATGACTGGGGGGTGCCCGCAGGCAGCACCCACTGACACCCCTGAGAAGGGCAGGTCCAGGGACCACTGGGCACTTCTTGAGACTCTCCACGGCAAGAGCCACCAAAATGAAGGAGAAATCAAAAATCCAGAGCTGGGCAGATCAAATCTGGCAGTCTCTGATCAGCCCCATGTGATTTCACTCTGACTCTTAAATCTGTTGGCTTCAGCCCAAGGTAAAAAGACACATTCAAAGGAAAGGCACATTCTTACAGAGCTCTGCTCTGCCATCTGCAAATCATTATTCCTCCTTCATAAAAATAACTAAGTGCAAACGGCTACAAGAGGAGGAAGAAATTCCTTAGCTCCCTCCAACAGGAATTTTTACCAGCAGCCAAAAGGAGGAGAAAAGACCTGGGTGCAGCGTGTTCACTTCCAAAGCTGAGGGGAAAGGGGAGCAAAAAAGGAACAGAAAAAGTCTGCATGAGTACAACACACCCCAAACCTCCCCAGAGCAGCGACTGAACTGACAGAAGAGAGCAGTGCATCAGATACTGGGGAGAAATCCTTCCCTGGGAGGGTGGGCAGGCCCTGGCACAGGGTGCCCAGAGCAGCTGGGGCTGCCCCTGGATCCCTGGCAGTGCCCAAGGCCAGGCTGGACATTGGGGCTGGGAGCAGCCTGGGACAGTGGGAGGTGTCCCTGCCCAAACCAGGTGGTTTTTAAGGGCCCTTCCAACCCAAACCATTCTGGGATTCTCTGGCTGCTGACACAGCTCCATCCACACCAGACAGAAAGAGCCAGCAAGGAACCAGCTCGAGGGGTGTCTGACCCGCAGCCAGTGCTCAGGCTGGCAGGACAATTTGTGTCTTTGGCTTCATCCTGTCCTGGGAATGAGGGGATGAAGCCTGGCCCAGAGAAAGCAGCTGTTCAGCTGCTATCTCATGATCTTTTAGACAATTTTTTTCCCTTTCCAATGTGAGTCATGAGCCTGGAACAAGTGAGATTGTAAAATTAAAACAGTTATCAGCTCTCCATCACTGGAACCATAAAACCCCTTTCCTCTCCAGTGACAATTAACAAGGAGCAAGAGCAGATAAACTGGAGCTGGCTGTTTCCATCCCTACCTAATCTGCAGATAACTATTTCCTTAACCCTCCCAGAGCTGCTGCTCCCTGTCTGCAGCACGGTCTCTGCAGATGAGGCTGTCTCCACAAAAAGGATAAGGATGTACGGGTAAAAAGCAGATAAAGAGATGGGGGAAATGCTAAAAAAAGAGGCAAAAATCTCCAGAGCTGTTGGTGAGAAGCAGCACAGGAGGGGGGATGAGAGGGAACAGATGAACTCCTGGAGCTGGGATTATGAAGGTGCCATGCACAGCCTGAGTTCCTGGGGCCTCTTCCTGGGAGTCTGTGGGAACATGGAATTAGCAGCAGCTACAGCAAGGGGGGGTTGAAGATTAAATCTCAGCTCCACGTTTGGCTCACTTGGCTGTGCACGGCCCTGCTGGGCTGAAGGGTTCGTTGTCACAGCTTGGGTACCTTAAAAGTCCTAGAATGGTTTGGGTGGGAAGGGACCTCAAGGATCATCTCATCCCACCCCTGCCATGGGCAGGGACACCTTCCACTGTCCCAGCATGATCCAAGCCTGGCCTTGGGCACTGCCAGGGATCCAGGGGCAGTCACAGCTGCTCTGGGAATTCCATCCCAGCCCCTGCCCACCCTCACAAGGAATGATTTCTTCCCAATATCCAATCTACACCTACTCCCTTTCAGTTTGACCCCATTCCCCTTGTCCTGTCCCTCCAGTTCCTGATGCAGGGTCCCTCTCTGCCTTCCCTGGAGCCCCTCCAGGCCCTGGGAGGGGCTGTGAGGTTGTGCTCCACACAACCTCCTCTTTCCCAGGCTGCACAGCCCCAATTGCCTCAGCCTGTATCCATAGGGAAGATGCTCTAATTCCCTTATTAGCTTTGTGGCCTCCTCTGAACTCGCTCCAGCCTTCAGCCAACCCGCACCTTGTGATGAGCAGGGGCGTGCCACGGATGAGACAGAGCCCAGGCGAGGACTGTGCTGATTCCCTGTGCAATTCCACGTGTCTGCCCTCAGAAAGCCCAGCACTGGAAACACCCACCTGTCCTGTGGGAATACAGAAGCCACTGGCCTGCCTGGAGCAGTGGCCCTGATCCCAACTGAGCCCAGCTCCTGAGCGTCCCCTTCCCCAGCGGGGGTGTCACAGGAGACAGTGACAGTGTCCATACCTGTGCCCTGCTGTCCCTCACCCCTGAGCCTGACAGCTCAGCAGAGAAGCCTTGGTCACCTATGACTTCCACTCATAAATCCATGTGGGCTCTTCCTCGTGGCCTTTTTGACCTTCAGATACCTGGAAATGGCTCCCAGGATCAGTTGCTCCATCCCGTCCTAGGGATGGAATTGAGGCTGACTGGCTGTAATTCCGATTCTCTTTCCCACCCTTCTGGGACACAGGGGTGACATTTGCTCTCTTCCAGTCCTCAGGAACCTTTCCCAGTTGCCAGGAGCTTTCCAAGACACTTGAGTGGCCTCTGGATGCCATGAGACAGCTCCCTCAGCATCCCTGGGGGCCCAGGGGTTTGTGTGTGTCCAGTTCATTTATGTTCCCTAACGCAACCCTCCTGCACATCTTGTTTACTCCAGGGCCAACACGACTCCTCCAAGTCATCCTTGCTCCAGACCTTCCTTCTGGTCCTGGGGACCTGGGGGTTCTCCAGGACCAGCCTGACCAAGATGAAGGTGGCATTGGGGACCTGACCCTTCTCCAGCTGCCCAGCCCCATCCAGCAGCAGCCCCACACTTTTCCTGGTCCTCCTCCACCTCAGAATGACCCGCAGCAGGTTTTGGTGTTGCCCTCCACGTCTTCCACCAGATTCAACTCCAGGTGGGCTTTGGCTTTCCCAATCCCACCCTCACACGCCTGGAGAGTGTCTGGATTCCCTCTGAGTGATCTGGATCTGCTTTTACCCTTGAAATGGTTTTTTTATGTGTCAGGAGCTCCTTCTTCACCCACACAGACTCCTGTGACCTTTGCTTGATTTCCTGCATGTCCCAATGCGCCATGGGCACATGATCCTGGAAAATCAGCCCATCCACCTGGGCCTCACTGCAGTTTGTGTTCTTTATTTTAAAGAAAGGCCAATCTAAAGTAACTCAGAGCATGTCCCAGCCCTCTTGGATCTCCTCCCTGAGCTGAGAAGTCCCAGCAAGCTCTACCAAAGCTGCACTTAGATATCACACTGCTAAACTACTACAGATCAGACACCACAGAGAGATGATTTGGGCTTTGTTTTTCTTGAGCATAAAAGTGCTGGAAGCAATTTTTCCTCTCTTTTATCCAACCCTGAAGCATATTATTGAGCTCTCTGGATTCCATTAAGGCATCAAAGCTGTGTTCCACACCATGGTTCTTTCAAAAAAAAAAAAAAAATAATAATTCCAAACTCCAAAGTCTGCTTTCAGCTGGAACTGTCAAAATATTTTCCTGACGCAGCGCAGGTACACACTGAGGACTGCCAGTCATCCCAGATATCTTCCCTGGAAAGGACCACTTTACCTTCCTGCTCACTAAGCTTTTCATTCATTCTGTGGGCACACTTCATCCCACGTTTCCACATGAGGTAGGTAAACAAGCTGTGATTTGCACAGGACGCCCACGGGACGAGTGTGAGAGACAACACAGCAGACGCGTCACTGCTGCTCCCACGGAGACACCAGGAGAGGGATAAACGCAGGGCAGCAGGGCTGTGGCTGCTCAGCAGCTGTCGGGACAGCGGTGAAGTCTCTGCTGGACCCCTCTGAGCCTCACAAGGGCTGGTTTCGTTCGATTTAGTGGGCACCAGCAGCCTCTCCTGTTCGGCTGTCTCTGCTCTGATCTCACCTTCCTGCTTCCATCTTTCCCCTCCTGCTGGCTGCTCCCACATGGGGCTCTCTTTCCCCTGCCCCGCCACCCCAAACACTCCCAGATGAGCAGACCCAAGCGATCAGAAGGGCGTTTGATACACCAGCCCAGCTCTTGGGAACTGCTGGCAATTCCGCATCCTCCAAGAGCTTCTTTTGCCTTTCAGATGAGGACTCAGGGTCACACTGAGACCCCTTGTGACCAGTTCCATCCCTTTGACAGTTTTTATATGAAAAAAGGGTTGAATTGTGGCATCTTGGCCTCCTCAAGATGCACCCGAAACCAGGCAACCTGAGCCCAGCTCAGTGACAAAGTGTCAGGGTGATGAAAGCCCTTTAAGAGAGGAGCTGTTCCCAGCAGGAGCAGCCGCGTTCACCAGGCTGGCAGCAGGGTCACGGAATCACAGAGCCCCTGAGTGGTTTGGGACGGAAGGGACCCTAAAGCTCACCCAGTGCTCACCCTGCCATGGGCAGGGACTGTCCGACACCTTCCGGCAGAGATGGGAAGGGGCAATCCCGGTGCAGGGCCAGGCCAGCAGGCGCCGCGTCACCTCGCAGAGAAGAACTTCCTCCCCCTCCCCAAGTGCTTCAGCCCAAAGGGAAGGGGGGGCCAGGTACCCCGTGCCCACCCTGCTGGCTGCAGGCACACTCCTGGATCCACTCCGGCTCCGAGGGCACAGCGGGATCACAGCGGGATCACAGCGGGATCACGATGGGATCACTGTGGGATCACTGTGGGATCACAGCGGGATCACGATGGGATCACAGCTGGATCACAATGGGATCACTACGGGATCACTATGGGATCACAGCAGGATCACAACAGGATCACAGCGGGATCACTATGGGATCACTACGGGATCACTGTGGGATCACTACGGGATCACTATGGGATCACAATGAGACCACTACAGGATCGCAGTGGGATCACAGCGGGATCACAACAGGATCACAATGGGATCACGATGGGATCACTATAGGATCACTATGGGATCACTACGGGATCACTATGGGATCACAACAGGATGATGATGGGATCACTATGGGATCACAGCAGGATCACTAGGGGATCACAAGGGGATCACTATGGGATCACGATGGGATCACGATGGGATCACTATAGGATCACAATGGGATCACAGCAGGATCACTACAGGATCACAATGGGATCACTATGGGATTGCTATGGGATCACTATGGGATCACAACAGGATCACTATGGGATCACAAGGGGATCACAACAGGATCACAGCAGGATCACGATGGGATCACTATAGGATCACTATGGGATCACAGCAGGATCACAGCGGGATCACTACGGGATCACAGCGGGATCACAGGGGGATCACAGCGGGATCACAGCGGGATCATGGGATCACAGCGGGGTCACTGTGGGATCACAGCGGGATCACTATGGGATCACAGCGGGATCACAACAGGATCACTAAGGGATCACTATGGGATCACAACGGGATCACAATGGGATCACAATGGGATCACTACGGGATCACTATGGGATCACTACAGGATCACTATGGGATCGCAGCGGGATCACGATGGGATCACAATGGGATCACAATGGGATCACAACAGGATCACTATGGGATCACAAGGGGATCACTATGGGATCACTATGGGATCACTGTGGGATCACAGGGGGATCACAGGGGGATCACTATGGGATCACTATGGGATCACAACGGGATCACTATGGGATCACAATGGGATCACAGCGGGATCACAACAGGATCACAACAGAATCACAGCGGGATCACTATGGGATCACAACGGGATCACTATGGGATCACTACGGGATCACTGTGGGATCACAGGGGGATCACTATGGGATCACTACGGGATCACTGTGAGATCACGATGGGATCACTATGGGATCACAAGGAGATCACTATGGGATTGCTCTGGGATCACTATGGGATCACAGCAGGATCACTATGGGATTGCTCTGGGATCACAATGGGATCACAATGGGATTGCTATGGGATCACAATGGGATCACAATGGGATCACAACAGGATCGCTATGGGATCACTATGGGATCACAACGGTTGGCTGCCCAAACCCAAACACTGCATTGTGCTCTCCAAACAAACGCCCTGGAGCCAATCCCCCGATGCCTCTTTCACAAACAGAGCTGCTTAATTAGCCCAGGATGAGTGATCGCATAATTAATGGGCAGCCCCTGGAGCAGCACCGGGCTGTGCACGGGCCCAGCGCAGGCTCCCAGCCACGCCAGCACCCTGCAAAGTCACGTCAGTCACGAAATCTCCAGGGTCTGATCTTCAGGGCGTTGAGTTTTTACCTTGTTGCTTGCCCTGCCAAGGCTTCCCAGCTGCTTGAAGAGCAGCTCAAGCCTATTTTGTCATATTTAAGACTTTTCTGGTTCTGTTGGGGAAGATGAAACAGGAAAGCCTTGGAAATATGATTGCCTGACAAAAGATTTTGGGAATATGAAAACTACAGGCAACATCGAAATTAAAGCCACTTTTGAAATACCAGGTCTTAGTTACTGAACAACTAGAAAACAATGGTATGGCCGACTGAAGTAATCCCCTCTTGATGGAACAATACCCTCTGCTTGCAAACAGGTCCAAGGGTCAGAGCAGACCCTACTAGCTCAGCAGAAGGGGTCCAAAGAGTAGTTTTTAGAAGTTAAGATGTAACACTCTATGGTAATATAAGAACTCTTATAGGCTGTATGTAAATGCTATAGGATTTGTATCTTGTATTAGATTGGTTAGTGACAATTAGAATATTCAGTGCAGAAGATGATTTATTGTATTGTAACCAGGACTTCAGACATTCTCATTCTCTCATTCTCATTCTCATTCTCACTTCTATTCATTCCTCTCTTCCACTTCTACTCTTGCTCCTACTCTCTCTCTCTCTCTCTCTCACCCGTTCACTCTCTTGCTCTCTTGGGCCTGCTCAGAGCTGAGTCTACCAGCTCTGAGCAGTGCCCCTATACCCACGCCCTTTACAATAAACCGGCTGTGTCCCAAGACCTGCCTATAGAGATCTCTCGTCTCCATCCGTCACCGTCTACGTCCGGCCGTCCCGACTGGACTCCAGAACCCCCGTAACCTACAGGTTCAAAAGCGTGGCACTTTGTGATGTGGTTCAGCAGTTCAGGTTGGACTTAAACACTGGAAGTCTTTTCCAACCTTAATGATTCAGTGATTTCCTTTGATATCAGTTTGATAATGGCATGAATATTCAAAAGTAGATGGCAAACAGGCCAAAATACCCCCACAAGCTGCTCCCACCACTGCCCAGCCAGGGCTGTGATGTGTTTTGGTGCAGCACTGCCTACTGAGTCCTTCAAAAAATCCTCATTTTCAACAAACCTCAAAGCTCAGACTCATGAAAATACACTCAAGGTCCTCACGAAGCTGTTCCTTTATCTCTCAAACTCACCAAATCTGGATATTCTGAGATTCCATGACCATCAGCTCAGGGTACCACGTGACTTTTATTCTTGGAATTAGTGGCAATTCACTGGGAGCTGGATTTGCAGAGTATTGTGGCCAAATATATTCCCTGCTGCATAAAAAGGCACAGAAAAAGACTCCTGATTCCCATTTTAAAGATGGGGAACCAAAGTACAAAATAGTTGTTCAGAATTCCAGAAGGAACCTGCAACAGCCAGGCCACGACTCCAGTGCTGGTTTGTGCAAAGGACTGACCTTTCCAGTGCCCTGGAAACAGGTGAAATATTACATTTGCTACAGAGAATAAGTGAGGATGGGAAGAATTCAGGGGGAAAAAAGGAAAAAAATCTTGCTCTTTGCTTATTTATAGCCCCAATCTGTGCTGCTGAAGACTCTGTGCCTGCTCACACCCAGGAGACTGCACAGAACCACGGCCAGATGGGCAAATTCCCTACAAAAGGCTCAGAGGGGACGTGGAAATGGATCTTTTTTCCTGATCAGGAAGCTCAAACTGACAACATTCACTTTGCAGAAAAGTCATTTTGCAGCTTTGAGCCCTGCTTTGCAGCGAAGATGGTGAAATTCATGAAATCCCTGGAATGAATGCAAGCCTGGACCAGGCCAGGATGTTAAACCTGAATCTCATCAGGCAGGAGAAAAGGCTGGGGTTCAATTCATGCTCTGAACTTATCCCAGCTGCGAGCAGGAGGGAAATGGGGAAACAATAAGTTATGCTGCTTCAGCATTTCTGCCTTCAGGCTCCCAAATTCAGCAGTTTCAGCTGGTGTAAGGCTTGGTCCATGGAATCTTCATCCTCAAAGAAATTCATGGCATTTAAATTAATCATTAATGCTGCCACAGTTTCCTTCTCCCCAAAAACAAAGCAGCCCTGACTTTCACAAGGAAGTTAATCCACATAATAATATCTATAATAACATTTCTACCCAATATATAAGCACTGATGTATAATCCTGCTGGTGCAGGGCTGCTCAGTCCCTCCTGGGTGGGAGCATCCCCAGCATCCCAAAGGTTCCCCGCACGCAGGAATTCAATTAAGGCACTGAAAAGCAGCTCCTCGTAGCGCTGTGCCCAGACAGGCACAGCAACTCCTGCCCACAATTAACCAGGCTGAGAAAACAAAATGAAAGCTGAGAGCAGCCCTCATTCTCTATTGACTAAAATTCATACTCTGCTTTCAGATAAAGGCCACTGTCAATCTCCCCCCGTGTCGGAGCCACTGGGAGGGGACCGAGGGTAGGAAATGCTGGAGCTGCTTTTCAAACCAGGGGAAGCTTCAAAGTGACAAGAGAGAGGAACAGAAAGGCTGTGGGAAGCAGAGTGGTGGGAGGTTACAGAGGCCCTGAGGAAAAATGGGATTATCTCAACAGCTTTGAGGACAAACACCTTCCTTGTGATGGGCGACGCCAGGAAATTGTTCCCTTGCTTTTCCAAACCCCTGCTCTTCAGCCATTGAAATTCTCTTTACTGTCCTGCTTGTCATGTTGTCCTCTTCTCCAGTCATTCTGACTTCAGTCCAGACTTGGGAAACACATTCCTGGTGACAGGGAGAGGACTGTGGTCCCCCGCTGCCACTGCTGGGACAAACCCTGTCCTGTCCTCTCCTCTTTTAGCTGCCTGCACTTAAAACTCATCAACTGTGATATTAAGAGAAAAGGTAAAGCAGAGACAGGGCTTATTCACTGATCTTGCTGCTTCACTTATGAGACATCACCAGAGCCAAGGCTGCTCATCAAAATGTCCTTTTATTGCAGTGACTTTTATAATGTGAAATGTTGACTATAATCACATTTATAATGTGAAATGTTGATTATAATCACATTTATAATGTGAGATGTTGAGTTAAACATTTCACCCAGATCACAAAACTGATTTTATTTGGTGCTTCCAAGCAGTGTTAAAGTCTGGTGGGCCCCTCCTTCCTTTTCTCAGTCTTGCTGATAACTGAGTGTCCTGGAGAGCCTGGAAGTGAACTCCTCCCCTGGGCTGTGCTCCAAGAATCCAGAGCTTCTGCTACCCCTGACAAATTCCCACTTTAAATTGTTTGAATTCATGGAATCTCAGAGTGGTTTGGGCTGGAAGGGACCTTAAAGCCCATCCAGTGCCACCCCTGCCATGGGCAGGGACACCTCCCACTGTCCCAGGCTGCTCCAAGCCCCATCCAGCCTGGCCTGGGACACACCCACATCCTTCTCCAGGCTGAACACCCCCAGCTCTCCCAGCCTCTCCTCCCAGCAGAGCTGCTCCATCCCTCGGATCACCCTGGAGCCTCCTCTGGGCTCCTCCAGCAGCTCCAGCTCCTCCCTGTGCTGGGCCAGGGCTGGGGCAGCTCTGCAGGTGGGGTCTCACCTGAGCACAGGGGCACAATCCCCCTCCTCAATCTGCTGCAGACAGCAAACACAGTTCAGTTTGTAATTAAACTCTGAAGCATCCACAATTTTCCAAGCTCGTACTTTGAACACATAAATCCACTGCCACGTGGAATTTCATCCAAATTTACAGAACTGCACGGACACGGCTGTTCCCAGAAAATCCCAGCTCGGACAGCAGCTCCCCCTCACCACACTGGGGCAGGGTCACTGCCATGTCCTTGGCAGGCCCCACACTCAGCTATCCCAGATTTATGATGGGATTTATTATGGGATGCATGGATTTGTGCCTGCCATGCTCCACAGGGATTCCTCCAGGCTCCTTCCATGCCCTCAACACACCAAGGACTCATTCAGCCTTGTTTCCTGGCCACTTTGCAGGGAAAGTTTGCCCTGAAAGAGCTGCATCAGGGGTAGAAATTCAGGCACAGGGGTGTGGTGAAACAGCTGTGGTACCCCCCAGCCAACAGCTTTCCTTCTTGAACAGCCAGCCCAGGGTTTCCCTTGGGCATTGAAGAGACCTTGAGATATTGAGGGCACCCTTAGAAGGCAACGCCAAATGCTGCAGGTGAAAAATGCTTGGGCAAGTCCTCAGAGCTTATGGAAGAGCCACAGTAGGCAAAAATTATAAAATCAAATATACTCCAACACATCTCCTCCCTGTCATCCTGAAAACAGAGCTGATGAAGGATATTGGATTCAGATGTGATTTCATCCAACACCACAAACCCCTAGGACATGCTGGTTGGAGGGAGACGAGGGCAGCCTGAGCCAAAGCCCTGACCCAGTTTTCATTTACTCCTTCTAAGGAACAGAATGTGAGCCCTGTGGGCTCAGCCCTGCTCTCATCTGCTGCGCAGGAGGGAGGGAAGAGAAGAAGAGGGTGAATGAAGCACTTTTTTTTCCTCTGAACAACAGCCAGGCCAGGAAAGCAGAGGAGCAGCAGCACAGCCAGAGCTGGAGCAGCATTAATGGGCCATGGGAAGAGCACAGCCACCAATCCCCCCGGGAATGTGGCTGGAATCCCTGGAGTGTCCCAGGCCAGGCTGGACACTGGGGCTTGGAGCAGCCTGGGACAGTGGGAGGTGTCCCTGCCCATGGCAGGGGGTGGGATGAGACAGGCTTTAAGGTTCCTTCCAACCCAAACAATTTTGGGAGTCTGATGACCATATAGGGAAGCAGCAAATCCAACGGCAGCCCTGCAGTCCCACCTGTAGTGAGAGCTCGCAGGCAGATGTGGTTTTAGGGACGTTGGACAACTGGGACTTGAATCTCTGAAACCTTAACTGGGTGATCTAAACCCCTTCCTTGGTCATACCTCCAGCACTCCAGCACCTTCCTGCCTCTTCAGAGATGACCCCAGAATCCCAGGATCGCTGAGGCTGGAAAAGCCCTCCAGGATCATCCAGTCCAAGCTGTGCCCGATGCCCACCTTGTCCCCAGCCCAGAGCTCTGAGTGCCACCTCCAGCCCTTCCTTGGGCACCTCCAGGAATGGGCACTCCAAACCTCCCTGGGCAGCCCCTGCCAAGGCCTGAGCACCCTTTCCATGGGGAAATTCCTGCTGCTGCTGCCCACCCTGAGCCTGCCCTGGCCCAGCCTGAGGCCGTTCCCTCTCCTCCTGGCCCTGTTCCCTGGCAGCAGAGCCCGACCCCCCCGGCTGCCCCCTCCTGTCAGGGACTTGTGCAGAGCCACAAGGTCCCCCCTGAGCCTCCTTTGCTCCAGCCTGAGCCCCTTTCCCAGCTCCCTCAGCCGCTCCTGGGGCTCCAGCCCCTTCCCAGCTCCCTCAGCTGCTCCCCAGAGTCAGGCCCGAATGACAGGAGCTCAGTGGGGCAGGGAAGGTCAGGTTGGGGGGGGTCCCAAACCTCCAGCCCTCCTGCAGGGTCCCCACGAGCCCCAGTGACCACAGCCACTCCGGCCTTGCAGACAGCTCGTACCTCAGCAGGGCTGTCTGTGGTGGGCTGGAGCATTTTTACTCCATGCCAGATCCAAGGATTTACAGGAGCTATAAAAGCAGGGAGCTGTTGCATCTTCTCCTCGGTAGCAGCTTCCACCCATCCGAGAGCCCCCAGTTCAGGCCACATCTTTCCTTTGTCCCTCACCCCTCTCCACAAGCGCCAGTAGCATGAGCCTGTTTTCCTGGCAAAAACAAGCCCGGGAGTCAGCGGGAGTTCAGATCCATAACAAGAAAATGATGGAAAAAATTGGAATAGAAAGAGCCAGGATGATTTCTCCGTGACTGCTGCTTGGGAAGGAACAAATTCTCGTAGCCAGCTCAGAGTCACAAGTCAATAATTTTCTGTACTGGTTTAAACTCCATAAAGATCATGAGCAGCAACTGCACAAACATTTCAGCTCTTCCCGTGGATTCTTCTAAATGAGGAAAAATAGATAATAATTGCTTCAATAAAAGCCTTTAAGGAAAACTAACTTGGAAAAAAGTGGGCACTATCAGGCAGTTAAAGGCACCTTTTGTTTGTGCTGGGCAGGATGCCCAGAATTCCTTTTCTTTTCCCTGATCAAGCAGGCAGCCATTCAAGTGTCCTCAAGGCCCAGCCACAGGGGTTGGGAAGTGATTAATCCTGCACCAGCTGCCCCCCTGCCATCCTTCATGTGTTTTTCCAGATAAAATTAGAGAACACTTCATTCCCCCTTTAATTTGCAGGATATTCACCTGCATTCCCAACACTTATTACCACATTCATGTCGGAATAACTCGGCTCCAGACCCGATGTGAAATTGAGTTTCATTTCCCAGGCTGTCCATTATATTTTAATTAATTCTGCTCGTGGCTATTAGCACAGTGCCAGGCTGGGACTTGGATGTATACAGGAAATTCCAGGAAAGCCATTTCTGCAGGAGTATTTTCGCAGGGAAGCATTTTCCCAGGTCCCTGGGTTTCTGTGGAATTTGGGGACAGTGGGAGCTGCCCAGGTTGGCCGACTGAGAAGCCAAAGGCACCGAAGCTGAAGGAAAAGTGTGGGCAAGGCTCTCCCAGATTTGCACTTGTGGCTTTTCCAGAGGAAATGAGAGCACAGAAGCTGGGAGACACCTTCAGCCCACAATGGTAACTCCTCACCCAGCTGGATCCAGATATTCCATATCCATGTGGGGTTGTGGGGCTGTTACATGGAAAGAGGAGACTTCATTAGACTTGGAGCTGCTGGAAACTCTTTGGGAAGGAAGGGCAGGTGGATCCAGCCCCTGCTCCACTGGTGGTGGGAAGCAGGGAAGGAGCACCGAGAATTCCCTGTATCCTGAGCTGTGGAATCATTGGAATCATCCCATGGCATTCCAGCAAGAGTTCAAGGTGCCATAAAAATCCTGTCCTACATTCTCTTTTGAGGCAGGTGATTTCTCAGCAGCACAGCTTTCCATCAGCTGTGTGGAACCAGTGAAAACATTCCCACAAGGAGAAAGTTTCAGGGTTTTCTTCCAAGGAATTTTGCAGCCAATTCAGGGCAACACACAGAACCTGCACCACAAGAGCTCTGCCTCCCTGTGCCTTCCTTCTTCTTAAACAGGAAAAACCCTTCATCTCCTAAACACTGTTTCCATTTCGTGGTCAGGTAAATAATATTCCAGGTGTCCTCTCTCCTCAGGGAAACTGTTCCACACAATTCCTGCAGCACCTGGGTTCATTTCAGGGATTTTCTGTCCGGCAAGTGTCACAACTGGGACATGGGACGGGAATAGGAATTTGCAGTATGATTATTCTGACTTCTGGAAAGCTTCAGCAAGGTCCAAATGATCCTTTTGGACAGGGAATGTGAGTTCTGCTGCCAGTGGTTTCCCCCTGAATTCAGCCCAAAGACACAAATACCTGGAAAAACCAAGAGCTTTAGAGTCCCTTTTTTAATGGAGCCTTAAATAATTCTGCGTTTCTATGCATGGCACAATCTATATTTGAACAGGACGAGTGGGAAAGCACATGAAATCCAGTGATTTGTAACCGAGGACCGAGAAAAACCAGATATTTTATGGGAGGTTTTAGCTTTTTACTGTGAAGGCGGTGGGGGGAGAAAATGGCAAGTGAATTTATAACACAATTTTCCTCGAAATCCTCCCCAGAGAACCGAGATAGAATCAGGGCTGGGCAAGGTTTGGATAAGCAGCTTTCCAGCACAAAAATAATGATTTTTGTGATAATGTTGGCCAGAAGAAAGTGGCTGTTTCACTAGGACCTGGAATCCCTTCCAGCAGGATCTGGTCAGAAAACTTCATCCAAAGCCACAACAGCCTGAAGTTCTCCACCAC
The DNA here is from genome assembly GCF_020740725.1 of Corvus hawaiiensis. Classification (NCBI taxonomy): domain Eukaryota; kingdom Metazoa; phylum Chordata; class Aves; order Passeriformes; family Corvidae; genus Corvus; species Corvus hawaiiensis. The sequence continues at coordinate 10,126,625 of NC_063232.1, read as the reverse complement.
TTCCACCCCAAACTGCCGGGGTAACACCTTCAGGGACACAGAGGCTTTGGTGACCAGTGACGAGGCTTTCCCTGATTTTCTGCAGCACCAGAGTGATGGAGCTTTGGCTGGGGAAGAGGATGCTGAATTCCAGCTTCTTTAAGGTTGGAAAAGCCCTGGGAGGTCATCGAGTCCAACCACCCCCGGCACTGCCAGGGCCACCACCACTGCCCCACGTCCCCAGGTGCCACATCCACGGGGCTGTTAAACCCCTCCAGGGATGGGGACTCAGCCCTGCCCTGGGCAGCTGTGCCAGGGCTGGGCAGCCCTTTCAGTGAAGAAATTCCTGCTGCTGCTGCCCACCCTGAGCCTGCCCTGGCCCAGCCTGAGGCCGTTCCCTCTCCTCCTGGCCCTGTTCCCTGGCAGCAGAGCCCGACCCACCCCTGGCTGCCCCCTCCTGTCAGGGACTTGTGCAGAGCCACAAGGTCCCCCCTGAGCCTCCTTTGCTCCAGCCTGAGCCCCTTTCCAGCTCCCTCAGCCACTCCTGGGGCTCCAGCCCCTTCCCAGCTCCGTTCCCTGCTCTGGACACGCTCCAGCCCCTCAGGGTCTGTGTTGTCCTGAGGGGCACAAAACTGACCCCAGGTGACCACAGCAGTGCCCAGCACAGGGGACAAACCCTGCCCTGGCCCTGCTGCCACCCTACAGAAGATGACTCCTTTTCAGGGAGGTTTCTTTAGCTTCCAAATTTCCCCATCTGTTAATTCCCAGGATTAATAATCACTAGCTGCCCAGGCAGCATTTGCCACTTCACTCCACGTGTGGCAGATCCCTGTGACTGTGGCAGAGCCCAGGATAGGGAATAACACGGGGTGCCCTTCATGGAGCAGAGCCAGGCTGCTGCAGCTCGGGGGCTTACGCTGGTTTAGTGTAAATACAGAGCTTTAAACACAGCCACTTCTGATCTCCAATCAGAGGCAGAATAATAAAATAATCCACTAAAGATGGGAGCTCGAGAAGATGCAGGCACTAAAAGCATCCTTTGTTGGGAGGCTCAGCTGGCTCTGGACCAGAAAGCTCTGCCTGGAGATGGAGAAAGCAGTTAATTTGTTCTGCTGCTAAAACACAGATTAAAGTACAAGGCTAAAGCACAGTAAATAACATCGTGTTCCTTATCAAAGCCAATTGAATGCTTGTATAAAACAAACAGAAACATTTTATAATTCAAGTGGAAAAGGGAAGGAGCTTGGATTTGCACAGACAGACCCAGGCATGGGCTTTCTAAAGGCATTTTCTCTCCAGGAGAGGAGCAGTCCCAACCTGCCTTCATTGAGGACACACTCGGCTGTGGACGTAATCCATCACTTGGAGCCCTTTCTTTCCTTCAGTAATTATTTGGAGTTCACAGTGTATTAATTGAGCGGGAGATCTCATCTCCACAGCATGCTAAAAGCTCATGCGCCATCAGGAAGCAGCAGCAGCTCTCCCTGGGCTCTGGCTTTTGCCTGCTCCTGGCAGTGCTGGGGAAGATCGAGGGGTTGGTATTTGTGGGCAGGCAGACAGGGCAAGGTGCCCACACCCCAGTAACTCACCCTCAGTGACATGGCCACTTCCAGGCTGGGCCAGCACCGCATGGGGAGCAGTTTATCCCGCTCCAACAATAGATCTGATAAAGAAAGAGCCTCAAGCTGTGCCAGGGGAAGTCGAGGTTAGATATCAGGAAAAAATTCTTCACTGAAAGAGTGATTGGGCACTGGAATGGGCTGCCCAGGAAGGGGGTGGAGTCAGCGTCCCTGGAGGGGTTTAACAAAGCCTAGATGTGGCTGGCGCTCGGTGCCGTGGTTTGGTTGATGAGGAGGTGCTGGGTCATAGCTTGGACCTGATGATCTCAAAGGTCTTTTCCAACCTGGTTCATTCTGTGATGCTGTGAAAGAGCTGAAAGAGCACAGATTTGAACTGGGTATCAGGAAAAAATCCTTCCCTGGGAGAGTGGGAAGGCCCTGGCACAGGGTGTCCAGAGAAGCTGTGGCTGCCCCTGGATCCCTGGCAGTGTCCAGGTTGGATGGAACTTGGAGCAACCTGGACCAGTGGAAGGTGTCCCTGAGATGAGCTTTAGGGTCCCAAACCATCCCAGAATTCTCTGGTAGTGATGTACAGGAGTGACCTGGGGATAAAGCCAAGTGTGAATGACAGGGTCCATCAGCATTTGTGAATCCTCCACATCCCTTTCCAAAGCACTGCTCCCGAAGGAATGCCCCGCTTCCCTCCCAGACTGATGCAGACCCAAAGCCACCACTTTGCTTTTCATTCCAATCACCAGAGACACTCGAGGAGGTAACAAACGGAAAGGATCCTTGCCCTATATATTTCCACAAGAATAATTTGCTTTGCTCTATGCAAAACCTGTCATGAATATGTATTCCAGCAGCAGCAGACATAAATCAGAGCTGGGGGTGAAGGCGCAGCATGCAGCTCCTCAATTAGGAATCTTCCTTCCCTGGAGATAAGGCAGACTTTGCAGGAAGGCACCAGAAGCCACCTTGTCCAGCGCAGCCAGGGTTTCAGGAAAGCCCTGCCCTGCTCATTTCCCACTGCCAGCACTGCCGTACTTCCCTCTCGGAATTATTTTAGAACGTGCAGGGTTTGGCAGTCCCAGCCACTGCCAGGTCACAGAGGTCACCTGAGGCTCCTCCTCAGCAAAAAGCTCTCGTTTGAGTGGGGCTGGTGATGCTCTCATGGCACTCGGGTTAACAGAGGGATGTACAAAGGTACCAAGGCTCTGTTCTCCTTCAGACTTTTCCAGGTTGGAGCAGGCCCAGGGAGAGAGATGGTTTTTTCACGTCATTTTTAAACGAAGAGGCAATATTCATCATTGCAGTGTATTTTACCTGGTGATGGAAATGAAGAGATGGTGCTGGTGCAAGCCACGTTCAGCCAGGGAGGATCTGGCACCGTGGTGTTGATGTTAACCCACCCTGCACGCCTGCTGCAGAGTGGGCAAACCCTGCCTGGAGACACAGCCGGGCTGGCTCAGACTCACACACAGCTCCTGGGAGTGAAACCTCCCATCCCTGACACCGTGGCTCTCCCCTGACACACCCCTCTCACCTGGAGCTCTCTGGCATTTTTTTCCTGCTGAAATAACCCAAGTTACATCTTCTCCTGCTTTCAGAACACGTGCCCAAGCTGTGTTTCTGAGCAGGGGGAGCAGGAGTCCAGGGGAGCCCCAGCAGGGGCATGGGGTGCCTGTGCTGCAGGGAGCTGTGGGCACAGCCACCTCCACCCAGCTGCAGCCCCGTGGGGACATCAGGCCACGCACTAAATCCCTTCACAACCCCCTCCCAGCAGCCTGGAGATCCTCACTGGCTTCTGGCCACTTCCCAGAGCACCAGGAGCGGGTGCTCCAGAGACACAGTGAGAACGGAAAGCAGGCCCAGATCCTGGAAAATACAAATCTGGGAGGACAGAGCCCAGGGAAACCTCGTAAACCACCAGGAGAGCTCAGCCAGGCCTGAGCTCAATCTCTGCTTGTATGCAGATCCCAGGTTTGGAAGGGACTGTGCTGTGGAACCGTGATGCCAGCAGTGCACAGTGTGATTGCTGTCACCAGCGTCCATCCCGCAGCCAGCAGGAAGGCTCAGCTCTGCTGGGACTGCTGGATTCCCTCCCACGCCAGCCACAAGCAGCACCCCACAGCAGCAGCGGCTACCCAAACACACGCTCAGGGAAAACACATCTGCAAGTCCTGCACTGACCCCCCTCAGCCAAGGGCAGCGTTTGCTGTGCTGGGAGGGGGCAGAGTCCCACATCTCCCAAAGTCCTTGGGAGCAGAGCAGGGCTGAGTCCCACGACTGCATTTACTGGAACATCGATACCGTAACGAGCAGCATGCCAGGAGAACTCCCACAGGGATGAGCCTGCTGGATCACAAAGGACAGCCACATGCCTGCCCCTCATTCTGCTGCCTGTTGGATCATCCAGAAAGGGGAACAGCAGAGCAAAGCCAAGAGGCTGGCGCTGGATGCCCTGGAAGTGATGTCTGTTAACATTTTTGGGTGCTCCCAGGATTTCTGGCACAGCCCAAGGCTTTGCATTCCCATGCTTAGGGACATGTTGGGGAAGATGAAACAGGAAAGCCTTGGAAATATGATTGCCTGACAAAAGATTTTGGGAATATGAAAACTACAGGCAACATCGAAATTAAAGCCACTTTTGAAATACCAAGTCTTAGTTACTGAACAACTGGAAAACAATGGTATGGCCGACTGAAGTAATCCCCTCTTGATGGAACAATACCCTCTGCTTGCAAACAGGTCCAAGGGTCAGAGCAGACCCTACTCGCTCAGCAGAAGGGGTCCAAAGAGTAGTTTTTAGAAGTTAAGATGTAACACTCTATGGTAATATAAGAACTCTTATAGGCTGTATGTAAATGCTATAGGATTTGTATCTTGTATTAGATTGGTTAGTGACAATTAGAATATTCAGTACAGAAGATGATTTATTGTATTGTAACCAGGACTTCAGTCTCTTCCACTTCTACTCTTGCTCTTACTCTTGCTCTTACACTCTCTCTCTCACCCGTTCACTCTCTTGCTCTCTTGGGCCTGCTCAGAGCTGAGTCTACCAGCTCTGAGCAGTGCCCCAATACCCACGCCCTTTACAATAAACCGGCTGTGTCCCGAGACCTGCCTATAGAGATCTCTCGTCTCCATCCGTCACCGTCTACGTCCGGCTGTCCCGACTGGACCCCAGAACCCCGTAACCTACAGGGACACACCGTGCTCATCATCACTTCAGCAGCCCTTACTTCATCATCAAACAGCAATAAACTTGGGTTCTGTGGTTCCTTAAATTCAGGAATACTCTGCCCTGAGGACCAGCCAACAATAACAATAATAAACAATAATAAAATATATTAAAAAAAACCCCATAAAGACCCCCGGGCTCCATTTACCACAGGCACTGCCACATCCCATTCCAAGAGAAGATTTCTACCTCCTCTGATAGTAACCAAGAGAAACACGAAAATGCCAGACTAAAGACTGCCTTTTTGCCTTTTTATGCTTGCAAGACTCAGAAATTCAGGTGAGTTTACCCTATTTCAAGATTTCCCCTTAGCAAACACCACGGAGCTGCCACTTTCCGCCTCCAAGAGAATTTGTTATGGATCGGTTCAAAAAGCAGGAGAGCAGAAAAATGGGCATTTTCCGGTGACTTTAGTTGCTACCTGCTGCCCTGCACATGTTCATGGGGAAAGAGCAGCATCTGCTTTGAGATCTGACCCTGTAACTGCCAGGACAGCTCCAGGACTGGAGCAGCAGCTCCCGGGCACCGCGCAGGAAGCGCGAGGCGAGACGTGGCGAGAAGTGTTTGATATCTGTACGTGCCCGGGAGAGCATCTGCTGCCTTTAAACAGCAGTGCCTTCCAAAGGAACCGAGATGGAGCAGGGAAAGGCACAGTGAGGGACAGTCTGGGAATGAGGCTTTTGCAGGCCCTGAACAGGACAATCCCCCAGAGCTCAGTGCCTGGCCAGAGCCGGAGCCCGTTCCCTGAACAGCTGATGCAGCAGGGAGTATCCATCCCGAGGTGGAAGGAACCCCAGAGATCATCGAGGCCATCTCCTGGTTGTGCACAGGCCAGCCTGGGAATCAGTTACAGCACAGGCTGGTCGGGCTTGGGAAAGCTGAACTTTGAAATGATAGACACGGGCAGGGGTTGCTGGGTGTGAGGGGTGTGGCTCCCGCAGTGTTTGGGATGCTCCAGAACAGAGCACCGATGGTCAGGGCTCACTGCAGGGCAGGAGCTGTCTCCCACTGATGGCTCCGGCTCTGGTGTCACCTCTGCTGAACGTCTCCAGACGTTCCATGTGTCCCTGCTGGGCCAGGGAGTTGTGTCTGTGCTGACCCGACCCCGGGACACGGACACACCAGCTGTTCCACTGAGCCTCAAGCATCCTCAATGCTTTTTCTTTCTCCCTTTTAAAAGCAGCATTTCAATCACTCCTAGAAGAGAAACAACTTTTCTGAGGTGGAGACTCAAAGCTGCTTTTCTTTGCACTATAAATGTGTCCTGCAGTCTCTTTTTTTATCTGAGCTCTGCTGCTGCATCGATTCTGTTCATCTCCTTTCTAACCTGCTGTTCGTGTGGAAGAACAAATCCTGGCAATAACAGCAGTGCCAGAAAAGCATTTTATAGAATCACAGAGTACCCCAAGCTGGAAGAGCCCCACAAGGATCATCCAGTCCTGCTCCTGGCCCTGCTCAGGACAGAGATTTGAGCTCTGCTCTGTAAGCTGCATCTCCCCAGCTCATCGAACTAGAGAGCCCATCCCTGCTGCCTCGGGGTACCTGCAGCCTCTGTGCCTCGGCTTTCAGCCCAGCCCCGGCTTTTATGGCCCAGCTAAACCTCCCTGAAGTCACTTAATGGAAGCACTGATGCATCGGGCCTCGCTGCAGGGCCCCGGTACCAAACACAGCACCCACAAAAGGAAACAGATTCCATCTCCCAGCATCTCCACGAGAGAGCCACAAAGGAAGGGTCAAACGAGGAGCAACAGCAGGAAAAAAAATCAAATAGAAAATTCTGTAGCATCTGCCTTTTAACTGGCTCGGCTGGGCTAGCAGGGACACAGCGAGGAGGAGGCAGTCAGGCCCCCTAATCTGATTAACAGGTGATTAAAGGGCAGTGGCTGAGAAGGGAAGGGGGTAAAGGGTTAACAAATAGCACACTCCTCACTGCGGAAGAGAGAACGCTGTCTGCCTTGATGATGAAGTGAGTGTAGTTGTGACAGATCTGGGGCTGCTGTGCTTAACCTCTCCTGCAAGGAGATTTTGAGCTGATTTGCTCTGTCAGAAGAAATCCTTCCCACTGCCAAGCACTTCCCTCCATCTGAGGGTTTAGCTGGCGGCAGGGAGCACAAACAACTCGGAAATCACTTGCTGGAAACTTGTGGGCATCTCCTGTGCTCTCGGGCTCTGCCAGAGCTGTCCTGCAAACACACAGGAGCTGTGGAGTGAGGCCACACAGGCAGAGGGCAAACAAGGACTGAGATCCATCTCTCCTCATCCCCAGAGCTGAGCCACCCTCAGGCCCTTATCCAAACTCCCGGAGCAGGAGTGAGACTTCAGCAGGAGGAACCACTCCGGGCCCAAGTCCTTCTTCTCCTTTTAAAGCACAGGAATAGCCCAGGATTCTTCCATGAGGTTTGGAAGAGGAGACCCTTCAATAAGAAGCCCAGAGCACTGCAAGGCCACAACCAACACGCTGCTGCGTGCTCAGCAAAATGAGGGGGAAAGGGCAGGGTGGAAGAGGCTGAGCAGAGGCAAAATCCTGGAGTTCTCTCTTTGCCTTCAGCCAAATCCAAGCCCAGGTTTTTTACTGGGAAGTGGTGCTGGATGTAGCCAACAGCTAGTGCCTGGTGAAGAGGAGGAACATGCAGTTCTGCCACCCCAGAGCTCACTCGCAGCCTTGGGCAGAGATGGGGGTGACATTTAGAGCCAGAAGCAACCTTCTCTGCATTTAATAGTCCTCAGTGGGCTTTTCCAGGAATTAATGCAGGAACTTGTTGAACAAATGAACCTTTAGCAGCAGCCAAGTACCCATGCACAGAGTAAAGCAGCACCTTCGGTGTTTCCAAACCCCTCTGTGTTCTCAGGGCAGGGCCCAGGGAAAAGCCTCTTTTTGCTTCCCCATCACTTCTGATTTAGAGCTTTCCCACATCCTCCTCCTCCCTCCAGGCTCCGGACTCTCTCTGCTGAGCACTCCCCCCTTGATGAAGGAGCCCTTCTGTGCCCTCCATCACCTCCTCTGAACCATTTCCAGCTTGGAATCACCTTTGAGCCTGCAGTCCCGGAGCAGGCAGGGTGTGGGCAGCCAGAGCAGTTTATTCCCAGCTCCTTTCCTGATAAATCCCCGCAGCTTTGCTGCCACTGACTCAGAGGTGCTGTTTGCAGGAGCTGCCATGGTGACACCTCCATGCAGAGGAGGGGACAGAGTTTCACAAGGCCCAGGAGGGACACGGGCAGGGAAATCCATGGGGCTTGCAGGACCCTGCATCAAACGTGGCTCAACCATCACAAAACTTCCACCTCCGAGGGAGCAAACACCCCGGGAGCAATTCTAACAGAGAAACCTGCTCAGCTCCGAGAGCCACAGCCCTTCCAGGTGATCACCAGCAGCATCTGTACAGTGCTTTCCATGCCTTTCAGCTGCCTCCATCAGACTCTCTTCACTCTGCTCTATTTCCATCATCTGCCAGGAGCTAAATGCTCTCCCTGACAACAATTGAGCTGCTCCTCTAGAGCACAGCTCTCCTTTCTCCCTCCCAGTAATGCTTCCCAGTAAGGAAAGCAGCCCCAGGACTTGCTCCTAACTGGAATGGAAATATGGAAACCCAGGAAAAGGAATCTTCTTTGCACTTCCTGAGGTTGTGCTGAGAAAAGCTCAGCAGGAGCAACATCGTCCCCTGAGATCTCCAGCCTTGGGTCACGTTTCCTTGTACCTATAAAGAATATTGCTCCTCTCCTTCCATAAAGCCCTGGATTTACACCAGCAGGGTGAAAACTGCCTGAGCAGAACCTCCACCAGGTAAAACACACCTCGTTTATCTGCAGCTCCAGTAATGGACCTGAGGGCGTAGATCAGCTTGGGGAGCACGCACTGTGCACTGCCTTAAACGCTGCTATAAAATAAGGAGGTTTATGAATTCCTGTTGTTTAGTTAATCATCGGTTTATTTCAGAACCCTGCACACTGCAAGGCAGATCAACTTGAGGGGAAAAAGGAAAAGAGATACAATTTTATGGGAAGATAAAAAAAGAGGTTTATTATATATAACCATTAGAGTTCCTCCTTCAGATGTTTCAGTGTCTAATGAAATTTAAAGCTCTCTCTGTGTTTTCCTCTCTCCTCTCCAGCGATGATTGCCTTTAGAAATACACCCCAGTTACAGTAACATAACCAGAAATGATGGCATGCCATAGGTATTTTATTATGCATTCAGTTTTTTAGGGCCCAGATTCTATCTGCACCACAGAAACATGGTCAGTAAAGTTGCCAGAACTTCTGCAAAGACAGCAAAACTGACAATTCCCCATTTCATATCACATTTTCAAACATATCTCCCTCTTAAATGTTACAGGTCTTCTAAATTTGATGCCAATAAACACATTTTCCCCTTTAAATGTGTCCCAGAAAGCCAAGCAAATCCATTAAACACAGCGAGTGCTACCCCTGGAGCAAATGAAATCAGGTGTTCCAGGCTCACACTCCCCTGGCTGCTCATTTTTGGGAAGATACTTCTCAATTTTATTGGACATAAAGGTGTGGGAACAGGTGAGGAAGATTCAGTGTCTACGTGTTCCTCCCAAAAAATGAAAATACAGCTGCTGTAAATGCTTATAAATTTAAATATAACAGAGATTTCAGAAGGAAGAGGCACTTTGAAGCAGGACATAGGGCCAAGTTCCCCCCCCTGGGGTGCAAATCTCCACCAGAGGGTTTTGGAGGCAGGGATGACACAAATCCACCTCCTACCCCTTTTGTCAGGAGCTTTTCCCTCCCGAGGGAGTTGGCTCTTGCCCAGGTGGTTCCCAGCAGGATCCTCACCTCCCCAGGGCACGAGGCTCCCCTGGCACCAGCTCCTCAAACCCAGCACCCATCAGAGCAGCAGCACCTGCTCCCAGACACCCCGAAGCAGCTGAATCCAAACCTGTCCCCAGTCCCTCACCTCACCTGGGGACACCAGACACCCCCTCCGTGGGCTGGTCCTTCCACTAGGGATCCATCCACGCTGGATGCAGCTTCAGCTGCCACATCTGAGCTTATACAGCAGGAAAAAAATCTATTTCCTGACAGTTCCACCTGAGGTAACCACCCTGCTCCTGCTCCCGAGCACCGCTCGGATCACACCAGTGCTAATCCCTGAGCAACTGCTTGCTCCTGTAGTTTAATCTAAATAGACAACAGAACTCTTGTAAAAATGAGACAAAAGACATGACAAGACACACTTCTGTGTGCCTGACAGAAGCAGCAAATGATGGAAATGAACAGTTCTGAAGGGCTTTTACAATGGTTCACTTGGCTGCTTTTGGGCTGTCAGCAAAAATTACCAGTGAGGTGCCCTGCTGGAGAGGGTCTGCCTGCTGCTCCTGCTGCTCCTGCCGCTCCTGCCATCCACACAGCCCGAGCCACGGGAACCTGGGTCTGCTTCCTGAGCCATTTGGAAGCCTGATTTGGAAGCTTTTGCTCCGTGGCCTTAGAAGCAGTGGAGATGCAGCTCCGGGCAGCACAGCAGACAAACCCTTGGCCAGGAGGTGCAGCCCAGCTGCAGCAGATGGGGTCAGTGACGGGGCTGGGAGAGCCTTTAGCAAAGCAAAGCCACGGAAAAGTGATGCCGTGCTCTGATGGGATGGTGTGGGATGAGGGGGCAGCTGAGCAGCACCACGGACAGTGGAGTGTCAAGGTCCCCAGTGCTGGGCAGCAGCTCCTCCCTGTGCAGGCAGCAGGAACCCAAGAAAACTCCCGGGGACTCGGTGGCTGTGATGAAATTGGACTGGAAACGTGGTTGCAGCCCCTGGATCCCGTGGGTAGCTCGAGCTGTGGAGGGAGGTTGGTGTGGGGAACGTGGCTGAGCAGCATTTTGGGTGCCCAGGTGCCACAGCCACACTCTGCCCCTTGCTCGGAGATTGGGCTGTGGCTGGAGGAGCAGGAGCTGCTGGGAACATCAGGAAAGTGCAGCTTTCTTCCAGCTCTGCTTTTTTCAAGGGTGGAATGAAGACATCTGTGCTGGCCATGGAAGCAGGAACCCCTGGGCCACAGCCTGGGCCATCTCCTGTGCCTCCCCACCTCCGAGCACCCTCTGGAACAAGCACAGAGAAGGAGAAAACAATTCCTGCCAAAATCCGAGTTCACCAGGATGGTGAGAGGTTACAGGATCTGGAGCAGAATCCAAATGCTGGGGAATGCTGGGGTTTAATGTTCGCAGCCAAAGGCCAGGTTCCTGATCCTGGAATAATCCAACGAGGAGCACGAGCTTGTTGCAGACCCACAGGGTTTCAGAATGGCCAAAGCCAAAACGCTGAATAGAAACCAGGTGTAATTCTGTACATTTAGATGGATTTAAACCCAAAATCCTAGGAAGAAGAGGAGAAGCATTGAACTTCCAGATGCAAAGTTGGTGTTTGTTTGCAGCTCTACAGCTGCGGAGTCGACCAAACCCAACCGAATGGGGGGTGACAGCTGAGCCCCAGGTGTGGGTTTGGGTTCACTCTCCTGGGGCTCACACTGATTGGAAGGGACTGGAAAGAGGGAAATGTGTCCAGACAGCACAAAAAATCACAGGGGAACGGTTCAGTCCTGGGATTTGGATCAATTCCCCCCATCCAGAGCTCTGGGGACAAAATGGGCAGGCACAGGAGGAATCCAGAGCAGCTGGGGTTCACACTGGGAACCTTCCTGGGCCACCTGAAAGGTGAAAATCAACAGTTGTGTCCCTTTGGTGGGGGGACAACATCTCGGGATGGAAAAGACCAGAGAGCAAGAAGTTTCTTTGCCATTCACAATTTGCCAGCTCTTCTACAAGGCTCCATCCAGCCCCTTCCCCCCGTCCTGGCTCATCAGTAATATCCAATATTTCCTTTGGGAAGGAAACAAAATGCATCCCACCAAGCGATTCTGAGAACCCTGCTCTGCCCTCAGCACCATCAGCGCTGGAATGATGCCAGAGGTACAACCAGATGCAGCAGCTGCTGCAGACAGGTCAGCCCCAGGCCTGCCCACTGCCAAAGCTCCTCCTGCAGGCAGGACCCCCTGCCCTGGCCTGGCAGCTGTGCAGGACAGGGGTGTGCAGAGTGCTGGGCAAAGAGCTGAGGAATTTCAAAGCTGAGGCGCCAGGAGCATCCCCAGTGGCTCTGGCAGTGGCAGCCAGGGAGCAGGGAAGGGACAGACCACCCAGGATCCCCCTCTGAGCACTTGTCACACCTCCAGGGCAGATCCTGTGGGTCCTGCTGTCACCATGTGCCTTGGAAAAGCAGAGCTGCAGACTCAGAACTCCCATCTTCCATCTGATGTTAGATATATTTAGTCCAAATGTGAATTTATGCCTAACTGTCTCTCTCAATTTAACTCTGCTGCTTTGACAGAATGAAACACCTCCTACAAAAACAAACGGGGGTTCTTTGTGCCTGAGGCAGGCCCAGACAGTTCTCTCCTCCCTGGGATTACACAGGAATTCTTCATTATCAGCTGCATCATTTGCAGTGGGTTCTGCAGTGCTGGGAGATTCTGAGGCTCTTTGCAGGCTGAGCTTCAAGGCACAGATCTGGTATTAAGGAGCTGCAGTCAGCACAAAGCTGTATTTCTTGATAAAGGAAAAACTCAAAAAAAAAAAAGGTGATCGTGGCCTGATTGATGCCACTTCATTTGCATATGCCCACTAGCAGCACTTTGGTTAATTAACACGTATTTTGTGTCTGTAGATGAATATGAAATAATGGCTTTGGGTATAAATTTCAGCACTGAACAGGTTCACTTCCCTCCTTCTGTATTTCCTGTGTAAATAAGACATCATAACTCCCTGGAAGGTGGTGACACATGACAAAAGCCAAGAAGGATGTACTTGTATTTTAAAGCCAGATGAGTTAATTAGCTCATAAAACGGAAGCACTCGTTGGAGGGACGGGGATGAGCAACACCACCTTCTTCCAGGGAGAATTTAATTCTGGGAATATTAACCCTTATGGCTCAGGTTCAGTCCAGAGGCCTCGATCCAGAACTTCACTTAAGCAGGTGAAATAGTGCCCCAAAATGGAAAGGGCTGCCCAGGTGCCCAGAGTTAAGTGCTCTGCTGGATCCCAGCCTGGGCAGTCAGAGGTGGAATTCAATTTCATTTTCTGATCTGCTTCCTGCACCAGCAGCTTCCACCCAGCTCAGGCAGAGATAGGAAACACTGCTCCAACCCCAGTGCAGAAAAGCCCCAATAGATCCTTCAGTTCCATGGCATCCAGTGCCTCAGTGGTCGAGTTTTTAGGCAAAGCCAAGGAAGTTTGAGTGAACCACTGAGTCCTTATGGAATTTGAGGCAGGATAGGGCTGGGGGGTGAGCTCCAGCAGGAGGAGGCAGCCGAAGAGGTCAAGCGGCAGCATCTTCCCAGCTGAGGGACTGCTGAGGAAACCCTGGAGTCAGGAGAGGGATCAAAGAGGTTAAACACCTCTCAGGCCTTAGGCAGAGGTGCATCAGAGCCATCAGATCAGCCCTGAGCCAGCAGTCTGGCTGTGAGGAAGGAATCACCTCAGAGCACAGGAAGTTCACCACTGTGAGGGAGTTCCTTTCCCAGGGAGCTCCGCCTGGGAATGCTGCTCGGAAGGATTCCCACAGAGCTCCGTGGGGATCACGAGGACACTCCAGACAAGGATACATGCACAGGGAAATGCCAATCCTGTCCAGTTGTTCCCACTGTTATCTCAGGGGTGCTCAGGGCAAGGCTCAGTGGTGTCACATCGATGGACACGCACTCAGGGCTGGGCTCCTGCTGCTCATGGAAGGGAAGGGGGGATTTTCCAGGATGGCTGGAGGAGATAAGGGATGAGTTCCCGCTAAATTTGGCTGGGAATTTTCTCCTCCTTGTTGCACTGAAGCAGTCCCTCAGGTCTGGGAAAACTGTGGGAGAAGGGAGCCAGTGAATCTGAGAGGACCAAGCAGCTGCTGCTCCTGAGCACTGCCATGGATCCTGGCAGAGCCCAAGGATGCCAACGCCTTCCCTACACACAGGAGGTGCTGCAATTCCTACCCCAACCAAGCTTCAGGCACACAAAATCCACCTGGACATGGCAAACCAGGCCCAGCGAGCTCAAGGATTTGTCTGGATCAGAGGGAGCCACAGGCTGGACGTGGCATGATCCAACAGGGATCTTCCAGAGCCTTTCCTGAAGCCTTGGAGCCAGGCAGGATCGTGCAGCCAAACTCCTGCTCTGCACTCCAGGCACGTGGAGCTGGTGCCAGCAGCGGGAGCATGCCCAGCCACACCTCGGGCACAGGGCAGGAGCAGGGACTGGAACACAAACCCTGGGCTGGGTTTGGGGAGCGCTGGGGGCTGGGAGTGGCATGATCCATCCAGCCTGGCCCTGGGCTGACAGCAAACACAGGGCTCTAAAGCACCCCAGACCCAGGGATTTGGGTGTCCAAGGGGGATGCAGGAGGAGCTGCTGGGTGCTGCAGCCGCAGGGGATGGTGGAGGAGGCAGAAAGGCCTCCCTGACTCTGGAGCGCAGCTGCCTCGCTCCAGGGCCGGGGCAGTGTCTGGTCACTGTCTGACTGTTGTGTCACCGTCATTCCCCGCTGGCTCCGCAGGGCTGGGATGGATGTGGGCAGGGAAATGCTGTCAGTCTGTTCCCTGCCATCCCAGCAGCCTTCCAGCTGCATTCCCTGGCCAGGGGCAGTTCCGAGGAGAAGGAAACGCAGCTTAGCCAGCTCTGAGAGCCTCGACTGCAGCGAGGGCCCGTGGAAAACAGGGGGTTGTTTGTAAAAATGAACAGGTTTGACCTCAAAGTCCTTGAGAGAGGACGACAGCAAAGCCTCACAGAGACCCCAAACACACCAAAAGCTGCCTGGAAATTTTTAACTCCAAGCTTCTGGGTTGAAAATCACAGGAGTGGAACAGCATTGATTACATCTTACCAGGGATAATCCTCAAGCTTAGGAGAAATCTGGAGTCAAGAGAGACTCTCATCCCTGGAAAAAGCCAGCACTCAATGAGCCAGGGCTGCTCCTGCCCTGCCTGAGTCATCAGACACCAGAAGAGGGTTAAAACCAACTTTGTGGCTCTGGCAGAAGTGGGAAGAGACCTGTGTGTCCCACAGCCCCAGCAGGTGCATCACAAGTGAGTCTGCTTGTAAGAAAGGACAGACAAAAAGACAAAAAATTCCCTTTGCTCTGCAGTCATGCCAGGCAGGGAGCTTTCCAAAGGCTTTAGGAATGTAATGGGATGAAAAAACGCCTCACGCCTCCCCTCAGTTCATTACGAGCCTCATTTCTTGGTGGGTAGCTCCACGTCACATTTTCCTCGGCATTTCCCAAGAGTGGCTTTTTGTCAGAAGACAAAGGTCAGTTTTGCTGGGAGTTGGATTTTAGGGAGAGACAAGCCTGGTTTTTCTGATTTCTGGGGTAATTTCTATCCCAGACACCGCAGCACATGCACAGAGGGAATGTGCTGTTGCTCACCTTGCATGGGGAGGAGTGAGGGCAGATTTCAGTGCTTGTTCCAGGCACCCAGGAATGCTTTGGAGGACAGTTGTCCTCCAGGGAGAGCAGCTATAAAACACCTTCCAGAGGGCCTAACTTTGCTGCAGCTCAGCAATTCCTGACCCAATCGCAGCCTCCAGGCACTCGGGGAGCCAGGGCTGCTCCAGCTCATGCATCATCCCTGCAGTAATGAGATCTCAGGGCTGGAAATGGGGCCGTGGCCCAGGCAATGGGACAGGAAGGGCCAGGGGGCCGATAAAGAAGGGAAGCAGTGTGCCTTGCAGGATGCTGGGCAGGATGGAATTGAAATGATTTATTTCCCTGCTGGCACCCCCCGTGCCAGCTCCTGCTGCAGGGAAGTCCCTGAGTCCTCCCCACACCAGCACGGAGCGGCTGGGGACAGGTCCTGGAAGGGGCAGCACTGAGGGATCCCTGGGGATGAGACGGAGGGATTCCTGAGCATCCCAGCCTCGGCTCCCAGGGAACAAAGGACATGGCCTCAAGCTGCACCAGGGGAGGGTCAGCTTGGACATCAGCAGGAATTTCTTCCTGGAAGAGGCTGCCAGGCACTGGAACTGCCCAGGGAGGTTTGGAGTCCCCATCCCTGGAGGTGTCCAAGGACGTGGCACTCAGTGAAAGGGGGAAACTGCAGACTCAGCACCTCCTTTGCCACCTCCTTCCCCACAGAGGATGGAGAGCTGGAAGCCCAGGAGAAGTAAAAGGGATGGAAGTCATGCCCAAGAAACACAGCGTGGGATGGAAAACCAAAAATGAACTGTCCTGGGGGCACTGGAGGTGTCTTTGGTGTCCCCAGCCTGGGTGTGGGCAGGGGTGGCAGCACCTGCTGGAGGAGCAACCTCAGTGGAGAGTCAGTGAGAGCCAAACCCTACAGCAGGGGAAATTCAAACCTCCCCAAAGTTCAGTGGGAAGAGCAACCTGGATGAGTTCTGCTGAGCAGGAGGAGCAGAGTCCGAGCAAAGCTGAGCACGGCGGGAGCTCCCTCAGGGTTTGGGTGCCATTTTCTGAAACCCCTGGCAGAGGGCACAAACAAACCAAACTCTGCCAACCCAGGAACCTGCCCGCCCCTCGTCCTGCTCCCCACAGCCCAACAGCCACAGCGATGCTGTGCCTGCTCTGCACATCTGGATTTCACCACCCAGGCCCCTGGGTAGGCTCTGACCATGGCTCAGTGTTAAACCAACCCCTGACAAATCCCAACCACTGCCTGCCAGAGGCACCAATCCCATGAAAATCCATAAAAAGCTGACACCTGCCAGAGTTTCAAGTGACAACGAGGCATGGCTGAGTCCTGAAATGGATTTCTTCACCCACCAGTGACTCTCACACGGTTATTGCACGGGCAGAGCCGTCACATTTCCCAGCAAAGATGATCAGTGTCTTCCCAGCATAAAAATCAACTTGTCAGGGACAACAGGAGAATCAGCTGGGGTGAAAATATCAGTCCCTTCTCCCTCCCCCCCCATCCCATCTGCCAGCAGATAACAGGGGTGACAAATCCTTTGCTATCAGAAGGGAGCGAGCCGGGAGCCTCCTGCCATCCCCTTCCCAAGGAGGGACAGCCACAACCCCCAGCTCCTCCTGCTCAGAAACAATCCAAACACGGCTCCATCTCCATGGAGAAGGCTGGGATGAAAAGCATTTTACCAGTTTAGAAAATGAGAGCAGAGCTTCAGCTCAAGCACCCTCAAGCACCCACCGTAAATCCTGAGCTGACAGCTCAGATGCCAAACCTCGGGGCTGAACTCACACTTGTGCTGATTCCTGCTCTTAAAATAAATGCAGGCAGTGATTGGATATTGTTCAGGGGTGGAAATATTTCTTCCAACCATGCCACAATCAGTCTGAAGAGCAAAATCTCCTCTAACAGGGGTCCAGGTACAAATAAACAGATGGAGGTTGTGTATTCCTGGTGTATCAGTGTTTCTAGGAGCTTTTCCAAGGTCAGTCCTACCCTGACTCTGATTTTCCTCCAAATTAACTTGATTTTTATTTGGAAACATCCTTAAGCCCCAATTTCTAAGTGGATTTTGGTGTCTGACAGATAAAACACTTACACAATACCGGTCTTGAGTTTATATCGTGGGCAAGTTTGGGTTGTGGGGTTTTTTGTTTGATTGTTTCAACCTCTTTTGATGGGTTTGTTTTTATGTTTGCTGATCTGCAGGAATCTGCAAGGTCCCAGCAAGGCATCAGCAGGTCTGGGGTAGCTGCTCCATGCCCCTTGTGCCTGGAGATGGAGGAGGGAGAGCTGATCCATTCCCACACAGCTTCATCCCACAGATCAGGCCGGGCCAGCTGCGACTCCCACGGCTGATAAATAAAACTTCTCCAGGTTTAGTGGTTCCCCTGTTGCTTTTCCCACATCTTGCTCCAACTCCAGCATTTCTTTCGCTGATAGGTGAGCACAGGGTTTCATTCCCTGCTGGAGGGAGTCCAGCTCAGGGGTCCCAGCACAGGAAGGAAGTCCAGGGGAAGCCCAAGGGGCACCTCTGCTCTGGAGTCAGGCTGGGAGAGCTGGGGGTGCTCACCTGGAGAGGAGAAGGCTCCAGGGAGAGCTCAGAGCCCCTTGCAGGGCCTGAAGGGGCTCCAGGAGAGCTGGAGAGGGACTGGGGACAAGGCATGGAGGGACAGGACCCAGGGAATGGCTTCCCACTGCCAGAGGGCAGGGCTGGATGGGATCTTGGGAAGGAATTGTTCCCTGGGAGGGTGGGCAGGCCCTGGCACAGGGTGCCCAGAGCAGCTGTGGCTGCCCCTGGATCCCTGGCAGTGTCCAAGGCCAGGTTGGACATTGGGGCTGGGAGCAGCCTGGGACAGTGGGAGGTGTCCCTGCCCATGGCAGGGGTGGCACTGGATGGGCTTTGAGGTTCCTTCCAGCCCAAACCAGTCTGGATTCTGGGATTCCCCTCCTGCCCACAGCCCCACTTGAACATCCCCTCCACTGGCTCTGCCTCATCTCCACCTGGCCAGTTTTGGGAAGACCACAGCTCCTCAGGGATGTCCAAAGAATGGATGTTTGAACAGTACACGGGCCCCAGAGAACAAAATCCCCGGGAATTCTACCCCAAAGCCTTCAGCTGGCCCAGGGCACGTTCCCTCCCTCCCTCCCTGCAGCCAGGGGTGCCCACACCTCCTGCAGTCAACCACAGAGCAGAGCTGGGGAGGCACCTGCAGCAAACTCCCCTTGTGCTGCCCCAAGCCCATCCCTCGGAAACCGGAGCGGATTTGTTCCCACACGTCCCAGAAAAGCCCTTCCCTGCAGCACCCGCAATTCCATGACTAATTCAGGCTCCTCAAAGTGAGGTGGGCAAAAAGCCCACGAGGAACTGGATTCATCCCTGCCTCCTGTGAACCCTGAAAGCCTAATAAAGCCTCATGAATAAATTACAGGCTTTTCCAAACAATGCATCATCCTGGATCCCACCACGCTCCACATCCCGCATCCCCCAGCATGCCAGGAGAGGTGACAGTCCCTGGGAATGCTGGAATTCACACCAGGCACTGATGGACAGGGATTCTGGGTGCAGCCTGTGTCAGCTCCCTCTGCCTGCACCCAGACTTGAATTCATTAATCAGAAGCACTGAGAGGGAGACGTTGGAGGATGATCAAAATCCCACAAACCCCATTTCCACGGACATGTGGCAGAGGCAGAAAGTGCCTCCGTTATAAAAATAAATTCCACCCTAAGCAGGGATGTTTCTTCCATTTTGGTGACAGGCACTCCCTATTTTTTAGATATAAGTTCCTTGCAAGCCCAAACCCAGCCCAACCTCCATCCAACAATGGAACAGTGCCCCCATTACACTCCCACCCACCACTCTCCATGGCAATTCCATGCAAAGCCTCATGGAGCCTGAGTTCCCAGTCAGGCTGGCAAGGCCAGTCTGCGCTTGCAGTGCATTTACTTTTATAAAAACAGAGGAGAAAAAAACCCAAATAAAACCAAAGCCTCTTCCTCCCAGCCGGCAGCTCTGCCGTCCTCCCTCTGCTCCCACCCACGGGAACCCTCAGCTCCCATGGGCTGCCCAGCCCTCACCTCAGGCCCCCCAGATGCTGGAAGAGCTGCTTGCCCTGAACACCCTCACTTGGTTTCTTCCCAGGAAGAGACTGCAGAGTTTTATGGAGAATGCAAGCAGGAAGAGAAGGATTTGATTCTCTGGATGCGGAGAGAGTCAGGCTCCCGTGTAGAATTCAAACACACTTTTTGACAGCTTTGCTTTTGTTCTTTTGCTCTCAATATTTCAACAATGAACAATCATACTGATACCAACTAAACAGGCAGGAGGTTTGTCCCATTTAAATGCCACTACATCTCTTTTGAGGGTTTCTGAAATTGAGAGGACAGAGCCGGGGTACCCCTGGGAGGATCGATGTCCCTGCCAGGGCAGGGGGTCACTTTTGCCTGAAGAGCTGCAGGAGGAGGCTCTGATTGCTGAAATCACCTCTAACAACAACTTGTTGTACCCCTTTATTTCCAAAGCTGCACATGGAGCACTCAGGAAAGGCTGGGAGAGCTGGGATTGTTCAGCCTGAAGAGGAGAAGCTTCGAGGTGACCTGACTGTGGCCTTCCAGGACCTGAAGGAGCCACAGGAAAGCTGGAGAGACACTTTGGAAAGGGCTGGAGGGACAGGACCCAGGGAATGGCTTCCCAGTGCCAGAGGGCAGGGATGGATGGGATCTTGGGAAGGAATTGTTCCCTGGGAGGGTGGGCAGGCCCTGGCACAGGGTGCCCAGAGCAGCTGGGGCTGCCCCTGGATCCCTGGCAGTGCCCAAGGCCAGGCTGGACATTGGGGCTGGGAGCATCCTGGGACAGTGGGAGGTGTCCCTGCCATGGCTGGGGTGGGATGAGATGGAGATCCCTTCCAACCCAACCATTCCATTATTCCATGATTCCCATGCCTGGGAATGCCACTGCATCTGCTCCATGCACATAAATCCCCTGGCTTGGCAGCACCAGAGATCTGCCCTGTTGGATCTAGAGGACAAATTCTGGGGGAAAAGTCTGGGATATAAAGAGGAGATGCCACACTTTTCTTCTGGAAATACTTCTAAAGATCCACCCTGACCCTCAGCCCATTTAACAGCAGCAGTAAAAGCAGCTCAAGTCAGTCATAAACCTCAAAGGGATCCCTGAATTGTGCTTGACTTAATGAATCCAATAATCGATTCCTGCTGCACAAATAAGGTGTGGGATGGATCAGCTAATAAGCATTCTCAGTTAATTGCTTTCTTCAAGTGACAATTTGTACAAATGATACCATCAAAGTAGTAATAATATCCCTATTGATTAAATTAATCTCGAAAAGACAACTCAAATAACTTTAATTAGCAATGCATGACACCAGCACGAAATGCTCTGAAAAGAACCTTGCAGCCCATCCCAGAGCTTGAAATCGTGGCAGCAGCCACGGCACAGACTTTGGCATCTTTAGTCCAGCAGATACACACAATTGCATGGAGCATCTTCAGGGAATGTCTGTGAGTAACCATGGAGAGCCACGGCTGCTCCCTGCAGAGCACAGGCGAGGCACAGGGCACAGGCTGCCTCCCCCCTTAATCACACACTGAAAACCACAAACAGCTCTGGAAGAAACAACAACTTTTCAATGGAAGGAGCAGGAATGGGGAGTGAAGTCTCTGTGCCAGAATTCCCACCTGGAGCTGCTGGGGACCCACAGCAGCAGCAGCAGCACTGTCAAGCCATGAGAATTGGGCACCAGGTTTATGAAATCAGAGCAGAAACCCCTTCAAACAGAAAAGGGCTAAAGAGCTGGCCCAAAGCTCGTTCAGAGAGAGCAGGAGTGGAGCTGGGCCAGGAGAAGGGGACGCAGCACCCCCGGCACCCACAGACCCCAGTGACCCCACAGCCTCCCCAGGAGGGCAGGGGAGCCTCGAGCGATGGAACTGTGGAATCCCAGAGCGCAGAGAGCCCAGAGCCACGCTGCGAATGGGACCGACAGGGCTCTTCCTTGAAGGGTTTTTAGGGGGTTTTAAGAGGCTCCTGCAGGACTTTCCTCATTCTGCTCTCTGAACTCGGCACTGACAGAAACACAAGGCCCAGGTGTTTCCCCACAACAGGCACAGTGCAGCTCATTTTACACCATGTATGGAATCATGGAATTCTTTAGGCTGGAAAATTCCTCTGAGGTCTTTGAGTTCAACCGTGCCCCCACAGCACTGCCAAGGCCACCAGTGGCCCATGTCCCCAGGTGCCACATCCCCACTGTTAAACCCCTCAGGGATGGGGGCTCCCCCACCCTGAAGCACATTAATAAAACAGGACCCTTTACAGGGCTTTGGCCCTTCCAGGTTAGTCCAGCCCAACCCTCTCAATTCTTTATCTCATTATGGTTTTCAGATTCCTTGATTGAATTTCCCGTGACAGGGTTAGCTTCTGCTTTTGCCTGAAACACTCCACATTTTCCACCTCCTTCTTGTGGCCTCGATGAATTCATTGTTTCATTTTTGTTCTTTGGGCTGTTCTGGCTTTAGATTTTTTAGATATTTTGGTGCCAAAACCACTCCCAGGACTTGAGGTGAGGCTGCACCAGTGCAGAGCAGAGAGGGACAATCACATCCACAAAACATTTAAAAAGCATCCCAGGATTCCCAGAACGATGATGGAATTTGCTCCATCATACAAGCAAAGAAACACTTCCTGCATTTATATTCATCCAGGAATCACTGAAACAACCAAGGAACCCCCAAATTACTTCTCGGACTCTAGACAGCCTCTTCTCAGGCAAAACAGCAAAACACCCCCAAAAAGCCTTCATAATTTTCTATTCACTGATCCTTAAAAGGATTTTATTAATAAAGAGTCCTTCTTTACCACTGTGCCACGAGATCTTGGTCACTAAAGGAGACACTTGCACAGAGATTGATTTCTGGAGCTCGAGAATCTTTAAAATTCTACTCCGTGTGGTCTTACAAGGCAGGTTTTTAAGTATTTTGGCTCTCAAAACCACTCATAATTTAAAAACCTTGACCAGAACCCACAGCCTGAGTGAGAAAAGGTATCGCTTAGAAACTCAAGCTTGGGAAAGTCAAATTGGGGAAGAGAAGGATTCTTTTTTTTCCAAAAGGATATTTATTGGCCTTATTAAAAAATCCAGCACGTGAAAAAGGACAAATGCTCACCACTTTCTCTGACATCCATCTGATTTTTCCAGTTAAGAAGCCAATCTTGAGTGAAATCCCCCCAAACCAGGCAAATGAGATGAATTACTGTGAGAAGAGCAGCTCTACAATGAGACCAAAAATCCCAAATCCACACAAACCAGGAGAGCCACAGGAGGAGCTGGGTTTGGAGAGGGATCTCTCCAGCCCCACTGCAGGATGAGCAGGAATCACAAGGAGAGGAGCTCTGTGGCACATTTAGAGCCTTCAACTTCCACTCCCTTGTTTAAGTGAGGTTATTGCTCCTCATAGCCAACAACAACAGATTTCTGAAGGTTCCTCTGCCTTGCCAGCAAAGCAAATATGCTCTGGTAAATCTCGGAGCTGAACAATGATTTTTCATTTTTACAACAGCATAATCAATGCAATTTCCCCAGTTAGAAGTCTCCAGCCTCCCCCTGTGAGCTCGTTAATGCACGAGTGTTGCACTCCAAACCATGCCTGGGAGAATCTCCACAGACTCTGCCATCCTGGGTTGCTCTGAACACGGAATTCATCGCTGATGAATCACTTCAGTGTGTGTAAACACTCGAATCACTAAGCCAGATCTAATACTGTACACAGTAATCAAGGGATGGTGTTGGGGCGGCGGCACCGAGGCAGCTCTGAAATCCTGGCTCGTAGAGTTTTGATGCCTTTTCCTGGTGTTAAAATCAAGAGTCATACACAGTTAGAAGGGGAAAAGGGATTTTACCTTGGTATTTATTTTAAGGATCCTTAGGTGCACACATCCAGGTCATATGCATCAAGATGCACCCCACCGAGTGTGTGTGTCCCCTCAACATTGGGTATAACCTTATAGGTGTTACTAATTAGCAGATCTATCCAAGATTCCCCAATGAGAGGCTCAAGTGAGCCCCCCCTCCCCAAGGAACCTTCCCCTGGATGGTTCTATCTTGGTTTACAGAATGTGTTCTGGAGAGCACCTTGGGGTCTGGGGCACACTGATCCCTAACTACAAAGCTTCTGAAATGTTGAGTCTCTTAGCTTGACAAACAAGTCCAAGAATGTAGGCAAAAAGCACTGGGAATACAGAAGTTGTAAAAAGGTATAACGGGGGTATAAAAGAAAAGGCAAAAGTCTTCATGGCATCAGTTTCACTGCTCAAAGCTGTTCAAAGCAGGTTCTGTGCTTGTGAACACATTTTATTTGCAGATGCTAAATGCCTGGAAAAGATTTGCAGGCTTTGTGTCTTCCTGAGACACTCACAGTAGTCTCAGCACCCCCAAATGCTGCTCACCCAACCGTGTTTCTCCTGGTATTTAAGATCCCTGTAACTTCCAGCAACACTGTGGCAGCACAGCCAAGTTCAAGCTGGAAATGCCCTTTCATTTCAGCAGCTTTTTGCATCGGGTCAGACAGATTAAAATCCAAGGCAAAAAATTAAACTCACCCCTAAAACCAAGGCATTTTTCTCCCCTGAAGTGAAATTAAAATGCTGTGAATCCCATCACCTCCCAGCTCCCCTGAAGGATTCCAGTAACTGTTCAGGCCAACTCAGTAAGAGCTTTGGGTTCCTTACAACACTGTGAGGCGACATTTTTGCTGCCCAGGTGGCACAAACCTTGATGCCCAGCTCGATGTTCTCCCCTCCGTACACGTCCATGCCGGGGTCCAGCAGCCCGATCTCCCCGAAGAATTTCCTGTTCACCACGAACGAGCAGCCGATCATGGCCGGGGTCCTGCACCGGGAGAAACCACAGGAATGCACAGTCAGGGACGTTTCCCAGCCCTTACTGGGCTCATTTCTGCAAAGCTGCTGGGTTCAGGTGCTTCCCACCACTGGTTATCCCAAAGACTTTGTGGAAGTGAGCGAGCTCTGTGCCTTTGAAGACATTATTTTACCACTGCAATCAAATTGTCCAAAATTTTTACCGTTGCAATGAATTGCCCAAAATCCAAGCTCATTTCAAAATGGAGAAAGGGTTTTCCTGGGGTTAAATTCTGGAGGAGCACTCAGGTTGTGGCTTTGCTGGAAATCCCTTGGGGTGTCTGTGGGCAAGGGTACAAGCTCTGCCCATAAACAAGGGAAATACAATAATGCCCTTTCCTTTCTCTGACGTCCAGCATGGAGTAGATTTTAGGATGGAATCTACTTTTTAGGGTGTTCCAGGAAAGAGGGTTTCCAGTTGGAACCACAAAGGAGCCATCACTGCCAGCAACAAGCTCGCTGCAGATTTGCAGCAGCAAATCCTTTAAGAACTGTTTGCAGAACCATCTGTGGGGTCGCTTCCCAGCCGCCCCAGTACCAGCAGGGCTCTGGGTTTGGGATCAAGGTGTCACATCCATCCTGCACCTCGTGTGCTCCAGCTCAGAGCTCTCAGCTCACACTGCAGGAGTGAGGAAGCTGGGAGCACCCATGGAATAGCCCACAGAGGGAGGACACACACAGTGCCGGGGTGAATCTGTCGTAACTGTGCAATTTTAAGGACGTTGTAGAGGGCTGTGGTTCCTAATGACCCTCATTACTTGCAAACCCCTGGACCAGCTCTCCAGCTGCCACAGCTGCCCTGAGATGAGGATGCAGTTGTGATTCACACACTCTGAGATCACATTTCAGGGCGTTTCTGGAGCGCTTAGCGCTGCCAACCCTCTCCCTAAAACTGCACTTTGCCCAGAGCCCAGCGCTGAACAATCCCGAGCGGTTCTGCTCGGGCTGCTCGGGGGCACTCAGCTGCTGCTGCCGTGGTTTGTGTTTGTTTGCTGTGCACAGTTTGCCCCTGGCATGTTCCCTGGGCTAAAACAGAAACATGAAAAGCTATAGGAGAAAGTTTCACAAAGGATGTCTGGACTTCAGGTGGCTCTCTTGAAAGCTGTTTATGGCATAGGCGAAGTTACAGCATTTCAGGGAGCGGGTATCCAGAGCCAGCCCTACAGCTGCCAGCTCCAGCTGTAGGCAGACCTGAAGCCGCTTTCTGTTCAAATTACAAAGCATCAGATACTTTTCTTTGCAGAGTATCTTAACACATAACAACCAATAAGCACCACACACAATACCTTTACATTTGCCTATAGCCTATCATAGCTACTACCATCACCATATTATAGTCATTATTATCCAAGCACAAGAGTAAGTTATAATTTAAGCTTACAATGGAAAATTCTCAGACCTCTCTTCTTCTTGCTACATCAACATTTCTTGTTTGCCTGCCATATATCTCTTCTTGGTAAAGACATGTCTTCTATTTACTTATGCTCTTCTTGAGACTTATTTACTTGGTGAAAAACATGTCTTTGTTTGTAGTCACGTACCTTTTTTCTAATCATAAAAATCTCCTTCCAACTCATCTCCAACCTTTGCCTTCTCAGTTACTCAGCGATCAGTGTTTCAGCAAAACATCCTTTATTCTATATCAAAACTTGCTTCCATTTCTACCTCATCCCCAGTTTCTACATTCAGAGATCTTTCTGCCAAGCCTACACACCTGTGAAACTTTCTTACCAAACTTTCATCCTCCCCAACAAAAAGCACTCTCCCGTTTGCCGGCTGCTCTCTGAATCCATGCTGTAAAGGAAAAACCCAGGGATCCACTGAGTCCAGCAGCGAGCTGCCAATGAATTTTACAGCGAGGTCCTGCCAGAGTTTGATTTTTTTGGGGAGTTCCAGGACTTCCCTGCCCACCCTGAGCTCCGAGCTCTGAGCAGGGGGATGGGATGGCCCTCGGCAATCCCACACCACCCAGGAATGCCTGCTCTCCAGAGGGAAGCTGCAGAGGTAGGAACGGGGCAATAGGATCCTGTGTTTCCACAGCAGCCCCCAAATCCTGCCTCAAAGCCCATTCCAGTCCTGTCCAAGGCTGGACTAAGCAGGTTTGGCCTGCAGAGGTGGAGAACAGCCCCAAATTCACCCAGCCCTGGCTCACAGACAGCAAGGCCCAGGCTCCATCTGCACCTCACACAGTGCCCAAATCTGCCACAGGAGTTCCTGGGGTCCCCGGGGCAGCCCAGGGCTCAGTAATTCCAAGGATTTCACAGCTCAGCTCCACCAAGAGCCACCAAACTCACCTTGGTGCAAACCACGAGCTCCTTGGATGAAAGCGTCTGCCCACTTTAATATTATTTATAGACATTTTAATTCTTCTAATAGAAAGTAGAAGAGCTGGGTGCTGCTGCCACGTTAAATTAGCTCCAATTGGAATCCATCAGAGGGTTTTTCCAATAGATTTCTTCCCTGACAGCTGGCTCAGCCTTCCTTCCACGGAGCAGGATAATGTTTCATGGTTTGCTGCCACGCTGGTACTTAAGATTTCAATTCTCTTGCTTTATTTGTAGCAAGTTAACTGCCATTAACAGAAACAATTCCTTCTGAAATGATAACCACCTTACAGATGCCAAATCTAATAGTTCCATTATCCTAGATTACCTCCTGGAATTTAAGAGAAGGGAAAATTGCTCTGGTTTTTTCCAGAGTATGAACAACCCAGTTCATCTCCTCCACCAGGAATAGGTGTGGAAACCTCTGACTTCTCCAGTCAAAACCTGTTAGAGGCACTCAGAGAAGAGGCAAAAGCCAGAAAAAGAATCCAGGTGAAAGTTTCAGACAAAGGAAATTGCATTTTGGACCCAATAATGTGGATCACTGGGAACTCTCAACCAGGTAAATGAGCTTTTCTGGGCTGGAAACAGCTCAGGAGCCATGAACAGGAGCTGTACCCTGAGAGGGCTTCTCTCATTGTTTCTATAAATCATGGAATGGCTTGGGTTGGAAGGACCTTAAAGCCCATCCCATTCCATCCTGCCAGAGGCAGGGACACCTCCCACTGTCCCAGGCTGCTCCCAGCCCCAATGTCCAGCCTGGCCTTGGGCACTGCCAGGGATCCAGGGGCAGCCACAGCTGCTCTGGGAATTCCATCCCAGCCCCTCCCCACCCTCCCAGGGAACAATTCCTTCCTGAGACTTCACAACATGACTTCACTTTATAAAGCACAGAGCCACCAATCCTTCCTAAAATTCTGCTGGAAGCAGCTTAACTGGGATTTAGCAACTTCACCTTCACGTTTTCCTCTTTCCCATTGTGCTGCACATCTTGTTCCAGCCCAGGACACCGGGAAGCTCCCGAGGCACTGCTCCTGGTCCCTCAAGCAATCCAAATTAAGTGCTCCATTCTCCTCTCTAACAATGCCTCCACATTAAATAAATGAGGAATCCAGCAGCGCTCAACAATTTCAATAAAAACACCATTTGATTTGGTGGTAAATCCTTCAAAAAGGTGGCCGCTGACAATAATGGATCGCTCATCCCCAACGAAATAATGGCCTGCAGACAAAGAGCTGATAAAGCCTCTTGTTCCTCTGCCCCTTAATTAAAAGCATTAACAGAGCTTGTTTTTAAAAATCACCCAGCTCAGCCAAATGCATTTTTATTTGTCCCCACAGCTATTCTCCCTGCAATGAGAAAGGAAAAGCAGAAGTTGGCAGGGAGGAAGAGCAGAGATGTCGGGCAGAATTCTTGGGTTTGTATCCAGAACTCCACAGTGTTCCTTCCTTGCCATTCTTTTGGTTGGTTCCTCTGTAGAACAAGTGAAGGAAGGTCAAGAAGAGCAGCTTTTATGAAATATCCTCCTCATGGATCTCTAAATAAAGATGATGGAGATACAGGGAAAAACGTTTATCCTGCTCTATTAAGTTACTTTAATGCTCTTCCTTTCTTTAGCTCACAGTTATCATCTAATGATTAAAAAGTCTCAAGGAGATTGCTCCTTCAATTCGAGGAAATTAATTTTCCCCCACAATTGGATTTGGCTTCCGATTTTACACTAAAGAGCAGGTTATAAAATATGTAGAAAAGAGATATTAAAAAAGTAATTAGTGGTTTTACCATTGACTGCAAGAGGCTGAGAACACACTGGAAGAACTTCCAGGGTGTCCAATTCCTGTTAAACTGCTGCTGCTTTTAATAAACTTGGATCATGGAGTTGCTCACCTTCCACACCACAGGGCACTGCCCCACAGTTGGGACATTGGGACAGTCCTTTACCTGCCCAGAGGAAAGTTCTTGGTCCCTCTCCCAACCCTGCCATTCCTAATTTAACACACTCAACTCACACAATTCCAATCAGGGAATCCTGGAATGGGTGGGGTTGGAAGGGACCTTAAAGCTCATCCCATTCCAGCCCCTGCCATGGGCAGGGACGCCTTCCCCTGTCCCAGGCTGCTCCCAGCCCCATCCAACCTGGCCTTGGGCACTGCCAGGGATGGGGAATCCATGGAATAACCTCTGCCAGGGCCTGCCCACCCTCCCAGGGAACAATTCCTTCTCAATATCCCAGTTAAACCCACTTTCCATCAGTTTGACCCCATTCCCCTTGTCCTGTCCCTCCAGTTCCTGAGGCAGGGTCCCTCTCTGCCTTCCCTGGAGCCTCTCCAGACCCTGGGAGGGGCTGTGAGGGCTCCACACAACCTCCTCTTTCCCAGGCTGAGCAATCCCAGCTTTCCCAGCCCGTCTCCATAGGGGAGGTGCTCCAGTCCCTTTATCAACTTCATGGCCTCCTCTGGCCTTGCTCCAACAGCTCCATGTCCTCCCCACACTGGGGACACCAGAACTGTGCAGGACTCCAGCTGGGGGCTCATGGGAACAATCCCATTTTCCATTTGGAGATTTCCCACTCCTGCTGCCTCTCTGCACTTCCCTGATCCAGCTGGGGCTCACTGGTGGGACCCAGCATCTCAGCAGAAAACTCTGGGAGCCTCTGAGCTCCAGGGCTGAAATTCAACCAACTCACAATATGTAGAAAACATCAGGTAAATTATCAGATTAAAGCCCCTGGCTTTAATTAGTGGCCTATCCATGGTTTCCCTGTTGACAGCAGGGAAGGGAAGAACACCACCTCCATTTGCAAGTGACACTCTGGGATAAAACACTGGATTTTCTCTTGGCCAGAGGCAAGATTAAGGAGCTGCTTGCAAAAGAAACAACTGCCAGTGCTGTCCCCTCTGTGCTCAGGGAATAAATAAATATTAAAGCCTGGGATGAGAAACATAGGTTTGTACAAGGGAATTATTTGTGTGGAAATGGAACACAAGGATGTGGCATTAGGGATTGACCCCTCTGCTGATCAAACAGGGACAGCCAGAGCCTGCCCCAGGCAGAATCCATCCAAACCCTCTGCTCCACTGGCAGCCAGCTGCGTCCTGGGAATCAGGGATGCCAGGATGGAGCCTCCAGCTCTGACTGCTCTCTGACCAGTCCAGCCACTGCAGCACCACACTGGGCCCAGTCTGAGCTCAGCAGGACAGCTCTGGGGGGGCTGAGGGGCAGCATCCCTGCTGAGTGTCCCCAGGACACCCTGGAGCTGCCACCATGCCCAAGTGACATCCTGTGCTCAGGGCACCTGCAGCCAAGCCCTCTGCACAGCCACGAAGGAAAGCTCTGCTCCCTCAGGGCCTGGGGCAGAGAAAGGAGGAGGAGAGGAGCTGGAGGAATTTAAAAGTCACTGGGAAGCAGCAGGCCTGGTTTCCAGTGGCACTTGGCTTCTGGACCATCCACTCCCTTGGGAACGGTCCTGCAGAGCCTGACCTGGCCCCTGGGGTCCCTGGAGGGGGAGGCTGGGATGGGAGAGGTTGGGCAGAGCCTGGAGCTGGAGTGAGCCCGTTCCCTGAAATGGGATTGGACTGAGAGAAGTTCCTGCACAGGGAAATGAGGTCCAGCAGAGCAAACCAGAGACCCAGAGACAAAGCTGGCCCTGCCCATTGTCCCTCTCGGCTTCATCCCACTCCCTGTCCTCAGAGAGGGCTGGGCCACATCCAGGAGGCAACAGAGAGGGTGAGGATGAGGCAGAACCCCCCTGCCTGGCCCTGGCCCTCTCAGCCTTCTCCCCACGGGCTCCTCAGCCACAACCCCAAACACGTGGTGCCTCCATCCCAATCCTTCCTTACCCCATCACAGCTCCTCCCAGCCCCAAACCCACAGTGTCTCCATTCCAACCCTTCCTTAGGCACTGGAATGGGCTGCCCAGGAAGGGGGTGGAGTCACCATCCCTGGACGTGGTGCTCAGTGCCGTGGTTTGGTTGATGAGGAGGTGTCGGGTCATAGCTTGGACTTGATGATCTCAAAGGTTTTTTCCAACCTATTCAATTCTGTGATTCTGTGATTCCTCATTTCCATCCCAGCTCCTCCCAACCCCAAACAGTGGTGCCCCCATCCCAACCCTTCCTTACCCCATCCCAGCTCCTCTGAATCTCAAACACCCCGGGCAGGCAGGATGCATTCCGTGGAGCGGGGTTTGCTTTGGAAGTGACCTCAGCCCGTGGATTTCTGCGGGAAGGGCCGAGTGTCCGAGCCCAGGGCGGCAGCAGGAGGCGGCTGCTGGCACTGCCCAGGCAGGAGCCTGATGGCAAAAGCCCAGAATGCAGCGTCACACACAGAGCATGTGTCCAAAGCGGAATCACACCTTCCCTCTGCCTCCACTGTGGGACATGTCCATGCAGAGCAGGAGCTGGGAAGAGCCACGCTCCCAGCGCCCCTTCACTGCCAGGGGAATGGAGAAAGCTGGACCTGTTTGCCAGGAATGTTCATGAGGGAACGGCATCTCAGCCCCCAGCAGCGTCGCTTCCTTCATCCCATCCCCAGGGCAGCATCTCCAAGAGCTGTTCCCCGCACGATTCCGGTGTCCCTGCCCCAGTGCCCCGGGTTAATTGTCTGTTTCCAGCGGGTTTATTGCCCTGCTAAGTACCACAGAACCTGTGAAACAAATTAAAAATAAGAGATACCACATAAAAGAGATGCTGGATTGAATGGCTTCACTGAATTTACTGGAGATTAATACCACTTAAACTTTGAATGGCAAGGAGGCTGTGAAAACTGGATTTTAAAAAAACCTCTTACATCTACCCATGCCTGTGACCTTGCTGAACACACATTTGACTTTGTCACTGTTCTCTGCCTGCTCTGGGACTTCAGGTGAAGCATTTAACTCCTTTATGCCTCTGTTTCCTCCTCTGTCAGGTGAGTCTAACACCTGGCTGCTCGTGAGAAAAAACATCTCTAAATCAGTTCAGTGCTTTCCCTGTTGGAATGCCGAATTCACTGCTGATATTGCCATGGCTGCCAGACCCCTCAGGCTCTGGGGAGAAAAGCACTGGTGGTAACAACCTTCTGAGCAAGGACTGGCTGTTTCCCAGCCTTGCTGCCAACCCCAGCAGCATCCAAAACTGGTGCCCACCCCGAGCTCAGGCACAGCCTGGGAACCACTGCCGATTTCGATTTCCTCCTCCAAGCTCAACAGCAAAATTTCCCCTCCAAGATGAAAACTGCTGCCTCAGTCACTGCCTAAAGCCTTTTCCTTCCTGGTGTGTTCTAAAACCCCAAGGATGGCCCAGCATTGAGGATCCCTGGATGCTTGGACACCTCCTTCACACCGCAGGCGCTTTTGCAGGAGCTCCCCGATGGATGTGCTGCTCTAGGCTGCCAAAATGCTCACGTGCAGGGAGCAGCTGTCCCCAGCTCTCTGTGTTTTGTCACCTGAAGTGAAACTCTGGCCCCAGGATCAGGGCTGATCCCATTCCCACGGCAGGAGCCCTCATGCCAAATCCCATCCAGCTCTCACATCCACCCAGCTGGGACCTCACAAAAGGCACCAACCTGGAAAAGCGTTCCAGGCTGAGAGCCATGAGCTGGGCTGAGCCTTGCCCAGGGCCAGGAGAACGTGCAGGAGGTGTTTGGGGCTGTTCTCCATCACTGCAAACAGCCCCAGGTGACATCTCCAGTGCTCCTGGTGCTCCTGTCCCCTCTGTCCCAGCAGGGGCAGCATTTGGGGGCTGCACTCTGAGTCCCAGAGTACAAACCCCAGAGAAGCCACCTTGGCCAAGTATCAGCAGTATCAGCAGTGAATTCAGCAGCTCCAGTGGGGAAAGCACTGAACTGATTTAGAAATGGTTTTTCTCACGAGCAGCCAGGTGTTAAACTCACCTGCCAGAGGAGGAAACAGAGGCACAAGGGAGTTAAATGCTTTGCCTGAACTTGGCCAAAGTCAATTTGATAATTTCCTTCAAATGGTGCTGTTGAGAAACAGAGGAAAGAGCTGCAGTGCCAGGATTGTCCCTCGGGATGAACTTGGAACAGGGCTGCTCGTTTGAGCCCATTTCCTGGCAGTTGCAGGAGGCACTCGGGGATACTCTGTCCTTCACTCTGGGGGGACCCTCTGGCACACAGGGATGGGTCCAGGTGCCTCCCCAGAGCTCAGGGGGCTGAGGGTCCTTCCCACAGCCCCTGCAGCACATCTGCAAACATCTGCATGCCGAGGGTTTGACCCTTAATGGGCCCCATTTATCCACCAAGGCAGAACTGGGGGAATAACTGTGATCACTCACTGGGATTTATTAGGGACACTCCCACAGGAGAGGCCACACAGAGTCTCAGGCTTGGGGCTGAGATAAAGCAGAGCAGGATTTTCATTTGTGCACTGGCTCATACTGGAAGCCACTGAAAGATGCAAGAAAAACACTTTCCCTGCCTGGAAAGGCACTGCAGATCAAGGCAAGACACAAAGGGAGCCCAGATGAGCAGAGATGAGGAGTCAGGAAGGCTCAGTACCTGGTAAACCTGGTTTTATTTTCCCTCTGTGACTGGTCCCCTAAAGCTGTGCCCCTCAGAGCAGATCTGGAAATCGCTGTTCCCTTTGCCCCACACAGAAATGATCCAGCTCATCCTGTGAGCAGCCCCAGGAGCTGAGCCCCAGCCTGGGCTCCACCAGGAGAGGGATGTTCGCTGCTGTCTCATCAGTTAAAACGTGGTCACCAACAGGAGATAAAGCTCTGACAAAAGCGGGCAGTTTGAAATTCTGATCTGAGCCTGGAGGTGAGGAAATGCAGGTGTCCCCACCTGGGGATCCCTGCTCAGCAAAGCTGCTGCTCCAGAGATCAGTGCCATTCCTCTTTGAGTATTTTTATATTCAATACAAATATCTGTTTCCTTTCTATTGCACCTGATCTCTAGGGTTTGGCGAGGAGAGGTTGAAATGAGATGCTCTGCAAGGTTCCACCCTGAACCATTTTGGGACTCTCGGAAATAAAAGGCCACAAAATCTTTGCCCTTGCCAGAGGTGAAATCTCAGCACCCACGTGCTGTCACTGGGGAGTTTGAAACGGTGTGAATCCAAATCCTTAATGTGGAATTTATGATGAGACTTCACTGTCTCTCGAGGAGCTGGGGACTGGTTGGAAGGTGCTGCGAGTGTGAAAGCCCGGATCTGGTGGGGCCCAGAGCTGGGCCAGAGTGGCTGCCAATTAGCACAAATGAGCTTCTAAACTACTTCTGGGGGCCTGGCAGGTAAGGAGAGCACATCCCCGTATTAACCACCCTCAGCAACCATCAATCATCAGCACCCAGCCCCGAGCACCTCCTCCGAGCTCCTTGGGGGCTGCAATCCCAGGGGAATTCTCCATTAAACTGGCAGTGTTTGCCTATGCAAAGAGGATAAAATCAGCCAGTGGCTTCAAAGTTCCCCCAGAAGTAGTTTAGAAGCTCATTTGTGCTAATTGGCTGCCCTGGAGGGATGTCTGCTGAGATAAGAGATTTTGCAATCGCCCAGCAGAGATCCCTCCAGGGCAGGGGCTGGGCATACCCCACAATTGGCAGCCACTCTGGCCCAGCTCTGGGCCCCACCAGATCCGGGCTTTCACACTCGCAGCACCTTCCAACCAGTCCCCAGCTCCTCGAGAGACAGTGAAGTCTCATCATAAATTCCACATTAAGGATTTGGATTCACACCGTTTCAAACTCCCCAGTGACAGCATGTGGGTGCTGAGATTTCCTCTGGCAAGGGCAAAGATTTTGTGGCCTTTTATTTCCAAGAGTCCCAAAATGGTTCAGGGTGGAACCTTGCAGAGCATCTCATTTCAACCTCTCCTCGCCAAACCCTAGAGATCAGGTGCAATAGAAAGGAAACAGATATTTGTATTGAATATAAAAATACTCAAAGAGGAATGGCACTGATTTCTTTAACACTTGGCACTTACAACCTGACCGACAACAAAATGAAGTGCAGCAAAAGGGAAAGAGAAAAGGGGACCAAACAGTTCCCCAGAAATCCCTCAGATGGTGACCAGAGTTTGGGTGGCCAAGACTGCACGTGCTCATCTAATCCCAAATCTAATCCTAAATCCACTCCCACTGCCTTTCAGGTGGGAGCACCTCGTTCCTCATGGCCAAGGCAATGGGAACCCGGCAGGTTTGGGGTCTCTGCTGCCCTGGGGGGCTGGCTCCTGGTGCTGCTCACACTCCCTGAAGGGCCCTTCCAGGAATGCAGGAATTCCTCATCAGGAGCACGACCCTTCAGCAGTAACTGTGCTGTAACTCCATCTCCTTGCACTGCTGCCAGAGTGCTAATTAAATGGTAATTACTCTGGGATGTAATATGTATAACTATCAGGCACTTAACAGGGACGTGTTATTTACTTTGCTGTTTTTAACATGAATGTATTTTCTCTCAAGGGCAGCCGAGCAGCTGATTTTCAGGCGTGTTCTTCCTCTCCACTGAGCATAAAAATCACAATGAGCAAATTTCACAGATAAACGAAGTTCCCTTTGTCTCAGGCACAACAACAACCGTGCCCTGGTTAAAGCACCGAGCTGGGGCTGAAGGATCACAGTTAACACCCTGAGCTTGGTCCCAAAGTGGGACTTGGGAAGCGATTTCTGACCTATCTTCCACTGAAATACTCCTGCAGCTCCTCCACTTGCTCCAAGTGATATCAGCTGAAAGAAACTACAATAAACTGACTTGTAAAGGTGAAGATGGGCTCGGGTGAGCATCTCTCCAGAACAGACCCGCTCTGTTTACGGCTGGAACACCATTTTTAATCTCTGAACACTCAAACCAAACTGCAGAAATCAGGAGAGGAATCTCCCTGAGCAAATCACTGCCTGGAACAAAGGTGCTGCGAGCCCGAGCTGTGCATCTGGGGACAAGCACACAAAGGAACTGTGGCCTGCCACAAAGCTGAGTTGAGAAGTAATTCCCTTGACAGGTAGAACAGAGCACAAGTTCCTGTCAGCTCCTAGGACCAAGAGGAACAGCAGAGCAGGGAAAGGCTGAGGCCATGGTTCGGTCAGGTTGTGCTGGGGGAGCAGCCCCAGAGCCCCTCTGCCACCACAGGGTGATTTTGGGGTGATTTTGCACGGTCACATTCAAATCTCCAGTACAGCCACACCTCACCCACTGGTCCCAGTCCCCTTCAAACCCTCAGCAGCAGCTCCTGAACACCAATTCCTCCTCAGCTCTACATTCCAGGTGCTGCTGGAAGCTTGTGGTGGGTGATGCCATCAGCAGTGGGTTTGCACAGCCCCTGGTGCTCTCTGAAGGATCCCTGCAACAGCTGGGAAAGACTCAGGAGCCTTCAGTCCTGGGGAATTTCAGGGATATTCCTGCAGACAGAGTTTAGGTGAGTGATTTCCATGCACATCACGGGGTGTGAGGAATGGTTATTGACAGCTGGAGCAGCTCCACTCGCTGGGAAACGAGGGAGCAGTGAAAGAGCCCCGTGAGCACCTCGAGGAGCTGAGCGATGCATTTATTGTGACACCTCCTTGATAGCAGCTATTTCTGGGGAGGCAGCTCCCAGCTTCATCTCACCCTTCACGCATCCCTGGCACAGCAGCACAATTCCAGGGAAACACAGCAGATCCATCCTGTGCCTCCAGCCTTTACCAGCAAATGTCACTCTCATTGCTCAGCGCTGGGTTTGTTTTGTTTAAAGCACCGAGCGGAGCTGATGGGAAAGAAAAATGAAAATGGGCAAAACTGCAGCGAAATGGAAATGCAAGCTTGGTAAAGATGATTGCCAGGGAAGGGAACTCAGGGGTGGAGAAGATGGTTGGGATTCACCTCCACCTGGATTCGTGCAGATCCACCCAACCACAAAGCACAGAGCCCGATGTTTGCACAGAGATTTATCCCAACTGCTTGTTTAGGGTCAGGCAACTCAGAGCCAGCAGCTCCCAAAGCAGGAACCCCATCCCAGGTACCCTGAGCATACCAGCAGACCCATGGAAATCTGTGTTTCCTGCCTCAGCTGCACAGGCTGGAGGCACAAAGTGATGCAAGAGCTCTTTGTACCGGCAGAGTGGAGCAGTGCTGAGCACAGGGCAACCAGGAGAGTGCTGCAGATCAGCTCCTGACTGCAAACCCTGAGCACCAGCACAGCCCTGGCTGACCTCTGCTGGCCTGGGGCACACTCACCATGAGCCCCCTCTGGGACAGCTGCTTGGGGCTTTTACATTCTTTTCTCGAGCGGGGAGGGTGCTGGTGTTAATTTTTTAGTTTGCTTTGGCTCATTGTTTGGGGGGTTTATTAATCACCAAATGCATTGATTTTTTTAAAAGCATAGAATCAGAGAATGGTTTGGGTTCAAAGGAACTTTAAAGCCCATCCAGTGCCACCCCCGCCATGGGCAGGGACACCTCCCACTGTCCCAGGCTGCTCCAAGCCCCAATGTCCAGCCTGGTCTTGGGCACTGCCAGGGATCCAGGGGCAGCCCCAGCTGCTCTGGGCACCCTGTGCCAGGGCCTGCCCACCCTCCCAGGGAACAATTCCTTCCCAATCTCCCATCCAGCCCTGCCCTCTGGCAGTGGGGAGCCATTCCCTGGGTCCTGTCCCTCCAGCCCTTGTCCCCAGTCCCTCTCCAGCTCTCCTGGAGCCCCTTTAGGCCCTGCAAGGGGCTCTGAGCTCTTTCCAAAACCTTCTCATCTCCATCCTGAACACCCCCAGCTCTCCCAGCCTGGCTCCAGAGCAGAGGAACTCCAGCCCTCTGGAGGCTGAGCCTCCTCTCCCAGTGGAGACTTGCATTCAAAGCTCTCTCAAAGTTGTTGGCAAAACCCTCAGCCAGCTCCTGGGTGACAAGAGTTCCCCTTCCTGTAGGAAATATGTAAGAAAAATGTAAAAAAATATGTTTGGCTCACAGACTGAGCAGCCAGGGGCCGTCCCCAGGCAGCTCCTGCCCTCTGTCACCTGGCAATGAGGTGCCAAGTTGGGATGAAGGGGCTCAGCCGTGTGTCCAGGTGGCATCAGCCCAGGCAGAACTGGAGCTGAAGAGCCAGGATTTAATTCCACACTGCACGTGAGGGGAGCTGGTTTGCTGCCAGCATTCAGGGAGCAAAAGAATGCAGGAAACGGGGCCCTTTCCCCTCCAACTGTGGTCCTGAGGAGCAGAACCCCATTCCCTGGCTGCACACACAGCACTCAGCAGCAATGCTCCTTCCTGTGCTTGCAGGGCTTCCTTGCAACTCACGGCCAACGTGGCAGCAAAGCTCCAGGGCTGAGAGGGAGCGGGACAAGGCAGTCCTGGTTCCCCAGTCCCAGGGCTGGCACAGCACGGGAGGGACCTGCCTGTCACTCAGCCAGTCCTGCTGTGAGGGGTGCATGGGGGGGTCTCCCAGCTCTGCAGGGCAGGTTTGGAGCCTGAGGGATAAAAACGCAGCTGGGAGCAGAGGGAGCTGCTCCCACCTCCTAGGGCAAGGCGACACCGTGGCCCGGGGAATCCCAAGTGCTGCACCGTTCCCATGTGGCTCAGGAAGGATCTGCCTCACGCTCCAGGAGTGCTGTGGCCAAAGGGCTGAGTCCTCCTCGTGTTTTGCCTCGAAGCTGAGCAGTGTCAGATTCCAGGAGGGAAAGGATCTGCAGTCTGCCCTGGCACAGCTCCAACAGGCTGCAGCCTTTAACCAGTCCAGACTGAGGGAATCCACAGGCTGGGAAGGACTGGAGAGGGGGAGGTCAGTGCCTGAAGTCCTGAAAGGAAGTGGGATTGGCAAGGAACCTTTGCCAGGGGATCACCTGCAGAGCCCTGCACATCAAAGGCTGGGGAACCAACCCGGGAGCTGCCGTGAGTTCATTCCCTAAGGACATGCTCCAAGAATTCCAGTCCAGTTGCCCTCTGGCTCTTGGACAAACCTAACCTGCATTTATGCTGTGTCTTTGCAGAGGCTTCCTGCTTGTGGGAAACCAACACAAAAGCTCCAGTCTTGTGCCAGGAGCCACTGCTGGTTTTACTGCAGGGAGGAACAGCTCTGCCCTCTGTGCCCTTTTCCTACAGAGCACCACATGTCGAAAGAGCCAGGAGCACTTTCACTCCACTCCAGCTTTTAATCAGGAATTTTAATCAGAAAAAAGGTACTGATTTAACAGCCTAAGGCAGAGCAGAGGAGAAGCTGCAACATCTGGGTGCCAGATGCAGGGGCAGGAGGTGGAGATGTTAAGGAGGGGATTGAGACAACCCCAGGCTCTCCTGGAGCTGTGGGATAAATGTGTACACAACCTCCATGGCACGAGGGCTGCCATGGAAAGGTTCCTAATCCCCACCTGAAACACATCTGAGCACTTCAGTGCTGCTGCCGAGCTGCACAACATCCTCCTCCAGCTCCCCCTGCTCTGAGAGGTGACACTGACATTTTCACAGGTGACACTAAATTGTGGCTGGCAGGCTCTCACTGAGGAATTCACTGGGAATTAAGGGAACCATTAAACCCCAAATTGAGGGCTTGTGATGCATTTTAGAGATTCTTGCCTGGAAGTTTTAAAAAAATCCAGTTCTGTCCCAAAAAAACCTGCCCAGATTTACATTCCCAGGAAGTGCTGCTCCCTGCCTGCAGCTGGGCAGCACCAAAGGGAAGCAGGGGCAGCAAAGGCACTGAAATAACCTATGCTGGGGAAGTCTCCCAGGCAGGGGAGAAACCAAACCAAAACTTTGCTCTCATCAATAACCCTGAACCATCACAGAGTCCCAGACTGGTTTGGGTTGGAAAGGGACCTTAAAGCTCACCCAGTGCCACCCCTGCCATGGCAGGGACACCTCCCACTGTCCCAGGCTGCTCCCAGCCCCAATGTCCAGCCTGGCCTTGGGCACTGCCAGGGATCCAGGGGCAGCCCCAGCTGCTCTGGGCACCCTGTGCCAGGGCCTGCCCACCCTGCCAGGGAACAATTCCTTCCCAATTTCCCAATTCCTTCCCTCTGACACTGGGAAGCCATTCCCTGTGTCCTGGCACCCCAAGACCTTGTAAAAGTCTCTCTCCATCTTTCCTGCAGCTTCTTCAGGTCCTGGAAGGCCCCAGTGAGGTCACCCCAAAGCTTCTCCTCTCCAGGCTGAACACCCCCAGCTCTCCCAGCCTCTCCTCCCAGCAGAGCTGCTCCATCCCTCGGATCACCCTGGAGCCTCCTCTGGGCTCCTCCAGCAGCTCCAGCTCCTCCCTGGGCTGGGACCCCAGAGCTCTCTGTCCCTCAGCATTTGGAAACAGTTTGGCCAATTTTGGTTCTAATCTTGCAAACAGCACCTGATGTTTGCAATTAGAAGATATGAAAGAACCCCAAAATATGTATTTTCCCCAGGATCAGTGCTTACTCCTGATCTTCTCTTCAACTCAGCAAAACTCTAAACACGTCCTTGGCATCAAACTCCAACAGCTTCACATCCCTGATTTTATCCATTCCAGCCTAATCCTGCTCCAGAGCTGCTTCCACTGAGACCAAACCAGCTCATTCTAATTAACACTGACAAACGAAACTGCTGCCTTCCACCTGGGGGTGTGGGAACTCCTCCCACCCTCCAGCAGTTTTTAGGGGGCAAAGGAAATCCATACCCAGGGCACCACTGATGGAGCATTCCTGGGGTAACATGGGATTCTAGCCCTTCATCTGGAGCATCCCTGGAGAAAGGAAAGGGAAAGGAAAGGAAAGGGCCTCTGGAGAGGTGGCAGGAGAAGCTCTGAGTTGCCCATAAAAAGCCAAACCAAAGCCATTTCCAGAAGGACAGTCTGGGTTCTCAGACATGCTTAAAGCCATCAATTCATTTCCTCTCCCCTTGGCTCATGGTCCTTGGCAGTGCAAGGAGCAGAAGGTAAAAGCAGTTGGCTGCTGCCCAGCCCTGCCCTGCCCTGCCTGCTGCCCCCTCTGCCTTCCTCATTCCCTGCACAAAACTGGGATCTGCACCCACACGTTCTGCCCCTGGGTGGCTGCACAAGCTCATCCCAGTGCAGTTGTGACTGGGGCCACTGGATCTGCAGCTGCTTTCCAGGTCCTGTGCTGGCTGCAAGGAAGGAGATGACTTTGAGTGATGTTAGAAACGTCAAACTGCCCCAAGAGAGTCAAATCTCCAAAGCACACATGCAGGGCTCTGTGCCCCTGGCTGGGTTTCCATCCCTGCCCCTCCCAGGTGCTTTGCTGGGAGCTCCAGGTGGGGAGGCACCTCCCTCACACTCCCAGAAGCTTCCCAGCTATTTTTTGATACAATTATTTTAGCAGAAAAGCTTATCTGGCCAATGCAGGCATTGGAAAAGCCCCGTGCATTGCCACAGGAGATCAGCACATCACACACGTGCACACCCCCAGATTCCACAGCTCACCTTTCAGAGCTGGCTGGAAAACTCAGCTCTCCCTTCAAGCACAAAAATTGCTGCTCTCTTGCCTTTTCTGAGTGCCCTAAGTGCCTTCAGAGTTGCTTTTAAACCACACTGAGAGTCAGCTGCAAGAGCCAAAACTCTGCAGTTCCAGCCTGGGATTTGGAGCATCTGTGTGGTTGTTTTTTTCTCCCCATTAATTTAATTTGACAGAAACGAGCAGGAAAGCTTCTGGCTCCCGTGTGGGCAAAGTGGATAAACAGCAAGAATTTTAAGGGAAGCTGAAGCTAAACTGAAGAGAAAGAGGCTGGTGCCCTGGCTAACAGCCGTGTGTGCTTCCTCCTCCCCATGCCAGGCTCCGTGCCCTGTGTGTTATAATGAGACTCTTTTCCTGCTCTCCACTTGTTCCAACCTATCCTTACTGTTTGATTTGGACCATTTTGACTGGAAAAACATCACATCCTCTCCCAGGATGGATCCCAGGATGCAGGAGGAGAGGCAGTGCCCCACCACTGCCTGGCTGCCCCCAAATCCACCAGATTTGGACTCTGGAGCAGCAAATTCTCATCCTACTGCTCTGGAAAAACCTGCAAGAGTGATTAATTCCTTAATGGGAAGACATTTGTGTAGGTCTGTAGTGAGAACTGCATGAATTTAACATCACAATTATCCTTGCAGAGTTGACCTCAAAACCTTGTTTGGTTTTATGATTTCCCTGTTTTCCAGCGTGGGCAGCACTTGGCCCTTCCACCCTGGCCCTCCTCCTGGATGCAGCAGGACACCTTTAAGGGATGGTTGCTGGCTCCAGCTGATTCCCAGCCTGTGGAGCAGCCATGGGATGGATCCAAAGGGGAATGTCCTGACCTCTCTGAGCCCAAGCTTGTCCAGGCTGCAGCACTCCTGGATTTCTTCACAGCCATCCCAATCTGAAACGCATCCAGGCCCGGAGGAGGCTCGGGGACTCATCCCAGTGCTGGATTGGAAGCTCTGCTTCCAGGGGGCAAGGCACAAAGTGCCTTTGTGTGCTGGCTGGAAGGGTGTGCGGGAGCTGGAGCTGGGAGATGTGCACAGGCAAACAGGCAGGGCTCTCACAACAATTGGTCACACCAGGCCTGAGCCTGACCCATCCCTCTCCAGTCAGTGCAAAATCTGGGCTCAAGAGGAGAAAGGGTTTTGCAATCAGCTTCAGCTGATTTGGTCCAACCTGGCCTTCCAGGGGCCCAGGGGCAGCCACAGCTTCTCTGTGCCAGGGCCTCCCCACCCTCACAGGGAACAATTCCTTCCCTATATTTAACCTAAATTCCTGTCTATCAGTTTGACCCCATTCCCTTGTCCTGTCCCTCCAGTTCCTGATGCAGGGTCCCTCTCTGGCTCCCCTGGAGTCCCTCCAGGCCCTGGAAGGTGCTGTGAGGTCTCTGCACACTCTCCTCTTCTCTGGGCTGCAAAGCCCCAATATTCAACACCAGCTGCTTTGGGATTTTCCACAGGGTTATCAGCCA
Organism: Corvus hawaiiensis; assembly: GCF_020740725.1. Classification (NCBI taxonomy): domain Eukaryota; kingdom Metazoa; phylum Chordata; class Aves; order Passeriformes; family Corvidae; genus Corvus; species Corvus hawaiiensis. Next base: position 10,084,394 of record NC_063232.1, on the reverse strand, counting down.
CTCGTAAACAGTCAATAAGCCCCTGCTCAGAGAGATGGCAAAGGGTTTAGAGCTGAAAGAGGGTGGTGCTGTGGCAGAAAAAGCCACTACAACCCTCTCTGTCATGAGGGACAAACCCACTGAGAGTCCAAGCACCGGGACAGGGACGCACAGGGCTGTGGTTGTGCCGTGATCTCTGGTGGCCCTGTGAGAATCAGGATGCAGACACACCACAAAGCCCTGTCCTGGGTTGCAGTGTATTCTATTACCATCCTCAGGAGCTGTTGAAACCGGGTGGGGCAGTGTTTCCTTGCCTCCTCCCCCCAGACTATCTTTCTGTTCATGGCCCATCACTGTCCTGCCGCCTGACTCAGAGATAACTCCCTCCGAACTATCTCCTGTTAATGAGCCTAATCAACACTTGGCCTCATGACTCATTACCCCATTGTGAGATGCTCCACCCAGAGGGAGGAACCAAGCATCCCATCGTGGATATAAGCTGAGGCTGAACACCAGAGACACCGGCTTCCCACTGGATTTCCAGAGGACAGGAGCTATGCAGCCACCACTGGACTTCCTGAGGAAGAGCAGACTGTTTTACTACAGGATCACTGCTTCAGAGGACTGCAGCCACCGTTCTACCAGACTGCTACCACCACCCTGCCTAACAGGGTGTCAGGTTGTACCTTGACTCTGTCAGTTTGACAGTGTTTTCTTTTACCTTTTTTTTCCCCCTTTTCTTTAATTTCCATTAAATTGTTATTCTGACTTAGTGCCTCCCACTGGTTTGTTTTCAAACTAGTACAAGCCCTTATCAGCTCTTTATCGACCAGTTTGGTTTTATTTTACCCACCGCAAAGCCACCACAACCCCTTGCCTGTTGCCCCTGCAGCCTTCTTAACTATTTTCTCTTAACAATTCTCTCTTAACTTCCTGTTTCGAAAACTTTGATTAGATAAACCCCCCCGAAAACCCCCAAAGTGACATTTTTGTTTCAGGTGACATCAATGCCTGATTTCCCTTCAGCTGCACAAAGACAGGGGACGTCCTTCCCACCAAATAATGATGGAAACCAAAATCCCTGACCAAAATCACTGAGAACTGAACAGCTGCCTTGGAACATGCTGCAGGCTTCAAAATTGCCATTTCAGGAGCTGCCAGCAGCAGTTCTCCTCCCCACAGCAGTTCTCCTGCCCACAGCAATCCAGGCAAAACTAAAGTGCACTTGCCCAAAGCAGGGAATCCTGTCCCCAAGGTCACCCACAGCACAGGTACCTGCTTGGGGCTCTCTCACGTTAATGGCTCGGCACAAGTCAAGAACAAAGTGGGGTTGGAGGGCACTGCCTTTGGGGCTGGGTTATTTTTAACCCCAATGCAAAGAATAATTCATTATGGGGACGATCAACACAGAGGGATCAGGGATTCTGGTTGCAAAACAAGCAGACGGCTCCAATTTAATTTTTAAAAGAAGGTATTTTCATTTGTACAAACACGGAAATCACTTTAGTGCAGTACTTCAGAAAAATTAAACTGGTGGTGTAAGGGTTGTTTCCATCAACCAAAGAGGATAAGAAAGGCAATGCGATTTCTAATACCTCTATGAATAAAATTTATGCAGGTTTGAGACAGGGAGAATGGCTCTTGTGAAAATAACCCCCTGCAGAAGCCAAGTGCACTCCCTTAGTTCGCTGTTCCACATCTGCACTGCATCTCCCAGGCTCAGGAAAGGGATTTAAAATCCTTGGAATTCTTTATGGAACGTGAGAGCTGCCAGCAAATTCCACTGTCTCAGTTCTGTATTCCTGAGCAACAAAGAAAAGATGGAAACCCAGCAGGAAATAGAAGGGGTGCTGGGAAAGCACTGCCACAGAGCACAGGTTAATCTTCTACAACTTCATCATTCAGGTAACTAATTTCCTGATCTATTTTCATATTAAATGTTTCATGCAGTGCCCTGATGCCCTGACAATCAAAACATTCAACATCACAGCTGAGAGACAGATCCAGGGTGGTTTCCAGCACTGTTTTCTTGGAAAGGACCTTGCCTTCGTTCTGCCTGAATACAACATTTCAGTCAAACCCAGCATCCAGATGGTGCCTCCTGACATTCCCAGCCAGCTCGAGAGCCCTGTGCTGCTCCATGTGGGGCTGAACTGGACAGAACTCAGCACAAGGATCAGCACAAAGGAAATTTGGATATTGGGAAGGAATCCTTCCCTGGGAGGGTGGGCAGGCCCTGGCACAGGGTGCCCAGAGCAGCTGGGGCTGCCCCTGGATCCCTGGCAGTGCCCAAGGCCAGGTTGGAGCAGCCTGGGATAGTGGGAGGTGTCCCTGTCCATGGAACAAGATGGGCTTTAAGGTCCCTTCCACCCAAACCATGCCATGATTCTGTGAGGCTCAGCTCCAGAGGTGACATTAATGCCAGGGGTGATGCCATCCCCATCACATCTCGGCTCTGCTTTCCTCTGACACCATTCCCTGCGCAGCAGCATGGCAGCAACAGCTCCCCTCTGCTGGTTAAAGGTGATTCACACTCAGGACCTCGAGAATAAAGAGGCAAAATTTTAAAAACAATTTGTCTGCACTGCAAGCCCCATTGCAGGCAGGCTGGATCCAGGGCCACGCACAGCCAATAAATTTACCACATCTTCAGAAAACAGCTCCCTGTTGCCCTTGTCACCACAGGATCACTTTGGGGCACAGCAGATTCCTGCCCCAACACTAACAAACCATTATTCAACACATGGGCAAGTGCCAGCAGGACCAAGCACAGCTGCTCACTCCAGACATTTGACCTGAAAATCCCATCAGCCTTCCCAGGAATGCACGGGGCCCTCTGTGTGCCCACATCTCCTGCTGCCACTCCGGGAGCCAGGGCTGCTGGGCACAGCTCCCAAGGCACACACAGGGCACTCGGGCACCGGGGGCAGATGCTGGCAGCCCGTCCGAGGGACTGGGTGCACTGAGGAGCCTCAGAAGCGGGGATGACGGTGACAGGAGTGAGCAGATCTCCGAGCTGATGTCCTTCGGGGCAGTGTGCACTGCACACGGGGATGAACTCTGAGGAGCTTCCCTTTGCCCTCGCTGCCAAAGCTGCGGGAGGATGGGCTGCCAGCGGCTGACAGAGCAGGGCAGGGGCACAGGGCCCTGTGGAGGACAGAGCCGGGCTCATCCTCAAGGCAGAGCCGGGCTCACCCTCGGGACAGAGCCGGGCTCATCTCAAGGCAGAGCCGGTCTCATCCTCAAGGCAGAGCCGGGTTCAGTCCCTGAGCCGGGCTCACCCTCGGGGCAGCGCTGGGGTCACCCTCAGGACAGAGCCGGGCTCACCCTCGGAGCAGAGCCGGGCTCATCCTCGCCGGGCTCACCCTCAGCCAGCAGCTGCACACAACCCCTGCAAGGAGGCAGAGCGGATTTCCTCAGCGCCTCTGCACTGCTCCCCGAGGCCCTGAACACCCTCAGACTCTCCAACACACCTCTGGCTGCCCATCCCAGCCTGGTTAACACCGAGGTGGCTTCTCCAGGAGCAGCGATCGCCCTCCAGAGGGACTGTGATGGGAGAGAAGGCCCAGCCCAGGGCAGTGGGTTCAGCAGAGGTCCCCGGGATGCAGGAGGGGCTGTGGGAGCAGGGCGGGCCTGGGGAGGGCACGGCCTCGGGGACACACACCTGCCAACAGCCCCGGGCTCTGCCCCCCTCTCCCAAAGCCAGGTGCTCAAAGTCATCCTGATTAAACACTCAGCTCCTCCAAGAGCTCCGTCCAGCCCCTGCTCACGGACGCAGCAGGACATGCTGCAGACATATCTCTTTGTTATTTCCCAGGTGGAATCCCTTTCCCTTCCAGTGGGCCTCATATTTTCGTGTTTCTGATTTCACTGCTACATTTTTTGGAGCATCAAATCTTCCCCGGGTTAGGGTTTTAATCCAGGGAAAGTTCTGCGTGCCATATGTGAGGGGGAGCAGAACATGCTGAGTGCGCGAGTGGGTGGAAAGGTCCGGGGGGAGCTGCAGCAGAAGGAAGGGAAGACACTGCTTTAAATATTGGTGTTTCAAAGCTGCTGAGCAAAGGAGGAGGGCTGTGGCAGCCAGGTCTGACATCCTCCCCTGCTCCATCACTCCAGTCCCCAGCAGCAAGGCACAGAGTGCAGAGCCTGATGCCCAAAGGGGAACATATGGCAAGTAATTCCAAACTCATCCATTTTCCTGCTGAAAACTCAGCAGATAAATATGCCTGTATTTGTCTGATCCTTCTTCCTGCACAAAGGGGCAAATCCTGTGAGGTGCTGAGCACCAGAAACTTTTTTGAGACAGATCCCAGAGCTGGATCTCGTGGGTGATGAGGATGCTCAGCACCTCGTGTCCAGCAGGATTCCAGCTCAGCTCTGGGAGAGTTTAACTCTCCTTATCCTTGACAACCTGCATTTGCAACTCCACTGCCTCACTTCTGCCCCCCTCTCTCCTTTCAGAGGCTGAATATTGAGCAGGGTGATGCTGGATGAGTACATATTGATCTCAGTAAGAAAACCAAGGGATTCTGCTGGAATTCTGGGGGCAGGAGCAGTTGTCCATTGAGAAGTTCATTTCCTGTAAATGTTTCCATTGACAGTGAGCGACAGTTACAGGAGTTCGTGAAGTTTTGGCTCATGAGGAAGAGCAATTGCATCCCAAAACCTCAGCTCTTCATTGCAGCAAATCACTCAGCAGTGCTCAGAGATGCTCAGAACCAAAATCCAATCTCCAAAGGTGACCTGGCCACCCACAATGCTGAACCTCATCGATTTGGGGCAGATCTCTCTTTTCTCTGACTGCTCTGACAAAAATGGCTCTGAAATCCATCCCACTGGCGTCCCAAATACTGCAGGGGAAGCTTAATATTAGTGAGGTGTTACCCCACAAATTCCCTCAGCTGGTCACCTGGTTGTTGTCAGCAATGCAGCAGGAAGCTTTCCCATGAAAACACTTGGAGAGAACTGGGCAGCAACCTGCATTTTCAGGTGTCTTCCCTGCTCTTCGTGCCTTTGGGGCTGGGCCCTGACATCCCACACTCACCAGCCCCTGCCCAGCTCTGCAGCTCAGGCGCTCCTCCTGTGCTGGAGCTCCCAGTGGTGGCAGCGAGGCCACTCAGGCCATGGAGAAATCCCAGCCGTGTCCCCTGCCACATTCACTCCATCCTCCCAAGCCTTTCCAAAGCTGCTCTTAAATCCCAAAGTTTGTTCACCCAGCAGCCAGTTGTGGTTGTGCCAGGATTTTGGAGCCATTATGGGCATACAGCAGCACAGCCCTGCTGTTGGGAAGTACAGATATTCCAGAGCCTTCCCAAAGAAGAACTTTTTTGGGGAAGCCAGTGTCACTGCAGTCCCTCTTTCCAAAGCCAGGCTGTCCTCGTGGCTTGTCCCATCAGCCTCTGATTTGGATGAAATCACTACAAACTCTTTATATAAACTTTTCCACAACTTGAAATCTCTCCACAGCTGGACTCCCTTGGTGCCTCAGGTGCAAAAGGTGGGAAACACCAACACTCAGCACCCCTGGAGGCCCTGCAGGAGCAGTCACAGGTGCTTTCAGAAAATGTCCCACCTGTGACATTTGCAGCTTCTCTTTAGCAGCAGCCAGAGCCAAGCTCTGCCAAAGCCCTGGAGGGCTCCCTGGAGCTCCTCGTGACACACAGCCCCAGGGACCTGGTTCTGCAGTGACAGGGCTGTCACAAAGCCAGCCTCATGGATTATACATCAGAGTCCCTCCCCTGCTGCTGTCAGTGCCCTGCCAGGGCCAGCAGGGTCCTGCTGGGCCACTGAGTCCCCTGGTGTGCCTGGGGGTCACCAGGGCACCCTCACTGCAGTGCTGAGGGCTCCTGGACCCTCCTGCATCACTCCCTGGGGTTGTTCAGGTTTTAGGACACCAAAGGTGCTGCTCTGGGTGTGCCAGGAAGGTTTGTGGGTGACACCTCTACCCCTGGCAGGGTTTCCAGGGGATGTCACGTACCACAACGGGCTTTTCCCAGCGGGATCAATTGTTTTCTGTTCCACGCTGTGCCAGACTGAGAGCTCAGCCCAGCCCTGCAGCGAGCTGAGCCCAAAGGAGGCAGCTACAGCACAGAAACCTGCTGAGAGAGGCTGGGAACTGGAGTCTGGCTCTCAGGCACAGCCTGGCTGCAGTCCTGCCACCCAGCCTGATGTGACGTGATGCCTTAGGACTTTCGCTTTTATATTTTTCATATCCTGTGATTCTTTAGTGTGTAATTCTAAACTCCACACAGCCTGTTAGCTGCTATTCTCCCATCCTGGTCAGAAAAAACAATTCCTCTCCAGGCCTGGAACTCGAGGACACCTCACTGCCTCAGGCCTTGAGAAATGTAAACCACAGTGAGCTGGGGAGGAGCAAACTCGGGGTAAATGACTTCATTACCTGAAGCTGTAATCGGAGGATTAACCCCCGATATGCAAATGGAGCAAACTTACAGAAGTATGAAAAACCCATCACCCCGTGGTCCATTTTGGGTGTAGCCCCCGGGGACTTTGAGTGCTCTAAATGTACCTGAAGGCCCTTCAGTAAATGTAACCGCTTGTGTTCTCGTAATTCTGTCTGCCCTCTGTTTTTAGGCAGCCCCTCAAGGCATCAGATGGGTGCCTTGGGGGACCTCTGACACCTCACTGCACCTGGGAACACCTTTCTCCAGCCCTTCCCGCTCCCAGGCCTTTGCACCACAGGCTGCTTCTGCTGTGGATTCCACACACGGCTGCTCAAACTTTTGGGACCTTTGTTGGGAAGTCCTGTGATACAGAGAGAGACAAAACTCCCACCAGGGTATCACCAGGTCAAAGAGGGAATGTGTAACACAACCAGAGCTTGGGGTTGATGCTGAACACCCTCCTTCCTCCCAGGGAAAGAAAGCAAAAAAAGGAGGATGAGGAGATGGATCTTGTGGACCAAAAGGAGACTCCCTTGGCCAAGCTGATAACAAGGGCTTGCTATTGCCACCAGTAAATTAAACTGGTAACTCCTAGAGCAGCCACGATGCTTTATGAACCATCTGCTCCTGCTTCCCTTTGCTGCTGGCTGTAACTGATGTTTGCAGCTGGCAAACTTTGTCATTTCCAGACAGTTCCTCACTGCTGTGAATTTATCTGGGCCTGGTGACTCTCAGTGCTGGCAGAGGATATCCTGGCAGCAGGACACTTCTCCGAGACAGAGGAGGCACCCAGCCACCCCCTGGCATCCTTCTGCCTCATCCCAGCCCCACCTTGTTCCCTGCCACATCTACAGGCAGAAGAAGGCTTTTCTCACCTGCTGGTTAAAGCCCAGATCCTGTGGTGGGAAACCCCAAACCTTCCACAAAGACCCCTTCCAGGAGCTCACCCTTTCCATGACTTTTGAAAGAGCATTTGCACACAATTAATACTCCCTTGCCTTTTTTCTCTATCACACAGAACCAGACAAAAAGAAAAAACCCTCTCCTTCAGAAACCCCAGGACAAAAACCAAGCAGGGCATTTAATGGCCCTCTGTGCTGATACCCAGGGAAGATTCCTCTTTTCAGGGAGCATCCTTGATGTGATGCTAATGAGAGATGATCTTTCAGAGCAGAAGAGCTCCTCAGAGATTTTAAATATCCATGTCTCAGGATTTCAGAACTTGAGTCAATATTTCACATCTACAAGGGATGAAAGGAAAGCTCATGGGGCCTGTGCAAGCTGACTTCCAGCTTCCTGCTCTGGTCCCTCTCAGAAACATTTCTGTGAGGCAAACCCCAGTGGCAACATGCAGGGGGTTCATAATTCAGGATATAAATTCTCTACCACCCATTACCACTGCCCAGAGTCTCACAGCACTCCCAAAGATTGTCCCCTTCTGTGCAGCATCCTTCACCTTCACCACCTGGGCAAGGAAGAACCCAATGGCCACTCCATTTTTAGGCTGTGGGATGAGGATGTTGATCACCCTCATCCCACCTCTCACATGTTAAAGACAACAGAAAAGAGTTGAAAAATTCATCCTGCAGAAGCACTGAAGGAGCCAGTCAGGGATGTTTGCATCGCTCAGTGAGCTGCTCATCCAGCAGACCTTTGCATGAGCTTTTTAAGTTCACTCAGAAGTACAAGACCATGGATTATTTCCTATAATGTCTCCCCTGTGTTTGCAGGGAGCAGAGGCAGAGCTGTCACACATCTCAATATGCGGGTGTGGGCAAGGGGAGCTGAAAGAGTCCAACAGGGATATCCTGCACTGCTGGAACTCAGGAGGTGTTCTGGCACTAGGTAGTGCTGGCAGGAGAGATCAGGATAAAATCATGGAGTTCTTTGGGTTGTAAAAGATCACTGAGTCCAACTGTTCCCCCAGCACTGCCAGGGCCACCACTGCCCCATGTCCCCAAGTGCCACATCCACAGGGCTGTTAAACCCCTCCAGGGATGGGGACTCCACCACTGCTGGACAACCCTTTCATGAAGAAATATTCCCCAAAATCCACCCTGAGCCTGCCCTGGCCCAGCCTGAGGCCGTTCCCTCTCCTCCTGGCCCTGTTCCCTGGCAGCAGAGCCCGACCCCCCCGGCTGCCCCCTCCTGTCAGGGACTTGTGCAGAGCCACAAGGTCCCCCCTGAGCCTCCTTTGCTCCAGCCTGAGCCCCTTTCCCAGCTCCCTCAGCCGCTCCTGGGGCTCCAGCCCTTCCCCAGCTCCTTTGCTCTTTTTACACCCAGCAGTTCTCCAGTTCCAGTCCAATTCCTGATGAATTCCCAGGTCAGCTCTGCCTTGCTCCCAGCCCCTGCCCAGAACTCTGGATCTGACACTCAGCCACCTGCTCTGGGCTCCCTCCAGAGTCTCTGTCCCTGCAGAGCAGCCCAGGCTGAGGATGTGCTGCAGCTCCAGGTGCCACCGAGCACACGGGAGCTTCACACTCAATCCTGTGCTTGGTCTTCTTTAATCTCTTAACTCACCCCCAAAGAAGCAGAAGGCTGAAGAAGGAGCTCCTGCCACACAAGGTGGGAAGTTTCTGCTCTGTCCTTGCTCACCCCAGCCCTGAGCTGAACTCCCTGCAGGGCCTTAGGCTGGCTCTGAGCAGGACAAGAGCAGAAAAGAGCTCTGCCCAAACTGTGGTTCAGCCCTTCCCTAAAAATCCACGGTGCATCCTCAGCCAAGGGGGTCTGGCAAACCAAAGGGCTCCAGTAAACTGATGGAGACCCCTTGTCTCTGAGGCTGCTCATGGAATCAGAGTATCCTGGGCTGGAAAAGCCCCACAGGGATCAGCCAGTCCAGCTCCTCGCCCTGCACAGACACCCCAACAATCCCCCCCCGTCCCTGAGAGCATTGTCCAAATGCTCCTTGAACCATGGCAGAGCTGCTCCTCAGCAAGCCCTGAACTCTGCTTTATTCCAAGCCCCAGCTCCCAGAGTTTGCTCTGGGGAAAATAAAGAAACAAATAAATAAAATTCCCTTTGCTTGTACACAGCAAGAAAGATAATGCTGGTTTGCTGTGGAATAAAAATGCCACCAGTTATTTATCCAGGTGAGGAATTAGGCACTGCACGAGCTCGGAAAGCTCAATGAGAAAGTAAATCCTTAGGATGGAGCACACGGGGAAAAAAAAAGATTAATTGATTTGTGACTACAAGGAGGTTTATTCAGAACCATATTTATCACTACAGTGTGTTTGAATTCGGCAGGAACTCCACTCAATTTTCTTCTGCAGCCTTTCTTTGCTGTTCAAGGAAATATATCAGCAAGAAGAGAGAAATGACACTTCATTTTAAGGAGCATCACCTTCCTTTAGAGAAGAAACTCTCCCTGGAGCTGTAGCTCTGGGACACTTGCCCAGCTCACACCCAGGCGGGACCTGGCAGCTGACAGAGCTCTGCTGCCACAGTGAGGGCCCCCAGCTTTACATTCCAATTTGAGTCACTTTTCACCTCAGGGGGCTGAAGGTGACAAGTTGCTTGGAGTGGGAGAGAGGGGAGGGAATGGGAAGATGGAGGGAAAGGGAAGGATGGAGGAAAAGGGAGGATGTGCCTCTGTGCCTGCCTCCCCTCCTGCAGCAGGAGCACCCATGGGCTGTGCCAGGGACCCTCTGGCTCTGCAGACCTCAGCCCCGGGGCACTTGGTCTGTAAAAGGCACAGTGTGGGCCTCGTGTGGGTGAGGACTGAGTCCCATTCCAGTCAAACAGCCCAAATTCTCCCTCAGCACCAGTGCCTTCTCCACCAGGGAGGAACTGGCCAGCTCCTTCATTTCTCTGCATACAGAAGTGGCTCTGTCCTTCAAAGAACTCCCAGGTGACACCCCAAAAATCGCCTCAAACACACCTGAGCCCCGGGCTGTTACACCCATCCCACAGGGAAGCTGATAGCAGGAACAGATAACTGACCCCAGGCAGCAGCTGGGCAGGTCCTGAGCTGGGAATTCTCATGGATTCTGGTTCCCTGATCCTTCTGTCCCTCCTCTATTGCCTGTTCAAACACACATTTGCTCCTATTTACCCACTGCAGCCTTAAAATACATAGCGATTTCAACACTCTAAAGACAAGTTAATCATTTATTTATTGTTTGCTTCTTATTTCAGAGGCCTGAATTACACCATAATTACTTGGAGGGAGGCTCTAACAACCCAAGCTGTTTGTCTAGCAGCCTCATTTATTTTTGCATGGCAAAACCATTATTCCCCCCCAAAAATCAGAACAAGATAAGAAAAATACCCTTGAGCACTTCATCCAATTTTAAAGCGAGAGCTGGGTTAGTCCACACAAGAGCCAGCAACTGAATTCCCGATTACAGGACAGATCCAGCAATAACCCTGGATCATCTGGCACAGTTCAGGCAACTCAGGAAGGAACAGGCAACTGCAGGAACTGGGCTGCCAAGCTCTTGGAAGGAGCAAACTGAGGGAAAGCTGACGTCCTGTGCAGTCCCCTGAGGGCAGGGAGGGGAAGCCCAGCCAGCCCAGGGGTGTGTCCAGTTGTGCTGTCCCAGCAGGAGGAAGGAGAAGGCATCAGGCAGGATCCCAGGAATGCTGCAAAGCCCTACCACAGATGTGCTTTGGGCTCCCTTTGTGCTTTGGGCTCCATCACTCCCTGCCCCCAGCCCGGGAACAGGAGCTGTGGGGTCAGAGCCACCCCCTCCTTCCTCTTGTCCTGCTGATCCCAGACATCCTTGGGCTGCCTGGGTGCTGGGTGAGAGCCCTGTTCCACGGAGCTGTGCTCCGCTTCAGATGGACAGGGAGAGGTATCCACACCCCTGGCAGTGTCCAAGGCCAGGCTGGACGGGGCCTGGAGCACCCTGGGACAGTGGAAGTTGTCCCTCCCCCTGGCAGGAGTGCAATGGGATGGGATTTAAGGTCCCTTCCAACCCAAACTTCTCTGGGATAAACAAAAATTCTCCCCACAAACACTCAGGGCTCCCAACATTTGTCCCCGCAGAGTCCCGGCCGTGCCTTGCTGCGAACATTTAAAGATGTTTTCCCTTAATTCTCAGTTTTCCCTGCTTCTTCTGGAAAATGAGCCATGACACATGAGCCATTTGCAACGCGCTGCAAGTGTGACATTGGCTGTATTTCCATGGCAACTCTCCCCCCTGCATCCCCAGCCTCTGGATGTGCATTCCCGGCAGACCCGGGCTGCAGACACACATCATTATATTTAATCTGAACAAGTGTGTACCTGAGTTGACTTTATTTCATGAAACTGCATAAGAAATTAAATTTCTCTCACTATTTCCTGCTCTCCCATCCCGGTGTCATTACTTGCAGGGCTCTGCCATTACTCGTTGGCATTTTGCATCAGTACATAATGATACAATATCAGATAATGTTAAGATGCAGAAACCACTCCAAACACCAGACAGCAATTTTCTGCTCAGTTTCCCAATTTAACCTGAATTGATACTACACTGTAAGTCTGGATGAGGTTCAGGGACTGCTCTAATTAGAGCAGCATCTTGGGCAGCAGCACTCACTTGCATCCTGCCTTTCTGGTCCTGGCCTTGATTGGGCAATTAAGAGGCAGAAGAGAGAACTCCTCTCCAAGATCTGTCCTAATGAACAGCTCCAGGTCCTGTTACACCACGTCCTCTGATCCTCCAGCCCAGCACAGCTCTCAGCTCTCATGGAATTCGTTGTGTTTTATAAATCCTACTTCAAATGGACAAGTTTAACTTCCCCTGCCCAGAAAAACGCTGTGGGATGGTGAGCACACCTCGTGGACACAACTCCTGCAGCTCCTGCAGCGAGGCCAGGGCAGCTCAGGAGTTAAAAAGTGCCCAGCAGTGACACCAGAGCACCGGGCAGGGCCTGAGCCCAGCAACTGCCCTGCACAGGAGGCAGAACTGCTGCCCTGGGCAGGGCCCAGCCCTGAACAGGCTGCCCAGGGAGGGGCTGGAGTCTCCCTCAGCGGGGATATTGCAGAGCCCTCTGGGCACAATCCTGTGCCCTGTGCTCTGGGATGGCCCTGCCTGAGCAGGGAGGTGGCACCAGGGACCCTCTGGGGTCCCCTCCAGCCGGGCCCAGCCTGTGGTTCCCCACCTCTCCTAACCACTGGCACAGCAAATCTTCTCCTGTTGACTCAACTCTGGTCTTTTCCACCCCAAGAAGAGGTCACACGTGATGGCAGCAGCCCAGCCCGAGCTGGGGATTCACCCACTGCCCTCACACGAGACAACAGCAAATGCATGGACATAACCACAGGAGGGTTCTTCCCTGCTGTCAGTCCAAGGAACCTGTGGGAGCTGTGCAGACTCCCCCAGGAATCCCCCCTTGGCCCCATGAGCCCCATGCAGGCAGAGGGACCCTGCCCACACCTGTGGGATGGCAGCAGGTACTGAGCTCCCGGGGACTGAGGGAGGAGCTGCTCCAGGAGAAATCCTTCTTCCACAGGGAGCACTGAGAGCTCCACCTGATGAGGAGCAGGGAGGCAGTGAAACACCCTCCAGAGTCACCATTAGCCCCTTTTCCCCACAAAACTGTGCATGAGCCCAGAAAATGGCACCGTTCGGACAACACTCTCAGGCACGGGGTGGGATTCTTGGGGCTGTCCAGTGCAGCTGGACTCTGCTGATCCTTGTGAGTCCCTTCCAGCTCTGGATATTCTGTCCAGTGACTGTTTTATGAGAGGACCCATCTCCCAATGTGCTGAGCACACACAGCCCCACTGCATCCACAGGCCTAGGTCCCAACCCAGGGCATTCAGTGAACAACTCCATGGGGTGTGATAAAAACCACTGGGTAGAAAGTGCCTGAAGGAGCCTTGGCTGCATTCTTCCCTCTTGGAAAGCCATTGGCAGGAGCTGCCTTCTGTGCAGCTCTGTGGCCAAATGCAGGAGGAAAGCTGGCACGGGGAAAGGCAGCAGGAATGTTCCAATCAGGGACTGAGCCTGTTGTGCTGCCTTCATCTGAACTCAGTGGGGGGATCCCTGCAGCCCCAGAAACTCCTTTTAGCCGATGCCTGTGGATAGAACTTCCTGCTTGTCCAGCCAAGCCTATGAGGATACAGAAAATAAACCCATCACACCCAGCTCTGCCCCGTCTTGCAGAAACGGAGCCTAAATGAGGCAAAGCCAGGATGAGATGAAAACTAAACAAAGCTGGGATTTGCTAGTTTAAGCTATCAGAGATGCATCTTGCATCTCTCCTCAGGAACACTTCCCTGTGTTCACAAGGATGCTTGTGGCAGACGAAAAAATCCATGTGGAAAACATGGAAGTTTAAGTGGATGCATCCAAACCAAAGCCACGGCAGTATTTGGCCACACATTTGGTGTGCTCACCTCTCATGCTGTGGTTTGAGTGTCACCTGCACAGACACGACCTTGTGTTATGTCATTTATCACACATGGGGCAATCTGAGAATCTGAGTCAGAAATGGCCCCATCACAGGTGTAAAAAAGTGTCAAATCCCAACAGGAACCAAGGGCCACACTTGGAATTTAAGCCACCACCTCCCACCACACCCAGTGACACCAATGGCTGGGGACAGGGAAGAAACAAAACTTTTCCAAAGAAGAGAAGAAAGAAGGATTTCAGCATTTGTTTCACTCTGACTGGATGTAAGATTTATTGGCTTTTCCCTAGGGAAGGGGGAAGGATGAGAAAATCCCAGAATCACTGAGGTTGGAAAAGCTGTCCCAGACCAAGCTGTGCCCAATGCCCACCTTGTCCCCAGCCCAAAGCTCTGAGTGCCACCTCCAGTTCTTCCTTGGGCACCTCCAGGGATGGGGACTCCAAACCTCCCTGGGCAGCCCCTGCCAAGGCCTGAGCACCCTTTCCATGGGGAAATTCCTGCTGCTGCTGCCCACCCTGAGCCTGCCCTGGCCCAGCCTGAGGCCGTTCCCTCAATGGCCCTTTCCAAAGGACAGCACTGTCCCAGAGCAAACATGTGCAGTACCTTGTTCAGGATGTTGATCAAAAATGGGAAGCATCAGCTGCTTCCAGCAGATCTCTGTGCAGCCTCACCCTGGTGGCTGGGAGAGGATCTTGCTTTCAGCCCCTTCCCATGTTTGATGAATCCCACAGGTTCGAAGGGCTCCTACCAAAGGCCTGGAAGCAAACCCAAAATGCAGAACACAGACCTGGCACTACCCAAGCTTTGCTTTCCCATCCTTCAGCTCCCTGCCCTGGCCCGAACCAGCCTGCAGGCTGAGAGGTTTCACACTTCTCCCAAAAGCCGAACCCAGGAGCTCTGGGCAAGCTTGGCTGCAGCTGCTGAGGCACCACTGAAACTTCATTTGGGAAAAAAAATGGCAAAAAGAAGGAATTTAACCCAACACTTTCCCACCTGCACTCCAGAGGAGCCTCTCAGGTGCCACCGCTCTGGCTGAGGGTGAGGCCAACACCAGCTCCTTTCTGGGGCCCCAGACTTGGGCTTCCAACTTTAACCCCTCTGTTGTTCCATCTCCACAATAACAAATCTTTTCCCTTTAAAAGCAGCTGCTCCAGTGAGACTGGAGATGAGTTCACTCATGCACAAGGAATTAAGACATGTTACAGAACTAATTTATGTGCCCTGCTGGCCACAGAGCCTCTCTGGACACAGACTGGGGAAGCATTTCCACGTGTTTGAGCTGAGTTTTTCTAAACAGTGTTAGAAACAGCTGGAAAGTTCTGAACTTTTTCTTCCAAATGAAAAACTTCATCAAAATGGGCATTTACACACAGTTGGGGCAGGGCAGGGCAGGTACCATCAAACGTTCCATCCCTGAAAAATCTCCCAGCTTTTTCATTTTTTAATACTGAGGGTGCAAATCAGCCCAATTTCCTTTCATTAGGACTTGTTATGTTGTTCTTGCTTTCTCCAAAAAATTTCACAGGAGGAAAAGAATTCCCAGCCAGCTTTAATTTGAATTGATTCCTATTCAACCCAATGAGGTCATGCATGTTTAATTATCATCATCCCTATTACAGACGGAAAATCAACTTCCTCTGATGTTGCCATGCTAATTACCATCTCATTTGTTTGGCAATGGCATCCCATAACCGATGGAGATTATGGAAAACCAAGAGCAAAGGACCTGTACAGAGCACTACAAACAGTGGCCAGCACTCAGCAAAGTCCTGGATGGATCCCACGGATCACATCCAGCACCATTTGGAGATTCCTTTTAGATCTCCGAGGCAGGAACATGCTCAAGGATTTTGCCACAGTGAACTTTCAGTAAAATAAAGAGGAAAAATGGGATGAAAATATCATCCCATTCCTTGAAGTGCTGGGAATGGAGGGGGAGAGGAATTAAGGATGAGGCTTTGAAAGGGAAAAAGCATTTGTGAAATTCAAGGCTGCTCCAGACACCAGCTCAGGGCTCTCAGCCTGGGAATGAAACACAGAATCCTGGAATGGTTTGGGTTGGGAGGAGCATTAAAAACCAGCTCGTTCCACCCCCTGCCACAGCAGGAACTCCTTCCCCTGTCCCAGGCTGCTCCAAGCCCTGTCCAGCCTGGCCTGGGACACTGCCAGGGACCCAGGGGCAGCCACAGCTGCTCTCTGCCAGCCCCTCCCCACCCTCCCCTACTCTGGGCACATTTCTGTAAATCCCTGGCAGCACCAGTGACCATCAGGCCCCTCCATCCCTTTGCCAGTCTGTCCCTGGGAAGTTCCCAGTTCCCTGTCAGTGACGATGACTTTTCCTCCTGATGATGCTGTTGCTTCGAGACTCTTCAAAAGTGAGCTGGGGTCAGGTATGAGAGCAAACAAAGGCAACCCAAAACCTGCCAGTGGACTGGAAATGCTCCTCTTTGCTCCCAGGGAAGGAGGTAAACTTGATGCTAATCTCTGCTCCAAGCAAGTGTGATCCTTCTGCATCCCAATAAACTGTGGCATCTACAAGTACAGCTCCAGCACATCAGTGCAGTGATGTGTGTGACCCAAAATAAGAACATGAGGACCAGGAGACTGCTCTCCAAAGCAGCTGGGTGTGCAGAGCTCTGCAGCAGTTATTAGGCTCATTTAAGCACCAAATTAAGCAAAGAGTGGGAGGAAAGACTGATGAAACCAAAATCTGATCTCCTGCTCCAAGTTTAACCTTAACCTGGCAGCTCTGTCTGCTTCTATGCTTATTTTTAATTTAGTAATGCTCTGATGATTTATTTCCATATTAAAGCCTGTTTCACAAAAGCTGAAAAAGAAACGACTGCAGGGGCAGCAAATTCTCCCTCAGAGCTGAAACGAAGCCACTTCTGCAGGCACACAGGGAATGCGGGCTGATTTATGGCCAGCTAGGCCAAGGGAAGCACTGCTGCCTGGAAAATAAGCACTCAAACGACATTGTCTGCCCTGCTAAAACAGAAAACGTGGCTCTGCTGCAAGCCCTGAGCACTGCTGGGGCTGCAGAGCCTCTTGCTTTGTGTCAAGGCCTGCCTGGAAATCTTGGACAGGGCTGAGAGCCGCTCTGGATGGAAGATGTGGAGGCACCACCAGCCTGGTGCCACAGCCCACAAAAACTGCTAATCCTGTGGTATGCTTGTTCCCATGAATTCCCAAGTGATTTCTCCTGGCAGTAACTGCAGGTTCCCATCCCCAAATCAGGCGGAACAATCCAGCAAAGCAGCCATCTGCTTCCTCCATCTCCTCATTCCTGTTCCAAAAGGAATTGGGATCGCTCCTTTCCGTCCTTTCCACTTTATTTTTAGAGCGTCTTCAGCCAGAGCTCAGCTCCCCACCCTTAAAACTGCACCCTGTGTGCTTCTCTCTCCTTCCAACCAAGTGTTCTTCCAGCAGGAATATTCTAGTGGACACAAAATGTTTGGTGACCAGTGGACAGAGAGCTTTGCAACACAAAGAAAACAAACCATCTTGTGGATTAGACAGACCTAGATCCTGAAATTCACACTGAGGACGGGCAAAGAGCTTCAGCAGACTTTGTCATCTCCGAGAAAACCAGATTTTTCATTTTGTTCCCTCTCAGAAAAGTGACAAACCCATGACTGCCCACACACAAGTGCAGCTGCCTACGGACACAGGGAAAATACAGAACTCACAGCTCCTGGAGTTTGTTTGGTTTCTGCTCTGGAGATGATACCCACACAGCTGTCAAGTGGAGCAGAGAGATAAGCCTAAACACGAGGCTGACAGAGCTCTCAGGAAGTGCTCCCATCCCTTTCCTTCCCCAAGAAGAAGCCAGCAATGCACTGAGACATCCCAATGCCCTGGGAAAGAGAAGGAGGCTCAGGGGACGTGCTGTATGAGGTTAGTGGGGACACTGGAGCACCTCCCCTATGGAGACGGGCTGGGAAAGCTGGGATTGCTCAGCCTGGGAAAGAGGAGGTTGTGTGGAGACCTCACAGCCCCTCCCAGGGTCTGGAGGGGCTCCAGGGAAGGCAGAGAGGGACCCTGCATCAGGAACTGGAGGGACAGGACAAGGGGAATGGGGTCAAACTGCCAGAGGGCAGGGATGGATGGGATATTGGGAAGGAATTGTTCCCTGGGAGGCTGCCCAGGGAAGCTGTGGCTGCCCCTGGATCCCTGGAAGTGTCCAAGGCCAGGCTGGACGGGGCTTGGAGCACCCTGGGATGGTGGAAGGACCAAGGCCTGATCCCTCTGTGAAATTCCACCACATGCAGGGAAGAGCAGCTTTTAACACTCCCATTTTCCTGCATCGACTACTCCATCCCAACAGCTTCGTATCATGATCTGCCTTATTGTACCTTCCAGTGCACACAGCCCACCAGGGAGCTTCCCAATTCCTCCAAACTTGGAGCAAAATGCATCAAACTTCATCCTCACACCCCTTCTCAGTGCCAGCCTTTGCTCCTGCCTCTGTTTTGGCTGCAAATGTTCTTGACACATTTAATGGTTCAACTGCAGTCCCACTCAGGACTGCCACAGTTTCAAAATCTCATGTGGCACCTTCCCTGGAGCCTGTAGCTCTCCAAGTTTTTAGTTCTGCCTGCATGGAGTTTGTACCAAGAGAAATGCACAATTCCTTGGCACCCTGCCTTAGCTGACTTCCCACACCTCAAGAAAAAGTTCTGTCATTGCAACAGGAAAAAAAAAAAAAAGAACTTTTCCCTAAAAAAGAAGCCAGAACCACGGGATCACATGGCCATTAAGTCCCATTTGTGGAGAATCTTGGAAACCTGTCAGCTGCTCTTTCCTCCCAGGGCTGGGCTTGACAGAGCAGCAGTGATAAACGGGGAGGCAATCAGGGTGCACATCTGGGGCTGTGATTGATGCCTTTCCTCACTGCCAGCAGAGCTGTGCTGGTGCTGCCAGGGCTGGTCACAGGGGGCCAGGGCCTCTGCAGGCACCAATCCCCTGCTCAGCAGAGGGAAAAGCTCCTTCCAAACAGTCCCAGCAGTGACTTTGGGAAGGACTGACAGAGCAAACCTGAGCCTGCCTCTCTGCAGGGAGTGAGGAGCCTCTGTGGAGGCTGCTCTGGGTGTGGAGCCCACCCTGTGCCACCTTTTCCCAGCACCAAACCCTCCTCCTAAGCCCGGGTCTCCCATTCAGATCAGTTTGCTGCAGCCACTGAGGTCTTATGGCAGCACTCAAAAACGCTGGCAGATGTTCACCTAAGTATTTCGTGTCCTTTTCTTTTCCCCTCCCAGAGTACTTTTTCCTGAAGGGAAAGCACAGAGAGTGCAGAGAGGAGGGGGAAGGACACACCAGGCTGGTGTTCAGCAGGGCTGGCACGGCATTAACCCAGCACAGCCCACAGCTGTGGCTTGCAGCGTGCCAGCCCCGTACCAATGCCTCAACACCTGCAAATTTAAACCAGGCCTAAAGAAGGGAGGGGATGGGCTGCAGGGCAGTAAAAGGCTGCTCCCCAGGGCAGATGAGCCCGGAGCAGCCCCAGCCCCTCGCAGACACCCGATTTCTCTGTGTCCTGTGGCAGGCTCACAGCAGCTCCATGTCCCCAGCAGAGGCGAGTGTGCCCAGGCATTGATCAGAGCAAAGCGAGCACGAGTCAGATCAGGCTCAGAACAACCCCAAGCTGTGCTCATTAGCAAGGACCTGCTCGTTTTCTGACAGTACAGCAGCTACAAGGCACCAGGGATTGGAAAAGGTGTTCATTAAGCACCACGGGGCCCACGGCTCCCTCAGCTGTCACGGCACAACCTCGGCCAGAGCTGCTCCCACCAGCTGCTCCCAGCCTCCATCCCCCTGCAACAGACTTTGGCTCTGCCCAGGCCCTCTCAGCACTGCAAGCACAGAGGGTTTCTGATTTGGAGACCCCAGAAATCCTAATGAGCTCTGAGGACTCCTCCACACCTCAGGTGTGTCCAGGTAGCGTTCGTACCCCTGAGCCAAAGCTGAGGAGCTCGTGGTGGGGAAGGGGGAGCAGGGATGATCCAGCACCTCCCCAGGCCCTTCAGGATGAGCAGGGCTGATGCTCACCTGTGAAGCTCCTACAAATGGGCTTCTGTGGGTAGGGAGCCCAGAGCCAGCCCCATGTACATCATTTCCAGGCACTGACAGGATCAAAACCAGCAACTAAAACATGTTCCTGGGTGACTTCACTCACACAGGAATGCCAAAATTCCCTGGCAGCAGTGCAGGCTGCAGTGCTCGAGCTGTGCTTTGAAAGAGCCCAGCAGTAACTCCACCAAGAGCTGGTGTGGGTGCAGAAGGCAGCAAATCCCAACTCTGGAGCTGTTCATCCCCAGAGGGGAGGTGGGGAAAGGGTGGGGGCACCCACAGGTGTCATGGAATCCCAGAATGGGCTGAGTTGGAAGGAACCTCAAAGCCCATCCAGTGCCACCCCTGCCAGGGCAGGGACACCTCCCACTGTCCCAGGCTGCTCCCAGCCCCAGTGTCCAGCCTGGCCTTGGGCACTGCCAGGGATCCAGGGGCAGCCACAGCTTCTCTGGGCACCCTGTGCCAGGGCCTGCCCACCCTCACACCCAGGAATTCCATCCCAATATCCCATCTAAACCCACTCTCAGTTTAATGCCACCTGCCTTGTCCTGTCCCTCCAGGCCCTTGTAGAGTCTCCTTCCAGCCCTCCCATAGCCCCTTCAGGTCCTGGAACGCCCCAGTGAGGTCACCCCAAAGCTTCTCCTCTCCAGGTGAACAATCCCAGCTCTCCCAGCCTCTCCTCCCAGCAGAGCTGCTCCATCCCTCGGATCACCCTGGAGCCTCCTCTGGGCTCCTCCAGCAGCTCCAGCTCCTCCCTGTGCTGGGCCAGGGCTGGGGCAGCTCTGCAGGTGGGGTCTCACGGACCATCAGGACCCTCCCAACTGCTCTCCCTCAGATTTCCCATTTGCAGATTTTCAAAGCTGTGCT
Organism: Corvus hawaiiensis; assembly: GCF_020740725.1. Taxonomy (NCBI): domain Eukaryota; kingdom Metazoa; phylum Chordata; class Aves; order Passeriformes; family Corvidae; genus Corvus; species Corvus hawaiiensis. The sequence goes on along the minus strand of NC_063232.1, from coordinate 10,063,731 downwards.
GGGAACCCGGGATGAAGGGAGGTGCCCCCCTGGCTTTTGGGTTTGCCAGGGCCCTGCTCCCATCCCTGGGAAGACACTCCACAAGCACCAGGAAGACATTCCAGGGTGGAATCTGGGGGAGATTCAGTCCAGCACAAAGCAGCAGGAGGGGCTCTGGGCAGGGAGGGACGGGAGAGTTTGGAAAACCTCCCATGCTCCAAGGCTGAGGGGCCGGGAGCTCCCAGGGCATCCAGCACTTACTGCTGCAGCCCGTGAGGATGAGAGCAAGGATCCATTTTCCCTTTAATTTAATCTAGGCCTATTTATGCACTGCTGGCTGCAAAGGACAGTGAATTAAAGTGCACATGAAAGGAAATCATAGCCCTCAGCCCTGGCTCTCAAACGCTCTCTAAAGTCTGTTTGATGAAGGGCTGCTCTGCTTTGTCACCGAGCGCCCCTAGGCTCCATTATCACTGCTTTGTTTGGAGTCCTCACCTCCAAAGTCATTAAATACTTGCATTCTAATGAAAATGGATTGGTTTTGGCCAATAAATCACTTGAAAGCCATCTGCCAGTGAAAAAAAAAAAACTTCAAAAAGCCAAATTCCCCCAACTCCTCCTCGCATATTTTTCCCCTCTGCTTTCGATTTTAGAGGGAAAATATGTTTGGATAATCCATCAATGGCAGCTTTCTCCTGGGAAGTGTGAACAGACCACAGAAAAGGCTCAGCTTGGCTTTGGCTTCCAAAATCACTTCATGGACCACTCGGAAACAATTCAGGCAGCGGGGTATGAGCTCCGAATATTGGTGTGCCCCAGATTGTTTTGTTTTTATTAATAAGATTATTGCAGTGAAAACAGGCTCTCTGAAGCTTAATTTTCCTAGCAATTGTTAAATAATTTAATACCCATCTTTTCTGTCTCTTTAATGCCTCTGAAAAAATCAAAACCCGTCACAAATTAAAGGCCAAATCCTGTTTACTCTTTCCATTTCTAAAGCAACTCTGACATCAATAAAGGCTGGTTTTGTGACTTGGGCTCAGATTAAAGTTCTGTCAGTGCAAGTAGTTTTATTTTTTCAACCAGGAGCATAATTTTTTTTTTTCTTTTTAATCAAAATAATTCTCTTATGCAAAGCTCTAAAAATACAAAAGCAAATGCTTCCAGTATGGCCAGCGTGGTTTTCTTCATGAAAATGGATTACATGAACATTTCCTGCCAATAAACTACAGCTCCCTTCAGGAAGGAGGATTTGCTCCCTTGCCTGCAGCTCTGTTCCCCCCCTGAAGGGACAAGCCAGGGGCTCAGTGTCCCTGCCCAGTTTCCAAGGCCTTTCAGGGGGAAGCTGGGCTGACTGGTGCTTGAGGGATTTCAGTTTTACTTGCAGTAACACCTTTAATTTGGCCTAGAGTGGTGGTTTTGTAGAATCACAGAATAACCTGAGCTGGAAGGGACCCACAGGATCAGCGATCCAACTCCTGGCTCTGCACAGACACCCAACAATCCCACCCCTCCTGGCCCTTCACCACCTCCCTGTCCCTCCCTTGGATCATCTCCAGTAACTCTGGATCTTTCTTACACTGCCCCCAGCACAGAGCAGAGAGGGACAATCACAGCCTTAAAGCCTTTATAAGTGTCCCAGGATGCCCAGAACGATGATGGAATTTGCACCATCATCAAGACTTCCTGCATTTATTTTCATCCAGGAATCACTGAAACAACCAAGGAGCCCCCCAAATTACTGACTCCAGCCAGCCACTTCTCAGGCAAAGCAGAGAAATGTCCTGGCAACAACAAGCAGCCCCACCCAAGGCTGGGCAGGGCTGCAGGGGGTTCCATCTGCACCACGCTGGCCTGGAGGCTCAGCCCTCACGGATGGATGTCCCCCGTTCCTTCCCTGGGGCAGGTATTTCATACTGAACCCAAATCCCACTCCATGCCCCCAAATGTCCCACCTCAAGGGTGCTCAAACACTGCTTTTGCAAGGTCACTTGGCCAAACCAGCCAGGCACGAGCCCAGCTGGGTCCCTCTGCCACGGCGCTGTGACAGCCCTGCCCCCAGCACTGGGAAGCTGCACAAACACAGCTCCTCCACTCCAGAAGCTTCTCCCTAACCCACAGAAGAATCACATGGCTTTGGGCCGTCCCCCAAACCCTGGTGCTTGGTGGGGACCTTGCCAAGTTTCAGCAAGGATCTTCTGCTCTGGGTGCAGCCAATCCCAAGGAGATTCCCTTCCAAGAATACCAGGATCCAGCACTGACATCCATGGAGAGCCTGCTCATCCCACGGGCTGCTGCCAACCAGCCCCAGGTGCACAGAGCTCAGGTGCCCCCTCAGCAGAGGCTCTCCAGGCAGTGACATCAATCTGCTCATCTTGTAAAACCTGACACCACTACAAGTTATTACAGAGCCTTCTTTACACTTGGCACTAAATTAGGTGACATTAAAACCCAGCAGATGAAGAATTCCTCATAAAGGGGCCCAACAGCAGCAATCTGAGCTCCAACACGTCCGTGGCAGCTTTCTCACACCACAGGGAATCTCTGGGAAGTTTAAGAGCTTCAAATTAGCACACCAGGGAGTGAAGGCCACTTTGTGCAGCCAGTTGAGGATCACTTCTCCCAGTACCGTTAACATAAAAACTGAGAAAGTCAATTAAAAGATTTTTTACTATGTGGCCTCAAATCATCCCCAAAAAACCCTCAGCATTAAAAGGAAAACCCAAACTGAGAACACTGAAGAGGTTCTTGCTGGAGTACTTTAGAAGCTGATAAAGCACTTGATGGTTTTAATTTAATCTGGAGATGGATGACAAAGTTATTGAGGTCATGATTCTGACCTAAATCTTCCCTCTCCTACATTTCGAGCCCAAACAAGACTGACGCTAATTAAACAAAAAAAAATCCCTCCATTTCTTCTCTACTAGACCAGGCTGGACAGGGCTGGGAGCAGCCTGGGACAGTGGGAGGTGTCCCTGCCCATGGCAGGGGTGGCACTGGGTGAGCTTTAAAGTCCCTTCCAACCCAAAATATTCTGGGATTCTTCTGTTATTTGTTTTCAAGATTTCAGAGCTTCATTCTCTGTGGCAGCCAGGAGTGATCAGACCTTGGGTTTCAGCTTCACACCCCTGGAAGCACAGCTCTCCAGGAGCTCAGGATGGATGGGTTTGATTTTGTTCAGGTGTTTACACAACAAGATGTTTGCAGCAGCTCTTTCCAGAAGCACCAACAAAGCCTTGCCTGGGGAAGAATCACAGAATCATGGAATGGGTTGGGTTGGAAGGACCTTAAAGCCCACCCAGTGCCACCCCTGCCATGGGCAGGGACACCTCCCACTGTCCCAGGCTGCTCCCAGCCCCAATGTCCAGCCTGGCCTTGGACACTTCCAGGTTGTTCCCATGCTGGACCAAGGTCTGGCCCAAAGTCCTTTGGGGCTCCAGGGATTTTGCTGGAAATGATGCTGAGCCCTGACATGGAACTGCAGCCAGTGCAGGGATGGAGGAGAACCAGACCTCAAGGGAGATAAAGCCTTTGGGTGGCCAACACAGAGCTCTGGTCTCCTTGAGCTGCTCAAGGAGAGGGCCTGGCCTTTAGAGCCTGGGGTGGATCACCAGTGCCAACATCTTATCTTCCTGTTTGATTTAAATTTTATCTGTTTAAATTTCATATGAAGCCATTGAAGAGCTCCATGAGCCTTCTGCAGCTGTTGGGACATTCCCACCCATCCCATCTCATCCCATCCCATCCCATCCCATCCCTCTAAGCAAACACCACCATCTTCTCACACATTCCAGATGAGGTTTCCAAAAACAAATTCTCATTTCACTGCCCCACATCTGGCTCCTATGGAAATCTTTCCCTCAACTTCCAAATGCCAGAAGAGTGAGAACATTTTAAACCATCTTCACACAGAATCAGAGACCTTCCTGCAGTTTGGAGATGTTAAAGCCAGAAAGAACCAATTTAAAAAATATTCAGCATTTTGTACAAACGCCTCAAGTTTTTTTCAAAACAAACCAACAGAAACCCAGGACAAATCCTGAAAATCCTGCCTATTCCTCACACCTGTGTCCAGGCACCATCCCTGAGATGCCTTCTGCCACCTTGAGCAGCTCAGTGGTGATGAAATTATTTATAAGAGTTTAAGCAAACCTGTCTGAATCTGTTACTGAGGGTCTGATGTGCACCTTGCTCACCCTGCAAGGGTGTGGATGTGGGATGTGCCACAGGAACCACTTGTCCCAGGCACGGAGATCCTCTTCCATCATTTTATGGCAGTAGAGATTATTCCCAAGAGCCCATAGCTGCTTCAGAGGTTGTGCAAATCCTGTGTGCACAGAAGTTTCAGGCTGTTACAGTGAATTCCTAATTCCTAGGAATTAGACTAAATGAGGAAAGAAACAGCATTTGTTTAATTAAAACAAAGAAAACACCTTTGGGCTTTTGAATGCCATCATGGGATGGTGGCTGCAGGAAGCCCCACGGAAAAATCAATAGTTAGTGGTTTCTGGAATGAATAAATAAATATGATAATGATCCCACCACAAATCCCTAAGGTCCAGTGAAAGCCCAGCCACCAGAGAGGGGCAGCTCAGCACCCCCTGAGCTCTGTGACTGAGGAACACTTTAATTAAACACAAACTCTTTGTTAAGCAGCAGAACCTTCTCCCCGCTCCTGGGCCATACTCAATAACCTAAAACCCCTCTGCTTTTCCCATCTCCACCCCTGCATCATTCCCACACCTGGGATGAAGTTTGCTCTTTCCTAAGTACACTGCAAAAGCAAACTCATTAACATTTGTGAGGCTGAGACAGCAGGTAATTGGGTGGGTTAATTAACATTATTTTCATCTTTATAAAAGAACCCCAAACCTATCAGCCCTTCTATTCTTTCCTGATCCATAACTCTCAAACCCCATTTCCTCCTCACAATTATCTTCATTCTAATTAAATGAGCTTTTGTCTTCCAGCACCAGTAAAGATGAAGTGCCACATAAAACATCTGCAGCACAGCCCTGTCTGAAGCCCAGTTTAACCTAAAAGCTGCTCCCATCTGTGCATGGCAGGCTTGGAAAGAGGCTTCTTGTCACCTCTGGAGCCACCTGAGAGCTTCTCCAGCCCCAACACCTAATGGGGGTTGCTCACCAAGGGAGCCACTGAGGCTCCGCACAGCCACGTGTGGAAAAGGCAAAGAGAAAGTCAGGAAATCCATCACGTTGTAAATAATCCAATCTATCCAGGGAGAGGGTGCAGTCAGCAGCCCTGAAGCGTTCCAAGAATGGGCAGACCTGGCATCTCACAACGTGGTTTATTGGGCATGGGGGCACCTGCTCAGGGGCTGGCCTTGAGGGTCTCGGAGAGCTTTTCCACCCTCAGAGGCTCTGTGATGCCAGTGACAGCAGCTCACTGCCCTGTCCCCCCACCGAGGGACCCAGGCAGCAAAGATCCAGGTTGCACAACTCCTGCCAGCAGAAAGGTGTGGCCAGCCCCATTTCCACGCTCAGGTGAGTGTCCCTCAGCCCCAGGGCTGCTCAGTGTTCACTCATGTGGCTCCTGGATGAGATCCAGGGGCAGGAGAGCATTTCATTGTTTTCCTGGACCAGACCCCTGGAGCCATCAGTGTCTCACACCTGTAATTACAAATCCTGGGGCTGCCTCTGAAGCACCATCAGCACATGGAGCCAGAAACCTCCCAGATTTCAGCAGCTTTTGGACCAAAGCTGATGCGACACAACCAAACCAGGCCAGGCTCTGGGGTTCACACCAGTGAAACAACAGGCTCCAGACCTCAATGAACCTCAAAAAAGCTCATGTTCTGTCAGGGGGAAATAAATCATTCCTGAGGATGCTAAAACCTGGGTCCCACCATGGGATACGCCAAGACCAGGTCATCAATCTGCTGTTTCACAGCATCTCCAAAGATCTCACTTGGATTTCCCACAGGTCACTGAAAGCATCAGCTTTCTTCCATTTTTTGTGGCCTCACAGGTTTCTGGGCCCTCAGCAAACTCTGATCAACACCTGTCATCAATAACTGGATCAATCCTGGCTACATCTCCACAGCAAAGCACATCCAGCCACGGAATGCAGGCACAGATTCCCTCCTAGCACTCAGCAGGAAATCCCAGCAGCCCTGCACCTCGCTGTGGTGAAGATCAGGATCTCTGTGATGACCATTTCCGATGTCATTTTCTGTCTGCCTCTTCTGGGAGAGCTAATTCAGCCACGATCCATTACCCTGGAATCACAGCTTTATCTCCTGCACAGAGGTAGGCAGAGCCTGGCAAGGCAAGCCTGGCTGTGAAATCAGGCCCAGCTAGTGCTGAGACTGGGGGGATCTTTGGTGTATCAGCATTTTAGATGTTAATGTGACAAAAATACAGCAGCAGATGTACTGCAGAGCCCAGGTGTTAGAGCAGAATTCCCCCCAGGGATTCAGTGAGGCTGTTTCTTGCAGGGTATTACTGGGTGAAGCAGGAGCCAGTTTGAGACTGGGCCATATTTTAGACGAATTTCATTTCAAAGAGGCCATCAGCTCTCTGCCTGGATAATCATATCTGGGAATTAGCCCCGAGAGAAAACTGCCCCAAACATAGCCACAAGTTCTGTCTCCAGTCCCCACTGAGTGCATTTGGTCACTTGTGGGCTCACAGGGCTGGAGCAGCTCTGGTGGGCAGGGAACTTCTGGGGCTGCCACAGTCCCCAGGCACCGAGAGTAAACCCAAAAATAAGGGAGAAACTCTTTACTTCACTCCCATCCTTTCATCCTAAAATATCTCTAAAAAACTAATGTACCTCTGTATGCTGTAACTTCCAAACTTCCTCTAATCCCATGCCTAGGCACATGGAGCACTGCACTGGCATCCCTTCCATGCAAATATTGCTGCAAAGTGCAGATTTTCACAGCATTGTGTGGCACAGAAAGAGCTGCTGTCGTTATTTCTGGTCTGTGTGTGCTTCCCCAACAGGACAGAGGTGCCATTAGCCTCCTGCTGGGGACACTGCCCATTTATCTTCTCTAATCCTGCCCCAGTGCCTGCCAGCAATGATATTTCAGGTGTTTGATTATCCAACACGGCTGGGAGGTTCCTGGGTGTCTAAGGGCTGTGTCCTTCGCCCGGGCTCCCTCAAACCCCTGAGGCCTCTGCAGCAGAATCCACATTTCAGATGCCTTTAACAAATCCAGGTGTCTCCAGAACCCTCCTCTGGTCTCTTTTCCATGGAGCTGAGCGGGCAGATCCCTGGGATTACCAGGCTGTGGATGCCCTGGGGATAATGGGGCACCCCCTGCTCCAGGGTTGTGTCGAAAAGGGTTGTAGGAACCCCAGATAAAAACCTCTCCCAGCTCCTCCTGTCAGTGACTGTTTGCAATCAGATGAAATGCATGGATGTGATGCTCAGTGTCCTGCCCAGATTTTAGCACCATGCCTACATTTTTTAAAGATAAAACAAGCATCACAAAAACCTAACAGGACCTTCTGGCCAGCAGGAGCCAACTCCCACAGAAAACCCTTCCCTTCTGTGGGTCAGCAGCAGATCCATCCCCAGGCAGCACCTCTGGTTCTCTGCACCAAACCAAGGACAAGAAATGTGTTGTGGAAGTGTCCAACATCCCTGTGACCCCATTTACTCCTGGCTCATTGGTAACCCCAAACTGGTTCATATCTGGGGAGCCTGGGGCAAAGCCACATCCTAAAGAACCCAAATCCTCCTTGTGTAGGTCCTGACCTCCCCATTCCAACCCTTCATGATCACCCAACCCTCCAGCTCCCCTCAGGTCTCAGCTCAGAAACTCCTCAGCTCAGCACTCTCTGCCTTCTCATCTCCCCTCACATCAAACACCTTCCAAAAACCAACATCAAACATCTTCCAGAAACCAACCAACCAAACCTCACCTCCCCTGCCCCCAAACACCTTCCCCAAACCAAAGCTGTCCCTCCCCACGTGGCTCTGCCCCAGCTTCTCCTTAAGCACCCCTGAGTGCACTGACACAAACTCCAACCCCGTTCTGTGAGCACAACAGAGCAGAAGGTGTTGCAGATCTCTAAATGTCACATTGGGGGCTCCAGTTGCCTCAGTCACCTCAAGGGACAGGTTTTGAAGCCCAGCCAGCTCCCAGGGTGGTGCCACAGTCACAGGGGACACTCCTGGGTCTCCCAACTGCACCACTTTGGTTTAATAAAAGAGGTTGTTCTTCCTTGACTGCTGTATTTACTGGCTGAGAAAGGTTTATCCCAGCAGTGTTGATCCCCTTTTATCACCCTCCAGAGGCTCCAGCAAGAGCTGCCAGCACCACACTGCTCACACCTCACCTGCAAAGGCTTTTGGATTCCTCAGCTTTGGCTTCTGCATGGCCCAGCCATCCTTAAACAAGTCCAACAGCCTGAATTTGGTTAAAATAACTGTTTATTTGTCAAAGCCCTGATTCCTGTCCAGAATAAACTGACAGTTCCTCCTCTGAGGGCTGAATGAGCTGCCTGGAACAAGGGAACCAAAGGAATAACAAGAAGTCTCAGTGTGAATGGGAATAGACCTAATTCCAGCTCCCAGGGATTATGTCAGTGAGCAGAGCAGAGCTGCTTGGGTCCAGGATTCCCAGCAGGCAGGGACTGCACCGTGCAGCTGCTCTGGGCCTCAGGACGAGGCTTCTCCAGATCAACCACGCCAGGAGCCAGGGGGATCCGACCCTGCTGGCCAGACACCACTCCTGATAGAGCTTCACCTGTGATCCCTGGGGGCCGTGGAGGGAACACCTGTGAGCTGTGCACACAGAGCAGCCCCAGCTCCCAGCCACACCCAGCTCTCCCCTCCCCTCCTGCTCTGGGTTTGGGCTCATCCCACCCCTGAAGCCTGGCAGGGCTGGAGCGCATTTCAGAGCTGCCAACCCTTCAGCTGGAGTGTTACAACAGCCTGAGACACATTTCTCCAACGCTTGCCCTGGGAGGAGAGGGACTTTCCATTCAGGAAAACACAGTGCTGTGTTTCATGGATCCACACTCAATCCATTCCATGGGAATAACCTCCCCATTCCTCATGGTTTGCACAAACTAACACTGGAACTGAGGCAAAACCGCTTTGTCACCTGCACTGCAACACCAGACTGGCCAAATCTGCACAGTTCTGCACCTCCCCAGTGTGTTTGTTACCAACACCCTTTTCCAAACCCCAAACCCTTCCAAACCCTCCCTGGCTCATGTCACACAGCTGGTGGGGGTTATGACGTTGTACCTGACTCTCCAAGGTGGCTGCCTCACTTCATCTTCCTGCATTTTCATAGAACTATGGAGTGGTTTGGGTTGAAGGGACCTTAAAGCCCCTCCAGTGCCACCCCTGCCATGGCAGGGACACCTCCCACTGTCCCAGGCTGCTCCAAGCCCCAATGTCCAGCCTGGCCTTGGCCACTGCCAGGGATCCAGGGGCAGCCCCAGCTGCTCTGGGCACCCTGTGCCAGGGCCTGCCCACCCTGCCAGGGAACAATTCCTTCCCAATATCCCATCTACCCCTGCTCTGTCTGAAGCCATTCCCCTTTTCCCTGTCTTTCCAGGGTTCTGTGTGTCCCTCTCCAGCTCTCCCACAGGAGCTGGATGCCTCCCTGCCCTCGCTGCTGGTCAGTGAGTGCCCCCAGCCCTGGCCGTACCTGATGGGCAGTGAGGGGTCCCCGGCGTCCCACCAGTCCTTGGGGGGGCTGATGTACATGCACCACAGCTCCCAGCTGTAGCCGTGAGCAGAGTTCTCGTAGCGCTGCACCTCGAAGTTGTCCTGCTTGATGTTGTCTATGGAGGGCAGGATCACCCTCTTCCTGTTCTCCTGGATCCGGGACAGCACCGGCTCGGCCCTGGGGGGACAGGGGCAAAGCACAGCAGGAGAGGGTCAGTTCTCTGCAGCTTCCATTCAATTCCTCCCCAATATCCCATCCATCCCTGCCCCCTGGCACTGGGAAGCCATTCCCTATGTCCTGGCACTCCAGGCCCTTGTCCCAAGTCCCTCTCCAGCTTTCTTGAGGGCTCCCTTTGGTTCTGGAATTTCCTCAGAGCCTTCTTTTCTCCAGCTGAACAACTCCAGCTCTCTCAGCCTGTCCTCACAGGAGAAGTGGTCCAGCCCTTCACGTTCCTCCTCTGCACCCACTCCAACAGCTCCATGTCCTTCCTGTGTTGGATGCAAACATGATCCATGGGCTGGGAAGCCTGGCTGGAAACTTTCCCTTCTGTAAAGCAAGGCCAGGAAGGGTCTGCTTGGTTTAAACCACGCTTGAACTAGTCCAGACTCCCCCCAGACTTCCCCCAGATCCCAAAACCCCAGGCAGAACAGGGTAAATTCTTGAAAGCGGGACTGTTGGAAGGATCTTTTTTTCCCTTGGGATGCAGTTTGATGATATACAGCTAAAAAATTCATCTCTGGGATGCAGTTTGATGGCTTTATAGCTAAAAATGTCATCTCTGGGCCATTTGCACGTGTTCAGAACAGGGGATGTGCTCAGCCTCACCTCTGCAGCCAAGAGCCAGCTGGGCTCAGTGTGCCCACACCAGGGGGAATCTGGGGGAACTGGTACTCCCAGTGCCCCCAGTAACAGCAGCAGGTGGGAAACACAGAGAGAGCCAAGCCCACAGTGCAGAAATGCCTCCTGTCTATCCCTAAAAAAGAGCTCCAAGAGCTCAGTCAGTGGGAGCTCCTCAGTGAATCAGGTGTGAGGATTGAGTGACCAGAGAGAGGAATGTTCCTCTGGGAATACAGATCCCAACATAACAAACAGCTCCTGAAAGACCCCCTCCAGCTGCACTGGCACTAAAAAGGATTCAGTAGCTGTGCAGAACTCTGGCTTTAACAGCTGCAAACAGGTTTTTTGTGGCTGTTACTGTGTTCAAATTCAACACAAGCTTAGCTTCTTCCACCTCTACTTTTCTAAACATGGACCATTTACTTTTTACTCTTGGTTAAAGAAAAAAGAAATCCCTTTCAGGCTCCTGTCATGATACAGATTCAGACTTGAGCCACTTGAGCTCAAATATTTTGAATCTCTCTGAAAAAAAATCCTTATGAAACACCTCTTGCTGCTTCTGCACCTCTGCACTTATTCCCAGCAGCAGAGGAAACAAATCAATCCAAAGCATCTGAGCCTTCCCCACTGGGATCCAGCAAAGGGCACAGAAGTGGGAAACACTTTCTCCTTCATTCCTTTGCTGCCTGGGCTCTTTTAAACTTGGAGGAATTACTTAAGGCTAAGGGAATGGGAAATCATCCTGAAAAATGTAAGCAGGGAGCAGGGAAAGTGCAAGCATAAAGGCAAGGAACAGAGAAGGATTACAAGGACCAAGGGCAAGGAGAGGTTTTCCTCGTAGGTTCCCATCATGCCATTCCATCCATGCCGTCCATCCAGACGGAATCCTGGAGAAGGATTAACAAGGCAGAGGACTTGTGTGCCATTCCACAGGGACACATCCCTACAAAAGGATGGACACTGCCTGGTTACTGCAGCCCCCGAGCACCTACCAGCCAGCAGTGAACTCCACGTGGGCATCGAAGAAGCCGGTGACCTGGCCCGTGGCCGCTTTCCAGCCCTCGATGCGGGCTCGGATCAGCCCTTCCCTCTTCTGGTTCCTCACGACCTTCACCAGCCCCGGGTAGCGCTTGTTGACGTATTCCTCCAGCGGCGCCTTCAGCTCCTCTGGGGACAAGGACAGAGCCGTGGGAAAGGGCAACAACAGCTGAGCTCTCACCTGAGAGAAACCAACCCACTGCGGGGAGGGCTTGGAGCAGCGTCACGGGGCCGAACTCCTCCTGCCCACGCGGTCAGGCAGCGCTGGCTGGCACAAGAGGCACTGAGCACAGCCCACACTGAAGGAGTTCGAGGTGGCCCAAAACGCTGCTGCTGGGCCAGTGAGGAGCCCACAGGCCACCTCAGAGCAGGGCAGTGAGGGGATGCTAACATTCCTTTGCACTAAGGGAAATGGAGCTGAAACACGAGGACAGAAAGAAGGCACCCATGGACAGCAAACACTCTGAACTCCTGATGGGGGTTTGAGCTGAATGCGTTGCTAGAAATGCTGCAAAACCCACCTGAAGTGACTCAAACTACATCAAAACCATGTGGGAGCTTCACTGCCCTCTTCTCCCAGCCTCACCACTACAGCCTCGGCACTTGCTGTTTGTTTTGCCACCAGAAAAATTGAAATTCCCCTTGCTTTTATGAGGGGATGAAAGGGATTCGGGCTTTGTTCAGGAGATCCTCCCACCCCAGATCTCGTGTTCACTGCAGCTCATGTCCCTCTGTTGCCCAGGCCCGTGTGTGCAGTGCCTGGCACCCTCAGGGACCTGCAGCCCTCAGCCACCCCCAGCACAGAAATTCTTGAGAGTACGAGATTTGAGCATAAAAGACACCGAGGACTCTGAAGGTGGGAGCAGATGGAAGGTTGCAATAAAGGATAAACACGAGTGTGTTTTTCAGCCCTTTGGAGAAGTGCCAGTTCTCTGCCAGAGAAACCTTGGTCCTTTCAGTGCCTGCTGCACCAGCTCAGCGCACAAAGCTCTGCTGGAGAGAGGAACTAAAAGCTCAGCAAAGCCACTGGGCACCAAAACAAACTCTCAACACCATGAAAGCAGTTCCTGAGAGTATCTTTTATCCCTGTGAGGCTTCAGGACAGCAGAAAATTAAGGCATGATCCGTGACCTCAGATTATAGTCTACTGCCCTTCACTGCACTCTCTGTCTCCAGGACAAAAAGTAAAGAGGGGAAAAAAAAGTCACCATTAACCACCCACAGGGTGAAATCCTCGAGACACACGAGCACACGTGGGCTCCCACATGAAGGAAACACACAATGGAGAGCAAAGGAGTAAACAGCAAGGCTCATCTGCTTTGAAATCTTCAGAGGAGAAGGATTATCTGTTCCCTTCCCCACCACGCCTCCTCCCAGACACAGCAAATGTGCTTTCTCCACACTGCCTTTCTGGGATGCTTCCCCTCATATCTCCATTTCCCCAAAGTCTCCTTTCTCTTTTATGCTGAAGTGGGAATAAAAAGAATAAAGCAAATGAGCCCCTTCCTCAATTCAAAGCATCTGCATCACACACATCCATAACTCAGCAACTTCCATTTCGTGCTGAGCCACTCGGAGCAAAACCAGGATTTTATGGAGACAACAACTCTCCCAAATGGTTTTAAGGAGACAGAGACACCGATTTTTTTGACAGATGAAGCCCCACAAGCACAGCACGTGGGGCTTTGGCAGCAGGTAAGTCATTAATGCAGCAGACCAGTGCACCACGGAGTGATTAAAACAACTTTCACATTGGAGCTGGAATCTCAGTGGAAGGAAAACAAGAAACTCCTCTGGGGAATTGTCTGAGCAGCTCAAAGCAGAGCAAAGCTGCAGTGAAACAGAAGAGCTGTGATGTCACATCTCACAGGCAGCAAAGGGTCAGACCTGAGAGACCCCCATGCTCACCCTGCTGTGTGACAGCAGCTCAGAATGTCCCCAGGGAGCCAGAGCAGCACCTGGGGAGTGGCACCAGGGGATGTGGAAGGTGCCCATGGTTGGCACCACTCTGCCCCTGGTCACTGGCAGGGGGCAGGGCCCCTCTCCTGCCCACAGAGTGTGACACAGGTGTCCCCACAGGGCTGCTGCTACACTCCAGGGACACAAGCACTGATGCTGTGGGAAATGCAGCTCCAGGCCCTCTCTCCACCAAGGGTTTCCTGTACAGCCTCACACAGATTTCAGGCTTGCTCCCTCCCTCAGCCCACAGCACACGGCTTTTGGGGAGAACTCCCTTTTCTTCCATGCCTGAGCAGCCCTTATGGAGAGGATGGCTGCACCCCTGCACTGGGCCAGCCTCACCCTTCTGAGCTGTCCTGCAGCTCTGTGAGGAGAGGGCACAGAGCACAGCACTGTTCTGATATTCTGGGATACATCCCTGGCACTCAGATGGGGTGGGCTCTGTATCTCATTTCCCAGAGCATCCAGAAGTGCAGGAGTGGAAAATCCAGTGTTGGCTAACAAAAGCGAAGTGCCAGTCTCCAGGAATCTCAGAATCCTGGAATGGTTTGGGTTGGAAGGGACCTTAAAGTCCATCTCATCCCACCCCTGCCATGAGCAGGAGCACCTTCCATAGCTCAGGTTGTTCCAAGCCCTGTCCAGCCTGGCCTTGAACAATTAAATTCTCTGAGAAACTCCAGCAAGCCCTGGCCCAGGGCCCCTTGTCAGTGATGTGGCTGTGTGGAAAAGCATCAGTGGGAACCCCAGTGCCTGCACAGCTGCACTGGCACAGCTCCTCTGCTCCTGGGGATGCTGATCCTGTGGGACCACACATGCTCAAACCTCTGGAAACCATCACTGACTCACAAATCTCATCCCACTCCAAGTCAGGTGAAGTTATCCCTAATTTTACCCCATGTTTCCCTCAGTCAGCAGTCACTGAGGAACACCCAGCTCCAGCCTCGGGACCTGCAGAGCTGCTGCTGACCTTGAAGCTCTTCATCTGACCTGTCAGCTCAGATGTTTCCTCCCCAGGGAGGTTGGGAGGCCTGGAATAGAATGCCAGGGATTTGTGACTCGCACCAAGGGACAGCAGCAGACAGCGGCTGTCACACAGAGGGGCAGCCTGGCCCCTGGATCTGCTCCTCCCAGGACTCCACACCAACCACAGCAGGGCCAGAGCATCTCCAGCTCAGGGCATTGCTCCATCCTCACCCCTGCCTGGCACGGGGCCTTGGTGCTGCACTCACAGGGCTGACAGAGAGAACATCCACAGGATCCTGAGCCAGGATAACCAGCCTGGAGTTCAAAAACTGGGACTCTGGATGTGAAGGAGGTCAGGAGCCAGGATGGGAGCAGAGCAGTGGCCCCCAGCTCCCCTCATCCTCCCCAAGCAGAGGAGCACTTCCTTCAGGCCTGCACTCCTGAGGATTCCCAGGGCTGGATCCACAGGGGCTGCACCACCAGCAATTCCCTCCAATCCAACACTGCCCCGGCCCCTGGAGCCTCCTTCCTCTCCTGCACCCCATGGCCCTCCTCCCACACACCCCCAGGCCCCCTCTGAGGAAGCCAGCTGGACCATCTCCCAGAGCACACCCCAGCACCTCTGTTCATTCAGGGTGCAGTCTGGGAGGGTTTGATCTCTGCCATTGACAGAGCTGCTGCCTGGGAAGATCTGCAGAGAGAAAGCCTCCTGAAAATGCCAGCAGGTTCAATTGCAATGCTGCCTTTTGTTCTCCATCTGTCCCTGCCGATCTTCCCTGAAGGGCAAGAGCAAGGAACTCGAATCCAATGGACCTGTTGCTCCATTAAAACCCCAGCTGCTATCACTTATGTTACCTATTGCAAACTATTCTGTCACCTGCACTGGCTGGGAGATGGGGCTGCCAGGGAAATGGGGCTGCCAGGGGCTGCCAGGGAAGTGGAACCACCTGATGCCAAGGAAAGTAACCCCACCATGGACATCAGCCCAGCTGCAAGCACAGAAACACCCACTGCTCCATGCCCACCCCAAATCCTGCCCAAACCTCTCCAAATCCCGTGGTAGCCCCCAGAAGTAAAGGTGGGAGCTGCCTGTAGGCACACAGAGAAAGGAGCAAAGGCCAGCAGCACCAGGGAGCTCAAGGAATTACCAAGGGCAGGGAATTCCTTGTGCAGCACTGGGCCTTGGGTGAGGACCACACCTCCTCTACACCCCTAAGGAAAACACCCCTGTGTTTGCCAGGCTCAGCTGGGTGGGAAAAGCCTACAGAGCCCGAGGTGTTATCAGAAACACCAGAGGGCTCAGGGCTGGGGGTGCTCCAGTGCCATGGGAGACCCCAAGCACCCCTGTCCCAAACTCTTACCTGCCTGAACCTCCGAAGCCATCAGGGCTGGGATTTCTGCAGGAAATCACTAAAACAGCTCATTCAACAGGCAATAAATAAATAAATGGGAACATTTTTCAGGGAGACTCAGAGCCAGGGGAGTTTCTGAAGCTTTTTACCTGCAGCTGGACCAGAGGAAACTGTGACAGGGGGAGCAGGGGGAGGAATCAGTTCTCACAGAGAAAGCTGCTCCCGGTCAGGGCATGCAGCTCAAGCCTCTGGTCATTGGGTTCAGCAAAACCCAAAGAGAATCACAGAATGCCCTGAGCTGGGAGGGACCCACAGGGATCATGGAACCCAACTCCTGGCCCTGCACAGACACCCCAACAACCCCACCCAGTGCTCTCTGCTGCTCTTCCCTATGGAGCCCCGAAAGCCTCGGGGCTGGACACCAGTGGGACAGCCCAGGTCAGCTCCAGTTAAACACCCCATCCTCAGGCTGGAGTAATTCAGCACTGGGAAAGGCTGGAATGGGACTCAGCTCCTTGCAATTCCTCCTCTGAGCACAAACACCCAGACAGGTCCCGGGAGAGCGAGGCACAGAGCGCTGCTGTTGCTGCTGGAATGAGCTGCAGAACAAGAAAGGGATCCCTCAAGTCTCACTAATGTGCAACGCCGAGGTAAATTACAACCCTGAGCGTGTCTCCCCTGGTGCAGCCAGCTCCTTTAAGCAGCCTTTTATCCAAAGGGTTTCCTTTATTCCGAGAGGTTTGCTTTTCAAAGAGATGTTATCCCAGATTAAAAACACTAAAAGACACAACAACAACTTAAAAAAAAAAAAGCAGGTGATGATTAAACAAGAGACTCAGACAAAGTGTGCAGCTGTGAGATAACACAGCATCTCAGGGGCACGTGGCTGCATCCTCCACCAGCCCGGGAACCTCGTTATCGCCGCCAAACACAACCTGCACACTGCCTGTGGAACTGCAGCCCTGCAACAAGCACAAACAAAAGCAGCCTCCAAAGGAGTCTTTATGAAGTGTAATGTGCAGCTCAAGGGAGAACGGGGTTCAAACTACAACTCCCCGAGCTTTCTCCTTCAAGGAGGGATTTTTTTTTCCCCCATTACAATACATTGACATCTTTTATCTATTTACAGCTCAGACATAAAGCATCAGAATGCCTGTGTTCATTAATTTAATCTCTCACTGCACACTTTTTGTGTTGTGCTGTGCTGTTGTACAACAAAGCTGAGAGCAAGGAGTGTCTAATGAGGCTTCAGGAGCTCTTTGTTCCAGCCTGAAAACCTCACACCAGCACCAGGCTTTGCAGTGGCTGTGGCACAGCTCTGCCTGGAGGGCACAGAGCCAGGTGGGCAGGGCAGGTGGCTCTTGCCTCTACCCCTGGGGCTAACCTTAACACTTGATTTGGAAATCTCTGCTAACTTTGTTCTCCAATTACCCAGATCTGCTGTGGTTCCTCTTCCCCCTGACAAACCCACACAAACCCCAGCCAGGGACTGTCCTGAGCCTTCAGCAACTGCCCCGAAGCTGCTTCTGGTGACCCAGGGGACAGCACAGCTCCTGGGCTTGGGCACTGCTCCCTGGAGTCAACCTTCTCTCACGTTACACAGCTGAGCCCCCAAAGGCTTTTCCTGGGCTACAACCACATCCCCACAGAAACTGTCCCTCACTCACACCCACACGGCTGCTCCCAAAGAGGCTGAAGAAATTCCTTCTCTTGCTCAATCACAGCCTCCAAAGTCACACCCACACAGCCCCATCCTCTGCTTGATCCTCCAGGATTCATCTCTAAATCTGAGAGCTCATGAGGAACTATTTTCCTGTAATTATTTTCCTGTAGAACCCAAATCTATTTATTATGATGACTTTGTTTGTAATATCCAAAGCATCAACTCTGCGATGTTGCTGTTGCTGCTCAAAATTATTGCCTACCATTAGTGGGAACTCTGTGACAATGTTATTGCCATTAATAATTCCTGGCTGTCACTGCAGCTCCTCGAGGATGCTGAGAGGGAGCACACGATCCCAGAGCTGCGTTCTGGTTTGTATCATTTCTTTTACATGAGAAAAGTAGATTATTACACGCTTGGGAGGAGCTCTTCATAAACATCTGCCAAGTTACTTCATTATCTTCCTTCAAATCCCTCCTTAAAAATCTCATTTGTCATGAGGCCTGCAAAGCCTCAGCAGCAAACACTGGCATGATTAACTCACCCTCCCAGCTGATGGCACCACCTCGCTCCCCACGCCGCTCTCCTTGTGCACCTCCATCCCAATGTTTCTGAGGACAGAACCCCTCAGGGATGTCCAACCCTCAGCACAGCCCTGGGCCAGCATGAGGGACCCTGGATGCTCCTGATGCCAATCAAAGCACCCTCAGGGTGGGATGCAGCCTAGGTGTGCCAGGAGACTGTGATTTTCCCACCTTGTGCCCAGGATGTCTGAACTCGTCCATCAGCTGGGGTCATCTCCCTGCCTCTCCCTCCCTGGTGCTGTACAATGCTCCAACACAGCCCTGGAGGTGTCCCAGGCCAGGCTGGACATTGGGGCTGGGAGCAGCCTGGGACAGTGGGAGGTGTCCCTGCCATGGCAGGGGTGGCACTGGGTGGGCTTTAAGGTCCCTTCCCACCCAAACCTCTCTGGGATTCTGTGAAACCCCAGAGCTGGAAGCCCTTGAACACAGCCCAGTCCTTGGCCACCCCTCTACCTGCCCTGCCACCCCCCAGCCCCACCCAGCCCCAGCACTGGCAGACCCCGGGGACGGTGCTGCCCTGCAATCCCACAGTGGATCCGGGGATTCCATCCTGGTCCTCACTGCCAGCCGCAGCCTCGGCCCGTGGAAGAGGCAGATGCTTTTGGAAGGATTTGTTTTGTTGTCCTGTGCCTTTCCAGGGTCTCCAGAGCACCTGGCTCACCTCAGCCCCTCAGTGAATGAGGAAGAGGCTGTTCAGAGACATTTCTTTGTGCACAGCAATGAGGGGAGAAGCTCGGGGATGGGCACCAATGGCTTCTCTGTGAAAGGGTTCTTCCCTTTGCCCCATTAATAGGATAAAATTTGCAGAAGGAGCCTCTCATTTTGGTATTTCAAGCCCTCCAAGTCCTGAGCACTGTGAGCAGCACCTCACCTGCACTTCCCCTTCACCAGCCAAGTGGTTCCAGCTCTGAAATCCCATGGCTGCACTGTGGACACCATCCAAGCTCTGCCCTGGAGCTGCTGTGATTCCCACCAGCTGAGGAGCTGCCCTCCTGATTCTTCTCCTGCTAATTAGAACTCATCATCTTTCCATGGTGCTCATTACTGTGGTGCTTGAGTGCCTGTTTTTACAGCCTGAACAGCTCGCAGTGCACCAGCTCCTCTGCTCACAGACAGAGAGCACCTCTCAGCTCCCCCTGGAATGAGCTCTCCACATCCTGCACCCTGCCCTGCTCTCCCCTCCAATCACTGCATCCACAGCACTCCTTGATTAATTTTTTTCAAATAACACTGAAAGAAGGAAAAGGCAGCACAGCTGAAGAAGGCAGTAAACAAAGTCACTTAACTCTTTGCTGTCCTTCACGAGGATTTTAACTGCCCTGGTTATGTTGTCCAAGGGTATATTGGGAGAAAAAAAGACCTTGGAAGAATCTGAGTGTGAAAATGCTCCCTGCAGTTCTGTGTTATCAAAAGCCAGAAGGGAAGGGATGAGAACAGTGACGGAGAGCAGGGTGAACCAAAGGACCCTCATGTGCAATGTGGGAAACCAAACATCCCCTCCAGGCTGTGGCAGGGCCTGACCTGGACAGGTGGGCTGGGACTGTTTCCTCCTCTTCCACTTTCCTTCTCCTACCAAAAGCAGAACTCAGGGAAGGAGGGTCTCTGCAGGGCACCAGCCATCCATAAAGCCCAGGATGGTATTTTACAACAGGGAAACCAAGGCACACACAGAGGAAATACCTCAGTTAATACTGGGAGGTGCCAGAGCAGAAATCCCTCAGGGCTCCAGGCTCTCGTCCTGCCAAATACTTAGAGGTGCATCTCTGCAACAACCAAACTGTTCTTATCAGAAACAAGGATACCCTGAAACCAGAACTCCTGGATGCTACTGAAGGGAGAGGTCAGATGGCTCTCTGGTTCCCTTCACCTCCCAGCTCTCAGATATGCTTTCAAACCACAGCTCTCTCAGATTTACCTGTGGTTTGATCTTGTTCCTCGCCAGAGAAGCTGGAGAGAACTTTGTGCCAGCAGCACACCCACCCCTTACACCACGTGCCCCTGCCCAAAGAACCCTCCAGGAGATTCCCAGAGATGAAACCCCTCCTGGTGGAGCTGGGAGCTGCCAGCACTGCTCACCCTCATCGCTGTTGTCATCCACCAGGATGATCTCCTTGAGCAGGGGTGCCGGCGTGTGGTTGACGGCGCTGTGCACCGAGCGCAGGATCACCGACAGCGCCTCGTTCACGAAGATGAAGATGATGGAGATCTGCGGAAGGTCCTTCCCGTATTTCAGCTCTTTGCACCTGCAACACAAAGGGCAGAGAGAGACACAGGGTCAGCAGAGCTCACAGGGCAGTGCTTCCAGCCAGGCACATGGGAAATACCCAGGGGAAGCCCACAGCTGCCAGCTCCCAGCTGTGCACAGCCAGGGACCCCCAGTGCCTGCAAACCCATCCTTGAATCCCTGCTGCTGGGAAGACACAGCAGCAAAGCAGAGCCTCCCCGGGCTCAGAGAGCACAGGCAGAGCTCACCTGACCCAGGCTGTGTTCCTGTGCTGGTGGGCAGGACCAGGAGTGGCCTCCAGAAATCAGCAGATGCCTTTAGCAGTTCAAGGGAAACTCCCCAGCCCCACTCTGTCCCAAGGTTTCCAGGTGCTCAGAAATGAGCCTTGTGCTCACTTGGGAATTTTCTTCCCATTTGCTTTGGAAAGAAATGAACGTAAAATGAGCCTTGGTTAAATAGTCTCAATAAATGTTTTTGCTCCCTCAGCAGATACTTTTGAGCACACTCCTGTCTCTGAAGCAGAGGGGAAAAGGGGAGAGCAACCTTGAGCTCAAACATCACTGGAAAGGCCAGGGGAGAAGCTGTTGGGAACAGTGGGAATGGTGAGGGTGTGGGGTGGGAAGTGATGAGGTTTGGGGTGTTGGGTGATTTGGGTTTTTTCTTTAAAGCATTTTTAAAGACCTGGTGTCTTTGTACTCCACAGCCAGGATGGTTAAACCCAAACACTGGTGATCACCCCCCTGGGTTTCAGGAGTCGCTCCTGAACTCGGGCAGGGTTTGGGGCTGGCTCTCTGCTCACACACACTGCCCAGCAGGACAAAGCCCAAGCTCCCAGGTTTCCACCAGCACCATCCCTGGCAAGCAGCGGGTCCCTGTTACATGGACACACAGACCTGGAGAGAGGGACACCCCTGGAGCAGGGCTGGGGCAGCTCCAAGGGAAGGGGTGTTCTGGGTGACCCCCAGCTCTCCAGGGAGCACAGGGACATGGGTGTTGTTCCTCTGCCACATTTCATCTCAGCCAGACACCTCCTCTTCACAGAGCAACTGTGGAAGGCAAACAGGAGATCTTGAACCACTTCCAACAATTTAATTCAACTCTCCAGCTTCCCCTTCAATAAATCCACAGGGGGAAGGAGAGAAGGAGCCTCCCCACATCCATGACAGATCAGACATGGGAGCAGAGTTCCCAGAATTACAATGAGCGTGCACAGAACAAACCCTGCCCAGATCAGCAGAGAAAAACCAAAGGCAGAGTGACATCCCAGCAGCTCCTCAACTCCCCAGCAATGCCTCTGCATTGCATTGTCCTGGGGGTTTCTCAGGCAACAGCAGGCGTTCTTCAGACTCCAAAACGAGACTTGGGAGACAAAGATTTCCACAGAAATACAGTTTTCTTTATGAGTCTCCTTTAGTTAAACAAGTTTGCTGGATGAAAACATGGTTGTGTTTCTCGATTTAACTATTGCCTTCCCTACAGCAAGCCAAGAGCTCGACAGACAGCAACCAAAGGATCTTCCAAAGGGAAACTTTCTTTAAAATGAATGAAAGAACGGTCATGATGGGGCAAAGTGACAAGGGACCCTGAAATCCTGCCAAGAAAGTCAAAGTAAACTGACTCAGACATTAAAACCAGCTTTTGGTAGATGTTGATACCTGCTCCGATGAAGACAAGGCTGTCACAGGAGCAGGAGCATTTCCTTTAATCATTGCTCACCTCTGGGCAGCCTTCCCCCGAGGAATGCTGCGGGGGATAAAGAGCTCAGCCTGTGATCAAAGAGCTTTGGAGGCAAATCCAAACCCAGCTCTTTGAGGTTCATCTCCTGCTCATTGGCATTCTCCCTGTGCCACTCCTATCAGGGCTCTCCTTCCCCAGTCTCCGAGGACAGGCGGACAGAGATCCAGGGAGAGGAGATAAGCCTGGAAAGGAGGAGTGGGAAAGGCAAACCCCGCATTGTTGGGGGCACAGAGCCCCAGTTCTCCAAGGGCAGGAGAGGCTTTGCATAAGCACCCTGCTCTGGTGGCTCTGGCTGCACCCACAGGGGTGAGAAAGCAGCAATTTTAAGCCCAATTCACGTCAAGTTTGTTGTGCTCCTCCCACGGGGTCCCTTCAGTGCTGGTGCCAAAAGCTGTGGGGTGAGCGATGCTCTGCCACAGCCTTTGGCTCCACCAGGCTCTTCCCTGTGGACAAGCCAGCAAATATCCCTGCAAGCGTGCAGGAAAACACCTGGAGCTGCTGGGCTCTCCTGGGGCAGGGAGGGGAAAAGGGGAGAGCAACCCTTGAGCTCAAACATCACTGGAAAGGCCAGGGGAGAAGCTGTGGGAAACAGCAGGAATGGTGAGGGCACAGGTGGGGGGAAGGGGTGGGTTTGGGGTGTTGGGTGGTTTGGGGTTCTTCTTTTAAACCTTTTTCCTAGAAAAAGGGCTGATCTGGATGCTTGGTCCTTCTGCCCATGTGCAGGCAGAGGCACAGGTGTGGCTGCTTTACTCTGGGAACACTCAGACCCTTCAGGGAGGACTCACTGCTGAGTCTTGGGACAGGTGAGGCTGCAACCCCCACACCTCCCTCCTCACCTGCACCCTCGGGAACAACACCCTGCCCACCCTGAGAGGCCCTTCCTGCAAAAGGGGGAAGGCACAAGATGGGCAATTCCTGCTGCCTTCAGTTTCAAGCACAACCCTGAGGAACAGCACAGAGAACCCAGCACTGAGCCCAGGTGCCAGCAGGAGCTCCAGAGGCTCAGGGACAGTCCCAAGCAATGCACCAAACCTCACCTGAGACACCTGACACCCTCTGCCCACAGTTATCCCCCTCAGCCTTTGGCTGTGTGCCAGCCAAGGCCTTTGGAATTCAGATCCCAGGCCAAAATACTTCAAAAGACCTTCGAGCCCCTTCCATTCCCTAACGGGGGCCTACGGGAAGGCTGGAGAGGGAATTTTTGCAAGGACAAGCAGTGACAGGATAAGGGGGAATGGTTTTAAGCTCGAAGAGGGTCATATAGGAAAGAAATCCTTCCCTGGGAGGGTGGTGAGGCCCTGGCACAGAGAAGCTGTGGCTGCCCCTGGATCCCTGACAGTGCCCAAGGCCAGGCTGGATGGGGCTTGGAGAACCCTGGGATATGGAAGGTGTCCCTGCCTGGAACAAGATGGGCTTTGAGTTCCCTTCAAGCCAAAGCACTCTGGGATCCTGTGAATCTCAGGTTCTGTTTCAAACACCCAGCTCACGCTGTACCTGGCCAGCCCAAATCAAGGCTCCTTCCAGGAAGCTGAATGTTCAAGGGAACACTCCAAACACTTCAAAACTTTTAAATTTAAATTAAATACAAGGGACAGACCACCACGATACGCTCCAGGGCCAGTGATCAGTTACCCAGCTAAGGCCCAGCCCATCATCTGATGTTCCATTTAGCCCACAACCATCATTCCATCCGTACCAAAGGCTGCCTCAGAAAGTTCTCCCTGCCCATGGAGCCGGTGCTCTCCAGCCACGTGCACAGCTGCAGCTGGCCCCAAGGCAGAGGTGCTGCCACATCTGCAGGACACAGGCACTGGGCCAGTTGGCAACAGGGCCTAACTGGAGAAAACGGAGGGAGGCTGCAGGTGATCCCTCCCCATCCCTGCTTTGCCAGGTGAGAAGCACCCCCCTGGCCCAGCACAGAGCCCCTACCAGCATCTGGAAACGAATCAGTGCAGGTTACACAATTACATTTTCCCCCACTAAGTCCTGCTCTCTCCAATTAAACCCAGGCTGGCACCTGCTCGTAGGATTTATATCCAAATATCGTGAATCAATAGCGGAAAGAAAGAGCCCCCTTAGAGTTTTGTCTCTCCTTTAGATCAACGGGATATCAAAGAGGCATTTTATGTCCCATTAAATCATGCTTGAATATGTTCCATTAAATCATGCTCACAAAACTCTCCAAGTCTGAGGAGGCTGGGGAAAACCTCCCCATGTTCAGCACTGGGTTTAATTTAAGGACCTCGCCAAGGTCTCATTGAGAAACGATCTTGGCCTTAAACAGGGAAAAAAAAGGGGTTTCCTCTGTCCTTGGTCCAAGGCTCAGGCATGAAGGGAGAGGTTTAGGCTGGATATCAGGAAAGGTTCTTCCCCCAGAGGGTGCTGGGCACTGCCCAGGCTCCCCGGGAATGGGCACGGCCCCGAGGCTGCCAGAGCTCCAGGAGCGTTGGGACAGCGCTGCCAGGGATGCCCAGGGTGGGGTTGTTGGGGTGTCTGTGCAGGGCCAGGGACTGGCCTGGATAATCCCTGGAGGTCCCTTCCAGCTCAGAACCTTCCAGGACACTTTCCTCACTTCAGAACTCTGAGGAGCTGATGACTGACACCAGCCTCTGCACAAACCTCCTCCCAACATCCTCCCCAGCCCCTCCTCCAGGGACACAGGGGCTGGATGGGTGCAGAGGTGACAGCTCCTGGACTGTGAGCACCACCACGTTTTTGGGTCCAAGATCTTTACTCTACCTAAAGCCCAGGCCTGCAAACAGGAGAACCTGCAAGGAAACCCACAAACCAAATGTATTTACGGAGAACATTTTTTCACCTGAATCTTTGCAGTTCCTGTTTTATGTAAGAAACCATCCCGAAACAAAGGAAGGCTGAGCAGGGCAGCTGGGGGAGGGGGAAAGCAGGGCTGAGTTTCTGCTGAACAGCTTGGCACACATCAGGCTGGATTAATCAAGACAGCCAAATTCAAAAGACAAAACAGCACAAACCCCCAGCTCTGCTCCAGCGCGTGTTTGCCTGCTGCAGAGCCTGCTTTGAATCCTCAGATCATTTGTTTTCTGCTCAGCACACAGCTGTAAATCCACTCTTCAGAGCAGCGAGTCAGATTAGGATGTTTATTGTCTGTCTCAGTAACAGGAAAGGGATAACCCAGCATTTACTGCCTCATGATCCCTCAGCAGAAAAATCACCTGGAATCACAGCGAGCGCTCCTGGAGCACAGAGAGGCACAAAGTGGCAGCTAACAGTTACAAAGCACCTCCTCCTGCCCAGGGACTTAACGAGATCCACTCTATTACCCAATTAACACCTTTCACCTGTTCTCTGGGGCACAGAGCCATTTCCATCAACCACCTGGAACTGCACTGCCTGGCACCAGCCAAACCCGATGGCTTCTAACCTTCCCTAGCCCATATAACCCATTGATCAACACCAATCAAGGCAGCTTATGGACAGCCTGGAGTGTGGACTGTTCCAGGACAACAGAGGCACTCCTTGGCTTCAAGGAGTCTTCACTCCTTGGCCTTCACATCAGGCCAGGTTTGCACAGAGCTGCCAGGGAATGTCTGTGCTGTGGCTGGGACCTCCCCCAGGTAGCCCCTTTCAGAAAGAAAACAATTTAAGGAAAGACATAATAATATATTCAAGTTTTTCAGGAGAGCTTTAGGCTGGAGATCAGGGAAAGGTTCTTCCCCCAGAGGGTGCTGGGCACTGCCCAGGCTCCCCAGGGAATGGGCACGGCCCCGAGGCTGCCAGAGCTCCAGGAGCGTTGGGACAGCGCTGCCAGGGATGCCCAGGCTGGGGTTGTTGGGGTGTCTGTGCAGGGCCAGGGGCTGGGCTGGGTGATCCCTGGGGGTCCCTTCCAGCTCAGGTATTTATGGATCTGTGATGCCCTGAACAACACAGAGCTCAGGGAGGAGCTGGGCAGTCAGGCTGCAGCTTGCTTTGCCCCTCAGAGCACTGAGCAGAAATCCTGCTAATGCTGAGAGATTGGGAATCTCTAATCCCAGAGGCTGCACCAAAGATCACATCCACCCTTGGCCACAGGAATTGTCTTCCCCCTTCCATGCTGTGCCATGATGTGTCGTCCACTCCTGACAGCTCCCACATCTACTCTGCACAGGAACTCAACATTTCCAGACTGCCACATTCCCTTAACCTGTGCCTTTGGCATGGCCCCTTCCCCCAGTGCCAACATAAAATCTACCAAAGCTTTAAGAGGAGATGGAATCCCATTAGGTGTAGCTGTCCCCATTCCCAGGGAGGGGGCAGCACTCCATTCCTCTGGAAGCCTGCTCTGGTCAGAGTTCCCTGGTTTTCAAATATGTCCAATGTTTGAAAGGGAATACTTGGATTCAGACAAAAACCAGGCTGCCACAGGCCATCTGAAATTATCCAGCAGTAATTTGATTTTCCTAATGACGCCCTTCTAATCAATCCAGCCTGGAGCCCTCTGGAGCCACCTCTCCATCTGAGGGATGGGGGGCACAGGCAGAGCTTGGCAAGATCCAGAGAGACACATACTGGGAGGAGCAAAGAGGTGAAGAAGTAAAGAGGTGTTAGAAGAACACCCCTGAAAGAAAAGTGGCTGCGGCTCAGTCTCAGAGCACTGATGGTGGTTTAAAATCACAGTTCTAATAAACAAGGTAGGAAAAAACCCAACCTCACCCTCACTGTGCCTTAAACACCAGGAACAACAGTCCCACCCTCTGGCTGGAGATGTATTTGTGCATTTTATGGAACCACAGATAGAACATTTTGCCCTGAGCTGTTTTATCCAGGCTGGTGCCGCAGCTGGAGCTCAAGCAGAGGTTCTGCTGGGAGGTTTGGCCATGCAAAGAGCCAGCCCAGAGCTGGGCCCAGCTCAGCCCCAGCAGCACAGTTCCCCCTGCAGAGGTCACTGCCAGCCCCGCTCCGGGCTCGGCCCCTGCTGCCAAGGCCTTGGGATGCCAAGGCAAAGGCCAGGGAAGCCAAATGGGAAGTGAAGAAATGCCAATGGAAATCGGAACCCTCTCATTCAGGGAAGGGCTCAAACGTGCCCTACAACCCCAGGGAAGAGTCACACACAGGGCTCCCGGGCTTCCTGTCCTTCCTTGGGTGTAAATCATGGAATCACTGAGCTTGGAAAAGCCTTCTTAAGGTCCCTGAGTCCAAGCACTACCCCAGCACTACCACCCTGTTCACCACTGCCCCACGCCCCCAGGTGCCACATCTACAGGGATGGGGACTCCACCACTGCCCTGGGCAGCCCCTTCCAGTGCCTGAGCACCCTTTCAGTGAGGAATTCCCCCCAATATCCACCCTGAGCCTGCCCTGGCCCAGCCTGAGGCCGTTCCCTCTCCTCCTGTCCCTGTTCCCTGGCAGCAGAGCCCGACCCCCCCCCGGCTGCGCCCTCCTGTCAGGTTCAAGCCTCTACAATTGTCCATCCCTCAAACCCAGGACACAAAGGACATCCTGTGCAGTGTCCGTGTTCCACACAGGATGGAGCAGGTGCCACACAGGATGGGCAGGCCCTGCTCTGCTTCGGATGGATGTCAGGTCAGGAAAACACACCCAGGAGAAAAGGTCAACAAAAAGCAGCAGGGAAACAGCAGCCTGCTCTGTGCAGCCCCTGGAACAACTCCCCTGGCCTGACTGATGCCCGGCACAGGCAGGGATGGGCAGCACGCTGTGAGATCGTTTGGAGCACACAGCACTGTGTTGAGCTCTTAGGGAACACATCCATGGCCGGTGCAGGAGCGGGACCTGCTCTGTGCTGCCTCACTGCGAGGGTCTGAGGAGCAGAGTGATCCTGAGCATCGATCTGAGCATCGATCTGCTCAGAATGATCGATGACCTCAGTGTCCATTTAATAACTGCAGCACCATCAGCTCTGATGCTGCACCACCCCTCATCTTCCCAGGGATGTCCCACAAGGCTGGTCAGGACACAAATGTCCCCCCTACCTGTCCTTCTGAAATGCCACCAGCAGCAACCACCATGGAGAGGGCTGGACATCCCTGGTCTGCACAACACCCAGGGCTCTGGGGCTCTGTGCTGCTCCCACATCCTCTGGAGTCATTCCTACAGCTCCTAATGGGGTCCTACTGCACCATCTCCATCTCTGTGGGATCAGCCATGACAGACACTCAGCAGACATGAAGAGGCAGACATGGAAATCTGTGCCAGCTGGCACAAAACAGACCCAGATCACGGAATCATTGAGTGGCTAGGTTGGGAAGGACATTAAAGATCATCTCAGCCCATCCAGATCCTGTGCACCTGTGGAAGAGCAAAGGGCAGACAAAGAATGTGCTGGTTCTGATTATGGACATCACAGCGCCTTATGAAAGCAGATCCTGATGATGGCTGTTCCAAGATTTCCTCCTCTCCTCCATATCAGAGTGCCAGATCTCCCCCCCTCTTTATTTTTAATTCTGAGTTCCCCAGTCTGGATCCTGACTTATTAATAATTTCTCTTTTGGCCATCACACTGAATAAATCCCGCTAACGTGCTTATCAGGAGCTTATCCCTTCCTGACATTTCAGTCTTGTATCAGACTCAAGGGTTTGCATATTTAAACAGGCAAATACTCTTTTCATCAGCAGAACAAATGATTCTTGTTACTTCCTTCCTTAAAGACACCGTGAGTATCATGGAAGTGCTCAGCTCTGCTGGCACAGCTTCCACGGAGTTGTGGAGCTGTTCCTGTAAAACATGGCTCAGGAGCAGAGAGAGAGTTCAGCTCAGACATATTTAAATGCCTTTTCTACAATGAGCTGTGGAACTGCCACAGTAAAGCCAAGGGTGCGTGAGGGACAGCTCAGTCAGATTAGTGCACAAGAAGTGGA
The DNA here is from genome assembly GCF_020740725.1 of Corvus hawaiiensis. Taxonomy (NCBI): domain Eukaryota; kingdom Metazoa; phylum Chordata; class Aves; order Passeriformes; family Corvidae; genus Corvus; species Corvus hawaiiensis. The sequence continues at coordinate 10,034,906 of NC_063232.1, read as the reverse complement.
ATTCTCCCCAAAATTCCCATCCCAGAGATTGCTGCTTCAGGGAAACATCAACTTGGAACTGTCACCACTGCATCTCTCAGTGCTGAGGTTCCCAAAACTGAAAGCACTCCTCAGATATGAAGTCCCAGCAGTTTTACCCCATTACAGACGCAGAGATCAGCACTCTTCCAGAGGAGCAGGATCCCATGGCGTGGTGCAGGAGCCCAGAGCCAGCCAGCGTGTCCCTGTCACCTGTCACTTTTCAGGACAGCACAAGTGATGACATCCACTGTATCAGTTCTTGCACAGAGCCCTTGGCTCCTCATCAGTCCCAGCAGGACAAGGCAGAGCAGGACACAGCCCCAAGGTCTCCTCATGGCCACACCTGGCCACATCTGGGGGCTCCCAGCTTGACAAGTCCTCAGGAGAAGGAGGCCGCTGTCCCCTTAACCAAGGCATCAGGGATTCAAACACAAGATGGCAAAGTTATGATGCTCAGGGATGAAGTGGTCAGCCCCGGGGGGACAGGAAGTCAGCAGGGCTCAGGAGCAAAGCCTGCAGGTCCTGCTGCCTGGCTGTTGGCTTTTCTCTCCTCCCAGGCAAGTCAGATTGGGCAGGGAGGAAATTCAGGAGCATTTTTAATTCTGTTTGTTTTAAAACAGTGCCCTGCAAACACAGCTGAATGCTGAATGATGTCCAAACGGGCAGGGACTGAAGGAGCAAGCTTTGAAATGCGTGTCTGCAGCATTTTACACCATCATGACCTCAGAGAGCAGCACCCTGGCTTCCTTGGTCATGAGGATCCCAAGCTGTGGGGCAAGGGCAGCTCTGACTCCATCACCCAGTGCTGAGCAGTCCCTCAGGGAAGGCACAGGCAGGGAGCCCTGACTGCTCCCCAGGGACAGCACCAGATCCTGGCCACTGGCAAGAAGGTGAGGTGTTGGGGTCCCTCCCCCGCCGTGTAGCCCTGGGAGAGGGGCCCTGAGGGCACAGACACGGGGCTTCCCTGCCCCTGCTCAGCCTCGTTCCCGTTGGTTGGTTTGTGTTCCCTGCGCGGGCAGAAGGACCCTTGGTCCCGTGACTGGAACAGTTCCTCAGCAGAGCTCCGGCCATGCGGCTGGAGAAATAAACATCTCTGAAACAGCTAGCAAGAATCTGTCTATCCTATATATTTCCTTTCCACGGGACTCCTGGTTTGGTATATGCATGTTGCAGTATCCCCACTGCAACAGGTGAGTGAGTGCCCAGGGATGAAAGGCAGTGTCTCAGGTTACAATGTAAGGTGTAACCAAAAGTGTGTATTCTATCACCAGCTGCTAAAACCAGCTGGGGCAGGGTTCTTTGTCTCTCCAGTGACACATCCCTGATAACTCCCTCCGGAGGGAAATCTCCTGTTACTGAGCCATCCAGCCTCACTGCGTGACTCTCAAAATTACATCATCCCACTGTGAGATGCTCCACCCAGGGGGAGGAACCAAGCATTCCATCCTGGATGTAATCTGAGGTTTGGAACACCGCAGTCAGCCCTGACCTACTGGATTCCCGGAGGACAAGAGCTACATAACCACCCCTGGACCTTCAGAGGAGACCAGACCCTTCTACAGGATCACTGCTTCAACAGAACCGTATCTATCGCTTCAAAGAGGACTGCAGCCACCCCTTAATCGGACTGCTGCCACCACCCTGCCTGGCAGGGTGTTGGGTTGTACCCTAACTCTGTCAGGTTAAGCCAGTGTTTCTGTATTATTGCCTTGTTATATTTACTAGTAAAGAACTGTTACTCCTATTTCTCATATCTTTGCCTGAAAGCCCCTTAATTTCAAAAATTATAATAATTTGGAGGGAAGGGGGTTACATTTTCCCTTCCAAGGGAGGCTCCTGCCTTCCTTAGCAGACACCTGTCTTTCAAACCAAGACAGGCAGCAATGTAAAACTGTAAATTATCAGTAAAATGTAAATTACCAATAAGTTGTAAATTACCAGTGCATGTTCTGACAGCCTCTGCTAGAGGCAGCTGCTGCTCTGTACCTGCTCACACAGGCACAGTCCTGGATGAGGCAATTCAGAGCCATCTCAGCTAAGGCAGGAGCCAGAGCTCCCTTCAAGGTCAGTGAAGTGACACTGCCACTGCCAAAGGACAATTCACTCCACCTCTCCATCCCAGGTATATTTCTGTCAGGGATGTCACTGAAGCTGGTTTTTGGGTGGGTGAAAATGCCTTTTTCCTCCCCTGATCAGAGGCAGCCCCAGGCTAAGCATTCAGACAAACACATCAGTGAGGGAAGGGAGCCCTTCGTGTCCCAGCTGGGGATTCCAGGGTGACAGTCCCACAGCAAACACAGCTCTGCTCAGGCAGGTGGGGATAAAACTGGCACTGCTGTGAACCTTCCCTCTCAAACTGAAAAGGAAATCCTTGGTACAGAGCCTGAGGTGGGAGTGTTTCACTCAAATACATCTCATGGGAACCCAGGATTTTGACATCCCCAGGACAGGCTTGGGGCAATGAAGAAGAAAAGTGGCCACCACTTGTGCTGCCTGGAACAAGGTGGAATGATGCCACTGCTGGAAGAGCTGGCATAAAAATGATGAACTTGAAAGGCTCAATGGAATTTTAGAGACAGCTCTTCTTCCCTGTGATCACAGAGCCACGCTGCTGAAGGCTTTATGAACTGGAAGATGGAGAGGTTTTTAAACCTTTCCTGTTACGTACAGAATCACCGGATGAGTTTGTTTAGCCTCTGCCAGAATTGGATCGGCCTCGGCAGAGCGGCGCCCCTCAGTCTGGCTGCCAAATTCCTGAGTGGGGAGTGGCACACAGGGAGGGCTCTGCCATCCCAGAATCCCAGAGCTGGCACCAGGGAGAGCTCTGCCATCCCAGCATCCCAGAGCTGGCTCCAGGGAGAGCTCTGCCATCCCAGAATCCAGGAACTGGCTCTAGGGAGAGCTCTGCCATCCCAGCATCCCAGATCTGGCTCCAGGGAGAGCTCTGCCATCCCAGAATCCAGGAACTGGCTCTAGGGAGAGCTCTGCCATCCCAGAATCCCAGATCTGGCTCCAGGGAGAGCTCTGCCATCCCAACATCCCAGAGCTGGCACCAGCACAACCTGCCCCAGCACAGGCTGCTCACCAGGGCACGCTGACACACTGGTGAGACATTTGCACTGCTTTGGGTGGAAAGGAATAAAAACAATCCCAGGCACTATGAAAAGGGTCAAACCAGCAGGTGGGGCTGATTTAGATTTGCTTTTCTGCTCACATTGCAATGTCAGGTACCCATTCACTGAAGGCAATTAACTGCCCACGAACACGGGTGCCCCTTCATGCAGGGGGCCATCAGGTTAACAAACCACAAGACCACACACAGGCATTCACTCCAAAGTGCCAGAAGTTTCCCTTCACTCCACAGAGGAAGCCCCACACCAGCCCTGCTCTTCTGTGGAGAGATTTGTGGCTGCATTCTCCACCTCTGCCAAACAAAATACACGGCAGGCAGCACTGGGAGACAAAGGTGACCAGTTCAGAGCCTGAGCACACCCAGGCACCCAGTTTAACCCAGTGCAAAACTGCAACACCGTTAAATCCCTCAGAGCAGGGGAAGGAGGGATCCAACCCAACCCAGCCTGTCAAACAAAAGCTGAATTACCACAAGGGTCAGAAAAAAACCCCCACAAATAAAAATACCCCAACCTCCCTGTCCCCTCATAACACCCCAAACCAGAGCACTCTTGATTTTTAGTGACAGGCTGGATGCCCCATCCTTTTTGGTTTCACAACCCTTTCGTTGTGCCTGCCTTTACCTGCAGGGATCCAAGGACAGCAGCCACAGCTCCCTCCCACAGACGCTTTGCACTGTTCCTCCATCCCTGAGAACAGCACTGGGGCTGGGGATTTGTTCTCTGTCACACCAGAGATGCTGACAGGAGCACCAAAAGCCTGACACAGTGACACAGCTCCTCTGTCACCCTGCCACCAGCCCGGCCCCACAGGAGCCAGACGTGGCTGTGAGCACCCTCTGCCTGCCTGGCTGTGTCTGAGGAGCACTGGCCGTGGATGTGGCGCTTGGGGACATGGTGGTGGCCTTGGCCGTGCTGGGTTGGACCTTGGAGGGCTTTTCCAACCTAAATATTTCCATAACACATTTGACAAAGCACAGCAAACTCATATCAAAATATGTGCAGAAGTACAGGATGAACTTTAAAGGCTTAAAAGTGATTTCTGATGAACGTAACTCTAAACCTGCCCAAGACATCCTTGTCACCCACACACCCCAGAGGTTTGGATGCACACCTGAAAAGTGGGGAATTCTGGACTCCTCTTCCCTCTCACCCTCACCTTACCAAGGCCATTGGACTTTTTCCTGCTTTTCACCAGCTTTAGCTCCCAAGCTCCCACCACCTGCACAGCCAAACACATCCATGCACACCCAAGGCTTGGCTTTGCTGCCTGCAGCTCCTCAGGAACCCTCCTGGCCCACAGAGAACCCACAGGAACTTTGCAGCTGAAGGCCTGGGAGGTAAATCCTGGTCCATGCATGAGGCACTGGTAGGACTGGATGATTTCCCCATGGCTGGGCTGCAAAGCATCGTGGCTGAAGCACAAAATGCTGTAAATCCCACTGCAATGTTCTGCTGTGCCAGCACAGGCAGGGTCAGGCTCCCTGGATGCTTTAATCCATAGGCGTTGCTTCCCACTTCTTCCCTACACATCTGTGCTGCTTTTGCTTGAAAACCTCAGCAGCAGAGGAAAAACCCTCTGGGTTTGTCCTTCTGGTGACAAAGAACTCCACAAAGGAAACCCACTGGTACCAAACAAGCTCCGTTTGTGCTCCAAAATAAAGCTTCACCAGGAAATGAATTGATCTCCATTTGCCTTTTGTAAAGATTATGAACAGGCTTAAAAGAAAGCAAGTGCTCAGCCTGCTATTCATCCTGCCACTTCCTCATCATGCTCCATTCATTAATTGCTTATTCTAGTTTGGATTTTGCTGATTTGGTGCACATGTCTGCTTGCAAAAGGGACTGACAACATTAAATCTATTGTGTCTATCCTATCATGTACATTTTTTGTGACCCAACCATCTTAAAACACCTAATGCTGTCTGGTACAGTTCATTGTTTACAGATCCAGGTTCTCAAACTATTTCTGACTGCAAAGCCTGGAAACTTCCTCACATTTCCCTGGAAAGCTCAATTTTAAAGCATCGACTTTATTCCCAGTAATTCTTCTTCAGAAATGTTCAGCTCTATTTTAGAATTAGGGTCTCAAGAATAGGCATCACAATTTAGGGACATACAGACATTTCTAAAGGCACATTACTTGGCAAGTCCTAAGAAGAAATTATCTGCAAAGTTGTAAAAACAGAATGTAGAGAATGGGATTTACTCTGGCGAGAGGCTCTTGTAATAAAGTTATTAGGTTCAGGCAGATCTAAGGGAGATAAAAGCCAGAGCAATTCCAAGTGTCACATCCACTTACCCAGCTCTGCCCGTGCCCAGCTCTTTCCCACACACACAGAATAAGTCATTGACACCTCCTTGCTCTTGGATTTTCCTGCTGGAAAACTGCACAAACGGCTGCAGGACCAAGGCTGTCAAAGCAGCAGAGCCTGACTCCCCCTCTGCCTGGTCTGGCTGGGAACGTGCTGGTTTGGAACAGAAAAGCTCTGGGCAGTCCAGGGGAGCAGGTTGGTGGCACAAACAAACACACAAGCCCTGATTTCCTTGGAAGCCAGCTGGAGGGAAGCATATCCAAAGCTTAAATTGGTTCATTTATTCTCATAAGCACAATTTAGTCAGAAGTATTGATGATAACACGGGTATTTTTCAGCAGTGGAGTTCAGAGGAGCACAAAAGCGAGTTGTTAAATTACACTAATCCCATCCTCTGCCAAAGTGATCATTTAATACTTGTGTTTGCGTTAGGAAATGTTTTATAGCACGCTCCTGCCACAGAAGTCTTCCCTGAAGCACCATGTTCCCAACTCACAAGAACAGGTAATAACTTTGTAGTCAGGAAGGGAAAATTGACAATTAGTGGGATGTGTGGCATAAAGAACCCCGAGGTGCTGTGCTATAAATCCATGGTCACAGTGTTTGCAGGTGACACTGAGCAGCACAGTGGAAATAAGAGACTCTCTGACAGCCTCTAAACAAACTCCAGCTGCTCTCCCCAGAGCACTCTCTTCCCCACTGGGGTTCCAGAAGATATTGGGGCTTCAAGCACCAAAGACTTCTGACACACTCCTGACCCCGCACAAGCTGCCCAAGTGTGCTCCAGTGACCTCTGCTTCCAAAGGAAAAGAAGGGAAAAGCTGCCCTGTGTCCCCATCTAAACCCACAACAGAAACACAGCACAAACCCCTGAACTTTTCCACAGGGAGTCTGACAGGTCCAGTTCTAGGGGGACTTCTCAGCTCCCTGGAGCCAGCTCCAGCTGCCTGCATGTCCAAGGAGCCAGGCTGCTCCTGCAGGTCACAGGAGCAGGCTCAAATAATAACCAACAAATGTAAAGCACAGCTGCAAAAGCATGTCTTTAGAGTCTTTACTTGCCCAGTTTTCAAGAAAAAGCATTGCTGGAAGTCAGGAGCAGCATGTCCAAGCACACTGAGGAATAAAGATCAATACTGGTATTTATTCAACAGCCTGCTGGTTTGTATTAGTGCTGGAGAAGCAGTGGAGCAGCAAAGAGGCTTCTTCCTGTCTGCAGATCACCCCAAAGGCAGCAGAAGCTGCAGCCTCATCCCTGGAGGGGCAGGAGGGGCACAGGGCACCAGCAGCCCCTGCACACACAGCGCAGCAGCAGCGGCTCCTCAGAGCTCAGGGCCCTGTTGATGCAGGAGAAATAAAAACCTGAGTTTGTCTGGAGCTGGGTTTGGAAGTACCTTCTACCCCTGTGACCTTCAGAGCAGGGAGGGGACAGCCTGGGCACAGCCTCGAGTGAGACCACCAGGACCTCACTGGGCTGCAGCTCCTCCTGAGGGCAGCTCTGATCTCTGCTCTGGGGACAGGGACAGGGCCCAGGGAGCAGCTGGAGCTGGGCCAGGGAGGCTCAGGCTGGGCAGCAGGGAAAGGTTCTTCCCCCAGAGGGTGCTGGGCACTGCCCAGGCTCCCCAGGGAATGGGCACGGCCCCGAGGCTGCCAGAGCTCCAGGAGCGTTGGGACAGCGCTGCCAGGGATGCCCAGGCTGGGGTTGTTGGGGTGTCCGTGCAGGGCTGGGTGATTTTGCCCCTCACTTTAAGAAAGGCATTGAGGGGCTGGAGCGTGTCCAGAGCAGGGAACGGAGCTGGGAAGGGTCTGGAGCCCCAGGAGCGGCTGAGGGAGCTGGGAAAGGGGCTCAGGCTGGAGCAAAGGAGGCTCAGGGGGGACCTTGTGGCTCTGCACAAGTCCCTGACAGGAGGGGGCAGCCGGGGGGGTCGGGCTCTGCTGGCAGGGAACAGGGCCAGGAGGAGAGGGAACGGCCTCAGGCTGGGCCAGGGGAGGCTCAGGGTGGGCAGCAGCAGGAATTTCCCCATGGAAAGGGTGCTCAGGCCTTGGCAGGGGCTGCCCAGGGAGGTTTGGAGTGCCCATCCCTGGAGGTGGCACTCAGAGCTCTGGGCTGGGGACAAGGTGGGCATTGGGCACAGCTTGGACTCGATGGCCTTGGAGGGATTTTCCAACCTCAGGGATTCTCGGATTCTCCTAAGCTGGGTGCCTTCCAGCCTGGCAGAATAAACCTGCCTGGACCACACAGAGATGGGACAGACTGGGCAGGACAGAACACATGGATAGAAAATATCCAACAATCCATCCCTGAACTGCAAATCTGCTCTGGCTGTGGTTGAGCCCTGCTCTGAGGCACAGCTCCTTCATGCCAGAGCTGTGACACTGATACTCACTGCTTGATTTCTCTACTTGCTCTCCCAGAAAATTTTCAGGTGGCACCTTTCCAAGTACTGGAAATTATGACTTTTCCTTTTTTTATGGCTGAAGCTATAAAAAGCCAAGGGGAAGAGTGTTTTTCACACAATGCTGGATCAAACCCACAGCCATCTATTAGGAGAGAATGTGCACAACCAGTCCTGGCTTTTTCCTAGAGCTGTAAGGATCTTTTAATACACTCCCACATGTGATTCAAAGGGAATTTCACATCTGAGAAAGTAATTTTTTTTTCATTCTTCCACTGTCTTGGTTCTTCTCTAGTTTTGCCTTCAGCTGTTTGATGAAGAAAAAGCCCTACATCTTGCCTCTCTTTTCCTGGCTGTTGTCTGGATGTAGGGCTGAAGCCCATCAAAGCACTCTTTGCAGAAGGTAAAATAATGAACTGCAGTAACACATTGTGCATGCAAGAGAGAAGGAGCTCTTCTGACCTCCTTTGTTTGCAATAAGCAGCAATCACAACAAATAAACAGGCAAGAAACTCTATTTCCCAGCAAATACCACTCTCATAATTCAAGTAGTTTGTTTTTGTGTGCTCAAACGTTGTCCTTCTCCTCAGACTCACTGCATCAAGCCTGGCTGCCCAGCCCAGGGCAGGACACGAGTGACCAGCCCATCCCCACAGATGTGTGCTCAGGGATGTCCCAGGTCCTTGAGGAGACCATCTCTGAGCTCTCCCACTGGCTGCAGTAATATCTGCACATCTCAGACACTTCTGCCAAAGCCAACATGGTCCTGTGGGGGGAGGGGAGAGGAAAAAAGCATTTTGTTTCATTAAAGGAGGCTGTGTAACCTCAGCTTTGGGGAGGAAATGAGATGAGATGAGATGTATGGAGCAGTGACAGGGGCACCTCCTGCCCAAGCTGTGGCAGGTGCTGAGAAAATACCTCATTTCAGAGCCTTGGTACCAGAGAAACCTGAGCCAAAGGCACCTGCAAAGCCAGGGAGTTGAGTTACTGCCACAGCAGAGGAGATCTGCTCTTCCCCACAGGAAAATAAATATGATGGCACATGAAACTTCCCCATCAGAGCCAACCAGAGGGCACAAACCCCCTGGCACAAACCGTGGCCAGGGTGGGCTCTGCAGGAACATTCTGGATCCAGCACAGGAGAGGGGAAAGCAGGAGTAGTCTCATGGGCAGGAGACTCAATGCCCGGTCTCCTCTTGGGCAGTCCTGATGTGTGTCAGTCACATCCACACTCACCACTCTCCAAAGATGCATTCTGTTGTGGTTATAAAGCCAAAATGGAATTCTTGGGCCCTGCAAGCTGAGGGGAGGCTGAGGCCCCAAGGCAGCCCCACGGCAGAGGGCAGGAGGCCCTGCAGGGATGGGGAGAAGCCCCAAGGGGAACAGGGCCTCTCTCCACCCCACAGTGTGCTCTAGCACTCAGCAAGTGCACACTGAGAGCCCACAGAGGCCACACACGGACCACTTTAAATAAAAATTAAATCAAGGCTTGATTTCGTTTCTTCAAGTTAAGTTGTCAACCAACCACCCAAAGTCTACCCAGAAGCCGAAACTCTCCATGTTCTGCACCATATCCCAAAGAAAGGCTCTCAGCTTGCTGCTCCACAGGACCCTGGTAACAAAGCAGCCGAAGGCAGATGGTGCTGAAAGGCCCAGTTGCTGCTGGGCTCCCATGGCAGCAGCTCCGGAAATAAACGCGTGATTCAGGCACTCGAGACAGGCGTGTGACAGCTCTGAGTCAGCCCCACACACGCCGCAGTTAAACCAAGCCAGCGTGAGGAGCTGTTCCCTCCTCAGCTGATGGAGATGGGAAGGCTCTGCCCAGGGCACCTCTCCAGGCCCAGGGGGCCCACGGCAACCACAGACCGGGTGCTGTGAGAACACAGCAGCAGATCAGGCTCCCAACACCTCCAAAACTTTTCCATCACAGAATCGTGGAATGGTTTGGGTTGGAAGGGACTTCAGAGCCCATCCAGTGCCACCCCTGCCATGGCAGGGACACCTCCCACTGTCCCAGGCTGCTCCCAGCCCCAATGTCCAGCCTGGCCTTGGGCACTGCCAGGGATCCAGGGGCAGCCCCAGCTGCTCTGGGCACCCTGTGCCAGGGCCTGCCCACCCTCCCAGGGAACAATTCCTTCCCAAGATCCCATCCAGCCCTGCCCTCTGGCATTTTTAAGCCATTCCCCCTCATCCTATCACTACACCCCCTTGTCCAAAGTCCCTCTCCATGCATTTCCTGCCGCACGTGCAGGACCCCGAGGCAGGCAGGGGAAGAGGTTGTGTCTCCAGGCTGGGAAGCCCTCAAAACATCTGAAAAATCAAACTGTGGGAGTTGCTTATCTCTTACACCATCCTTGATCATCACTGTAATACCTCGAGGATCTCCTGCTGAGAACAGCTGTCAGGAGATTTGCAGCAGCAGGAATGTGTCATCTCCACCCAATGATCCAATAGTCCGAACAATTGTGGGTATTATTTCTCTTAAATCTACCCCTTAATCCTATAATGCCATAAAATACCACTGAATCAGAGCTTAGCAGGATTCCAGAAAGGAACAGACTTTTAAAGAGATAATGAGAACTCCACATTTATATTGGATAGGATGGAAAGGAGAGAACGGGGGAGGCAGAACATACCAGATGGGCAGATTATCTCACAGTTTTCCTTAATATGATTTCTTCAACCTGAAGCATCTGGTAATTCCACTATCAGAGATTAGATACCGGATAAGATGGACAGGCAGGCTGATCTAACAAAGCAATTTTATTTTCTGGCTGCACACAGGAGAGGTTCCCATTAAATCCTGTATCATAGGATAAAACAGAGGTGCATAAAATGCTGTCTCCAAGCAGGGAACATCTGCAGGCCCTGGGATCCCATGTAAATATGCTTCACTTTCAATATAGAAAACAACACATCTCCCTAACCCCCCTATCCTCCCCAGGCAGGCAGCGTGTGCTGAGAATGGATGAACAATAAAACTCACTCAGCAGCCTTATCCTTCAGAGGGTTTTGCAGAAAATTGAAGGAAATCTCTCCAGCTCACTTTTGTGGAGATTTGTGTAGAAGTCCTGCAGGCTGCAGGCAGCACCTTGGGTACTTCCAGTCTGGAAGCAGAGATTGTTTACCAGAACAAGATTTCCTGATTATAGGCAAAGAAATAAACTGTATTTTGGGACTTGTGGTTTTTCCTTCCATTGTTTGTGCTAATTGCAATGAAGAATTAACAGTTTTAGTACAAGCAGTTTAGTACACACAGGAATCTCATCCTAAAGCGACAAAACCCAATCAAGCACCATAGAAATGTCTTCCCAGTGCCCTTCTTATTATGGCACTGTTTGGCAGCAAGTTCTGGGTTAACTCACCCCAAAACACCAGTCCTGCCTTATTTGGCCCAAGGACAAGCTTTCCCAGCCATCCAAACTGGAATCTATTCTTTGATTAACTGGAAAATCTCATGCACACCCAGCACAGCCCTTCCTGCTCAGCAGAGGGTTGGGATCAGGAACATCAGTGAGGTCCAGGTGTGAACAGGCACAGCTCCTGTTTGGAATCAGCTCCACACACGTCATTCCATGGATCCAGAGCATCAGCACCATTGCTCTGGGAACCAGCCCAGGGCAACACCCAGTCCTCTCAGTGGGGAACAGCAGGGAAGAGTTTCCACCTCCCAGCACAGGTGAGCAGCCCCAGCAGCAAGGGGGTAAGGGAAAGGGGAATGGGGAAAGCAGAAAAGGGGAAAGGGAAAAGAGGAGAGGGGAAAGGGGAGGGGGAAATGGGAAGGAGAAAAGGGAACAGGAAAGGAGAAAGGGGAAGAGAAAAAGGAAAGGGGAAAGAAGGAAGGGGGGAGGTAAAAGGGAAACAGAAAAGATGAAAAGGGAAGGAGAAAGGGAAAGGGGGAAGGAGAAAGGGAAGGGGAAGAGGAGAAAGGGGAAGGGATAAGGGAAGGGGAAAGAGAAAGGGGAAAGGGAGAGGGGAAAAGGGAAGGGGAAAGGCAGAGGATAAAGGGAAACGGATAAGGGAAGGGGAGAGGGGAAGAGGTAAGGAAGGACAAAGAGGAAGGGGAAAGGGGAAGGAAATCTCTCAGCTGAAGCAAAGATGATAACCCAAACAACTAGAAAGTGACACCACAATTCCCCAAATCAGGACAAACAAGGTATTTTGCCCCAGCTCCTGGTGCTGGGAAAGACCTGACCTTCTCCTGAACATCACCCTCACACCTCTGGGACCATTTACCCCAGGGAACCTCCCTCCTTTCTCTGCCTCTGGGCAGGACTGAGAGGCCCTGAGCTGTGAGCTGGGCTGGCTCCTCCTCACCAACAGCACCTGACATCCCTCGGAGCAGGCATATCTGAGTCCCTGGACCCTCAGTGATGCTGACCACGAGGTGCAGGGAGCCTGGAGACACAGAAATACACACAAAATGTGCCAAACTTCCCCTAAACTCTCCTCGCTCTGCTTCCCTTCGGCCACAGGCACAAAGAGGGAGCAGGAGCAGGCCTCAGAGCTCTGACCCAGCACTCAGGGCACGGACACCTGGCCACGTGAATCTTTCTTTAAAACCAGGGAAAACAGAGGAAAGGATGGGGAGTGCCAGCCTGTGCCAGGACCAGGCCCAGTCCATTGGCATTCCAGACAGCAGCCTTTAGCTGAACCACACAGGCTTCACTATTATATTTAAAACTACTACATGCTTTGTAATGCTTATCAGCTGGAGGGTTTTCAACAGTTTTTCTCCACTAATGCTGCAATTTCAAAGCCATTTAGGCTAATTTCCCTTTACTTGAATCTATTTTAATCAGAGACCAGGATACTTGACTTAAATGGTTTGTGTTCAACCCTTCATAAAATCAGCCATAAACCTGAATGCACTAAATAGCAAGGGAGCCCTGAAGCCAGAAGTAGGAAAAGCTGAAACTTTCCAAACTCTCCAGCAAACTCCAGCCTAACCAACTGTTCTCTTGCAGTACCAAGACAATTGATCCCCAAAACAAAAAGAAAACCAATAAACAAAACGCACTCCTGAAATTCTTACACAGATAAAAGGCACTAAGTTGTGCAGCTGCAGTCAATACCCACAAGTTCTCTCCCAAGTCTCAGCCCAGCTCCAAACTGAAGCATTTTTAATGAACTGCTGTGCCCTGTCCTCTCCCCCACTCTCCCATGGAATGATGGATAGCGGAACTGAGGAAAAATACAACGCGAGCCTAAAAATGTCAGAATTAATCCTTTTCTTCCCCCAAAATCTGAAAAGAAACATTACTTCTCAAATTAATTCCCACCAAGTAATGCTGGCTCTGCTGGAAGTCAGAGTTGTGGATGAGAAATGGAAATCAGCAGCTCAGCCTCAGGTAAGTGCTGGAGAAGGTCTCGCTCCAAGGATTTGGCATGGTGCTGGGATTTGCATATCAGAGAGGCAGAGGTGCAATTTGCACCTGCAATTCAGCGTGCCTGGAGGAGCTGCAGCAGCAAAATGCAGGCTGGGCCTCCATTCCTTTGGAAACTCATCCAAGGATTTCTGCTCTCAGTGGTTGACAGCCCGGAATGCTCCAAGGAGCTGCTCGGGATTCAGGCAGCGCCCGGACAGGGGAAGGAACAAGAGCTGCCCCTGCTCCCAGAGCCTGGACAAGGTGCCAGCACCTGGGGACAGAAGGAACAAGAGCTGCCCCTGCTCCCAGAGCCTGGACAAGGTGCCAGCACCTGGGGACAGAAGGAACAAGAGCTGCCCCTGCTCCCAGAGCCTGGACAAGGTGCCAGCACCTGGGGACACAGAGCTGCATCCCTGGCTGCATGATCTTCAGTGCTCTGCAGATGCCAGGCAACAGCTTTGTCACTGCCCCAATGGCACAGTGATTGGGCACGGATCTTTCACAATTGAAACCTCTCTCAGCTCATTTTTTTATCAGGGATTTCACTCCAGGCCTGGACAAACTGACACTTTCCTATTTTGAGGAACACTCTGGCAGCTGTATCTAAAATGAACCTTCACAAAGATAAACTTGCAGCATGTCTTTCCTCCTCCCCTTAACAAAATGATGTGTCACCTCTTTTAAAGCCTCTTCTGTGCTGCTTGGCAGGTAAACACCACCAGCACCTTAAAAGCTCAATCAAAAAAAGGAGAGGAAGGATATTGTCACTGTAAAAACTCCCTTTAAAGGCCCAGATCTCCAGCTGGAGATCCCAGAGTGTCCCAGGAGGATCCCTGTGCTGAGAGGAGCCCAGGGCCTCCAGAGGTCCTGCAGGGACGTGACGGAGCTGACAAGGAGGGAGGGAGAATCTCTGCACACTTTTACAGGGTAATAAACACCAAAAGCTCAGTGAAAGCAGAGCTGAGCTTCTGATGGCACCAATTCCACCCAAAATCCTGTACTGCTTTAGGAAAACAGACTGGGAAGAAATTCACTCCTTTCCCCTGATAAATCATCTTGATGAACTCTCTCACTCTCACCAACTACCTGAAACAAGGGTGGGGCCAGGTGGGGATCACTTTCTTCTCCCAGGTACAACTGACAGAACAAGAGGAAACGGCCTCAAGCTGCACCAGGGGAGCTTCAGGTTGGATATTGGGAATTATTTCTTCCAGAAGGGGTGGTCAGGCCCTGGCACAGCTGCCCAGGGCAGGAGTGGAGTCCCCATCCCTGGAGGGGTTTAACAGCCCTGTGGATGTGGCACCTGGGGACATGGGGCAGTGGTGGCCTTGGCAGTGCTGGGGAACAGTTGGACTCGATGATCTTTGAGGGCTTTTCCAACCTCAGTGGTTCTGTGATTCCACGAGCTCAGTTCCAGCCCAGCCACCCCAGTTTGAATGATGAGGGAAGAGCCGACAGCACCAAACCTGAGTGTGAAAGCCACTGGCACTGCTGGTGCTCAGGTGACAGCTGAACACAACCACTCCCTCCTGGAGCACCTGGCACTCACTTGGTTGGGCGATAATCCGGGATGGAACGGTCCAGGGAAATCTTCTCGCTGAGGTAGGAGTTGTAGCCATACTTCTCGTGGGGTCCCTTTGCTTTCTCCTCCTCCTCGGGGGACAGGGTGGCTGGGAGGCCACCCTTGCCACGGCCACCATAGCCCTCAATGAGGCCAAGGGACTTGGACAGACCTGAGGGAAAACAAAAACATCATCACTGGTAAAACTCATCATTGGAAAAACCCATCCTTGCTAAAACCCATCCCTGCTAAAACCCATCACAGGTAAAACCCATCCCTGCTAAAACCCATTGCTGTTATTTCCCAAAGAAACAAGACTACTCCAAAACTCCTGGGTGTTTGGGTTCCTGGGTGTTTGGGTTCCTGGGTGTTTTGGGTTGGTTTTCTGCAAACATTCCAAATTCTCCTTCTTTGGCCCAGTGCTGGAACAGAAGTGACTCAAGTCTTGCAGTTCCTCGTGGCTCAGGCACGCTGCTCCTGCCAGCCCTGCCCCTGGTGGGCAGCTGATAACCTGTCCCAGGATCTGTGTATTTATTCAGTTGGTGGGGAGGTGATTCAGGCCTCCTTCCCACTCTTGGAGAGGTAATTACATGGAAGGTTAGATGTCCCCAGGAGAAGGATAGGTTGAACACAGAGCAGGAATAAAATTGGGTTGGTTAAGTGCCTGCTGAATGAATTTTTGCTCAGTGTGAACAGTGAACAGCATACAAATGGTACGGATTTAGAAACAATTTCCCCTCAAAGCTTTCTTATCTTTTAAAGTACAGCATTCCCAGACCCTTATCAAGGGGAATTATTTATTTATATCTGCATAGCTGAAGGACATAGGCAAAGTTCAAAATGAGCTGCACATAAAGAACTCCATGGATGATCTGTGGTGCCTGTAGGAAGCCGAGTCCATGCTCATGTTATTATTCATTAGACAGAACACCTGGAATTTTAATATTTTTCATTAGCAGAGATTCAGTCTCCTTTTGTCAGAAACATAAAAATAATAATGATGGATTCTGTTTTGCTTTTTTGTCTGTTTGGTTGCTTTTTTTTCCTAACAGACACCAGGGTATATATTCCCATTGTTTCAATGACAGAGGCCTGACAGAACAGGACAGGTTTTGTCACCTCCGAAGCTTCTGAAGGGACAATAACCTTGAGGCTGGTCCAGTTCCCAAACCTGCCACTGACTTCCATTGTCCTGGACAAGACATTCCTGCCTCCCCACAGATTTAAATACTTTTTTCCTCAAAAAGTAGCACTGAGAGGCAGGAAAAAATCAGCTGGGAATGTAAATCACAGTCGGAAGCACAGTTTGAAGAATTATTATTAATTATTTTTATTATTATTATTATTCCTTCTGACAAGGAAGCTCTGAACATCCTTCCCTGCTCCACCAGAGCTGACAGAGCCCCTCTGACCACACTGGGCTTGATTAGGTTTTGTCTGAGGACAGCAACAACAAATCAACTGCCAGGGTTTGCTGGCTGTGACGTGGGGATGGATCCCACATCCAAGCTGCCTTTCCCAGCTCCAGGCTCAGCAGGAGCCAGTGATCACTCAGGAAGGCTGGGAAAGGAGGCACTCTGTGGCCTGCAGAAGGTCAGCAGATCCCTCTGTGAACTTCCCAACCCCAAATGCTTCCACTCCAGGAACCCTCAACATCTCCCAGTTTGCTTTTAAAGCTTAATTTAACTTTTCTTGATTCATTTGAACCCATTTCTCACTGCCCCAGTGCTTCTGCTTTTGGTGCTTTGAAGGCACACACCTGTAAGAGGGGCTGCAGGGAAGTGGGGACTTTCTGAGGAGGGCAGAGGCTCCATGCATGGAGGACACTCAGTGGGATTGTGGGAACCAGGAACATCCCAGCACCTGGCTCTGCTTAGAGCAGGTTTTAAAAACACAAGCTCTGGTTATTATCAACACTAGTAATAGATAATTAACTCAGACACCAAGGCAGTGCTTCTCCCAGAGCTCCACACTTGAAGCCAGCAGGGAAAGATGATCCCTCCAAGGCTAATCCATCCCCCACAAGATCCCAGTCAGCCTCCAGAGGTTCTTATCTCTGGCTCAGCTAAGGGAATTGTGCTCCCAACCACAGCACCTCGGTGAAGGACCTGGAATTCGAGGTGAGGAACCTCCCTCTGTTCACAACACCACCAGCCACAGAGGCCACGCCGGCCTGGGGGCCTGAGCTGCCCTTTGCAGCAGTAGGAGATGCCTGGAGCAGGGATGCCTTTGCCAGGCGATTCAAACTGACAGGCTGGGTGCCCTCTCCAAGCAGCCAAACTCCAATCCTGCTCCACCAGGAGAGGGATGGGAGCTGCTGGACAGCCCAGGACACCTGCCCTGCCCACCTGAGCTTTTATCACACAGTTCAGGTACCCCAGTGCCCACTCTGTGCCTCCCAAAGCACAGCCAAGGCACGGGCAGAGCCAACCCGTGCTCCCAGGCTCGGTGGGAGGCTCAGTGTGAGGGTCCTGCTGAACTCTGCTCCCTACAGAGGCACCAGAGAAAGGCCAAACATGACTTTATACCCGCCAGCTTTGAGTGGCAAACCTGTAATGCCATTAACTGCTTTATTCCAAACCACAATCAGGGCAACACTCAGATCCCAGCACACATTTCTCTCTGCTCACTCGGTTTGTTCATGATTTCTGCATATTCTGTCCTTCTACTACTCCAAGTCAGTAAATGCTGATAAACCAACATCATTTAACCAAAGGAATCAATCAAATGGATCCATTTGTGCTGGGCAGGGCTCACCTCGAGCCCACCATCCTCCCTTCCAGGAGAGCACCAGGACAGGCCCGCAGGGAGAGTCATGGAGATGAATATTCCCAGGTGGGATGTGCCAGGCAGGATCCTCTGGCTGTCTCTGTGCTGGTTAAACATTTCCTCTCCAGTCCAGGCTGTCAGGAGGGCTCAGCAATGTCACTTTGGTGTGTGGTACTCAAAGCAGGAATCAAGGAATGTTTGGCCAGGAAGATAATCCATGTCCAAACAGAACAGGAGATTTGTTTCCAGCTGGCTGAAAAGGTGCCTCAGGAGAGGCAGAGCTGAAAACAAATGGTCACAGCCCATCCTCATCCAGTCAATCCATTCACTGGCTTTTATTCACCACATTTTTGGGCACCTTTCTGTGAACTTGAGGTGCCTCTGCTGTGATGTCAGGAATTGCCCTGAGCCCAGCCCATGTGGCTGCTCAGGATATTCTGGGATTCCATGAAACCTGCTTGAAATTGGCCTGGAAGGGCCAGATGTGACACACAGAGACACCATGAGCGAAACAGAGCAAGAGCATGGTGCCATCAGCTCATTTCCTGGGAGAACAGGGCTGAAAGCACAGAGCCAGGGCTGTTCCCGAGTCACAGGGCGAATCCTTTGTCATTCCGGGCAGGCACAAAGCAGGAGTGCTGAACCTCTGCCAGGAAGTCTCTCCTGATGCCTGCTCCAGCCTATCTCTAGTGATAAACACCACTAATCCCCACAAAAACTCTTGATTTTTGGAGTGAATTCAGCCTCCAGGGAATTCTGCAAGCTCAGGAGATGGGAACGGGCTGCATGGAGATGAGGACTTGGTGCAGATCCCAGCTCTGAGCAGCCACGAGCTCCACTCATCCCAAAGCCCCACTCACCCAAACCAAAACCAGGACTTTTTTTTTTTCAGAATCTCCAAAAAATTCAGAACTTTGGAACAAATAGAATATATTGCTATTGTACTGCAGGAATAGAAGGGAAAAGAAAAACCACGACACCACTTGGAGCTGCCGAGATCTGAGCCCTTCCTGCTGAAAGGGCCCTGAGACAGGGGATCCCTGGGGACTGGCAGGAGTTGGTTTTCTTCAAGATGATATGAAAATTTAATCTCTACAGCAAAAATATTCCTAGACTGAGCACAGTTAGAGTAAATATATCCGGTTCTTCTCAAGCTGAGTGTATTTCAGGAGGAGCCAGGAGTTTTCTAAGGCAGAGAAAACCTTTAGTGAAATACAATCTAATGTGATTCCCAGCCTTCATTTCCAAAGGCTCCCCGGGAGCTAGAGGGGGAGAAAAGCTTTTTGCTCCACATCAGCCTGGATGAAGGAAAACATTAACCCTCCCATACAACCCTCAGCTGAGGAAATTTGTGACTGAGGGGGCTGGGGAAGACGGAAGAGCCCTGAAATGAAAAGGCATTTCTGAGAAACAGGTGCTGAGTGGGGGCAAGGAAGGAAAAGAACATCAACCTTGCAGTGCCTAAGGGGGTCACAGGGGGCTGGAGAGGGACTTGGGACAAGGGATGGAGGGACATGACAGGGGGAATGGCTTAAAAATGACAGAGGGCAGAGTTAGATGAGATATTGGGAAGGAATTCTTCACTCTCACCCTGGCACAGGGTGCCCAGAGCAGCTGGGGCTGCCCCTGGATCCCTGGCAGTGCCCCAGGCCAGGCTTGACACTGGGGCTGGGAGCAGCCTGGGACAGTGGAAGGTGTCCCTGCCATGGCAGGGGGTGGAACTGGATGACCTTCAAAGTCCCTTCCCACCCAAACCATTCTGGGATTCTAATAAAGGAAAGATATTTGGAAAAGCAAAATTTTTAGCTGCATCCTTCTGTATTTATATCTCCTGCAGCACGAGCTACAGAGCACACACAGCTCAGGGTGAAAGCCACATTCCAATAGGGAAGAGGAACACAAAGCCCCCCTTCTCCAGAAGAAATAAATAAATAATACTGAAATAGTCCTGGAAAGCACAGGAACCATGAAAACAAAACCAAAGCAGATGTCTCTGCAAAGTGCAGCCCTTACTCACTTAAGCACAGTGCATTTTCCTGCCCCAAGAGCTCTCACAGGGGTGTTTGTTCCTGGCCTAAGTCAGCCACTGAGCTGAAGGCCACCAGGCAATTTCTGGCGTGGGGAAAAAGCCAAACTGGGAGGTAAATGGCCCAATGTGGGAGTGTGTGACCTGCAGGGGACACAGAGAGAGAGGACACAGCAGAGAGGCTCTCAGGGCATCGATGAGAACCAGCTACAAAGGGCACAATGTCCCAGGAAATGCTGCAAATGATGGGAACTGCTGAAGTTTTTAGTGCTGTGCTGCTGATCGCTGCAACACAGACTGTTAAAGGGAGGGCTCATTGCTGAAAAGGGGCATTGGCAGAAGAACAGGCACCAGCTTTCCTCTGCAGCTTTGGTGGAACCTGGGGCATGGGATTTTCTCTCCTTGCAGCAGTTTTTCCACCATTTTAGCTGGTCTTTGCTCAGAGCTGTTGTTTTTGGGGTAAATAACTCCCACTCCTCTGGCTGTACCTGTGTGCCAGGGAACGCTGTGCTGCCACAGGGCTGTGGGAACTGGGCAGGGAATACCAAACACAGCTGAGCCTGGCAGCTTCCCTTGCTGTTACTGCCTCCCCAAAGCATCCTTATAGTCCTGCACGGGAAACTAAAAGTAGCAGTAAAGGGATCACAAGCTGAGAGTTTGCTTTCTCCTGGGGAAAAAAAAAAATATTTATATATATATAAAGTTTTAAAATGAGCTTAAATAGTAGAGCCCAGTGAAAAGCCAGCATTTCCCTGAACCTTGTACTGTACCCTATTCACCCTGAACCCTGAACCCTATTCACTGTACCTGCTAAATTGACTTTTTCCAGGGCTGACCACTTATCAAAAGGTTATCCCCCAAATCAGATGCTGCAGCTAAAGGGTCAGTGCTTCCCCTTCCACTGAACAGTCCTTTTCCAGGAGCTGGATTTTAGCATATCAGAACATCTCCCCCAGGGCACAGAGCTGCCTGCTGTCCTTCACCCTGCAAATGATGTGTTGGTTTGCTGCAGAGATTACCATGAGCATGGTGACTTTCAAAAGTGGGGGGGTCAAGAAAACTCCCACCCTCTGCCTTCACGCTGAATGACAAATGGGAACTCAGAAAAAGCAGCAGATGAATGGGCCCAGGCTTGGCAAGCAGGGATTTTAGCAGACACAGACTGGAAATAGAACATATTTTACCTGTACTCCAACATATTGCATCTCTGAAAAAGCTCCTGCCTATGAAAAATAATGTGAATAATGCTGGCTGAAATGAATTTGTCCAACAGAGCATTAAGATTTCACTTAAATAATTGTGACAGGTGGGGGTGAGGGAATTGAACCCATTTTCTTGCAGCCCATCCAGGCAAGGACAAAAACCAGGATGGGAACAGCTCATTGCTAAATATATTTAATAATACAACCTTTTTAATGCCAGGCTGGATGAGGCTTGGAGCACCCTGGTCTGGTGGAAGGCGTCCCTGCCCATGGCAGGGGGGGAATGAGATGAGCTTTAAGGTCCCTTCCAACACAACCACTCTGGGATTCTCTGATTTAAGCTTAGATTGAATGACGACCTGTAGAAGAATGTTTTAAACCCAGCAGTGCTTAAATCATTATGGGAACAGCCAGAAACATCGAGGTTTCTCCCCACCTTGCACTCCTTGGAAAGGAGGGAGAAGGGAGCACGGTCACTGCACAGGCTTGAAGTCTCGTGTGAAATGTTTAAGCACAAATATACATTTATATATCCACACCCACAGGGATTCAGAAAAGAAGTTTTCTTATCAAATGGGAATGGAAACAGAGGGAAATTACCTTTGGAGCCAGAGGGAGGATGAGCACCCAGAGCAAGGACAATACAGTCATCAGGACAATGTCAAAGCCTATTTAGCCTATTACACTACCAAGTTCTGCTTCCAAATTATCATTTCCCAATCAAGATTTGCCTCTGGCACAAAATAACAGAAATCCTTCCCCAGGCCGAGGCTATTTAGTTCTGAGGAATGATTTATTTGGTTCCAACACCTGGGACTAGTAAAAGAGCTTGGACATTGCTCTGTCCTCCCTGAAAGTCCAAAAATAGTGGCATTTACCACTCTGTTCACATTGATGAAATAACTTGTTGAAAAAGGCAGAACTTGGCAGCAGAGCTGGTGCAGAGCAGAAATCCATCAGCTAAAGAAAGCTCTGTGCAGCTCAGCACTGCTGCCACGGGAGTCTCAGGCAGAGAGACCTTGTTCAGACACAAAACACGAGACTGAAGGTGATTCATGTCCCAGGGAAAACCTGCACACGTGTGAGGCATTCCTGGCGATGTGAGAGCAATGCCCTTCCCTGTGGGTACAGCCACCAGCACCCCAGGAGCTGTCCTGCTGCTGGACGCCCCTCCCAAAGGGGAAATCCCACTCAGGAAGCCAATCCCTTACAGCTGTTACAGGTTTGTCCCAAAATGACCAGTTACACCCCACTGCCCTTCGTCTTCATTCACATTCACAGCACCCGCAGCTGCCTGGGAATTCTGGATAACAGCCTGGGATCCAGGAGCAGGGAGGGATGAAGGGTGCTGGCAGAAAAGGTAAAGAAAAGAGCTTGTTGCAGCAATCTCACCTGCATGTCATGACACAAATACAAATTTACACCTCGGACTGACATATGGGATCATCACATTCTGGAAATACTGGAGGAAAGGGAGAAAAAAGAGGCGAAAAAGAGCAGATCACAGCGTGTAACAAAAAGGAAAATCAGGGTTAAAACCATCGCTAAGATCATTTAGTGAGGCAGCTGACTCCAGTTACACCACACCTGTGTTTGAGATGTCAGAGAACTCCAGAGAACTGGCTTTAGTGAGCCCTGCCTAAGGGCTGCTTTCAGGGATTCAGTATTCCTGGGATTCAGGCACAAGCATTTCCCCACCAACACACAGCAAGGTATTTCCATGAGCTGGTCAGAACAGTCCAGAGCAACCTTCCCATTGGCTTCTCCCTGGTCTGTTCCAGTGGCACAAATCTCCACAAAGCACCACCATGCCCAGGCAGCAGTGAGAAAGCACAGCGGAGCCTCAGAGAGGGGAGGGAGCTCTGTGAAGAGCACCCAACACAAAATCCCAGACTGGTTTAGGTTGGAAAGGACTTTAAATCCCATCTCATCCCCACCCCTGCCATGGGCAGGGACACCTCCCACTGTCCCAGGCTGCTCCCAGCCCCAATGTCCAGCCTGGCCTTGGACACTGCCAGGGATCCAGGGACAGCCACGGCTGCTCTGTGCCAGGGCCCCCCAGCACAGCCAGGGACAAGTGAGGAGACCCAAGCAGGGAGAGAAGAGATGCCCCACAGAGCAGAGCACATCCCCCAGCACAGCCCACCAGGACAGCAGCTTCATCCAAGGCACCAGAAGCACATCTGCAAGGCTGGAGCACCCTTGGTGAGACCTCTGCCATCAGCAGCCTGGGCTCAGTGCAATTCCAGGACCTTCATCTCCACCACTGTCACTCGGCAGACAAAACACTCCACAGGCTCCTCCCTCTAGCCTTTGGGCCATTTCCCCCTCCTCAGACGCCAGGCCCATGCTGGGGGAGCAGGGCTGGCTGCTCCAGCCCAGCCTGAGCCTGGGGTCACCTGCTGAGGCTCCAGGACCACAGAGGCTCTGGGCCCACGGCTGCTGCTGTGGATGCTCTGTGAGAGGACGATGGAGGGAATTATGCCAGGCTCTCCTCACCCTGCCAGCAGCCAGGGGAAAGAGCCACACTAAAAGCTTTGCCCAGCCATCCATCTGCTGGGAGGGAACCCACAGGGAGCTAAAACCTGATGAGATATCGTAAGGGGAGTCTGTATTAGCAGCTACCAAGGCCACAGAGCACAACCCACGGCAGGGCCTGACGCTACAGATCTGACACTGTTCCAGTAACTTCAGAGATCAATCCAGGGCCTGTCACCATTCCAAAGACAGACAAGGTCCCTGGCCCCGGCACCTAATGGGGTATTGATTCTCCACACACCTGAGTGTGAGCTTTGCTGAAGGGTGGGCTTTGCTGAAGCCCCCAAACCGTTCCCAGCCATGTGCCTGGCTCGGTGCCTGTGGGTGGCTCGAGACACAGGAGCGCGAGGGAGCAAGGCCAAGGGCAAAAACAACCTTGCACATTTACACCGGGCAGCCAAGGGCCCATTTGGGTGATGAATTAAGCAATTACCTGCAGCTTTACTTTTAGGAGGCAGGCTTCAATTCAAGCAAGAGAGAACTTATCTTGCTCTCCTCTCTGAGCTGCCAGGACATCGCTCTGGCAGGACACTCTCCTACGTGCCAGGCTGCTCAGAGGCCGTGGCAGGAGCAGCTCTGTGCCCAGGGAAATCACAGACATCCCATTACTGGGAGTCTTCAAGGTCAGGCTAGATGGGGCTTTGAGTGACCATTGGAACAAGATGATCTTCACAGGTCCTTTCCATGCTGAGGTTGGAAGAGTCTGGAAACTTCTTTACTACAGGCAGTTTCAGAAGTTCCCAAACTCTTCCATCCTCAGCAGCAAAACATCAGCCCTCACATTTGTGCTCAGGGAGTGATTTCAGAGGCCAAACTGCAAACTGTTCATCCCCAGGCAGTCACTCCCACCACCACTCCGGGCTCAGGCAGACCTTTTGTTGAGCTTTCATTGCTGCTTTTATCCTCCAGTGCAAAATTTCAGTTCTTTGGGTAACGCAGTCCATTCCCACCCAACCATCACGACCCTTCTGCTTCCAGGCAGAGCTGCTGCTTGGGCACAGAGATGTCAAACTTCAGTGCCAGCCCAAAACCACACAGCCAAAGGTGGAGAAACAAGGATTTCCTAAATCCACCTTTTCCCAGAGTAGCTGTGAGTGGAGTTGCACCTGCAGTGTGATGGGATTACCACAGGAACTGGAGCAGAACCACGGGAACAAGCATGGAAGCGGGGAAAGAACAGAACCCACAAAAACACAAGCCAACAGTTTCTGAACCCCATTCAAAGGTTATAAATAATATTTAGCATTTTTATTTTCACAAGGAATCTGTGATTTCCAGATCGTGTCTCTATAGCAAGCTGTTAGTGTTTGTGCTTTCCTCCAATGCATGTGCCTGTTTTCCTTCTGAAAACATTTCCTCTCTGTATAGATTGGCCTCTTGGAAAGGGGAAAATCGTTGCCATTTGGCAAGATAAGAAATGAAGAAACCCCACAGTGGAAGTGCAGACGTCATCAGTGCAAAAGTGGCTGCTCAGGTTTTGGGCTGACTTTTGTGGGTAGGTGGGAGGTTACACAACGCTGTGAGCTCCGTGCACAGGGCACCCCCTCCACAGAGCCCTGGGAGAGGCAGAAACTGCAGATGGTCACCAAAACACCTCCCAGGCTACAGCACCTTACAGAGGCCTCCCTGTTTCCCACTCCTGAAGTGTGGGGAAGGGAGGAAAACACGGGTGGTGTTTGTAACCCAAGGCCCAAGCAGAGTTCGAGGTCACTGAGACAGGCTGGGCACCAGGGGACAAAGAGGGGACGTGGGGGTGTACCCTGAGAGCCCCACTTGCACAGGGGCCCTCAGAATGCTGCCAGGTTTCTCCAGAGGGGCCCTTTGGTCCAAATAATCCCTCCCTGGGCTACCTCGAATGTGCTCATTCTTTAAAGACCAACAGATCAGAGAAGGGATGACATTGCCCAAAATTGGCTTTCCCCAAAAAAGAATGTAATTTTGATGTGAGCATGGCTGCAGAGAGAGGGTTTACAAGTGCATCATCAGCAAGTGTGTACAAGCTTCATCCCACTCATGGCATTTTACTGAGCTGTGAACGCACTAATTACTTTCTAAGGTCAAGAAAGTCCATTTGGCAAGGGTTTGCTTGGTGCATTTAACTTCTGTGCTCAGGCACTGTCCTCACTCAGTGCCCAAGCCCATTTACTGCTGGTTTTGGGGTGTGCACTTAGTGCTCTCAGACACACAGAGCACCCCAGAGAGTGCTCGTGCTCTTCAAGCTCCTTCCGTCTGTTTGTGCTCTGCCAATGGGCCGTAGGGGTGACACAGCCAAAGCCAGAAATAAAGGAGCTAATTTGGCCATTAGAGAGAAATCTTCTCCACTGCAGTGCCTTTATCCCTGCACACATCTGCAGTCTCCTGCCAAACACGGCAGCCACAGAGCTGGGCTGCTTTATGTAAGGGATGCATTGCTGGAATGAGCACAGCAGACGCCTCCTGGACACAAACCTGGCATTGTCCCAGTGCCACCCAGTCTCTGTGTGGGGAAGGCAGAGCTTTGTGTGCATCCAAGGACCCTGCTACCAAACCCAGCTCGCTGAAACCACTCAAGTGCTCAAGGAAAGCATGAGCTGAACTGCTTTGCCTCGAGGAGTGAGCCGGAGCTCACCCTCCACCATCCACGCACATCTGAGAATGGTTACACTGCTCAGCATTGGGAACAGCTCCTCAGAGGCCCCAGATCTGTGACTGTTTAACTCTGTGTTTCTGTAGAGAGCTTCTGATGATAGACACTAAGTGCTTTAAAACCATAATTAATGCTCAAAGCACTCCTGAGAGGCAGCTAAATATAGGAGTGGGAGTTTCAGCTACCTGGAGTAGGACTGTCCTTGATCCTTTGTAGAACTCTTGGTACAATTCACAGTATAATAGGGTCTCGGTCCCATTGTGTTTGAGGCTCCCAGAGAATTCAGGGGAAAACACACCTCACTCCTTATCTAGGTGTCAAACACAGAAAATAGTTTATCCAAGGTGACTTAGCCAAGGATTAGTGTTTACAGACAGAACCTGATCTCTTAGGAAATTAGAGAAAGGAAATTCGAGAACCTGCCATGGCAGGGGGTTTCCTCCAGAGGCCCTGCCCTCTGGAGTGACCACACCAAGTGACAGGTGGCACCTGAGCACTGACCACTCTGCTTTGACTGCCAACCCCTGGCTCTGTGGCTGATCTGGAAGGACCAGATCAATCCAGAGGGCCTTGGCCACTCCAGCACTTCACAGGATCCCATTTTTAGCCGAAGAGGAGCGTCTGGAGCTGTTTTGTGAGAGCCAGGTGTTCAATGAGAAGAAGCCCCTGAGCTGGATCATGCACCCAGGTGTGTGGTGTCCCCATGGGCCTCCCTCAGCCTCGTGCCCTGTGGAAGGGATTCCCAGATGTCCTGGGGAGTGCCACCAGTGCCAGGACAGTGCACCCCTGCCACTGCATTTTTCACTTGGGGAGCAGAAGGCAAAGAGGACTCACAAAACGTGGCCTTTGCCAATCCTTCCCTCTGGAGGAGCTGCATGACTTCCCAGGCCAGCACAGTCCTCATCTCCATTCTCCTTCCCACCCTCCCAGCCCTCCAACACACACACACCTCCTACTTCTGTCATTCCATCCTGCCTCCATCTCATTTCCACCCCTCTGAGTTCCAGTCTCCTTCCACACCACATCCCCTGAACACTTCAGTCCTTGCTCCCCACAGTCCCCTCCTGTCCCCAGCACTGCACATCCTCTGACCTGCCCTGGAGCAGCCAAGATCAGGCCTGAGACTCCCACCCAGACTGCCATGAGTACTAATTAATTCCCCCTAAAACCCGTGCTAATGAGTAACCCTGCAGCTGCCCAGCTCACAGGCAGTGACTGCTCTTTTTGTGTTGATACTTACAGTTTAAAAAAAACCTCTAAATGCCCTCCCATTGCTTGTCCTAGACAGGCAGGGAGAAATCCAAATTGTTAAGGCCATATTTTAATTAATTCCCAAACTGATAATCTTAAACAATTTGGGAAGTATCTTGCAACAGCTCAAAGTGAATTATATCCTCCCCTCCCTCTTCCACCTCCCTGAGGAACACAATCAGCACCCACCTGCCAAAGCTTGGCCCTCCTCACCCTGCAGCAAACTGAAGGAGTTAAGAGGGCAACAAAAAGTGTTGTTGTACAAAACCCAGGGTCAGCAACCTCCTTTAGCAGCTCCCTGCCTTTGCAGGTCAGGTTTAGCAGGGAATCTGCTGCTCTCTGGAAAATGCAGCCTCGGTGGACATGGAGCTGCCAAACCCTGAGCCCCATCCCCTCCCAGGCCCAGGAGCTGCTGTGGAAAAGATGCCCTAAAAAGAAGAGAGTCGTGCTTAAAATCCCCAGAATGAGAACAAATCCAAGCAGAGAATGAAAATCTGACCTCACTGGGAACATGGGACAGACGAGAGAAGCTGAGGACCTGAAGTGGGGACACCTTCCTCTGTGGGGACAGGTCACTCTCTCCCCTGACTCACTTGAGGGCTGAAGGGGATCATTTCTTTTCCCCCACTCTTTCCTAAAGACATCTTTCCAGGATCTGCCACTTTTTTCTTCCGTCTTGCCTTGGCCAAGCCTTCCACACCCCCAGTGTGCAGACTGTGTTGTCCTTGGGGAAAGGACATATTTTAATTAATTCCCAAACTGATAATCTTAAACAATTTGGGAAGTATCTTGCAACAGCTCAAAGTGAATTATATCCTCCCCTCCCTCTTCCACCTCCCTGAGGAACACAATCAGCACCCACCTGCCAAAGCTTGGCCCTCCTCACCCTGCAGCAAACTGAAGGAGTTAAGAGGGAGGAAATATTAAGGGTATTTCCCTTCTGAGCAAAGCAGCTCCTGCTTCAGATGGGCGTCAAGAGAGAAACCACAAGCATTACTTCCACTTCTCCATGTTTACTTATTAAGGAAATCCCATTTTTGGACAACACCTAAGAGCAACTTGGATCTGTAATTCAAAGAGAATAACAAATGGTGAGCAGGAAGTGAGGAAAGGCAAGTTTTGGGCTCAAGTCTTGCATTTCCTGTACACACTTTCACAGTGGAAGGTGACTGCAGGACTGCACTTGCTCTTCAGTGCTGCTTTTCCAGTCTAAAGCTTCCCATCACACCAGAAATTCCCATCCTGCTTCCCCTTTCCCACAGTCACCCTGTGCTCACAGCCCCCCGGCATCTCCACAGCCAAGTGGCTTCCAGCCCATCCCCACGCACAAATCCTGCCCTGTGCACCAGCCAGCCCTTCCTTTTCCTTCTTTTTCCTTCCTTTTCCTTCCCTCCCCCTCTCCTCCTACACTTTCTGTGCCATGATCCACCCTCCTGCCTCAGCCGTCTCATCCCTACACGTGCTCGAGGTCCTCAGGAACATCCTCCAGTGCCACCGACCTGCTCCAGTGCCTTTTTCCTCTCAGAGAGGGAATACTGGTGTTTCTGGCTATTAAAGCATCTAATGGCAGCATTCATCCCCCTCTTCCTCAAAACTGACCCTTCTCACTTCACCCTACCAGCAGACAACCCTGGGTACCAAAACCCTTTTATTCTGCACATCCAGGTTTTATTCCTCTGGATACATTTGTCTTCAGTTTTCAAATTATTGATGGAAACATTGCCTTCAGAAACCCAGAATCCAAACCACCAAGGTGAACATCTTCAGGGGCTGGTGCTGATTTGGCATCAACTACAATTCAGCCTTGAAACAAAGACTGCAGGACTTTGAAATCCGAAATTTGGAGTTGAACTTTCTAAGTTTGTGAGAGCCTTCCCTGGAGGAAAGGCAGGAAGAACCGTGAACCTGATGCACTGCTGTGCTCTGCAGGAACTTCAAAGTGAGCCATTAGATTCATTTGCATGAGTCAAAGTAAGTTTTGAGCCTCAGAACCCACAGCTGGGAGCCCTGGGTGCAGGGGGACAGCACCTACAGGCATTGCAGCATTGGCAATTACTCTGCACACCTTCTGCTGGGGATTAAAACAAGCAGTGAACTCCTGAACCTGAGGTGCTGAAATGGCTTTGGAGCAGTCTGACCTCCTGGGAGTCCTTCCTCTTGCCTCAGTGAGCCCCAGGACACATCCCTTTTATCTCAAACGGACCAGTTTGCTGCAGGTCAGGGCTTTCGGAGGGGAGCGTTTACTGAATCTCATTTCAGACCCAGGAAAAGTTTTCTCTGTGGCACATCACCCCCATTACCTACTTGTGTCCATCATCACTTCCCTAATTTCGGTACCAGGCAGAGAAGGAGCAGCTGGAACCAGGTTTTTTCCTCTGTTTATGCAGGGGGCAGGGCAGGGCAAATAGAACACACAAAAATACAGCACAGAAGTAATAAATGTATTTGTGCTGCTCAAGGTTTCTGCTCCAAACTGGGGCTGGCAGGAGTTTGTGGTACTAGGAATTATCTTGCTAAAAAAACAACAACAGAACATCCTTTTTAAAGGTCAGATTCTCAGGAGGATACATTTAGAAGGACAGTATCACATCCTCTAGGCCAAGCAATTTGTCGTATTTTCAATACATGCTTGGAAGGGATGCGCTGCTCATTTCAACTAGAGCAGCCTCAAAAATCAATTGTTTTCAGACCAAGGCTTTTGAAACAGCACATGTGCTACACCCCAAACCCCCCAAAATCCCCACCCCGTTTGCCAGCACAGGCAGAGACCCTGCCAGCCCAAGGAGAGGCCTGGGAGGGGAGTGGAAACTGGAAAATACTCTGCACAAATGAAGGCTAAATGGACATTTCTGGCTGTGCTTTGATGTCCCAGCACGGCTGTTCTTCTGTAACCCAGAGCAGAGGGAAAAACCTCAGGATGAGAATATCTGACAGAAAAAAGACAATATATGTTTACTAATGTTTCAAAAGGTCCCAGGGCAAATTGCCCAATTTTGCACAGATTAATTAGAGTCATTAGTTAAGTCATTAACTGTAAGGTCTGTGAAGCACCGTGTTATTTTATTGTTCTTTTGTACTCAATGAGATCTTGATACATGACTGGGTTTCCTGAACACCACCTACGCACAAATAACCAATGACAACAGCAATAAATGAATATATTTAAGGTGACTGCAAGACTCTGGGGCAAGCCTCTGTTAATCAGCACAACTTTATCACCCTCAGGAGGGAGGTGAGCCTGGCCTGGGGGCTCTGTGTGCTCGTGCCACAGCAAAGCCAAGGAGCCCCACAAACTCCCCTGGGTCTGAGACTGGGATTATTGCATGGCTGAGACTGCAGGCACTGAACGGAATTTTACCAAATCTGCTTTTATCTTTTGCAGTGTCAAAACTCTGATCTGCAGCCAACGCTGACTTATTTTTAAACACTTGCCAGTGTGTTATAAAATGAACATCCCTCCCCTCCCCAGGCTGGGGAGAGGAGCTGCTCCTCCTCCAGGAGCAAACCCCATCTGCTGCAGCTCCTGGGATCCACCACGTGGGAGGAAGGCAGGGCAAGAGCCTGGTGGATCCAACTGCACTGAGCACTCAGAGCTCTGGGCTGGTGGGGATCAGCCAAAGGCTGGACTTGATCTTGGAGTCTTTTCCAACTGGGATAATTCTATCAATCACCAGCAGGATGCTTTTAGGAGCACCTGACGGGCAGCCTGTGCCCATTTCTTGGTATCACTCTCTGAGAGCTCATGGAGCTTCCTCATGTGAGTTGACTGCACTTTGTGCTGTAAATACAACTTCTTCTTATTCTCCACCTTAATGCCTACAACCCCCAACATTTCCATCAAGCTCTTCCCTCGCAGAGGCAATGAAACCCCAATGAAACCCCAAACACCGGGGCTGTGTGTGGGCTGTGCCAGCGCCTCAGCGCCGTGGTGTTCGTGCTGCACAGGAATGTCTGTCCACAGAGCAGCAGGAGAAATGCTTCCCATATGGGCCCTGAAATAAATACCTCATCCCATAATTCCCCATATGTTACATGCCTGTAATTGTCTGCAGAAAGTAACTTGCTCTTTATGTGGAAAAAAAAAAAAAAACCACCAAAACCCTGCTGTGCATATTTCTGGCTTTTATTCAGCTTGGCTCTGTGAATGCTGGGTTAGGCCATGCATTAGTCAAATGAAATAATAAACAGCTGAAAATCATTACACAAGGCCTAATCCTATCTTAAGGATAAGTCTATATCCTAGACTTAGTAATCAAGTACTAAGTCCTATTTCCTATTATTAGTAACGGAAAAAAA
The DNA here is from genome assembly GCF_020740725.1 of Corvus hawaiiensis. NCBI lineage: Eukaryota > Metazoa > Chordata > Aves > Passeriformes > Corvidae > Corvus > Corvus hawaiiensis. Next base: position 10,003,408 of record NC_063232.1, on the reverse strand, counting down.
GTGTGATTCTGGTAAAAGTTTTCAGGGAATCACAATTAATGGCCAGGAAAAAAAAAATCAGTAACTTTTCTTCTCAGGTTTGATTCTCTATTCAGAGTAATGTGGCCACTGCTGCCGTGCCTAAAACAAGCACATCATGTTTTCATTCACATAATTCCCTGTTCTGTGAAATTTAAACAAAATCCGTATGTTGGCAGCAGCTACCAAATACCTCATGGCCCAAACCACCACCAGCAGCTCCACAAAGCCAGTTTTTCCCTCCTTCCAGCACGCCACCCTTCCAGGCCATCTCCTCTGCAAAGCCACACTGGAGCAACAACACGTGGCTGCAATACCTTGTCAGCAGAGGAGGGAGGGAAATCACTCCCCAAGGATGCTGTGCCCACGGTCAGGTAGAAAAGCTGACATTTGGGTGCAGCCAGCTGAGCTGGAAGAGCCCAAAGCTCTTTGCAATCACATGGATTAAAACTCTCCAAGTTCGGAGCTCAGCATTACCCAGCACACGGGGCTGGCTGAGAAGGAGTCTGGTGGTCCCTTCCTTTCCATCAGGGCTGGATGGTACCTCTGGATGGACAACTCTGAGTCCCACCTGGGATCCTTTGTTTCATGGGCAGAGGTTGTTTTTAATCACCAGTTGGGTAAGGTAAAGGCAGAGAAGGAATTCCCCCCTGCACCACCACCAGAATTAGAGGCAAGTGGTCCATGACCTTTATAAGTCCTTTGTGTCACATACGCTGCAGAAATACAGAGAAATAGCCTAAATCACTCTTAGATTGGAGACTCACTAAGACTGCTCAGGCCTGGAAAAACAGAGAGTTTGGAGAATTTCCCCCTCAAAAGCCAAAGCTTTGGGCAGCTGTGACTGTGGGAGCACAGCCCCTCACGGGAACACTCCGGTCACACAAGTGTCACTCCCCAGTGTCCCCAGCAGAGCAGTCCCACCAAACACGACATCAGTCACACTCCAAAAGTCCACCCTAAGGAACACATCTCCAGTTCCCTCACTGCTGGGAAGGAGCACTTCCAGGAACCAGGAATGCACCCAGGAACAGGAACAGGCTCAGAGGAATTTGGTCAGGTTGGACTGGATGGTCCTTGTGGATCACTTCCAGCTCAGGATATTCCATGATTCTGTGAGCACTGAAGGCAGCCAGCTGGAGCAGCAACAAAGCCAGGAAGAGGAACCACAGATTTCTTGCATCTTTCTGAGCACTTGACGTGGGCTTGGCTATAAAACATTTATAGGAGTTAGGATGCTGCACAGCAAAGGCAAGAACAATGCTGTTATTCCCTCTCTGCAGTAAGTTTGGATTCTGCAGCTGTTGCTGGAAAAGCAGCAGGCAGGCACACAGAGCAGCCAGGCTGGAGGCTGAGGAGACTCTCCAAGCAAAGGGAAAACATGTGCCTTCCACAGCTCACTGGCAATTCTCCCACTGTAAGGTTATCCAGCAATAAATTTAGTGGCAGATCTTAGGGTTTTGTCTTTTGAGGCACGAATACTTCAGGCCTTACAGTGCAAGTATAAATATAATGTAGGTGATGGCAAAGGAGGAACAGTTCTGCTATAAAACACACACAGCTAAATGCTACTTTGAGGGAATCTGAAGGAGAATCAGTGATTTCACAGGATGAGTTTTCCCCTGGAAACCTGCTCGTTTTCTAACATCTCAATACATCTGTGCAACCCTTTTAAAAATCCAGCCATCCAACAGATCCAGCCGGGGCAATGCTATCACAAACACTAAATAAAACCCCAATAACATTAGAGCAGTGCCTTTCACAGGCAGCAAGCCGTGATTAAGATAAGAAAGGTGAAGAAACCCCGGAGATTTGAGGAAGGAGCAGCTCCAGGGGTGTTTGCTGGAGTGGATCCAGCAGCATCACAGCCCAGCTATCTCCCATGTCATCGCCCCATCAGATTGCTGCAGCACATCACAGCCTGTCACACACTCTCAGCACAGCCTCCACGTCTCTCCAGCAGCACATCTGTCATCCTGGGAGCTCTTCACTCATCTCTGCTCCATCTTAGGCCTGTGCATGATGCTCACATGTGCCACAGCAACTCCTCGAAGCAACAGATTTTCCTTCCCACTGAGGCAGCACAAATGGGTTTGTTACCTTGGCTGGAGCTCAGTGTGAACAGCAGAGAGCCTGGCTGTGTGTAAAACACAGAGCCAGAGCCAGCTGGGGCTCAGGAGCTCTCTCCTCTTACTGACCACCTCTGCATGTTCCCAGCTCTGATAAAGAAACACCTTAAAAAGGTTTCCCAGCCTCAGGCCAAATCAGAGCTCTGGTTTAGGCCTATTACACACTATTTACATTTGGAGAGAGAATTTCCAGGCAAGCACCCACAGCCAGGTGTTTAAGGATATTCAGACTCTGATTTCCACTGATTTCACTACAAGTTAAATCATATTTAACTTAAATCACAAGTACTCCAGAGTTCAGTAGGTGTTTGGACAATGCTCCCAGGCACAGGGTGGGATTCTTGAGGTGTCTGTGCAGTGCCAGGAGTTGGACTTGGATGATCTTTGTGGGTCCCTTCCAGCTCAGGAGATTCCCTGATTCTGTACTTGGAAAGACAAGTGATCTGTGAGGGTCTGAGCCAAATGACTTGCCTGAGGTCACAGGAGACAAGTGGAAAGAGGTGGAACCTCAATTTGGTCCACAGCAAACTTAACTGATGACAATCTTTCCTCCTGGCACATCAGAGACCTTCGGGGCACAAAAGGAGATGTTTCAGACACCATCTGTGTCCCACTGCCAGGGGATCCTGGCTGCACCTGACCCCACAGCTCTGGATGCCTTTCCCACCCTGGTTTGGGTTGGAAGGGACCTTAGAGCCCATCCAGTGCCACCCCCTGCCATGAGCAGGGACACCTTCCAGTGTCCCAGGCTGCTGCAAGCCCCATCCAGCCTGGCATTAAACACTAAAACATATTTAATATGAGCTGTGCCCATCCTGCCCAGCCTGTTTTGGTCCTTGCCTGGCTGGGCCATTTTCCTGTATCAAGTCACAGAATCCCAGGCTGGGCCAGGCTGGAGGGGACCCCAGAGGGTCCCTGGTGCCACCTCCCTGCTCAGGCAGGGCCATCCCAGAGCACAGGGCACAGGATTGTGCCCAGAGGGCTCTGCAATATCCCCGCTGAGGGAGACTCCAGCCCCTCCCTGGGCAGCCTGTTCAGGGCTGGGCCCTGCCCAGGGCAGCAGTTCTGCCTCCTGTGCAGGGCAATTGCTGGGCTCAGGCCCTGCCCGGTGCTCTGGTGCCGCTGCCGGGCCCCGGAGCAGAGCCTGGGCCCTGCCCTGAGCCCTCCCTGCAGCCAGGGACAGCCAGGGCTGAGGGCCCCTCTCAGCTGGGGCTCCTCTCGAGGCTGAGCAGCCCCGGCTCCCTCAGCCTGTCCTGGGCACGGAGATGCCCTAATTAATGAATTTAACACTGCAGATGTGCTTAAATGGGTCTGGGTCTTAAACCACTTCTGTGGACCAATGAAACGAACAGTGGGACACATCTGTACAGGCAAGAAAGGAAACCCAGTGCCTGGCTGAAAGATATGCCCATGGATTGGTACCTGCTTCCTGCTGTACCTGGAACAGGCACCCCTCCTTTCCTTTCAGTGAGGGCTGACAGTTTTTCATGGGAGAACACAATCCAGCGCTGCTTCATGCTCACACCACATGCACCTGCATGCAGAACATTGCCTGGCACTGGGGGAAACTTCCTGTGCTCAGCATCCTCACAAATCAAGGGCAGGATCTGAGTGCTGGCAGGGAAATACCTGCAGCTCTGTGATCCATGGTGTCAGACTGGAAATAGCTCATCCACTCCATTCATGTTCTGAAGAGATGGATGCTGGAGGGGTTTAACTGCGCCCTTGATATTGCAGCCTGTAATGGGTTTTTGAAGTGACTGTAAGTCTGAGGGAAGGCACAGCACTGACACTCTTGGAAATCTGAATCACAGTCCCAGGAGCCCTTGTCAGGGCTGAAATCTGCACTTTGAAGAAGACAGCTGGATAAGTAAGGAATGGGGGAGCAAAGCCATGGACTGAAGGGCTGGGATGTGCTCACCCTGAATGACAAAATGCTCACTTGTGTGGAAGGGCTTCACTGCAGCTGCACTTTCTCCTGCTCTGGTCAAAGAGAAAAGGAGGGGAAATGGAAAAGGTGGGAAAAATGGAAAAGGAGGAGGAAAGGGAGACAGGGTGAAAAAGGGAGAGGAGAGGACATAAAACCCAGGAGCAATGGTAAGTCCTTTAAGGTTTGCAGTCTAAAAGGAGGCCAAGATTTCACGTGGGCTTCAGGGCCAAGGCCACACTGGGCTCCTTCATGACCCAAGGTGTCACTACTGGTCCTCTGTCCCTGCTTTTCTTCTCTAACTTAAGTCAAACTGCCTTTGCCCACACCCTGGACTCCAGCCCTGCCAGCCCTGGTGGGTGAATCCCACAAGTCCCCCAGACTTCTGTGTTGACACCAAAGTCAGTGTCCAGAGATGCTGTGCAGGACCAGCACCAGAAGCACTGGTCCAGCAGCTGCTTTTGGCTGCTTATTTGTGTTTGATTTCAAAACCATGGGTATTCCCATGGCATTCAACACAGCATCTTCCCCTGGACTTCAACTGCAAACAAGGAATCAAAGTCCCCAAAAGGCCACAAGTCTGTTCAAGAGGACACAGATACCTTGTACAAAAGGCATGAAACACTCAAACCCATCCCTTAGAGCAGGATTAACACCAAACAAAGAACCAAGCAAAAACCTCAAACGGTAACAGGGTCAAACAAAACACCAAGAGCTGCTTTAAGGGGAAGGGCAGCAAATGAAAAAATGTGGCCTTTAACAAGGTACCAAGGGTAAGACAGAAGGACAAAATAAAGGCACCAGCATCACTGACTGCTGCTGGAAAATTGCCTTTTTGCTTCAGTGCTTCCTACAAACCATAGTATCTGTCCCAGGGCCGCAGATGTAATTTGGTACAAAAGCAGACATGAATATGCTTAAATAATTCAGGGCGAAAATCTAAAGAATATGGGCTGCCTTGGGTACTTCCTGACATTCATCTTCAAGACACGAAAGAGACCAAACAACTCGTGAGTGGTGTAGTTGGCCTTATCAAATCCGTGTCTCCCCTCGCACAGATTAACGTCCCAGCAGATGCAGCCCGCCGTGTGTTATCCGCGCTCCTGCCGGAGCCGTGCCATGGCAGGGCTGTCAGCACCCCACCTGCCAGCTGAATATATGAACCTGCCCTGGGGGGAAGCCTGACACACCAGCTTCTGCCTCGGAGCAACTCTATTAGAGATCCTTCTGAGGTAGCAAAGAGTAATAGGAAAGAAATCTCTGATACTATTTTTATTACTAATTGTAATTACTATAACCTTTAGACAGGATGGAGAGAAGGGCAGAGAAGAACTGTCTGAAGTTCAACAAAGGCAAATGCAGGTCCTGCACCTGGGGAGGAACAGCCCCAGGCACTGGCACAGGCTGGGGGGGACCTGCTGGAGCAGCTCTGAGGAGAAGGACCTGGGAGCTCATGGTGTACTATGACCTGTCCCTGAGCCAGCAGAGTGTCCCGGGGGTCAAGAGGCCAATGATACCCTGGGGGTATCAGGAAGAGCATTCTCAGCAGGTCAGGGAGGGATCCTGCCCCTCTGCCCAGCCCCAGGGGCACCTCTGGAGCTGTGTCCAGCTCTGGCTCCTCAGCACAGCAGGGCCAGGGAACTCCTGGAGCGGGGCCGGCGCCGGCTGTGAGGATGAGGAGGGCCTGGAGCATCTCCGTGCCCAGGACAGGCTGAGGGAGCCGGGGCTGCTCAGCCTCGAGAGGAGCCCCAGCTGAGAGGGGCCCTCAGCCCTGGCTGTCCCTGGCTGCAGGGAGGGCTCAGGGCAGGGCCCAGGCTCTGCTCCGGGGCCCGGCAGCGGCACCAGAGCACCGGGCAGGGCCTGAGCCCAGCAATTGCCCTGCACAGGAGGCAGAACTGCTGCCCTAGAAAGAGCAGGAATAAAGAATTTAGCAGAAAATGAAGGTGCAGATAATGTTAGAGTAAGGGGAGAGTGGCAGAAAATAGTGAGAAATTTGAGAGGAACCGGTTAGAAAAGTACAGCAAGTGTATGTAAGAAGAGATGAGGAAAAGGCAAAAGCAATGGCAAAGGTGATGGCAGAAGTTGTAAGAATTGTGGACGTTGTGGTTAATAGGTTTGGGTGTTTAGTTCCCTTTTCTGCTTGGTATTTTGTGTGGAGCTGTAAGGCTCCTGTTATGTGGTGCTTGTGCAGAGCTGAAAGGCTCCTGTTTGGAGGGGACCCGTGCCCCTGTGCCTTTTGTGTTTTGTTGTGAAAAGCCAAAATTGGCAGGTTTCGGTTCTGAGGCGAATCCGGAGCTCCTATCTTGTGGGGAACCCTCCCCTGCCACCAGTCTGTGGTTTATTGTGGAGAACTAGAATTGGCCGATTCTAATCCTGCAGCCTTGTGGGGATGGTGTTGTCCCTGTGCAGCCCCAGGTATTTGTCATGCAGCCTCATCTGCGGGGGCTGTAGAAAAACCTATGGGGAAAATGTTTTGCTGTCCTTCCTTGGTTAATTTGTTAGTCACCTCTCTACTCCTGGGGTGGACTTGGTAAAAAAAAAAAAAAATTGAGATAAGGAACAATTGGTTACTAAAAGATGATTGATTACTAAAAATGTGATTGGTTATTAAAAAAAAAAAAAAAAAAAAAGCAACTCAAATGCCTGAGTCACAGACTGCAACTCTTGCAAAACTTTTAAAAGCAGTCTCACTCCCTCCACTGAAGAATCAATTGGAAGAAACCCCACTGAAAACCTGTGGGAGACAACAAAAGTGGTGCAACAAGCACTTCATAGAATAAAAACTAAAACTCCACTTGAATAAGTTAATGCAATTAAACTCTTGTTTCACTCAGACATATTTTTCTTTTTTTTTTTGGGGGGGGAAGTTTGTTTCTTTTCTCTTTTCTAGGAATGTCAAATGTCCCGACATCAAAGATAAAGAAAGCAGTTTGAGAGCAAGGAAACTGCAAGCAGCAAAATCACACCTAAATGTGATAACCATTGCTTCACTGTCACTTTGTGTTAGCCCCAAAAAGTTTTACTTCTTTTTTAATAATCAGTCTACTGGGCCAGATTTTCACTTTTCTTTTCTAGGAATCTACCAACACATGAGATGGAGCTGTATGAAAACCAATGAAATTTAAAGTGTCACCATAATTGCTCGCATTGTCAGTTGGTTAATGTTTGTAATTTGTTTGTGTTTTCATTGCAAGTGACTTGGTGAAAGATCAAATAGTAGTTAAAGCATTCTACATATTCTTGAGTTTAATTTTTGTCTAACTTGTTTTGTCTTTTTACTGAAAAATGGTGTGGTTAAGGTCTTATAGATGTATAATTTGTCTCAACCAATATTATCCTGAGAGTTGGTATAAGAATTGATACATATTTGAAATCCTACAAATATGTTCTAACCTTCCCAGTTCTGCCTCAGAAGGCTTCAAAATTATTATAATCTGGCTAAATTTTTTGAATTTTCTAATTAGTGAATTAAAGAATCTTGACAAAACACAAGCAAATGCTACATGAGAAATGATTGAATCCCCCTTCCTAAACCAAGAGGGATACGGAAAAGCCTTCTACCAGCTCTCAAACTAAAGTGCTGTTCAATCTCATGCCATATGTCTTAAGAGGATATTTTAACTTTTCCTCACCCCTCCTATTTATAGCACATTCTGCAATCTCAGTTGTAGGTGCAGAATGGGATGAAGGCAATTTATTCACTAAAAATTAAAAAAACCCCCAAAACCCAAAAAACTAAGTTTGAAAGAGAATTCATTTCATTTTTAATCCCACCAAAAATAAAGCCACAGTTTGTAGTTTGTGTCAAGATTAAATGACAAGAGTGCTATAATCTGTCTCCTGGAAAACAGAGCATAGCCCTGATATAAAGATATGTTTGCATGAGAACATTTTGTATGGAAATGTTTTGTGTGTTAGTTTTGTATCATAAAAACTAATCCTTCATAATGTATAGAATTATACAGCAGAGTAAGAATATTATTATAACAAAAACTGTATAAAGAAGCTACAACCAAAGAAGCCTCCCTGAAGATACCTGACTAGGACTTTAAAGTGTAAATTAAACCACTAAGATTAGATAAAGGGAAAACCCATTCTTTGATCAACTCAGGTCTAGGAAAAAAAACCAAACCAAACCAAAAAAAAACAACCGACCAAACAAAGAAGACTGAAAAAAGAAAAATACCCATAGATAGTAAAATAACAAATCAAGTGATCCCATTAGTAGGAGATATTGAAATTCCAAGGAGATCAAAATGGGCTCCCCCAGTGATTATTGAACTACTGGAAGGGGCACAACCAGTGTCAGTTAAACAGTATACACTAAGGCATGAAGCACGAGTAGGAATAGAACTAATAATTACTAAATTTATTAATCAGAAGTTGTTGAGAGAGTGTAGATCTTCCTGCAATACCCCAATTCTACCAGTGCAAAAGCCAAATGGATCAATTAGTTCAAGACCTGAGAGCGATAAATACAGTATCAAAACCACTACATCCCATAGTAACCAATCCTTGCACTTTACTCACAAAATTACAAAGTGACTGGGTGTGGTTTTCAGTTTTAGATTTAAAAGATGCTTTCTTTTGTCTGCCATTAGCTGAAAGCAGTCAGGAATTTTTGCCTTTGAAAGGGAAAACCCCAGAACAGGGAGAAAAAGCCAACTTACATGGACTGTATTGCCACAAGGATTCAAAAATAGCCCTACGATATTTGGAGGTCAATTATCCCAAGAACTGGAAGCCTGGACACTGCCACTTAGAGAAGGTACACTCCTGCAGTACGGTGATGACCTACTGATAGCAACAAGGACCTGTGAAGACTGCAAGAACTGGACTGTAAGTTTTTAAAATTTTCTGGGACTAAGTGCATATAGAGTCTCCCCTGAAAAGGCTCAGCTAGTCCTCCAGAATATTACATATCGAAGGTATAAACTAGCAAGAGGGGAGAGAGCCTTGGGAGACAACAGGAAGGAGGCAATTTGAAAAATGCCCTGGCCACCTACAACCAAAGAACTGAGAACTTTTCTGGGAATGACAGGATGGTGTAGATTATGGATCTACAACTATGGACTCCTTGTGAAACCTTTATACCAACTCCTAAAACAGACTGGGGGAACTCACCTATGCTGGACACCAGAGACTAATAATGCATTTGTAACTCTGAAACGTGAGTTGATGCAAGCTCCAGCACTGGGCATACCAGATGTCACTAAACCTTTTCTGTTGTTTTCACATGAAAGGCAAGGACTGGTGCTGGGACCTTTGGCACAGAAGCTGGGACCGTACAAAAGGCCAGTGGCTTATTTCTCCAAGCGGCTGGACGTGGTCAGCCAAGGAGAGCCCACCTGCCTGCGTGCAGTGGCAGCTGGGACCCTGAACATAGAGGAAGCCCTCAAGTTCACACTGGGCCAGCAGAGAACTGTTTTTGTCTCTCACACAGTGTCAGCAGTGTTCACACAGAAAGGAAATCACTGGCTAACCCCATCTCGCTTTCTCAAACACCAAGCTGTCCTAGCAGAATCGGAGGATGTGAGTATCCAAGTAACCAACGTTTTAAACCCAGCAGCTTACCTCCAGGGCAAGGCTGCTGAGGAGCCTGTACAGCAGGACTGCATTGAAAACCTCGAGGCAGTTTACTCCGGCTGCCCGGACCTAAAGGACTCTCCGCTAGAAAATGCAGACAACTGGTTCACTGATGAAAGCAGTTATGTCAAGGATGGTAAGCGGCTCGCTGGGTATGCAGTTACAACCACAGATGCTGTCATTGAGGCAAATCTGTTACCTGTGGGGACATCAGCTCAAAAGGCTGAAATAACAGCCCTAACTGGAGCCTTGGCGTTAGCCAAAAGAAAACCTATCAACATTTGGACTGATTCAAGGTATGCTTTTGGGGTGGTACACGCTCACAGGGCTATCTGGAAAGAAAGGGGTCTATTAACCTCACAGAAGAAATCAAGCACGCTACTGAAATCGTACAGTTACTGGAAGCAGTGGTAAAACCTTCAAAAGTGGCTATAATGCATTGTAAGGGACACTCCCAGGGTGACACTGTCCCTGAACTGGGAAATGCTATGGCAGACAAAACAGCAAAGGCAGTGCCCAGTGGGGTTCAGATCCAAGCCCTAGCTCTAATTCCTTCTAGCATCCTTATAAGTAAAAAAAAAACCCCACCATACGACACTGATGATTTAGATTGGATACAAGAAGACAAGGGACAAATGAGCACAGATGGGTGGGCTAGGCTAAAGGGTCTCATAATCATACCCAGAAAACTGTTAAAATTATTTATCCAAAGCGAACATTGCATCAGATCACCTTAGATGACACTTCTTGAAGGTTTGAAGAGGTATGGGACAAACTTACAGCATGGTTACCCAACTTATCCTGGCTTAAACAATTGTTTGTAATAGCTATTTGTGTTATTGCATTGTTACTTAGTGTTTGTATTAGTAGTTACTGTTGTATGATATTATGTACCTGGAATCGCAATGCCTATGCTCAATGGCACAAGCATAAACTTAGAAATAAGATAGAGAAGGGTTCTTGCTTTAAAGACATGCAAGATTTGTAAAGAATTACAAATAACCAAAGAAAAGAGGGGCATTGAAGAAGGGGCAGTCAATAACTAACTCGTGTAAGCACAAGTTAACTATTGGGAGACAGCAAATGTTAGTTCAGACAGCAGATGTTAATTACACAACCTAAGAAGCCGAATTCACCCTAATCTTGTCAAGATAGAGGGGACAAGGATCATCTCAGAGACCGCTGAATCATTCCTCAAAGGACTACGCATGCCCAGGGAGAAAGGTGAAAAGTTCATGAGAGGATGACTACTGGCCTTCATCAGAAAGACCCCTGAGGAAGAAGAGGAGCCTTCCTCAGTGCGACCACCGGGACACACAGCGCATGAGCGGCCTGTATGCTAATGATATTAATGACTTCTGAAAAATAATTTGTATAACCTGTCCCAAGGAATGTGATGAATATTCATAATTTAGCCCATAATACTGTGTTGTAGAGAGCACCGGTGTGTGTGTTTGGAGGAGCGATCCCCACACAGCCGGCGCGCCGAATAAAGCAAATACCCACTTCTCTGACTCTGTCTCTGAAGTGTCTCCTGGCCCGGTTGTGGTGCGATTCAGCAGCTCTACTGATGAAGTTCATTTAAGCAAATGCAACTGAGCCTAACTTCTGTAAAAAACTCTCACTGATTTCTGGTAAAATCTGGCCTTCAGTCCACAGGGATTCTTTGGAAAAGGTAGCCTTTGATTCCTCTTGATGTCATCTCATGCTGTGCCCTTGAAAATCTCTTCCTTACGTTGTCCAAACCACCACTTCCAAATCCTGCTTTCTGTGTGTCTGAAAGACTGACCCTGTTCTTCCTCCAGCATGAGCTGTGATATTCCTTACCAGCTGCACTTGCAAGATCTCTGTGGTTTTTTAAATTGGAATATTAGTGAAGATTAAAAGGTGTGTTATGAAAAACAACCAACATGGAGATGCGAGACAGGATAAGGAAAGTGATTTTTCCCTTGCAGTGACTTTAATATAAACATTTTGTTTATGTTAATGTAATTATGTTAATGTAAACAGCAGAACATCAGCATCAACAAGAGCACAACAAATCAGGAGGGGTGACACAGCCCCTGTGGGGCAGGAGGAGCTTTACGTGGCCCAAGTTCTCAAGCACAAATCGACTCCTCAGGCACAGGGGGTCCCTAATGACCCCTGGGTGTGCAGCACTGTCCATGTGTGGCCATAAACAATCCCTTGTCCGGCAGTCCTGAACATCAGGCAGCCCAGGCAGAATTTAAATTATGAGCCAAACAATTCAATCCAGCTCCAGCCCCATCTGGAAGAGCACAAGCTAAGCTCTGTGCACACCTTCTGCTCCCCAAGCCTTAAAGGTGTAAATGCAGTACCCTGGAAGTGCCCAAGGCCAGGCTGGACAGGGCTTGGAGCAACCTGGGATAGTGGAAGGTGTCCCTGCCCATGGCAGGGGCTTGGAACAAGCTGAGCTTTTAGGCCCCTTCTGACACCGACCAGTCTGAGGTTGGATGACTCTGAAATGTGGGAGCTCACACCCCACCACAGCACTGTCCTTACGCAGGGTCACCCCTCCAGCAGCCACCCTGGCTGAAGGCAGGCTCCTCTGCAGGCAGAGATGGCCACCAGAGGAAAGCTGAGAGGGTTCCCAGGGGGCAGAGGAGCCAGAGCAAAGACACCCGTGGCTGGAGCACTGAAAAGAGCACTGGTGTGGCCAGCCGGAGCCAACATGGTAACGATCGTTCCCCTCGTCAGCTCCTGAGCCGGAGAAACCCTGCCCTCCTCCCCAGGGTGAAGTGTGAGGCCATCCCGCAGGGAAGGACACAGGGGGCTGGGGGAGCTCCGGGGGAGGGCAGCATGCAGGCTGGTGTGAACAGAGGGAGCCTTTGGGCCCCACTGGGTCTGTCTGCACCCCAGCAGCCAGAGCGGAGTGTGAAGCTGCCAGGCCCTGCCTGCCCCTCCTCTCCCTCCCATCAGGGAGGAAGGCAGTTCGAATGCTCTGCTCCAGGAACGTGGGGGATCAGCACATTTCCCTCCTGAAAACAGAGACAAAACCAATTCCTAACTGCCCCAAATGTCCTGGGCATATAATAAAGATTCAGCCAAGGTTCAGCGGGTGGCAGAGGGTGATATTAATCAGGATTGAGCCTCTCCCGTGGGATTGCTGCTCATGTCACCACCACACCTGCCTGGAACACCCTGCAGAACCACCCTCATTAACCATCCCCTTTGTGCAGCACTGCATTCATTCACGAGCTGTTAAGTGGAAAGGAAATGCATTGATCTCCAGGATTTACAACTACAGCCCAAAACAGAGCTGGGTTTATTAGGTGAATCAAGCCTGCACATGCACAAAAAACGACCCTCTGTGAGCTACACTTATGAAAAACATCAATTTCCTTGGGAGGCCTGCGCAGTTTCAGACCACACAACACTCCTGTGCATTAGTTAAAGAGCCTGCAAGCCTCTAGCACCATCAGTTTGCTCTGATGGAGGTGTTCCTATCCAGTGTCACAAAGTGAGGATTATTGAACCACTCTGCAGAACTCAGCAGAGCCACGGCCCCTCCTCGGTTCAAACCCACTCAGAAAGGCTCCCAGTTCCAGCCACCTCTGCAGGTTCCCAGGCACGGTGGTTTCAACCACAACATTATTGCCTTTCTCCATGAACACTGCTGGATTACCACAGTCAAGTTCTGTGGTTGGGTTTTTAAAGCAGACTATTAATTTTTCTATAAAACACACATCTAAAACCTTTAGACTGTGATGAAAAGTCTCAACCAAAGACCCAGCTTAACCATTTCTCATAAACATAAACCTGTAAGTGCTGGGTCCTGCACTTGGGTCACAACAACCCCATGGAACACTCCAGGCTGGGGCAGAGGGGCTGGAAAGTGCCCAGTGGGAAAGGCCCTGGGGATGCTGGTGACAGCGGCTGGACATCAGCCCAGGGGTGCCCAGGTGGCCAAAAAGGCCAGTGGCACCTGGGCTGTGCCAGGACCAGGGCAGGGATTGTGCCCCTGTGCTGGCACTGCTGAAGCACCTTGAGTGCTGTGTTCAATTTTGGGCTTCTCATGACGAAAAACCCTGAGGGGCTGGAGCGTGTCCAGGGCAGGGAACGGAGCTGGGAAGGGGCTGGAGCCCCAGGAGCGGCTGAGGGAGCTGGGAAAGGGGCTCAGCCTGGAGCAAAGGAGGCTCAGGGGGGACCTTGTGGCTCTGCACAAGTCCCTGACAGGAGGGGGCAGCCGGGGGGGTCGGGCTCTGCTGCCAGGGAACAGGGCCAGGAGGAGAGGGAACGGCCTCAGGCTGGGCCAGGGGAGGCTCAGGGTGGGCAGCAGCAGGAATTTCCCCATGGAAAGGGTGGTCAGGCCTTGGCAGGGGCTGCCCAGGGAGGTTTGGAGTGCCCATTCCTGGAGGTGCCCAAGGAAGGGCTGGAGGTGGCACTGAGTGCTCTGAGCTGGGGACAAGGTGGGCATCGGGCACAGCTTGGACTGGATGGGCTGGGAGGGCTTTTCCAACCTCAATGATTCCATGATTCCATGAACAACCCTGTTGCAGAGTGCCCTGAGGACAACCACAGCAGTCCTGAAGATGCTCTTCCTAGAGCCAGTTGCTGCTGTGCTGGTGAAAGCTCTGCAGAGACAACTGATGAAGGTTTAAAGTGGGTTTCACTCAAGAGGAGCAGAACAGGCATTCAAGCACAGAAAAAGCAGCTGGAGGAGAAGCAAGTGTTTAACATACAAAGGCAGAGAAATTGTCACAGAGCCACAGAATCACAGAATGGGTTGGAAGGGACCTTAAAGATCATCTTGTTCCACACCTGCCATGGGCAGGGACACCTTCCACTGAAATGTCAAGGCTGCAATGGCAGCACAAAAATCTGAAGAGCAGCATGTGCCCCACAGAGAGCAAACCACCCTCCAGATGAACTTGCACAGACAGACACACTCCCAGTGTTTCTAAGATGTAAGAGCCACTCTTGCAGCTCTGAAGCAGTCCCTGGTTCAAGGTCAGATGCCAGGAGGATCCAGGTTAATCAGTTTTCAGAGCCTGCAAACGAACGCTTGATACAGCAGTTTTCTCATCAGAAAGGTCCTACTGACCTGTGATCCAAAAAGGGACAGAACTCCCCACAAGGGCTCCAGGTACCCCTGCTGCCCCTGTCTCACGCGAGCAGCCACGTTCTGCAGTCACTGACAGAGCTCTTCCAGCTGACCAAACGTGCTGAAATCACAGCAAAGTGAAAGGGCCACATCAGTGCTGCGAAAAAATCGCCTTTCCTCCATCTCTCCCCACTCCCTACCTTAGATTTATTTGTTCCTGGCAGAGACGTAGTGAGGGTGACACTTGAGGAGCTGATGGCACAGAATGACATCAATTTTCCCTCCACCTGACAAATGCACCAAGAAACCAGGGTCAGAACCAGTGGTCAGGGCGTCTGCAGGACTGCAGGAGGTCAGCCATGCTCATCTTATCCATACCTAAAGTTCTGATGGAGAAAAGTGCCGTTTAGAGGGTTTCTGATACAGACCTGAGGCACTCTAAGGGTTAATGTCACCTGTCTGTCACACAGGAAGTCTGAGGAGGGGAAAGGGCTCATCTCAAATGCCACGGGGGAAGAAGAACCCATGGAGAGCAGCAAGGAGAGGCACAGTTAGTGCTGAACTGATAACTCATCCAGCCTGGCTAAACAGATGATGCATTTTGTGAGTTCCAGGCACTCTCCCAGGAACACTGATGCAGCTTTTTGGTAGGAGTCCAAGGGACTTATCTCTCAGTCATTCTGCCTCCTTGCTAAAGGTAGGAAGAAAAATGTCCTTTATTATCAATTCCAAATTGTTCTCCAGCTGAATTACCTGTGAGGAGATGAGGTTATTTTAGAAAATACACAGAGTTCTGTATTTTTAGCTCCATGAACCTACCCTGTAAGAAGCTGAAGATTGTTGCTGATGTTTTTCAGTGTAAGGAGTTCCTGCCTTTTGGCTGCTCCATCCACCCAAGGCTCTCCTGTGGGGATAAGGGAGGAGGGCGGGGGGCCCGAGGAAGGACAGAGTGTCAGTGAGCAGATTTAACCTCAGCCTTGGGCTTTATCCACACGTGGCAATAAAAAGCAGGAAGCTGCACAACTTCCCAGGTCTCCTCTGAGCACTGATTCCATGTGAGACCTGCCAGCTTCAGTGTGTGCAGCTCAGCTGGCTGGGGCAGGAGCAAGGTGGGATGTCTGCAGGAGAAAGCTTGATAAAAGGGCTTGATAAGGGGCTCTGATGGAACAAGAAGTTCCTCCCAGGCTGAGGAGCATCCCTTCTTGGCTACAAACTTCCAGGGAAACAGCCTCCTCACGTGCACACAGTGTGCTCTCCACACTGGGCACGGACATCTCTCCCTGTAATGATCATTCAAGACTTGTGAGTGCACCAGGAAAAACATTAAACCAAACTTGGTGGAAGGTGCTTTACCACAGGAGTCGTGTTGGACA
The DNA here is from genome assembly GCF_020740725.1 of Corvus hawaiiensis. Taxonomy (NCBI): domain Eukaryota; kingdom Metazoa; phylum Chordata; class Aves; order Passeriformes; family Corvidae; genus Corvus; species Corvus hawaiiensis. Next base: position 9,987,310 of record NC_063232.1, on the reverse strand, counting down.
CTTCAGGGGTTTTTTTTGGCTGCCTCTGAGCTGAAGGTTTTAGAGCCCTGGCTGTGCCTGTTCACACAGAGCAGAGATTTCTCATTTCATACATCATTTACTCCTGCAGTGATTCCACAAAGTCACAACACATCCCTAATACTCGGAAGAGGAGAAATCCATTCTTCTCATGATAATGGCTCCAGCTGGAGATCCTGAGCAGAGATTTCTCAGCACAGCAATGCCTCTCGCTACAGGATAATCACAGGTCCTTAATAGAGAAATACAAGGCGAACCCAGGAAAACACCAGCTCCTGGCAGCCAGAGGATCACGGTCACAGCAGGAGCTTTCCCTCAGCTCTGAACAAGTTATTCAGTGCACAGCTCCAGCCCCAAGTGGAGCCTAATTCTCACTGGAATCTGTCAGTGTTCCAGAGAAGAAAAGCTGCCTGGGGGGGTCAGTAGACGGTAACACAAAGCATCCAGACCCCTTTCCATAACTCGGGGTACCAGGAGCAGTTAAACCAATCAAAAGAGTTATGACACATTTGCAAGCTCAGTTTTGGTTTAAGTGTCTTCCAGTCAGGATTGAGCTGGTTTTAACTTGAGCTCTGCCATCCCATTGCTCCTGTCCTGCTCCCTGCCAGCCCGGCAGACAGAGTGAAGCTCTGCAGGATGGGCACCCCTGGCCCATTGCTGAAGTTTCAGCCACGTTGTGCTACAGCACAGCTCCAACAGGCACTGTACTAAAGGGAAGAAATATCAAAAAATATAAATAAAAATAAAAGAACAGAAAGTGAGAGCAACAGAACTAGGAAGGAAAAGGAGGATGACATGAAGAGCGAAGAATGGAGATGTAAAGGGGAGCACTGCAGCTCAAGGCTGCAGGGTGTGACCAGGAGAGCTGCCAGGCTGGGCGAGCCCTGTGCTGGGAATCCACCGGTGCTGGAGCTCCTGGGGAACAGCAGAGACAAGGAGCAAGCTGAGCTCCATGCCTCACCCACCCCAACAATGACTGCAGCGACCCCCAGGGCCTTAGCAAGGTGTAAAACCTCACCAGGTAAAGCCCCCAGGGGAAACTCAACACAAAAATGGGTCCAGGACAGCCATCATGGAAAAAAACCAGAGGTTACAGGGAATTTTACACCCCAGAAGGCAGCACTGCCAAAGAAATGAGCTGCTTCCTCTGCTGCAAGTCTCACCAGAGATGCCCTGGTGAGAGTTGGCAGGAAGGTAGCAAAGCAAAATACTTCAAGGCAGTGGTAAATGAAGTTCACTGACTTGTAATAGAAATTCGTGCCCATCTTCTGAAAAAAAGTCAGAATTTTCTTTGGAGGATGTGGGGGGAAAGAAAACAAACTTTAATCAGATGCCTAATGATCCATCCCAAATCCATTTGGAAAAGTCTGCCAAAGGAAGTACACTTTAAAGTGTTACCAAAGGGAAGGGACTGGCAGTAGGACAGGGCATGTTAAAGTGAAAAATTAAATTAAAAGCTCAAGGGGAAACTTATTATATATTATATTATATTATATTATATTATATTATATTATATATATATATATAAAATATATATTATATAATATATATATAATATATATATATATAATATATATAATAATATATATATATAATATATTATATTATATATAATCCCTGTGAGATTTTTCATGCCTCTGTTTGGTCTCCAAAACACTGATTTATTAGAGATCAGCAAAGATGGGAAAGGACATACAAAAGAATTCATTGACTAATATATGAATCTTCTATAATTTATACAAAATCTCTCTGCGTGGTGTCCTGAGGGCCTGGGATCCTTCTGTGCTGCTTTGGCAAACAAACAAGACCCCAATTAACTCTACCAGACACAGAGCACAACACAGCTCCTGCACACCCCCTGGATAAACGCAGACACGGAGCAGCAATCAGCCTCTGGGGGCTCTTCTGACCTCTGAAATGAGGAGGAAATGTTTGATGCCCAGCAACAGGGGAATTATCCCAAGGCTGTGGGGGCCCTCGGGAATATCTGACTTCCTGCCCTGGACCTGCTTCCATGAGCCAAGCAATTGGTCTGGGAATCTTCCTGGGGGCTGTGTAGGGCAGCACCTGCCCTGCCTGGGGGTTCCATCTGTGTGACCTGAACCCAGACATTCCCCATCCAATGCTCCAGGCTGGGCAGAGTGGCTGGAAATGGGTCTGGTGGGAGGTGCTGGTCAACAGCAGCTGAACATCAGCCCAGGGGTGCCCAAGTGGCCAAAAAGGCCAATGGCACCTGGGCTGTGCCAGGAATAGTGTGGGAGCAGGACCAGGGCAGTGCCTGTCCCCTGTGCTGGCACTGGTGACACCTTGAATCCTGTGTCCAGTCCTGGGCCCCTCAGGACAACACAGACCCTGAGGGGCTGGAGCGTGTCCAGGGCAGGGAACGGAGCTGGGAAGGGGCTGGAGCCCCAGGAGCGGCTGAGGGAGCTGGAAAGGGGCTCAGGCTGGAGCAAAGGAGGCTCAGGGGGGACCTTGTGGCTCTGCACAAGTCCCTGACAGGAGGGGGCAGCCGGGGGGGTCGGGCTCTGCTGCCAGGGAACAGGGCCAGGAGGAGAGGGAACGGCCCCAGGCTGGGCCAGGGGAGGCTCAGGGTGGACACTGGAAAAAATTTTTTCACTGAAGGAATTGTAAAGCATTGGAAGGGGCTGCCCTAGCAAATGCCAGTCTCCTTCCCTGGAAGTGTTCAAAACAACACATGGGTGTGGCACTTGAGGACCATGGTGGTGCTCTGGGTTGAGGGCTGGACGTGATGAACTTAAGGCTTTTTTCCAACCTGAACAACTCCATGATTCCAAAGCATTTGAGGGCAAAATCTCCCACATGCAAAACATGCTCTACAAAAGAGCATCCCTTAGTTAAGCTCCTCAAAACAACTCCCTGTAGCTTCTAACACACAACCTGTAGCTTCTAACACACAACCCCTTTGCACACGTTTGCTGTTTCCAGCTGGATCCAAACTGAGCCTGGGATCCACCTTTATGTCAGCCCTGTATCATTCCTGGGATTCCACGGAAGGGCAGCCACGGGGGCTCAGGCAGCACCAGCTGATCGAACACAAGGAGCTCACACTGCGTGAACCCCTCTGCCGCATCCCCCTGCACAGGCTTGGCATTGGCACCTCCAGGCTCTGCCACTCCAAAGGGCTCCCAACAAACTCTCATTACAAATTCACAGCTGCAGCTGACCCCCATTAGGAAGTGGTTTATTAAATTAAAACCTCAGTCCCAGAAAGAGATGTTTGCTTAACAGATGTAAACGATTTGGAGACCTCGTGCTGCAGGGCATGAAATAAAATCAAAGTGTGGCAAAGCCCAGGGAATTAAGCCATAAAGGGGAAGCAGTGGGAGGGATGCAGGGACCTCTTGCCAAAGCGAAGCTGCTTATCACAGGCTTGGTACAGAAAGCTCCCAGAAATGCCACATGTAAACAACAAAAACCTCAGCAATTACCAAGGCATGCTTGGACAACAGGTACTAATGACATTTGAAAATGTAAAAAGCCTGATTTTACAGCCCCTAAGTGAAGATTTGCTTTCTGACAGCTTTCCCCATTTGCTTCTGTACAGAACTGGGTACATCATTTACAATTATAGATTACTGGGCTTTTAAACAAGAAGATTGCATTTTTTTAAACAAGGAGGTTCCAAGATGTTCAAGTGAAACCTACCCCTGCTGACTCCCTCTATCACTGCTGCACACCAGGCTACAGGGCTTGCAAAACCCCAAACTGAACAAAATGGCAACAAATGGCAACAAAACCAGCCAAAAACCCCAAACTGGACAAAAAATCAGACTCCAACCTAAAGAACCAACATGCTCCTTATCACCTCACCTCCAAACCCAGGGAGGATTTTGGACACTGCTGCATCCCACATCTTTCACTTCACTTCCTCTTGGAGGTCTGCATGTTCCAGCTCTCAGTTTTTACACTTCAGGAAGGCTCAGCTGCCTCTGCCCCTTTACCTCCACAGGAGGCACTCAGTTGGTGTCAGTCCCTGCTGCTGGCTCTGGGATCTCCTGGGAACACCAGTCCCAGTGTCTCCTTGGAAGGTCACATGAGCAAGGACCCATCCAGCTGCACAAAGTGCAGTTCAGATTGTTTGAAGGGCAGAAACACCCACCAGGATTTCTTCTCAAAATCCAAACCTGCTTCTCCTCTTGCCCCTAAGAGAGATGTTCTCTCCAATCCCAGTTTCTTCCAGAGTGAAGCCTTTAAAACTGCCCTCCCTTCTTCCAGAGGCCCAGGTGGGTACAGTTGCAGCCTGCACAGCTCAGAGACATCCCAGTGGCTCTGACCCTTTTGAAGGGGCTGCATCCAACCTTTTTCCTTACCAGGATAAGGCATCTAAGTCATTTTGTGTCTCTTTATCCATTCCATGGCTTTGGAAGGTTGTGAACTCTTGTCATTATGTACCCAAGGCAAGGCTGAGTGCTCTGGCAGGCAGCAGGGGCTGCAGGCAGCAGTGGTCCAGCCCCAGGGAATTGCAGGAGCTTTACAGGAGCGTCACCGGAGCAAGAGAGAGGGAATCAAAAGGCTCAGTGGTGCAGAAGCTCCATATGCAACAGCACAAATTGTCAGTCCACACGTATTAGGAAAAACATCTAGTTAATTAATCTCCTCAAGAAAAGATGATTTCCAGGGGTTTCCAGGGCCTGGCACTCTCGGAGCTCCACTCCCACAACAGACGGGCGCGGAACACGCTCGGTTTGCACACAAGGGCCCATCTGTTCCATCTCCCACAACTGCATCCAAGAGCTCCACTGGCTGGATCTGCACTGCCACCCCCACGGGAATGGCTTTATCCTATGGCACAGACAAGCATGTCTCACAAAGGACACTGTCATCATCCTGCTCAACTGTTTGTGCTCTTTCCCTCCCTGGAGCTGAGCCCTGCCAGCTTCCCGACTCTGAGGACAGGAACTGGGCATTCAGCAGCAGCTTCATTTGTCCAGTGCCATCCACACGGACCAACTGATAACGGCAATTTAGCTTTCAAAGCCCCAGGCTGAATCCTTGGATTTTATAATCTCACCACAGAGCAGAACAACTGAGCTGAGTGATAGTGAGAAGCAGAGGACCTGCTGACCCACAGAAAGGGTTGAGCTGGGGGGGTTCTCCATCCAGATGTGTGCCAAACCCTAGGAGAGACCTCGCCAGTGCCTCAGAGTCCAGCTGTGCCATGGAAGCAGCTCCCAGTGTCCCACAGTACCCTGGGTACCTCTGATCCCGGATCACTGTGCTGGCACTGCTGGCTGAGGGCCACAAACACTTGGAAAAGGGCTCCCAGCCACCCAAAGCCATTATCCACAGCAAACTGCCTTCAGCTCCAGGCAAGAGGCTACAATCCTAAATCTAAGGATTTAATCTAAGGATTACCACCTGTTTGAAGACAGCTCTACAACAACAAAGGATAAACCAGTTTTCACTTCTGATTCTCTTTTTGGGTATTCCCCAGTTCGTACCAATCCCCAAGTGCTGTTTTCAGGACAGCCTTTCCCAGAGTTAATCCTGACATGGGCCAGAGTCCCTTCCTCCCTCTCTCTTCCCAAGGGGCTTTCTGGTGAATTGAAAACATCCTGTTTTGGGAAGTGGCAAACGCTGGGTATTTGGGCAATATCCTGCCTTTCCCAACCTCTCCTTTCCCTCACTGCCAGTGAACCTGAGCAGCTTTTGGACCCTTCTCTGGGCAGGGCAGACACTGCCAGTGTAACAATATTTTGCCTGCAGATGTTTTCGCCCAGTGTAAGCTCATTGCATCCCACCAGGATACTCCTGAATACACAGAGCCACAGAGCTTCCCTGCAGGAATTACTGCTTCCCACTCCATCTCCCTGCTGGCTCTGACAGCCCTGGCAGGTTGACACCAGGCTGACGAGCAGACAGAAGCTGCACCCTGGGAGCAGCAGGGGTTATCTCTGCATCCTGGCACATGCATCCTGCTGCTGGGGCTGGCTTGTGCAGAGGCTCTGCTGCCCTGAGAGGGGCTCAGGGTGACACCCTGGCCCTGAGCATCACCTCACAGCAGGGACTGGGGCCAGCACTGAGGGCAGAGAGACCTCAGTGCTGAATCCCACCCTGAGACTCCAGTCATGGACATCAAACACTCCCCTGCGCTTTACACCCCTCTAACAGACCACCCAGGGCTACGCCTGAACGACTTCATTGGTATTTCTTAATTCTTTAGTTCTCTAAGTGCTCTGCAAAAATTAGATTTTTAATAGAACCTACTTGTTTTACTGTTCAATCAAATGACAAAACGTCTAAGGAAGGCATTGTCTTGTTTGCTCTCCAACAGTTGAGCAGATTAAAGTGAGGTTTTAAAAATATTATATCAAAATAAATCTTTCTGAAAGGAATCATTAAATTCCCCCATAGACAGCACTTGTTTTAATGCCTCAGAACGAGGCTGTAAGAGGTTTTCCATTTCTGTTTGGGTTGTTTACACTCCCCAGCGTCAGGACACGCAGATCTGAAGTGCATCCTATCGACACGCACATTAAACATAACTGCTCCCAAAGATAAATCACAGCTTTGCTGGAGTCTGCCATCAGCAACAGAGGCCAGTGTGGGATTGGGAAAGCTGCAAGGATCACTGAGCAGGAGGAAGAGCTGAGGATGGAGACGGGGACGGGGGCAGATCTGCCAAATTCTACCCAGAGAGAGCTCCCAAACTTCCACAAGGTGCACGTTCAGAGAAAAGGGGGGAGATCCCTCTGCAGCCCCACTGACCACCGGTAAAACACATCCTTGGGGGTGCAGGGTCACCCCAGCTCCTAAGATCTCCATAAATCCTGATGGTGACAACATTAATGGCCTCGAGTTCCACAAGTGGCCCAAGGCCGTGTCATTCTGGGCCTGGGTTTCAGAGTTTACTTTGATTTTCTGAGACACTGAGGCTCGACAGACCCTGCCACGCAGCTCAAGGATTTGGAACATCTTCCGGCCCTTCCTTCTGGACAGGAGACATGGTGGGACAAGGAGGACTGAGAAACACTGGAGCCATTCAGGTTCACTTCTGTGAGACACTGTCCTGTCCATCTGAGCCCTGGAGCCCTTTAAGAGCAGGAATGAACAGAAATTCCTACGTCACTAGCAGGAGTTATGGATACAGGAATGTCTTTGAATTTCCAGCAATTACTGGTGCCATTTTGCCAATGTCTGGCCCAGGTATCCCCCCCTTTCCCACCCAGACTGCTGGGTGCAGCCCTGGGCAGCTCCAGGTAAAACCAAACAGAGAGAGAGAGAGAAAAAAAAAATGTAGCAACACAAAGCAAGAGGATAGCAAAGATTTTAAAAATGCTTTTTTAGATGAGGAATGAAATAAACTGGGACTCTCCACCCTGGGAGAAAGGCAGATGAGCTCAGAGGACAGGAGAACTCTGCAAAGCTGAATGGAATAAAAGCAAAAAAAGCAAGATACAGCTCCTCATTGCACCTGGGGAGGTGTTCACACATTTTCTCAGAATCCCAGAATAGCTGGGGTTGGAAGGGACCTCTGGAAATCACCCAGTCCAAACCCCTGCCAAGGCAGGGTCACCCAGAGCAGGTGACACAGGGACACATCCAGGTGGGCTCGGGATGTCTCCAGGGAGGGAGGCTCCATGACCTCCCTGGGCAGCTGTTCCAGGGCTCTGCCACCCTCCATGGAAAGTTCTTCATCCTGTTGAGGTTTCCTCTCTGCATTGAGTCAATAAACTTATTTTTTATAAATGTTACTTCAAGCAGGCCACAGATTTCCTCTAGACTTCGCAGATTTGCTGTTCTCAGTGAAGGATGGAAGCCTAAAAGAGCTGAGTTCTGACTCAGAGAAACAGAAATGTTATTAAAAAGCAACAGGGGACAGTAATTGCACAGAACAAAGTTGTTACAGGAGCACTGATGCCCCGAGGTGGCTGTGAACACGCTTTTTTCACCTACTCGTCGGTGCTTAATTTTTAACTTAGTTCCCAGATCCTGCCAAATTCCTGACGGGCTTTGTTAACTCAGCAGATGGCTCCAGTGAAACCCAGCTACCCACAGGGCAGGCGCTTCCAGGCAGAGACAACCAGACACGCTGCTCTTACTAAATATTTGTCCCTCTGCAGGGTAGGCAAAGAAAACTTCTTAGTGCCTTGTCTGCCTCAATGAACAAATCTTCATCTCTTCATAAACACGATCAGCTCAGACCAGACTGTCCCAGCCAGCAGCTCCAACCAACAGCCTGGACATTCAGGACATCACACTGGACATGCAGGAGTGTCCAGCAGTTCTGGGCTTGTGAAAGCTCACATCATCCCAGCTTCATGCAATGCCTGAGCTGCACCAACTCTGGACATAGAAATTATTTTGCAGGTGATGCAAGTGGAGCCGAGTCACAAACCCAGGAAGCAGCGCTGGCAGGGCACAGCCAGCCCTCAGCCACTGAGAGAAGGGTGGTCACAAACCCACGGGGGCAGGAACATCAGCTCTTAGGGTACAAATGATGCATTTCCATGGCTGGTGTGACCATGGTCACTCTGGTCCAGATGCACATCTGTGTCCCTGCCCACGGGACACTGGGCATTGGAAGGGGCTGCCCAGAGAGGTGGTGGAGTCACCATCCCTGAAGTGTTTAATGAAGCGTGGATGTGGCACTCAGTGCCATGGTCTGGGTGACAAGGTGGTGTCAGGTCATAGGTTGGACTCGATGATCTCCAAGGTCTTTTCCAACCTGGCCAGTTCTGTGATTCTGTGACCCCAGGGCTGAGGGGCTTTAAGTCCCTTTGGCCCCAAAGCCCCCTGTGATGACTCTGGGACAGACTGACTTCACCCCAAGGACAAGGACCAGGGACAGCACTCTGTTCTGCAGAGGCAGGTCCCCCACTGGGGTGGCACCCAGCCAGACACAGGTTATTACTAAGAGAGCCCATTTTAAAGAGAACAGGCCACAAACCCCACACCCACCCAGGCAGTGTTCACTGATGGCACACACGTGACTCCATGCATCACCTGGCTGCCAAACCAGGAGTGTGCAAAATCAGGAGCAAACACATCTCACCAGCCACCTGCTGCTCCAAGCCATCCCCTGCGGCATCCCCGGATCCCCAGAGCCCCTTGGCAATTCCCCACAGGGATGTTCCCGTGCTCTGAACGTGACCCCCAAGACCCCAAAGCGAGGCACCCGCTCCTCCTCATTTAAGTGAGGCAACCACGCAGGTTTCCCACAACGCGAAGCCAAGATGAGCATTCCCCAAAGCCCTGTGCGAATGGTGCCACTCCCCAGTGCCCAACGCCAGGCTGGGCACACACAGGAGATCCTTGTAGGACACGGCATTTGCTCAGCTCCACGTTCCCCACCACTGGCAGCTGAGTGTCAGGAGAGGACTCAGCCAGGGGAGCTGACGCAGACTCTTGGAGATTATATAAATAAATAAAGAGCCCACTCCCAGCCCCGCTCGCTCTCCCTCTCCCTTTAAGTAGGTCACTCTGCCTGCTATGGAAATCAGCTCATCTTCAAAGCAGGTTTGTTCGTCTCCTTATCTCCTCAATGTAAGGAAAGTGCAGAGCATTGTCAGAGCAAAGGGTGATTTCAGACTAATTTGATTCACTTCTGTCACGGGTATAAATATGAAAGTGTCCACACTTGTCAGAAAAACCAACTTGAGACACAGACATGAAGGACAGCTGGAAGGTGGCTGCCCTACAGGTGGTTCTGCTTGTGGCCTGCAGCTATGTGTCCCTGACAGGTAACACAATGCAAACGGAATACAAAGGCTCCTCGTGACCTAGCAAGGGGAAGAAAGAAGAAAGAAAAATCTCTTGAATTAGACTGAAAAAACTCAGGGGACTCACATGAGAGAAGCCCAGCTTACATCAGTTTCAGCCTGAAAATTAGGCCCTACCCTTTTATTTCGTTAGCCTAGCAAAGAGCATTCCAATTCGTCCTGGCAATTAATAAAGCTCAGAAGCAAAGCCTGATCCTAACCCTGCTGAAATCCCTGGAAAGAGCAGAGCTTACACCTGCAATGATGAAACCAGAGTTGCTTGGGTTTTCCGAACCTCCCACATGAAGGGATGCAGGCAGGGCCCACTCCTCAGAAAAATTTACAGGTTGGGCTGCAGGGTTTTAAACCCTACCAGTGGTTCCACAGAATCCTGGAATGGTTTGGGTTGGAAAGGGACCTTAAAGCTCACCCAGTGCCACCCCTGCCATGGCAGGGACACCTCCCACTGTCCCAGGCTGCTCCCAGCCCCAATGTCCAGCCTGGCCTTGGGCACTGCCAGGGATCCGGGGGCAGCCCCAGCTGCTCTGGGCACCCTGTGCCAGGGCCTGCCCACCCTCCCAGGGAACAATTCCTTCCCAAGATCCCATCCAGCCCTGCTCTCTGGCACTGGGAAGCCATTCCCTGTGTCCTGTCCCTCCATGCCTTGTCCCCAGTCCCTCTCCAGCTCTCCTGGAGCCCCTTTAGGCTCTGGAAGGGGCTCTGAGCTCTTCCTGGAGCCTTCTCCTCTCCAGGTGAACACCCCCAGCTCTCCCAGCCTGGCTCCACACAACAGGCAATACTGAAGGAATAAAGGAATTCCTGAGCTGTGCCCATGCACTCACAGAACACGTTCCTGCTGCTCCCAGTTCCAGCCCTGGTCACTGGACAGGTGACAAGGGACACCTGGGGAGCCAAGCTCTGCCCCAAGGCCAGGCACCCCGGGCTGCTCCCACCCAGCTCCTTTTGGGAAGCTCTGGGAGCGTGGCAGGATCGAGTGTGCAGAGTGCAGGGAATGCACAGAAGGCAGGAAAAGGAATCCCAGGGCTCACAGGAGGCAAGTACTGGAAAGGTTTTGTGTAGCAACATCTAAAAAACGAGTCAAAGAAAATGAACCACAAAAATTTCATTATTACTTCAATGCCCCTATCAGCAATTTTGTTTTAAAAAGTAAACTAAAAATCAGCATTTTAAAACTGAAGTAAAAAGGAAGTTCCTTAGACTGGAAAAGCTTTTGCCTTATGCACCTCTGAAGATAATCGCCTGTACAAGCTCCTGACACAGCACGAGCAAACTTCTCCTGACTCCCAATTGTGCAGCTTCAGCCTGTTCTTTTGCTCCATTGATCCAGGCAGAAGACTCCTGGATCAGCTTTTTTTCCCCCCTCCCCAACTTCTTGAGTTTCAACTCCGAAGGCTTTAAGCCAAGGCTCAGCGTGGAGGTGTGGGAAATGCCAAGGAAGGAGCAGGTGAGAAAGGGGAAGTCTCTCTTCTTTTTTAATACTTTTGGGAGACAGAGTGAGGGGCTGCAGGTTGGATTCTGCCTCCAAGAGCAGCAGCATTTTGCCTTCTAGACTGCAGAGAGGGAGCCTGGAGCTGAAAGCAGCAGGAAATGAGCTCAGTTTAAGGTACCCACAGCAGGTGTGAGCAGGACCACACCCAATGCCCAGCACCAGGACCTGCAGCACATCCTACCCCTGGCACCACAGCCCTTTCTGCCAAGTCAAGGAATTCTTTCACAGGATGTCAAGTGGAGAGAGTGTATTCCAAGTTTTCACTCACACTCGAGCTTCCTTAAGAGTTTAAGGTTTTAGTTGAAGACTCGAGTCCACCCAGCCCCAAAGCTCTGCCCTGGGCCATGCTCATGAGCTGTGTTACTGCCTGGGCACACCTGCCAAACACTAAATAAAAAAAAACCCATAATTGCAGTATGCCTGGAGGCTTCTGAATGTGGAAAGAGCATGATTAATATTAATAAGTGTGATTTCATAGTAGGCAGAAGTACAGAAAATAGACAGCACTGTGCCTTAAGCCCTAGAATCAACTGGGATTTTGGCAGCACATGCTGGAGAAGACAGTAGCAGCTGTCAAGTCACAGCTGGAGTTGCCTCTGGTGAAGGTGACTGAGAAATGGGATTAAGGAAAAAAACAACACAACAAGTAAAATTCAAGGTAAAATAACAGGCAGAGGGAACAGACAGCTGAGCTAACAGGCCTGCCTTGCTCGCACAGCAACCCAACAGTTCCGAGTCGCACATTTCCCTTTTTCCTTCAAGCACAGCCCCAGCCTAACTCACACTTTACAAGCTGTTTTTTAACCACTTCTCTGGCATTCTCTGCTCTGCTCTGCAGGGAGGTCACTCACACAAAAAGGCTGTGCTGGGGTGACCCTGGCTGGGCACCTGGGCACCACCAAGCCCCTCTGTCACTGCCCTGGGCAGGGGACAGAGGACACAGGGAAAGGCTCTGCGTGGGATAAGGGCAGGGAGAGATCCCTCAGCAGGTGCTGCCATGGGCAAACAGGCTCAGCTGGGGGAAATCAGTTCCATTTCTTGCCCATCAAATCAGAGCAGGAAACTGAGAAATAAACCCAGATCTTCAAACCCTTCTCCACACCCCTCCCTTCTTCCCAGGCTCCACTTCACTCCGGATTTGTTCTCCCTCCTCCCCCTCAGAGGCTCAGGGGATGGGAATGGGGCTCTGCTCAGTCCATCACACGTTGTCTCTGCTGCTCCTTCCTCCACAGGCCTTGGACTCCTCCCACTCTGCCCCTGCTCCAGCCTGGGGTCCCTCCCAGGGCAGATTCTCCAGGAACTGCTCCAGTGTGAGTCCCTTTATCCATGGGGTCAGTCCTTCAGGAACTGCCCCAGTGTGGGTCCCTTTATCCATGGGGTCAGTCCTTCAGGAGCTGCCCCAGTGTGGGTCCCTCTATCCATGGGGTCAGTCCTTCAGGAACTACCCCAGTGTGAGTCCCTTTATCCATGGGGTCAGTCCTTCAGGAACTGCTTCAGGGATCCCTTTATCCATGGGGTCAGTCCTTCAGGAACTGCCCCAGTGTGGATCCCTTTATCCATGGGGTCAGTCCTTCAGGAACTGCTCCAGGGATCCCTTTATCCATGGGGTCAGTCCTTCAGGAACTGCTCCAGTGTGGGTCCCTTTATCCATGGGGTCAGTCCTTCAGGAGCTGCCCCAGTGTGGATCCCTTTCCATGGGGCCAGAAGTCCTTCCAGCACATCTGCTCCAGTGTGGGTCCCTTTAGCCATGGGGTCAGTCCTTCAGGAACTGCTCCAGGGATCCCTTTATCCATGGGGTCAGTCCTTCAGGAGCTGCCCCAGTGTGGATCCCTTTCCATGGGGCCAGAAGTCCTTCCAGCACATCTGCTCCAGTGTGGGCTCTTCCCTCCACAGGATCACAGGCCCTGCCAGGACCCTGCTCCAGCAGGGGCTTCCCACAGGATCACAGCTCTCCCAGGCATCTCCTGCTCTGCCCTGGGCTCCTCCAGGGGCTGCAGGTGGATCTCTGCTCCCCCATGGATCCCCCCGGGAGCCCCATGGAGCCGGCTGCTGTTGGCTCCTTGGACATGGGGGAAGCTTCCAGCAGCCTCCCCAATACCAAAACCTGGTGACACAAACCCCACACAAAGGTCAGTGTCCTCACAACACCTGCGGGGCCCTAAATGAGATCACCTGGTCCCATCCCACTGTCCCCTGGAGCAGCAAAATGGGCCATGAACAAACCACTCTACTCTTTTCATTCCCACGGGCTCCTTGTGGAGCTGCTGCCCAGGCTGTGACCTCTCAGTCAGCCACATTTCTGCTATTATAAAATTGCCAGAAAATCCCAAGGATTTAAAAAAAACAAACAAACAGAGCAGTAAGTCCCAAATCACAAAGGGCCCCACAGCAACCGCCCCTGGACACACCCTCGCTGACTCACAGGAGTTTATACCACAAAACAATGCTCACAGACACTTCCTGTGTTCTCCAGCACTGCTGGTCCTCTGCCACATCTATTTTTGCTTCCACCGGGGCCCTGGACATCAAAAACCTCCTAATAAAGAACAATCTGAGGTGAGCTCTTCATGCTAGCCTCCAAAAATCACCAATAATACACAATACTTCCTTAAAGCAAAAAGTCACTAGCTTGAAACTAAAACAGCAGCAGCATTTAAAACACCTACTACAAATGCAAACTGCTTCGGAACATCATAATTAGTAAATGGCAAATATTAGGAGTTATGGGAATAGAGATCGTTAAAGCAGACTTTAATCGCCCAGCATCTCTTCCCTTCCGTGTGAAAATCCAGTCAGCACACACTTGCAGCATTAAACCCACATTAAGAAACAAACTGCTTCATTTCTGGAGTTGTAAAAACAAAGGTTAAATATCTGCTTCAGCACAAACCCTGTAATTTTTCCACAGCAACTGTATTGTTTTGCTTTGCACAGCTAATAATACCTGCCCTGCTTTGCACCCACTCATCTCCTGAGCGAGGCTCACGCTGGAATCACCAAACCAGAACAAACATCCAAGGACTACATTTGCCATTAAGGCTTCTGGAAGTACCTCTCCTTTCAGTTATACTTCATTTATATAGAGTAGCAAGTTGAAAATACACTTTTTTTTTTGCAGCAAGCCCTTTTCCCACTATTTGTAACAAAACAAGCAGCTGCACAGCATTCAAATACTCCTGGAGCAATCCAGAGATGCCCCCAGGGCTGCTGCTCCTTGCCTGGACACCCTGTCCCATCCCCTGCCACCTCTCTCCCTGTCAATTCTGAAGGTCCCCACCCATCTCAGCCTCCTCATCTCCCCCCTTCTCTGCTCCCATGGTTTCTCAGCCCTATTTTTTTTGAGCTGCCAGTTCAACCACTCCACTCATTTTCCCTTTTTAGCCTCTTTTGTCCCTCCATGGGGACAATGGTACCTGTTCTTGGTACATGGAACAGGGAATGGGCACGACCCCAAGGCTGCCAGAGCTCCAGGAGTGTTTGGACAGCGCTGCCAGGGATGCCCAGGGTGGGATTGTTGGGATGTTTGTGCAGGGCCAGGAGTTGGACTGGATGATCCTTGAGGATCCCTTCCAGCTCAGGACATTCTGTGATTCTTCTCACACATCACTTCCAGAAACATCTGGACCAGTTTGATGGAATTGAAGATAAACATGAACTTAACACTACCTGACCATCTCAGTCTAATGGGAAAAATTATAAACAAATTAAAGCAGTTTCTCATGCTGGAAAAGTCTGGGCAGCCTCAGAGTAAAACACTACCAGAGGTGTCTCCACCCAGGTCTGCAGCTTCGGAGTGGATTTCGATATCCAAATCCAATTTCTTTGGAATTTCTGGAATTGGAGCTGGGTGTTTCTGGATATGCAGAGCTGGACATTGAAGGGAATTCCAGGATTTTCCAAACAGCTGCACAAAGAGCATAAATTATGCTGAAGGCCTCCAATGGGGATGTGATGTCCAAGTTTTATTCCTCCCTGTTCTCTGTCCCCACCGCAGCCTGGCAGGCAGCTCTAATCTGCAAGGCCTGGTGCTGCTCTCGATCAAACACACAGCATCAGTAGGAAGGGAAATTTGTGGAAGGAACATAGCATTAATTAGTACTTGGAAGTTGAGCAACTTACTAGGAAAAGACTGATAAAAGTGTAAAGTCCCATTTTACTGCCTAGCCCCTTTCATGTCTGTCAGAACAGCAGTTAAACTCCCCCAGAAAGTCATTATTGATTCAGAGCTTGATCCAAAGGCAACTCAAGTCAATATGACCCGATCCTGCAACACCTCCCATGTCAGACACTGCAAGAGGCCCGAGCTACCTCCAGACACTCCTGAGGGCAGGTTTGGGAGGTGTCTGCACGTCCCTAAATCACCTGTATGATGCACCTCACTCACTGTCCCCTCCTAACACAGCACTGAGCAAACAGCCCCACGTCTGAACCATCCCTCTTCGTGCCAGAGAGTGCAGCTCCCCCATCCCACGGGGTAAATCAATCATTTATTTCTCCAGAGACTGAAGGTTTGTTCCTGACCTCCACCTGAGGGGCCTGAAAACCAGACAGCCAGGGTCCACCCTGCCACTTCATCCACAGAGCCCCTGCCCCACCAGCAGCACCTGCTCCTCCAAAGTGACACCTCTGCTTCCCCCAGCTTCCCACAGCCAGGGTCCCTCTGTGTGTCCCTTTATTAATTAGTTTATTAATTGCTGGGGTGTCCTGTGCAGGGCCAGGAGTTGGACTGGGTGGTCCCTGTGGGCCCCTTCCAGCTCAGGATATTCTCTGATTCTATTAGTTCATTTTCTAACATATCTCCCCTTCAACCTAATCAACATGCAATTAATACAGATTTAAACCAACTGGAGTTTGAAATCCAAAAGTGACAGGGAATTAACACAACTTTAGGTCTAATTCTCCCTCCTCCCAATCTTCTGCCTCACTCTATTGCATGATTTATATTGTTAAGTGGTTTGGGAACAGCCCGTTTCTCACTGGTTTAGAGAACCAAGTATCAGGGACAGGAACCAGTCAGGGCCACTGGGCAAGGTCACAGCCTAAGGGAGGGGGGATCACTTCATCCAGGGCCATTCCAGCCCTTGGGTATGGATGCCCAGCAATTGCCCTGCACAGGAGGCAGAACTGCTGCCCTGGGCAGGGCCCAGCCCTGAACAGGCTGCCCAGGGAGGGGCTGGAGTCTCCCTCAGCGGGGATATTGCAGAGCCCTCTGGGCACAATCCTGTGCCCTGTGCTCTGGGATGGCCCTGCCTGAGCAGGGAGGTGGCACCAGGGACCCTCTGGGGTCCCACAGCCTGATCCACTCTGTGGGATTCCCCAAGGAGGAAGAAGCAAGCCCAGCATCTCTCCTGCCTTGCTCTTTCTGTTCCCACCTCTCTGATGCCAGTTCCAAGGATCCTCAAATAACCAAAATTTGTCTGCAAGGTTTTCTTTGTTCTCATATCATTCCCCACATAAAAACCTCATCTCTTCCCATCCTTGAGACATCCCTTCAGTAATACATAAGGGAACATAAATCCTGAACTTACATATTTTTTCTAATACTACTATGTGTGACTGGTGGAGCATCACACAAAACATCAGAGTTAAAACTGAGCCCTGAGCCTTTCCTGCTGGATCCTGCTGCCCTCAGCAGTGACACCAGTCCCCCCGATGACAAGAACAGCAACTTCCAGCAGACTGGAATCCCACATTAGGGTTTTGGGCTACACTTAGCAAAGGGAAAGGCACGACGTGGGTTACACCAGGGTAATGGTTATTACTGTTATTGTCTTGTCAGAGCAAATAGGGAAAACTGAAATAAAGTCCAGCAGAACAGGGGGTTTATGTTCCCAGATATTTAAAGTATTCAGTGTTCCAGCCCACCTCACTGAATGCAGCAAATACTAAAAACACACAAAGGTCAACAAAAATTATTTAAAATCCAATAATGGAATATAAGCGAGCTTTAAAATTCATTAAATGGCTTTTCACTTTTTTATTCTCCTCCTCTGCTTCGTGTTTATAAAGTGTGATCAAGCAACTGCTTTGGAAGAATTAGTAGTAATTTGGTGCAAACGTGAGTGCCCTCATGATTTCATTTAAAGTGTAATATAGGCAAAGACCCAGAAAGGAATTCTTATCTTAAAATTAACCTCTCACTTTACCTTTATGCTCTGAGAACAGGCACAACCACGGTGGGCCACTACCCTACCCAAAATAGTGCATGAGCTCATGAAGATTAAAACTAAGGTAAAGTCAATTCTGAACCAGCAGGTAAGAAGCTTTGCTCGGCTCTCTGAGGCTCGAGGAAACAGCCAGAGTAACTCGGCTGGGGCACTGCTGGTGTCTGTTAATCCACTGCTGATTTCTCTCTTGTAGTGCTTTTCTGCTTTCTGTGTCTCAGCAGCACTTGGACACACCAAGGAACAGCAATTTGGATTCCAGTGCCCACAACACAGAAAGGCCCTGCTGTTCCATAGAGGAGATGGGAGCAAAGGAAGCCCGGTATCCCATTTGGGTGCTGGGGAACAGAGTCAGAGGGATTAAGGATGCTCAGAGGCAGCACATGGCACAGCTCAGCCCTTCCCAGCCTGAGCCTTCCCCTTCCAGAGCCAGGGAACTGCTGGGGGCACTCACACCTCAAACCACAGGAAGAGACCCAAGACCAAATGGCTTTAAACTGCCAGAGGGCAGGGCTGGATGGGATATTGGGAAGGAATTCTTCACTCTCACCCTGGCACAGGGTGCCCAGAGCAGCTGTGGCTGCCCCTGGATCCCTGGCAGTGCCCAAGGCCAGGCTGGACATTGGGACTGGGAGCAGCCTGGGACAGTGGGAGGTGTCCCTGCCACGGCAGGGGTGGCACTGGATGGGCTTTAAGATCCCTTTCCAACCCAACCCATTCTGTGATTCTAAGTCATTTCCACTTGCACATAGCTGAGGGTACTAAAGGGGAGAGGGACCAAGGCCTCCCCTTCCCTCCTTCCTTCCCGAGCATCCCATGCTGACACATCACACCGCTGGTTTCTCTGCACTGGAATTAAGTTCCCATGTGCACCATGGCACACCAGCTGTGAGGGAAGATGTGCTGACTGACTGCGTGTGACACAGCCCCAGAGCTCCAGAGCTCTCTCATTTTCCCTGCCAGCAGGAAGAATGGTGCTCCTGCACACCAGCCTGGCTCGCAGAGCCCAGGGAGATCCCTATTTTTAACACATCCATTAAAGCAGAGTTCTCAGATTACTCCCCCAGCAGAGCCAGCGATGCTGTCGGTGTTTCCTGTTCCAGGGCAGAACAAGTGCTGGGACATGGCAGACAGCCCTTGGCATCGCTCTCTGGGGTATCAGGGATCAGAGTGAAGCCCAGGGAGGAGCCCCTGGGAGGGCAGGATCACAGCAATGGGGATTCATTACACAGCGAGTGCCGAGCATCAGATTTTAAAAAGGAAAACGCAAACTGTGGTTTTTATCCAACTCACCAGGAATTTTATTCCTTTTTCAGGCAACTTTGCATCCCCCCAGGGACCCGAGCAGCAGAGCCCTGAGCTGCACCCCGAGCAGGCTGTGATGGCTCAGCACAGCCCTCTCCTCACACAGTTTTACGTCTCGTTGCATCATTCCTGCATTATTTTTAGATAACCGTCAGGGGATGTCAGAATGTGGGTCGATAGCTATTAGATTTATAGGCAGAAATAGCAAGGCTTGTAACTATAAGGTGTAAAGCACTCAACAATTTCTAGAACAAATCTGACCGTGGGGACTGGGGGCTGGAAAATACAGTTGCTTGTACTCCCAGAACTGTTTAGGAAAAATAATCTCCGTGCTGCTCGGATCCATTTCTGGAGTTGAATCACTGCTGTTGACTCACAGGAGGGTCAATACCCCGAGTATTCAGCTTGAACAGCCCTTTGCAGACTTTGATAAGGACACCTTACCAAAAATAAGCCTCTCTTTTAAATTTAATCTATCAACATGCAGAATGCCCTCAGCTACACCCCGCGGCTCAGGCGTGTCTGGAGGAGCTGGAAGCTGGCAGCCTGCCAGCAACATCTGGAACAGATGTTCCATTTTAGGCAAAGATTAGTGGTGTGAATCACAAAATCAGTAAAGCCTCCTTGGGTACCTGAGAAGGCTCATTTCCCTCTGCTGTTGTGCCCTGTTAACAGGTGGGTTTCTCACAGGCTGCATTTTCTGATCAGCAACACTCGTGCTCTCTGCCAGGAGAGGGTAAGGAGGGAGGATGGTGGCCTGGAATGGACCAGAAGATTCCCCAGAATCCAAGCACATGGACAGCACATGCCTAAAGCCAACTTCATCCATCAATCCTGCCTGGTGAAGAGGGGAGATCTCCAAGACAGCAAGCACAGGATTGCTCCTCAGCAATTCCTGCTGCCCTACAAAGGCCTCAGGGTATCCAGGATGCTTTGGGAGCCCAGCAGGGGAGACCTCCACCCAGGCAGAGTCCTGCCCTCTGGAATGGCAGCTGGAAGCCTGTAGGCATTGAAACATCTCTAGATGTGCCTGCTTCTCCAAATACATCCAATTCTCTCCCTGGAGACACAATAGGACACGGCTGATCCAGACTGAGGCTTGCAAACACCGTTATTCACATAATTACAGCACCTCTGTAGGTGTTTTGTATCCTTGGGGAGATATTTCTCACAGCTGCACAACTGAACAGGCAGTGTAAATCTAATGTACCTGTGTGAATTCTGCCAGCCAGGTAAGCTTCTGTTCTCCATTCAGGGAGACCTGAATTAATATGCAAAACTAAAACACCACTGTTGTCACTGTGTTCTGGTCACTGCTGTTGCAGCCCATGAACCCTGTGTTGTCTCTGCACGACAAATGCATTACTGGCTTATTACTCATTCGTTGTCAATGACAGGGAATATTTGGATCATGATGCCAAACAACCATCAAACCCCCAAATTATCTATCAGTTCCTTGTCAGATGGGTTGCAAACTAAATGTCACATTCATGTCTGAGCTTCCAGATGCTTCTAAATGTCTATCTTAGCCTCATCTTTTAACTCTGTTATTTCTCTAAGAAGTATTTCCTTTATTCATTCCTTGATCGGTATCAAACCCAGTTCTCAGGAACCTGCTAGGAATAATTTACAGGCAGCAGCTCTCAGGTGCCTTGAGCCTGTGCAGACCTCTCTCCTGCTGTGAGGAAGTTTAGGCTAAGAACTTCTAAAAGCAGGTACTGAATGCATAATTTGCATTATTCCTACTAGGGAATACGGCAACCAAACCTGTTGGGTGCATCCTAAATGTTAAAGTGGCAGTTTTCATCAAGTTAATATGTAAAGGCCATACAACATAATACAGTTATTTTCTACTTCAGAAACATCCTGGGAGTGGGATAGACTGGCAAGCACCATCCCAGCTGCTCTGTGACAACCATCAGTTAACACAGCAGCCACATCCCCATCCTTTATCACTTATCTCCACATCACCATTTCTTATATCAAAGGATTTCACCCACCAAGGCTCTGCTCCTATGAAGAACTGTTTTAGTTCAGTAACATCATTAAAGTTTGGGCCCTTCTGCCTACAAACAGCTTTTCCCTGCTCTCAGTTATTTACACTTAGTTATTTATCTTAATCAGGGGATTTCTTAGCATTTAAGTTAATATATTACCTACCTGTTAAAACCTTAATATTACCAGACTGTGGGTGTAGTGCTAGTACACTCTCCTAAATGCTGATAAAACCACTTTTAATCTGACTTATTTACATATATAATTTCTATACTCAGTGGTTAGCTAAGTTTGTAATGTGTTTGGAGGATGATAAGTGTTAGAGAAGATAAGCATTATCTTATCCTTATGGGAAGCAATTCCACGTATCTCCAAAGTGTTTTAAGTTAATTAAGTGCCACTTTACAAGGATAGCAACACCGTGCTGAGGGCTGTGATTCAGTGTCAGTTCCATGTCCATACGCAACCCTCCCAAAGTTAATTTCCTAATTGGATAAGCAGATGAGAGCAGAGCCAGAACACAGGAGGCTGCTGGCATGTGCTTGGCCGTACCTCAGCACATTCACATTATTCCATGTGCAAAAGCACAGATGCAGGCTGCCTTAAAAAATGAACACAGGCTTATTTCACCCCCAAGGAATGTAAAGTTCCTCTTCAACATTTAACATTTGGTAAAAGCAGCAGTTTAACCTGTGCATTTCTTTAGCATGGGGGAAGAAGCCCTCTCTGCTCACCCCTTTTCTGGCCAGCTTCACTTCAGCACTCCTTCATCACTTCTCTCTCTTTTACAGCAATTTACAAAGAGCTGTAATTCTCCCTGATCTTATACATCAAGTTGGACGGGGCTTGGAGCACCCTGGGATAGTGGAAGGTGTCCCTGCCCCTGGCAGAGGGCTGGAACTGGGTGGTCTTTAGGGTCCCTTCCAACCCAAACCATTTTCTGATTCTATGATCTGTTGAGAGACTCTAAAATAAAATGTAACAGAAGAGCTCTGGATGAGTCAGCAGTGCCCTTCTGTTCTCTGTCTTACCAGTATTTAGCTTGAAGTTCAGACTTTTTGTACTATTTTCCCTCACTACTCAGGTAGATGCCACATCATCCCTGTGTCATTGGCTTCCAGGCAGCTGAGCACTTACTGGAGTCTGCTGCTGCTGTGAACCCACCACTATCCACCAGCATCCAAAGCCCTAGGGAGGGAGCTTGTGGCCTTTGCACTGCTCAGAGGCTTTAATCCAAGAGCCAGACCTCTGCTGGACACAGAGCTGGAAGGTGGCTGCCTGGGAGGTTCCTCAGGTCCCCAGTGAGCAGCACAAGTAACCTGCTCACAATCTTTTCCAGGTGCTCAGCTATGGCAGGTACAGGGGATGGCTCCCCACACCCAAAACCAGGGTTTATTTAGTGCTCTCTCCCCCCTGCACCCCCTATTTTCCAGTGGCAGCACCATTTACTGACCCACCCCACTGAGAGGGTCTCACAGTACCTCTGGACACTGGACACAAACACCAGCTGTCCTCAAGCCATGTCACTCACTCTACAGCCACTGTGATGTTAAAGCTTGGCCCACATTTGCTGTCTCAAAGTCCTATAAATGCCCAATTCCTCAAATTCCTCATGGTCATCACTGAGTCATACATACATTAGCCTCAGAAGAATGGCATTAGCTAATGGGAAGACTTTGCCCAGCACTGCCCAGGAAGAAGCACACGGCTCCTGAAAATGCTGAATGCTCCCTTCTGAGTCTCTGCTCCCTGCAGCTCCTCACCTGGTCACATAGCACAGAAACCCTCTCTTTGTAAGCACAGAGACAAACTGAAAAGTTCATTTGTGCAAATCTCCGTGACGTTGAAATAATCTGGATCACAATTTGTGCTTATGTAAATGTCAGCACACAAAAAACCAGGCTTGGATCAGAAAGACAAGTTGTAGTTAACACCCAGAGTAAAATACACACATTCCTTTCTGACCTTCATTAGCTTTCTCTGGACATCTGCTGGACAAAAGAATTCCATCCATAGCAGTGACTGCAGAAATTACAAATCCTCTGAAGTCCCAGATCAGTGCCTGCACATACAAAGCCCTCCATTCCAAAGGGTGCCCTCGTACCTCTCTGTGTGGGAGCCATCAGTTAGAGACCAGCAAAGAGCAAACCCCACACAACCTGTGCAACGAGTTAAAGGGCTTTCAGAAATGAACAGAGCAAATGTACAGATTGAGCCACGTTTGGGACAGCTCTCCTTGCCCAGAGAGGAGTAAGAGGGAGCCTGGTGTTATTTCCAGAGTGGCATGGCAGAGAAACGTCATTCAGACACTACGATTGTGTCAAATCCCTCCTTTCCCAGCGCCAAGGCAGTGTTGTTTAGGTGTTTTCATGGCTGACCTTTACAGAGATAAATAAATACACAGACATAAAACATGAGGGCTGCTGTACCACCGAGAGCTGTTATTTCCAATCTGCTTTACACTACATGACTCACAAACCAAACCCACAGCAACGGTACGATCAGATTGCTCATTTCATCTGTACAGAATGGAGCTTTTGAAGACATTCAGGTTTTTAAAGATGGCTTCAACTCCCACTGAAATCCAGCCAAGTCCTATAATGCAGAAGAAATCCATAGCTGGCTGCACCCAGACTGGGTTGTAGTTTCTCTCTTTGGCCAAACACTTCCCAATGCTCTGTGAGGTGCAGGCTTTCCACATGCCACCCTACGAGATACTTTATTCCACGATTTTGTAGCTGCTAAACCACAGGTCAGAAACATGACCTTTTAGAACCAAATGAAACATGACCTTTTAGAACCAAAAGAGAAATCTCTCAGTGGGTCGTTGTGCAAGGAGCTTGGCCCAGAGCTGAGGAGGGCTTTATGAGGCACCAGCACAAAACTACCCACGTGAAAATCAAGGAGAAGTGGTGAGCTCCTATTTGCACATTTCCAGCAGGCAGGAGATTTTAGAGGTGCTCCTCAACTGCCCAGGATGAATGCTGATCAAGGCACAGAAAATTCCTGGAGGGGAAGCCAACCCAGCTGCTCCTCATCCTCAGTCCTTGGGACTGTCCCAGTGCCCCTGACAGCTTCCTTTCAGTGCTGGTGGGTGGTGGTGGGGTTCACCTGGCCCCCCACATCTTGCTGTAAACCCGAGCCCTGCTGAAGCACGGCTCACAGCCACCCCTCAGAGCACTGAGCACACTGAGCTTCTCTCAAAAGCACATGTACCAAATATACACTTGACCCAAAGTTACATAAGCGCCGTGCCAGAGCTATTTTTCAGCCAGACTGATCAGCGCTGCTATAAATCACCCCAGGATGCAGAGGCCAGACAAGATGTCACATTTATGTGCTCAGCTTTCTGCCTGCCCTGAGAAAACGTTTGTGATATGCCAACATATCTATTCCCTCTCTGCCTCCCCTGGTGTGTAGGTGCATGACTGCTGCTCAGCACTGAGCAGGCTCCAGCACAGCGCTCCCCGTGCCCACAGCAGCCTGGGGACAGCACTGAGCTGTCCGTGCCCCTGCAGCGCGTCTCAGCAGCCCCGGCCAGCGCCAAGAGCAGCCCCCAGGGCAGGGCAGGGAGCCCACGTTAACCTCCACAGAAGGGCAATAACCGATAACCTCAGCTCACCCTGTGTGTGTGCAGGGATAGCAGACTGCTGCATGATCCCTTGTCCTATCCTAGTCCAACGCCCTGGTGTAAGGGTCCTATCCTGAGCTGCAGTTACTGCCCAAATAACTGCCTAAATCCTCCTGGAAACTTATGCCCTAGCAGGATCCAGGAGCAGGCAATTTCACAGTGTGACTGCAAATAACATTCAACTTTCTACCTTATTCCTTGTTATTCTTACGCTTCACCTCTGTTTATCACCCAGCAGTGCTGCTTCAACATCTCGTGGTGCCAGGCACAGGCAGGACAGGTTTCTCACACGAGTGTATAAAGTAGGAATATCAATAACACTTTCCTCCTCAGCTGAGTGCTCCAGTGCTGTCCCCAAAGCCACTGCCTGAGCCAAGTGCTCCAGGAAAGCCACGCTGCATCCCTGCACCTGCCTCTCCTCCTGGTGCAAAGGGACACCAGCTACAGCCCAGGTTCAGCACAGAGACACAGCACACACCAGCTCTTGGTTCAGCACAGCACAGAATGGGGCATGAGCTCCATATTCCAAACTCAGAGAGGGAATCACACTGACACTGCCAGAAACACCAACTCTGCTCATTCCGACACACAGAAACTCGCAGGCATTAAAACTACGGAGATTGGAAGCAATAAGCAAGACCCTGGATTGAAATTGCACCCCCAGTTGTGAATCTGTGGGGAACAACTTTTAAAAAATCAGCTTCCACAGTGAGTGTTTTAATTAGATACCTCACCTAGATTTTCTTACATCTCTACAACGTGTTTCTCTATCCTGCACAGCATCTCTAAAACTCCCTTTCCACATCTCAGAGCTACTGAACCTGGTGAGATTTTAATAGAAATCCCTTTTCTGTGCTATAAAGAGAAGCATTACTTGAGATTTTAATTAGCAGTTGTCAGTGCTGAGCCATAGGAAATACTGAATAGTTTGCTTAACTTCTTAGAGAAAGTGCTTTTGCTTTCTGACCTTCTGCACTCAAATGATGCAACACACTTGAGCCATTAAAAACTCCTTTCCAAACCCAGCTCTGTAGGAGTAAAAGCCATTCCCTCGATCGATACACACTGTGCTGCTCCAACCCGTGTTCGCCCACTGCACACCCGGCTCGTTTGATGCAGAAATCGTGCCACTGTCATTTTCTGACCGCCGCTGTAAATGTGAAAGGCAGCATTCTGTTATTACCATTTCCCTCCATCCTGTGCAAGGTACCCCGGGCTTTAAACACACACGGAACTTGGAAATCAGATGCTAAATCGATTCAGTGCGTCAAGAGCCCGTTTGCACAACAACAGAAAGGAGAGCAGGGGTCCGTCATGCAAACTTCAGGCAAGGCGGGCACCTGCTCCGAGCCTCGGTTCACCACCGACCCTACCCCAAAGACATTAAAGAGCAGGAGAACTACTCCTACCATTCAGCTGCCTGTAGACAATGTCTTCTAGGAGCGAGAGCCTCTTCAGCACTGCATCCTGGATGGAGCTGATGCCGTGGGCTGTCAAGTTGACCACTTCTGCCCTGGGATGGATGTCATGGAAGGAGTCGCTGCTCTTGGTCGTGATGGGTCTGCACTTGGCCAGGAAGAGGACGAAGCCAGCCACGGCGATCAGGTTTAACACCAGCAAGACTTTGACTCTCCTCAAAGAAGCCATCAAACTTCCCGAGGGGCCCCGCCAGCCGCCGCGCTGCCGGCAGGGCTATGGGAGCGGGCAGGCGGCCGCCCGCCGCTGCGCGCACATCGCGGGGAGCGCGTCCCGGCCGGCCGGGCTGGCCGCACGACCGCGGCGGCGAGCGGAGCGGGAGGGCTGGCGAGCAGCGGCACCGCTCGCCCAGGCGCGGCGAGCCCGCCCCGGACTACGGCCCCGCAAAGGAGGCGCGGCCGGGGCCGCCCGCCCCGCTCCGCCCGCCGCGCTGCCGCCGCCGCAACTTCATGCCCCGCGCAGGGCGGCCGCGCCGGGGCTGCGGGGCGGCCGCGGGGCCGAGGAGCCCTGCGGGGCCGAGGAGCCCTGCGGCAGCAGCGGCGGCAGCGCCGGCTCCAGCGCCGACCCCCGCCCGCCTCCCGCCTCCGCCGGCCCGCGGGGCCGCTGCTGCGCGGCGCGGGCCGGGCCGGCGCCCCCTGCGCGGGCGGAGCGGGGCCGGGGCCGGGGGCGGGCGGGGGCGCGGGGCGCCCGCCCCTCACGGCGCCGGGGAGGGGGCGGCGGAGCGGCCGCGGCGGAGCCCCCGCCCCGCGCAGGGCCGGCGGCTGCGGCAGAGCCCCCGCGCAGCGCCCGCGCCTGCGGAGAGCGGCCCGGCCGCCGCCACAGCCCGGCACGGAGGCCCGAGCGCGGCGCGGGGGCCCGGGGGCCGCGGCGGGGCCGAGCGGGCAGCGCGGCCGGGCATCGCTCCCGCCGGCCCTGCGGGGTGCGGAGCGCCGGGGCCGTGCGGGGGATGCGGAGTGCCGGGGTGCCGGGGTGCCGGGGTGCCGGGGCCGTGTCGGGATGCGCAGTGCGGGGTGCGGAGCCTGGGCTGCCAGGGCCGTGCGGGGATGAGGAGCGCGGGCTGCGGGGTGCCGGGGGCCGGGGCCGTGCGGGGATGCGGCCGCGGGGCTGTAACGGGGGGAGATGGGGCCGCTCGCGGTAACGCGGTCGGGCTGCTCGGTGTCACAGAAAGTTTGAGCCCCCCGGGCCGGTGCGTGGCCCTCTCGTGGATACTGCTCCCCCCGTTCCCGGATGGAAGCTTTGTGCTCTCCCTCGGAACCCTGGCTTTCCCGACCCCGGCACGGAATGACAAAGAAAGCTTCCCCAGGCTCCCCAGGCCTTCCGAGCCGGAGCGAGGGAATGACTTCAGAGCTGTCACCACTCTCCTTAGTAAGGATCGTCAGTACCTCAAACCCTGACATGAGGTAAAGTGATAAACATCATAAACTACAATTCACATCCAACGTTTTAATGGCAGAAAGCTGAATCCTCTCATGAGAGCACAGCCACTACTGAACAACCCCAGTAACCCCCCTCTTCCGAGCTTTATCCATGTGCCACAGTTAACCCTGCCTTTCAGAAAGATGGCACCAACACGGATTAGAAATTCAAACAACCTTGAGTCATTGTATCCTACAAGGCAACTTTTCAAAAGGTAAGAATAACCCCTCTCACCTTCAAGCCATAATTTTTAAAAAAAAAAAAAAAAAGAGAAACAAAAAAATCAATGCCATGGAAACAAACCTAAAATTGCCTTGGAGGATTTGGAGTTTTAATTTTGTCCTAGCTGTACATGAAGTCTTTTATGGCTTCTGTGTTCAGACCCAGGATCCTGCTACAAACCTGGAGAAGAGACAGGCACATAACTCATAATCAGACCCTAAAATACTGTGGTCAGTCCATCATCCACAGCAGGTTCATTATTCTGCTAAGACGGTGAAAATGTGAATGATGTGCGTGACATAAAGCTAGAAGTACCTCAGAAATTGCTGAAATCCAGCTTTTGGCAGGCACCGAGGGGAAGCTGGTTTGGGGGTTCTACAGGGGTGTTTTGGCACATGATAAACAGAAGGTTTGTTTCCAAAGCTGACAACTGAGATTTTTCTTCTCTATAAATAAAAGCACTTTTTATTAAACAAATAAACAAACACCACCCCAACTTGGCAGAGTAGTTTACCAAAAAGGGAAACCACATGGCCTCAACTGCCAGGAGCAGAAATACTTGTGCAAGCAGAAAAGTACTTGCTGCTTATTCTGAAGCAGTCTGGGATAAAGACTTGTTCCCGTTGTCCTTCACTACCACTGCTCCCACTGAAGTCAGGCTGGTGCATTACACAGAAGCAGCAAGATCTATTTTAATTATAAACCAGTTTGGGAAAAGCTGGATTTAAAAACGTTTGGCACGTGGCTGTTACAGATGATCCCAATGGAAAAAAAATAATCTTAGGATCTTAAAAAAGAGAATGCAAGAATTTGAAGCAGCTCCTTGCTGAAGCACAAGGTGAGCATTTTTGCCACCAGTTTCTTTAAGAAAGGAGCAGAATTAAGTCCCCAAAAAAGCAGGAGGGAGGGAGAAAGCCACAACTGCCCTTAGGGTGACAGATGGCCACAGGGCACCTGGCACCGTGAGTGTGTGTGGTCCCGGGGAAGACAGCATGGCAGGAGAAAATAAAGATGTCCCTAAAAAATGCAAGGAAAAAAATATCTCTGTGGGAAATAACACGAGAGCAAAAAATTCAGAATACACATGTGCCAACAGCCCCCCTGCCCTATCCGGGAGGATTAACTTCCAAAAGCTCCCCAGGTGTCTGTTGTTGCTGCTGCTGTTCTTTTATTCGGGGGAGAGGCAAGCAGCAGACCTTGAAGCTGTGCTGGCTGACAACGATCCCATCACCTGGGACTGTCCCCAGCCCAGCTACATCTGCCTGCAGGAGAGCTGGCCCTGCTGCTGGCCTCGGGGGCAGCTGGGCAGTGCTTCCCTTTGCAGAACTCCTACGGGAACCAGCCTGAGGAAAATCTGATCCCCCTTCCTGAACTGGTTTGCAGCATTCCATGTTCCACAGGCCCCTTCTGCCGTGCCACTCTCAGAAGTAATGATTTTCCCTTCCTTTCTTTCATGTGGGAGAAGTTATTTTGGTTTTGTTCAGTTGTACTCCAATCACTTGTGGCCTGAGGACCAAGCAAACCCCAAAGTATTCACACCAAGCATCACATTCCCTTCAGTGTGTCCTGAGAAGCTCCCCCCAGCATGTTCTGAACGAGGCTCAGCTCTCTGGGACTGCCAAGGAGCCAAATGCCACCTGTGCCACCAGAGCTGCAGAATTATCCACAAACAGATCCCTCTGTACCTCCCCTACAGCAACAAGAGAGCCGAATGCTTTAGATAACAAACAACAATCAGGATCCAAGAGTCCGCTGAGTCAGAGACTCACAGAATCACCGAGGCTGGGAATGACCTCCAAGATCACCGGGTCCAAACATCAAGGCTGCCCCATCACCCTGCTCAGCACTAACCCCTGTCCCCAAGGACCACATCCACACATTTTTGGAACACTTCCAGGGATGGTGACTCCACCCCTGCTGTGGGCAGCCTGTGCCAGGCCCTGACCACCCTTTCAGTGATGAAATTTTCCTAATATCTAATTTAACTTCAGCTTGAGGCTGTTTCCTGTCACCCTGCCCTGAAGATGGACACCAACAGGACACGGCCGTAGGAGACCAGGAGAAGTTATGCTTTGTGGCATTCCAGTCCTGAGAGTGGCTTCCCCACCTATATTTCCTTAGAGCTTTGCACCCCCAGAACAGTGAACTGAATCTCAACAGCAAATCCAAAATGGTAGCTTGAAAATGTTTGACAAGACCCCACTCTCTAAATCAGGGTTCAACCAAGGCATAGCTCAGCCTCCACTGGAGAGTGTGGAGGGTTTTTTTCTATTTTTCATCCTTTTTTTTTTTTTTCCATCTTCATTACATTCCTACCAGGGGAAAAAAAAAAAAAAAGGCTTGAAACATTGTTACTAAATAGAGAGGAAGAACTAAAGGACGTGGCTCAGTATCGGGCAGAGATCAGTTTGCATGTCTAATAGAAAAATTCTATTTTTGCCCATTCCAGTGGAGTTCTGTGAAAAGCACACACGCACTTTTCAAGTGCTAGCCAAAATAATTACTTCTCTCCTTCTGTGGGGGGAAAAAATCCACTAAATCATGAATATTCAATGGATTGGTTAATGACATAGTAATGCTTTAGCTGAAATCTTTGCTCCTTAAAATACAGCCAACACGAGCTGCCAGTTACAAGAAGAATTAAAAATACAAAAATAACTTGATTTGCAGAAGTTATCATCCCCCGATCGCTTCAGGAGTGTGTGATGGTAGCATGATACCATGACAGATCTGGGGCAGACTGTCTTCACAATCTGCGAGATGTAAAACAGGCCGGAAAAAATAGTTTCTGTTACTCACTGGAGCTTCTGCCAGTGCTGGGGGTTCTGCAGGGCACGGGTGCCTTCCCTCAGCACCAGCTCAGCTCTCTCCCAGCTGATCCCAGGCCCTGCACCCAGTTACATTTCCAGCCTTGTAGCACCAGCACAAAGGAAAAAAAAAAAATGCTTGGCTCTTTTAGCTAAATTTCCTTGAGTTGCATAAATGAGCCTTTCTGTGACCAACTCCCTGTATGAGAACAATAATCGGCTAAAGAAAAAAACAAACAAAACCGAACAAAAATCTGCAGAAAAGGTTCAATTTAAAGCCAGTTTTGCTTCCTCAGAATCTTGCTGTGAGTGCAATTGAGTTATTTCTTTGTTTTCGGGCTTCAGGTGGTGCTTAGGAGTTGCATCTTCCCTTTTTTCTCTCAGGCTCTCAAGAATTTCTGATTATTCAGCCTTCATTTTGTTGCTTTGCCACTCAAAACCACCTCTGAGAAAGCCCCACGTCCATCAGGTAGGTGAATTCAAGCCTCCATGTTGCCTATGAACTCTGTTTTTCCCACTGGAGTTTTCTCCATGCCGGAATCTGCTCCCTGCAAGGGTCACCAACATCGCTGTGAGGCCCGGGCTGGTGAAATGAGTGAAACTTGTATAGAAAGATGTTTTATCATTTTCAGAAGCCAATATTCCAAAGCTGATGGCTCACTCTGCTCTCTCTGAGCCATTTCTGACAGTACTTCCGGCACGTTTTTAACATCAAGGAGTGAACCCTTTATCTCCAGCCTTAACGTTCTTCTCCACTGTGGGAACAGCTAATGCACAAAAGTAACTTTCCTCAGTGTTATCTTCAAAGCTGGGAACATATTTAGTTCCCTGTTACAATAACTCCATTCATATTTCATGAATGTTTAAGTTCAGCCTGTGAGCATGGACAGCTCATCACTGATATATTGGGGAAATGCTGTGAAAAAACAAACAACTTATTGTACTTTTAGCTTATGAGATTGCTTTATGGCTCCCTCAAGGATATTAAAAAGATCTTTGCTATGGTTATCAATAAGTATCTTTCAGGATCAGCATTTATAAAGCTTCTAGAATGGCTTCAGCTCTTGGCTGACTTCAGAAATTAAGGACCTCACTCCCAAAAAAACAAAATCATAGCTTAAAGTCAACTATTCTTCAGTTTGGTTGCTTTGAACTTCAATATTCATCTTGATGACCAGAGTCTAATTCTTAAATCATTTTATTATTAGAGCTGGTTTGAAAAGCTTCAGCTTCTTTCTTGAAAAACAGGGGGAAGGGAGAAGAGCAAGAGGAGCAAGTTCATTGAAATTTTGATAAATCATCAAAAAATCAGAAAATCCATTTTAAATATTGACTTTTTGTGTGACTAGAAAATAAATTCTCTCTTATTTCTTTTTCATTACAGAAGATACTTATATGGCCTAAGTTATTTCAGCACCTAATCATCACCTGATAGTCCCTGAGCCAGGGAATACCATTGTTTCTTCACATTACACCAGCAAAGAAAAAGATGCCTGAAGACCTTTGAAAAAAACCACAGAATCTCAGACTGGTTTGGGTTGGAAAGGGACCTTAAAGCCCATCCCATTCCACCCCTGCCATGGGCAGGGACACCTCCCACTGTCCCAGGCTGCTCCCAGCCCCAATGTCCAGCCTGGCCTTGGGCACTGCCAGGGATCCAGGGGCAGCCCCAGCTGCTCTGGGCACCCTGTGCCAGGGCCTGCCCACCCTCCCAGGGAACAATTCCTTCCCCATATCCCATCTACCCCTGCCCTCTGGCACTGGGGAGCCATTCTCCTGGGGTTTAAACTCCCAAGGGAACCAAGAGATGACACAAAGGAGCTGGCCAGGACTAAAGCCTTTAGGAGCCTTGAGGACAAGAGGTCATTTTGTCACCAGACCCTTGAGTCCCAGGCTGACACACTCAGCTGACACACTCACCAGCACCACAGTACGGCCATGCCAGTGGGGAGCAGGGAAATGCTGAAGGATCCCAAAGCCAAACGGCAGCATCCCTGTTCCTGTGAACATCGGGACTGCCTTTCCATGGCTGTCAGAAGGGCAGATCTGCCACTGCAGCCAAGACAAAGCCCAGAAGTCAGTATCAAGACAAAGATCAGAAGTCAGTGTGCTTGGATGGAGGAAGCCCCTCAGGGCTCAGCTGTCTCCCCAAAAGCCTGGTCTTGCCTCCTGTAGCAATCTGGCCTGTCCCACAGCAGAGCAGAGCCCAGAGATGGAGCGTCCCCTCTCGGCTGCTACTTGAGCCTGGCTCTGAGGACCTTCTGGATGCTACAGCTCATGCTCAAGAGGGACTTCTTATCCTGTGACTTAGACCAAGCCCTCAGCTTAAGGTCAAGGCTCAAAGCCTTTTCTGAGCCCATGGACTCCTGGGGATGCCCTGCAGGGCTCTGCCCATGCTCCTGCTCCCCCAGCAGGACAGTGCTGGGCAGGATGAGAGTCCAGAGTCACGGAGATGGCACTGAAGGTACAAATCCAAGACTTGGCCATAATGCAGCCACAGATGCCAGTTGGAAACTGACACCTTGCTTTATTCCTTATCCATGAGGACCCTCTGTGTGTTGATCTCAAAATACAAAGTGTTGTATTAAAGAAAGCAAATTTTTTAAAAATCCTGTGTGTTTTACAAGCCACTTTGCACAAACACTTGCCTGCTTATTTCTTTTCATGTAAATCTTCTTTTGCAGCACTCAGATGTCTCTTGCACTGTGCTTAAACTGTATCCCAGCCATGCCAGGGCAGTGTTTATCCTGCTGTGGTTATGAATGATGGGCTGACCATCTGCAAATAACACACTGGTTTAACCCAAAAAATTTAAACTTCCCTATAAAGAGGAACCACAGATGGCAACAAATGCTTGACAAATGCCAGTGTGAACTGCACCACACTGATTAAGTATCACTGATTGACATCAATAAATTCTTGCTGCAGAATTTAGAAGATGCTTCTCATAAATATTTCAAGAGGTCTGCATCCCAGAAAAAACCAGTAATTCAGAGCAGTTCTTAATGTTTAGAAAATCAAGTAGGTCAAGAAACAGACATATATGTGTTTACACTCTGAGTTAAACAACTGAATTTCCCTCTCAGGCAGCCTTTTGTTTTATTTTGGGACTCTATATATGAACTGTGTTCCCAGTTCCCAAAACACACCGACTGCCTGTCTCAGCAAAACCTCACAGGTGCTGTGTACCCTTGCAGAGTTCAGTGAAAGGTAGAGTGGGAAAACCAAAACCAAACTGGATTTTATTTCAGATTTGCTGTTGATTCATTGGCTGTGTCCAGGCAAAATGCCCAGAGCTGAGTTTTCAGGGTAGTTACAGAACTGTAGCATGGCTTGGATTAGAGAAGACCGTAAAGCCCTTCTTGTTCCACCCCTGCCATGGGCAGAGACACCTTCCACTGTCCCAGGCTGCTCCCAGCCCCAGTGTCCAGCCTGGCCTTGGCCACTGCCAGGGATCCAGGGGCAGCCCCAGCTGCTCTGGGCACCCTGTGCCAGGGCTTTGTAAATCCTCTGTCCCCACCTTTCCTGTCAGCTCTCTCAGCCTTTCCTCAGAGAGGAGCTGCAACCCTCCATCCCTCTGATCATCTTGTCCCTCTTCTCATGGGTCAAATACTCAGACACTCAGCTGAAGGCTGCAGCGTCAGAAGGGCTGAACAGCCTGAGCTCCTCAGCTCAGCACTGGTGCCAGCCACAGGGGGTGGTTGGTTTGGGAGATGGGGTCGCAAAACTGCCAATCCCAGTGTGGAGGCCCCCAAAAGGAGCTCTTTGCAGGTAGGAATCTCCTTTTTACTGCAAATATTCTCAGCTGGGGAGTCACTCACAGAGAACCCTGCTTAATGTTTAGGTGAAACTGCAGTAGGAGATTTGGGACAAAACAAAGCAGAGTTTTGGCTGGGAGGCAAACCGGGGAGGGCTGAGCCTGCTCCACTCCCACCAGGCACTGGATGGCGAAGCTGCAAAGGAAAGCAGATCCTAAGGCTCAGTCAAACCTGTGACTTCCTCCATCCAATGAAAACTGGTGCCCAAAATAGGCTGTGATTTCTCCCCCACCACAAAACCAGGCTCCAAGCACCATTCAGCGACCAAGCCCAGCCCACCATGCCCCAGTGACAGACGACTCCAGCCACTGCCAGGCACAAACATCTCCAGCCTGATCGAACAGCTGAGTCTCGATACTTCACAAGTACAAATTGGCTGTTTTTGTATAGCCTGAGTAGTTACTCAGCTACCCTGAAGGGATTGTTCTTAGCTTTGAAGATTGCTGCTTTCATTTCACAAGAATGACCAGAAAGATTTTCCATTTTCTTTCCAACAAAAGCATTTGTTGTGGGGGAAGGATATGACATCTTTAAGGAGGCAGGGAGAGAAAATGATGTGCTAGACCCTGCCTCTGAAATAATTCTGAAGGAATATACATTTGCATCTAGGGCTGAAGGTCTCACAGAGTAGCTTTTAAAGGAAAAAACCTGTGCTGAGCCCATCCAATTCTCCCCCCTCTAGTCTATCTCATCGCAGCACTTGGGAATTTCCCTTTGTCTCCATGTAAAAGAGGAATAAAGTATTATGGAGCTATTCATCCAAGTTGTACCCACGGTTTGCAACGGTGCAAGAAGCTGGGGTGTCCTGAGCCCTGCCCTCCCACAGCAACTCTCTGCCTTTGCCATGCCCTGCAAGAACCATCTGGGAGCAGTGGATGCACTCCCAAAGTCCTGCTTTTGCACTGCCTCAAATCCCAGAATCATAGAAGAGAATCCCAGACTGGTTTGGGTTGGAAGGAACCTCAAAGCCCATCCAGTGCCACCCCTGCCATGGCAGGGACACCTCCCACTGTCCCAGGCTGCTCCAAGCCCCAATGTCCAGCCTGGCCTTGGGCACTGCCAGGGATCCAGGGGCAGCCCCAGCTGCTCTGGGCACCCTGTGCCAGGGCCTGCCCACCCTCCCAGGGAACAATTCCTTCCCAATATCCCATCCAGCCCTGCCCTCTGACATTGGGAAGCCACTGCCCCCTGTCCTGAACCTCCAGGCCCTTGTAAAGAGTCTCTTTCCAGCTCTCCTGTAGTTCCTCCAGGCCCTGCAAGGCCACAGTGAGGTCACCCCAAAGCTTCTCCTCTCCAGGCTGAACACCCCCAGCTCTCCCAGCCTCTCCTCCCAGCAGAGCTGCTCCATCCCTCGGATCACCCTGGAGCCTCCTCTGGGCTCCTCCAGCAGCTCCAGCTCCTCCCTGGGCTGGGCCAGGGCTGGGGCAGCTCTGCAGGTGGGGTCTCACCTGAGCACAGGGACACAATCCCCCTCCTCAATCTGCTGCTCACGCTGTTTTGCTCTCATCACTTGAAAAGATCAGGATTGATTGACACCAATCCAGCAGATGCCATTCTCTCAATCCTGCTGCTCCCAAGGACAAGCTCAAGGTTTGGCAGTGACTTGGGCTCCCCTACTTTGCCTGTTCATTGTCTAAAGGCAAACACTCCTCCAGTAAAGCAGGTCTGCAGCACTTAAAGCCTTGGGCTGGCTGGCTCCTCAGTCTGTCTGGGCAAAGTGATTCCTCCTGCAGTCATTCCTGCAGTCATCCCTCCCCACGCCCCAGCACTGCACTTCAAAGGCCAATGGAACATCAGAGGGACACACTGCAGTGCTTTGTTTTCCTCTCTCCTGAACTGCTTTTTTAGCATTTTAAAACACAATGTGCTCATGAAAGGTTGTAAAATTCCTCATAAAGTTGACTGTGCCACAGGATTATAGAATACCTCTTGGAACAATGGATAAACAGCTAATCTTGGATCTGTCACCAGAAAACACTAATATATTTCAAAAAGCTATTAGCCCTTAAACCAAAAGTAACAGAGAATTTGATTTTGGGCAACAGGCTATAAACCACTGAAATTGTTTGGCAGCTCTGCATTGAAAGCAGGTGGAAAAAGCTGTTAAGAGCCCTGGCATTTATTTTATTCAGCTGTTTAAGGCATAGTTTACATAGACTCCACAACATGTGCATGAAAACTAACACTAAGTAAGGACACTTGGAAAAAACAGGGGATCAATTGATTTACCACACATTTTCAGGAAGCAGAACAACATCTGCTATGTTATGCAAGAAGGGAGTGAAAGGCAATAAATATTACAGATAAAAAATAATAAACCATCAATGGCCTTCACAATTTTTACAGCATCATATCTTTAAGGAGCTTTAGAGCCATCAGCTCTGACCATAACCTCCAGATGAGCAATATCCATTTTGTGGATGGAAACACTAAAGCTCAGCCATTAATCCTGAACGCCCTGGTCAGTTCTGAAGGGCTTTGGGACAGGGATGGCCAGGATGACCAGGGATGGTGAGACAGGGAGGAAATATTTGGGGAATGCAATGGGGAAGTAGAGTTTGAGATTGCCACATAGAAAGCCAAAGACTAAATGGGTTTCATACCTTGTTTCTTTCCCTGGTCTTGATAATATCTGCTCTTGTGTTTTGTCTTAGCAGTGGATCCCGGAATCCCAGGCTGGGCCAGGCTGGAGGGGACCCCAGAGGGTCCCTGGTGCCACCTCCCTGCTCAGGCAGGGCCATCCCAGAGCACAGGGCACAGGATTGTGCCCAGAGGGCTCTGCAATATCCCCGCTGAGGGAGACTCCAGCCCCTCCCTGGGCAGCCTGTTCAGGGCTGGGCCCTGCCCAGGGCAGCAGTTCTGCCTCCTGTGCAGGGCAATTGCTGGGCTCAGGCCCTGCCCGGTGCTCTGGTGCCGCTGCCGGGCCCCGGAGCAGAGCCTGGGCCCTGCCCTGAGCCCTCCCTGCAGCCAGGGACAGCCAGGGCTGAGGGCCCCTCTCAGCTGGGGCTCCTCTCGAGGCTGAGCAGCCCCGGCTCCCTCAGCCTGTCCTGGGCACGGAGATGCTCCAGGCCCTCCTCATCCTCACAGCCGGCGCCGGCCCCGCTCCAGGAGCTCCCTGGCCCTGCTGTGCTGAGGAGCCAGAGCTGGACACAGCTCCAGAGGTGCCCCTGGGGCTGAGTAAGCCACAAACGAGTAGGATGCAGGTCATGAAATAAAAAAAGAGGATGAAGGTGAGTTTTCTGAGAAAAAAAAAAGACATGAAAAGATGAGGCAGATGGAAAAATGCTTCACATGAGGAGTGCAGGAGTTACCTTCTCACAGAGCAGAGATACTTTTGTCAAGTACTTTGAGAGAGGTGATCTTTAAGCTCTTCAAATCCTCACAGAAAGGGAAAACAGGAGCAGGACTAAGGTGAGGAGTTTCAGGCTTGTGGCTGAGTGCTGGAGCCGGAAATGGCTGAAGAATCCCAGCAGCACAGCCAGGACTGTGCACCAGCAGTGATGCCATCCCAGTGTGGGTTTGTTTGGGGCCTGAACAGTGGATTTGCATTTTATAAAGAGAAATTACTGCAGAAAGGCTAATGTTCAGTGGAAGGATATTTTTGTTATTTCTCTGGAAAATAACCTATTGGATGCAAGACTTAATCTTTTTTCCCCTTAAAAGATATACTCATCTCAGAGCCTCTTAAGGAAGGGAGGTATCAGAATAATTACCCAGAGCGTTGCTGCTCTTGTGTTCCTGCTTTGGCAAAAGCTGGGGCACACAACAGCTTCTCAGCACAGCAGTGCTTCTGGTCTGCACACATCCAGGCCTGAGAGAAGGGAACGGAGCTGGGAAGGGGCTGGAGCCCCAGGAGCGGCTGAGGGAGCTGGAAAGGGGCTCAGGCTGGAGCAAAGGAGGCTCAGGGGGGACCTTGTGGCTCTGCACAAGTCCCTGACAGGAGGGGGCAGCCGGGGGGGTCGGGCTCTGCTGGCAGGGAACAGGGCCAGGAGGAGAGGGAACGGCCTCAGGCTGGGCCAGGGGAGGCTCAGGGTGGGCAGCAGCAGGAATTTCCCCATGGAAAGGGTGCTCAGGCCTTGGCAGGGGCTGCCCACGGAGGTTTGGAGTGCCCATCCCTGGAGGTGCCCAAGGAAGGGCTGGAGGTGGCACTCAGAGCTCTGGGCTGGGTCAGTCACAGGTTGGACTCGATGATCCTGGAGGTTTCTTTCCAACCTTAATGATTCTGGGATTCTGATTCACATGAGGCTTTGGTGATTTCTTTCTGTCAATTAGACACACATACCTATGAGAAAGCAGTGAATCCTATGATTCTGTCAAACCCAGGGTTCAGTAATAAGGAAATTATGCCTCCAGAACCCTTTCATTCACCAGCCTGAAAGCAGCATGGAGCTGACTCATTCCATGGGGCTGCTACCAGCAGTCTCTAAGTTTCCTACAGGAAGTTCTTGAGGTACAGGGGAGGCACTTCAGGAAAGAAAAGAAAGAAAGGTTATTATGACCCACGGAGGTGATAGGAAATAAGGAGGCACAAAACCCCAGGTCTGAGAGGCTGGACACGTCCCACCAGCAGCTTTCCAAACTGCTCTGCTCTCCCTGGGAAACGTTTCCCCATTTCCAGAAATCACCCTGAAAAGTCACAGGGTTTGGAGATCTCTGAGCACTCACACTCATCTGACTGTCCCTGTTTGGGGGAAAGAGGCCTCCTTTCCAACCGAGCATTTGTCATCTTGCACAGAAAAATTCCACAGATGGATTCTTCCTGTACCTAACTGCATGAAGTAAAAACTGAGCAGGTCACTTTGAAATGATATCTATGCATATACATTTAAAAAAACAGAGAGAAAAGCCCTCAGCTCAGTTTAGCACTAAGTGGCCTGTGGTGGTTCAGTGGGGATGGAGGAGGAATCAGGGCTGGGATCACAAGGAGCCACTCCATAGGTTCACGTCAATGGGCTCAGAGTGCACCCAGCACAGAGCACTCACTGCTCAGGATTAGCAGCCACACAAGGGCCACATATCAATTATTTTGCAGTCTGACTGGAGCACCTCTTGAGATAACTGAAATGAAGGACTTCAGGCCTTAAGCTTCCCAGTTACACCTTCCAGCTGAAATCAGAATATTCTAAAAGAGAAGGGACACACAAGGATCATCCAGTCCAGCTCCTGGCCCTGCACAGACACCCCAACAACCCCACCCTGAGCATCCCTGGCAGTGGTGTCTGAATGCTCCTGGACCTCTGGCAGCCTCGGGGCCGTGCCACGGACAGCCCTGGGGAAGTCAATGATGCTGCTCATTTAGACAAAATGTGCTCCACCAGTAAATGCTGGGAGAAATGGGATCTCAAGAACTGGGTTTTGGAATAAAGCTTTTGACCAGGCTTGGGGCAAGTTACTCAGATGGCACAATTCAGTGAATAAAACATCATTTACTGGATTTAATTCTCACATCCATGTCTTACATTTTATTTCTTTAGTGTGAAGAATCTCAGTAGTGCACTGGAAACCTGAAGGTGTATTAGAGCCATCCCTGTGCAAATGGCCAGGGCAATACCTGCCCCTCACTCAAACCCATTTAAACCCCATATTTTAAATTTCACCACAGTAGCTCCCTGATCACATCAGTGACCAGTACAAACCTTTGAGCTGCCTTGTTGTTTATTCAGTTCCAGCTTGGTTTAGGAGATCATTTGTGATGAACAGCTACAAGGTCTCAACATTAATTTGGACCACAAGCCTACCAGGGAACAAAATAAATTTTGACAGATACAAGAAATGACCCAAAAAGGGTTAATATGAACTATGCTAATGTCCAATAAATGGTTATTAAAATTCTACAATAATAACTTGATAGTCCTCCTTATAAAAATGACAATTCTCTACCTCATAATAACTAATTATATTTAAGCTATTCATGGCCATAATTTATCAATTATCCAGCTACTAGATTTCATATTAAAACATACTCCTACTGCGAAACAGCTTTCTGGATAAATTCTGAATAAGCAATCAAATGGCCACTCCTGGGAAGCACAGAGTGTCTGTACATGGAATGGGGCCTTAGGGGTGTCTGCAAATCACTGCAGAAAAGGTAGAATATTTCTGTGTATTTGATTCTGCTGCCACTGCCTGAATCTCTCCTTTTTGATGCAGGGATGCTGGAAAGGATCCGTTTTTCAGCTCTGCCTTGGGTGGGATAATGAAGGGTCTTTCAGCAGCATTAGCAGGAGGAAGGTTTACTGGCAGAGCTTCCAGCTTTTCTTGTAGGTGTAGCTTTAATCACTGGGGACTGTGCCGAGGCTGTTGATGTTGATTTCTGAAAAAAAGAGCTTTTGCTGCTGCTTTAAAGAGCTGCCAGTGCTTGCAAGATGATTATGTTATATATATTTATATATATATATTTATGTGTACATAGAAGCATTCTGCTTTGAAAGAACATCTAGGTCATGCTTTCCATACTGATCCACCTTCAATCTGCATCATCAAGGGCACTTTCAGGGAAGCGAGAGCCTTCTAAGAGATCTCTGCTGCTGCTGCTGCTTATTCCCCAGCCTGAAGTTTAACCCTCACCAGAGTTTTGGGTTAGACTGGGGCATGGAGGGGGGGTACAGGGATGGATTCCGTGAGAAGCTGCTGCAAGTGTCTGATGGAGCCAATTCCAGCTGGCTCCAGGACAGACCCACTGCTGGCCAAGGCCGAGCCCATCAGGGACTGTGGTAGCACCTCTGGGGTAACTGAGGTAAAAATGGAGGGGAAAAAATCCCAAAACTGCCCCAGTACAGCTGGAGAAGGGAGGAGTGAGAACATCTGAGAGAATGAACTCTGCAGAGACCAAGGTCAGGGAAGAGGGAGGAGCTGGAGCTGCTCCAGGTGCCAGAGCTGAGATTCCCCAAAGATTCCAGGGTGCAGCCCCTGGAGAGGCAGCTGAGGGCACAGGGAGCAAACTTTCCCCTGCAGCCCCTGGAGGAGCCCAGGGCAGAGCAGGAGATGCCTGGGAGAGCTGTGATCCCGTGGGAAGCCCCTGCTGGAGCAGGGTCCTGGCAGGGCCTGTGATCCTGTGGAGGGAAGAGCCCACACTGGAGCAGATGTGCTGGAAGGACTTCTGGCCCCATGGAAAGGGACCCACAGTGGGGCAGTTCCTGAAGGACTGACCCCATGGCTAAAGGGATCCCTGGAGCAGTTCCTGAAGGACTGACCCCATGGCTAAAGGGACCCACACTGGAGCAGATGTGCTGGAAGGACTTCTGGCCCCATGGAAAGGGACCCACAGTGGGGCAGTTCCTGAAGGACTGACCCCATGGATAAAGGGACCCACACTGGGGCAGTTCCTGAAGGACTGACCCCATGGCTAAAGGGACCCACACTGGAGCAGTTCCTGAAGGACTGACCCCATGGATAAAGGGACCCACACTGGGGCAGTTCCTGAAGGACTTACCCCATGGATAAAGGGATCCCTGGAGCAGTTCCTGAAGGACTTACCCCATGGATAAAGGGATCCCTGGAGCAGTTCCTGAAGGACTTACCCCATGGCTAAAGGGATCCCTGGAGCAGTTCCTGAAGGACTTACCCCATGGATAAAGGGACCCACACTGGGGCAGTTCCTGAAGGACTGACCCCATGGATAGAGGGATCCACACTGGGGCAGCTCCTGAAGGACTGACCCCATGGATAAAGGGATCCCTGGAGCAGTTCCTGAAGGACTGACCCCATGGATAAAGGGACCCACACTGGGGCAGTTCCTGAAGGACTGACCCCATGGATAAAGGGACCCACACTGGGGCAGTTCCTGAAGGACTTACCCCATGGATAAAGGGATCCCTGGAGCAGTTCCTGAAGGACTTACCCCATGGATAAAGGGATCCCTGGAGCAGTTCCTGAAGGACTTACCCCATGGCTAAAGGGATCCCTGGAGCAGTTCCTGAAGGACTTACCCCATGGATAAAGGGACCCACACTGGGGCAGTTCCTGAAGGACTGACCCCATGGATAAAGGGACCCACACTGGGGCAGTTCCTGAAGGACTGACCCCATGGATAAAGGGACTCACACTGGAGCAGTTCCTGGAGAATCTGCCCTGGGAGGGACCCCAGGCTGGAGCAGGGGCAGAGTGGGAGGAGTCCAAGGCCTGTGGAGGAAGGAGCAGCAGAGACAACGTGTGATGGGCTGAGCAGAGCCCCGTTCCCATCCCCTGAGCCTCTGAGGGGGAGGAGGGAGAACAAATCCGGAGTGAAGTGGAGCCTGGGAAGAAGGGAGGGGTGTGGAGAAGGGTTTGAAGATCTGGGTTTATTTCTCAGTTTCCTGCTCTGATTTGATGGGCAAGAAATGGAACTGATTTCCCCCAGCTGAGCCTGTTTGCCCATGGCAGCACCTGCTGAGGGATCTCTCCCTGCCCTTATCCCACGCAGAGCCTTTCCCTGTGTCCTCTGTCCCCTGCCCAGGGCAGTGACAGAGGGGCTTGGTGGTGCCCAGGTGCCCAGCCAGGGTCACCCCAGCACAGCAGAAGGATCTTTTTCACCTCCCCAGAACTAAACAACAGCAGCAGCTTGCCCAGGGGAGGGGAGTTGTATTTTAAGGGAAGGCAAGAACACCTCAGCAAAGACAAACAAACAAAAGATTTCATAAGGTGCCATTAATAAATCACAGGTCAAAGCGATATTTTTCCATATGCTTCCCATATGGACCTTAAATGAAAACCTCACTGGGCTCTGCAGTTGCTGGGAACAGGGAATGCTCAGAGGGAATGCTGGAGGCTGGGATGTAACATCCCTCACTTCAGTACAACCTTGGCTATAAAATACAGCACTTTTATGGGGTATTAGATATAAGATAGCCATGAACACAGCAAAAGCCATCACCCTCCACCCAGTACCTGCAGTTTTGTTATGGACTATCATTCGACATCTTTATTTACAACTCCATAGTAGTGCTTTACCTGCTAAAGCCTATTTATATCCTGGAACAGATCTCCAAGTACCTGTTCACGTGTATCTGACCAGAATAGCAAAGCCTGGTCCCCTCTGTGTATATTAAACACAGCATTCCCTGGTGAATCAGCTGTAATTGCAGTGATTAACAACCAGCAGGTTCAGCCCTCTCCCAAATCCTGACCCACACAGCTCAAGGATCACTATCTCAGCCCCTGCTGTGCTGTGCTGTTCTCAGCCAGCTCAGCTCATGTTTTGGGCCTGCAATTTGTGTCCCAGTGCCTCAAGGCTGCAGCAGGCTCACCTGCCCCTCTGGATATCCTGGCACATCCCTGTGCTCCTGGCACATCTTAGAACTAGAGGCAAGAACAACAGGAGAAAACAGGCCTGTGCCCAAAGAAAATGGTGTTGGCAACAATGTGAAGGGAGGTGATGGAGAACCATGGAATGGTTTGGGTTGGGAGAGACCTCAAAGCCCATCCCATCCCACCCCTGCCATGGGCAGGGACACCTCCCACTGTCCCAGGCTGCTCCCAGCCCCAATGTCCAGCCTGGCCTTGGGCACTGCCAGGGATCCAGGGGCAGCCCCAGCTGCTCTGGGCACCCTGTGCCAGGGCCTGCCCACCCTCCCAGGGAACAATTCCTTCCCAATATCCAATCTAAGCCTATTTTCTCCCAGTTTGAAGCCACTTGCCATTGTTCTTTCACTCCAGACCCTTGTAAATTGTCTGTCTCCACCTTTCTTGTGGGCTCCTTCAGGCACTGGAAGGAATCAAACCTGAGAGATTTTATTTGTCTCAGTTGAAGATACTCCACAGGGACAAGGCAGTTATTTAAATAACCAAATTCCAAAGCATTTTCTGGGTGTCTTTTTTTCTGTTTGTTTAATTGCCAAGCCCCTTATTATATACGCATTTTAAAAAGTGATGCTGACAGGCTTCAGGAACCACTGGGCAAACAAAACCAATAAATCTGCAAGAAAAAAAGGATACTTTACAGAGATGACAAATTAGGGTGAAAAAATGCTCAGATTGCACAAAGTGCTTGCTGGGGAAGTTTAAGTTTATTGTTCTATTTACAGCTTCTGAAAACGTGACACAGAGAAAGCTGCTTTCTCTTCTCCCTGAGCTGCATTTCCTGATGAGCATCCTGAGAGAATATGAAATTGTGGCTGTGAGGGCAGCCTGGGCTTGTGCCCCCGGGTGGGGAGGAGCAGGAGGGAGCAGCAGGGCCCCTTGCAGGGCACAGACCTGGCGTGTTTGGGCTTTTTGTGCCAGTGAGGGGCAGCTGAGCAGGAGGGCTGGCCCTGGGGCTGGGGACAAACAGCAGCACTGGGGGACACGGCGCAGTGGCACTGGCAGAGTCTGTGGTCAGTGGTGGCACGCTGGGTGCACTCACTGGCCTGGATCAGCCTGGCAGCCACCAGGACAGGGATCCCTGCAGAGCTGGCTCTGCACAGGGAGAAGAGAGAGGCAGCAGAGCTCAAAGCAGGTGACAGCAGGGACCTGGTTGCCCTGGCTGGGGCAGGGACAGTGGCTGTGAAATCCATCACTGCTCTGCAATCCACTGCAGGCTCACGCCACTGCTGCTCACAGCTGCTCACAGCTGCATTTCTTCACATCTCAACACCGGGGTTTTGCATCAATTCTTGCTAACTAAATGCAAGTTATCTTTCTCCCTGTAAGTTCAGAGAAAAATGAGGTGAACCAAGGAAGCTGATACAGCAGTGCCAGAGACAACTTAGCAGGGACTCAGTTCTGTGTGAGAGGGGAGCTGAGGTGCAGGGGATAAGGTCCCACAGACCACAGGGCC
This sequence comes from Corvus hawaiiensis, assembly GCF_020740725.1. Lineage (NCBI taxonomy): Eukaryota > Metazoa > Chordata > Aves > Passeriformes > Corvidae > Corvus > Corvus hawaiiensis. The sequence goes on along the minus strand of NC_063232.1, from coordinate 9,942,494 downwards.
AGGTGACATTTCCTGCACCCACTGCCCAACCTCCCACTGAGTTTCAGCGAGAGCTGCAGAGCGCAGTGTGAAAAATTCAAGCATGAAAGAACTGGAGCCTATTCATGGCACACCCAGGGCTGCAAGGTTTTCCTTTCTCAAGTTAAAACAAAAGCGTGGAATCGATTTTTTCTGAGCCAAACATCTCCTGTGACAAATACAAAGCTACAATAAAATATCTGGCGACTTCACTCTCCTCCAGCTCAATGTAAGAACTCAAATCACCTGGGACACTCGAGCTGAGAGCTAAAGCACAAGGAGATGATGTGCACTTAGAAAGGCCAGTCTCAGGCTACAGAGGGTTGGTTATTTCCTATTTCCCCTCTTGTGAAGATTGTTATACTGTGACTTGCCTACTCCAGAAAATACAGCATGAAGTTTACTTTAGGAAGATGTTTGGTTTTCCCTAAAAGAGCAACACCATTAGAATTTTATCACTCTCTTTAGCTGTAGCCTTCTAAAAAATTAAATCATACACATTCCCTTTTGTGACATCTAAGTCTTCAATATCAAAGCAAGAGTCTTTTAGAATATAAAACAATGTTTCAGACATCACAGCTCGATACAATATTTGGATTTTTTTTCTTGTGATGGCATCTGTGTATTTACAAACTGGCAATGCATCACAGCTCCCAAGGGAGCAAAACTTATTTCCTCAACTAATCTCTTTACTGAGAGAGCAGTGGAGATCTCAGCAAATATGCTGAGCTATAAAAGCTTTTGTGCCTGGGACAAAGCACATCAAACCCTGGTACACAGATTCACTAGACAGAGGTGAGGGAAGCATGATCAGTCCTGCTGGCTCCCACAGTAAGAATCCCAGAATCCCAGACTGGTTTGGGTTGGAAGGGACCTTAAAGACCATCCTGTTCCACCCCTGCCATGGGCAGGGACACCTCCCACTGTCCCAGGCTGCTCCCAGCCCCAATGTCCAGCCTGGCCTTGGCCACTGCCAGGGATCCAGGGGCAGCCCCAGCTGCTCTGGGCACCCTGTGCCAGGGCCTGCCCACCCTCCCAGGGAACAATTCCTGCCCAATATCCCATCCAGCCCTGCCCTCTGGCACTGGGAAGCCATTCCCTGGGTCCTGTCACCACATAGCCCTTGTAGAAGCCCCTCTCCACCTTTCTTGGAGGCCTCCTTAAGGTACTGAAAGGCTGCTTTAAGTTCATCCTGGAACGTTCTAACTCCAGGCCTGCACTCAAAATCCCATCCATTAAACCCATCCCAGACACTGTGGGATACAAAAGCATCTGGACAGAGCCTTCTGCTCCTCACCAGAAGCTCAGAGAACCACAGCTGGAAGTTGCAGATGCTTTTATCAGAGCCCAGGCATCAAACAAGCTCTGCTCAACTTCAGTTTCAGGATGAACTGACAACGTGAAATTCCTTCATCCCAGCAGAGAAGCTCTGAGCAAAGCATGTAAATATAAAATGAAGTAAAAATGATCCTCCGTACAGGCTAATTAACTCATGCAAGGCAATGTGTATCAGGCAACAGCAAATGTGAATTCCAGAAATCTGAGGCTGAACTCTGCATCTTCTGCTCAGCTCCATCTCTTACTGATGTCAAGGGAAATTCTGATAAATAAGAGATTCAGCACCTGGCTTTTCATCCAAAGTTCAAAAATCCACAGTTACTTCTCCAAAGGAGCTTCTCCAGATCTGTCTGTGAGGCTATTCCAAGCAGAAAGCCTGAATTCCCAGGGTGTAAACCCCAAGAGGGAATTTATGGGACCATCAAGGAATGGCTGAGTGCAGAGCACTGCATTGCTGGCTGCAGTGGGCAGCACCAGAGCAGACTGCAAACACCATTCCCATTCCACATCTGCTGCTGCTCTGTCCTAAGAGCTGATCCCTGGGGAGTGCACAGACTGAGTAGAGTACAGCCCTGAATTCAGATGTGTGCTCAGAAGGAGAGTTCCTGGAGAGAAAAAAACCACCAAATGCTGGAAACTGCTGCTGGCCCCGTTCCTCTGCTGGATCTGAGCCAAAGTGACACCCACAGGTCAGAATGGTGTGCTGTGAGCTCTGTTTTAGGGGAGGCATCCAGGGTTAGGATCACCTGGCAGCTGCAGGGAGCTTCCAGGAAGACTCCAAATGTTACGAGCAGCCAGGGGTTTTCTACTGATTGAGGTCACACCAAGAACCAAAAATTAAGGAAAAATGAGACCAGCATGGAAAAATGAAAATAAGAGGTTGAGAATTGTAGTTCTGGACTCTTCCCAGTCCTTTTTGCCTGTCCTGTGTGTGGCATTTTCTCCAGGAACATCCTGTTAACAATCACAGACTCTGAGTATTCACAGTTTCCTCAGGTCAGAGGTGCAGCTGTGTTTTACTGAGACCTTTTTCAGGAGGAGCCTCTACTGAGACTTCTTGGGAAGGAGCCAGCACCTCAGGACAGGTATTTGTGACTTGAGGATGCCCTTGTGCAGAGGCGAGTGTCTGTCCCTGAGGTGTGTTGGGTGCAGACCCCTCAGCTACACCACCAGCTCCTCCAGGAGCCTTTCCCTCAGCCCCGGAGGCAGCCTGGCCCTCCAGAGATCTGGGGGCTCTCTCAGGCCTGGGCCAGGCCCCACTTTGCTCTCCTTTCCAGTTCAAACACCTTTCCCAGTCCAGTAATCCCAGTCAGACCCAACATGGGGACAGGTATGGACATTCCAAGTCCTGACATCCTCGGAGCCCTCTCCACCCTGAGTAGCTCTGTCCTCCCTGATTAACCACAGCAGGCAAAATACGCCCCTATAAATCACAGAGATATTTTATCATATAAAGTCAAAAAGGCAGATTTCTTACACCACGTTTGCCAAATCTCTCACTTGTCCCACAATTGTTAAATATGAGTTTCTCTTTCAACTCAGTCTGTATTTTTATCCTCCATCTTCTCCCAGGTTCCCTTTGTACTCCTGCATTTCTGTACCACATCATTAGCCACAGCCACCACTTGCTGTTAAACAGATGCTGCTTTTTACGTCTGCAGCAGAACTGACCTCTAGATGTGGGTGTGCTTTGTTTTTAAAGCATTTCTTTCCCTCTGAATGAAAATCACCAAATTAAAGCAAGGTATTTCTTTACCCCTTCTCAGAGTGTAACAGAATGCAAAAACATAAATCAAAGTATGTTTAAACACCTTTTCCAAATCACGCAAAAACCCATCTATCTTGCTAGCAACTGAGCTCTTCCCACACACTGAAAACAGCAGATGTTAAAAAGCTGTTTAATCTTCTTTAGAGCACTTTAGGTAAAAAGCTGTGGCTTTCAAATATGTACAAAGAAGGTCAGAAAAGTAAAATGCCTTGAAACGGTTTTGCTCAGGGGCCATGGGATCTGAAGTGACCTCTAATTTCTTGAGTTCCCAAACTTCATTACTATCAAGGCCTCTTTCCTTTTTGATGTTTTAACTATGCTGAAGGTGGGTGTTGCTGGGTGGGGGTTGTAGCTAAACCTTTTAAGCATTTTTGATTTATTCTCCTTGCAAGGTTAGTGTACCTGAGACTGACGTTAATGACTGGAGATCCACCGAAGTGGAGATTTACCACAGTCACTTTCCCATCCCCATCACAAGGATGGTTTTACAGTTTCTCCTGGATGTTCACAAAAATAAATAAATAAATAAATAAAGCTGCAGCCCCTTGACATCTCAAACCACACAACTATTTCCTAAAGTTACTGCTGTTAGAAAGGTTCCTCTTGCTTTACAAAAGGGTCCTGCACTCTGCACTGGTTTATTCCCATGGACACTGCCAACATCTGCACCAAATCCTTGAGAACCTGATCCCCTTTGAAAGCAGCACTACTCCACCTCTCCTGCCCTCAGGGGTCCCACCAAACACCAAAGCAGGTTTATAGCAGGGCCTACAAATCACCCCTGTTCTTTTTACAGGCTGTCATCTCTCCTGGTAGGATGTATGGCTGTCAGTGTTTATTACTCTCCTCCTGAATAACACAGACCATTTTCCATAAGTACACACACAAACCTGTTAAATCCAAATTATGGCATTCCTTGATGCAATTTAGTTCCTCTCTGCCACACCAAAAAAAAAAAACAATGATTCAATCCAATTTCAGTTTGGTCATTGATCCAAAGAAATGCTAACTTCCTGTGGTTTTTCCTGCACTTACAGTTTAAAACCACCAAGACCTTTGGGTTTTTTTTCTTTCTTTTTGAAAAGGAAGGTTCCCCCTGTTTAATTCTCTCTAATATTATATTGTAGCTTCACTTGAAAGAAATAGATCAGGAGAATGTTGTGCATAAGAGGTGAAGCAAAGTGTAGAACAGCACACCATGAACAGCTGGAAAATGGGAAAAGCCAGAACTAAGGGAGCGCTCGTGCACACCTGCACTGCACGGACAGAGCAAGGGCCCAACGCAGTGAGGGCACAAAAAATACCTATCTCTCACAGGCCCTGGGTGAGACCTCCCTGCACAGCCCTGGAGCGGGCTGTGGTTGTTCTCAGTGGTTTCTGCAGCACACGCTGTCCCTGGATTCCCTGGCTGTCCCCGGAGTCCCTGCCCAGCACTGAGGACACAGGGACAGCGGGGTCGCAGCCTCCTGTGCCTGCAGCGCTGGCTCGGGGCCAGGCTGGGGCACTGGTGTGGTTTGTGCTTTCATCAGGAACATGCACTAATCCCTCCCTTCCCTCCACAGCAGGGCCTCTGCCCAGCCCAGGGCTCCAGCTCTCCTGCAGGATAACCCTCACACGCTCCTTCCTCTCTGTCCGTGTCACCAACGCTCCGGAGGCTCCCGACTGCCCGGGACATGGAGTGGGACCTGCCTTAGCAGCTGCCCACGGCCAGCTCTGACTCCAGATGTGCTCAGCAAAGAGCTCCTGGCAGCTGGAGATGCCTCGGGAGCCGTCCAGGAGAGGCAGGGCCAGATTTCTCCATGGAGTGGCACACAGCACCTGGGGAAGGGCACAGCACCTTCGCTCACAGATTTATCACCTCACTGCTGCAGGCAGGAGCCCTTGGCATCATCAGCTCTCAGTTTTCAGGCAGCCCTTCACTGGCTGCCTCACTCAAGCCAACGAAGCATCAGTGCCATGCTCCACAAAAGTTACAATTAATTATTTTTAGCACTGAAAGGGCGAATCATGTGAATACTGGTGCACTTGACAGCTTGCTCATTTACGTCAATTTAAATAATTTATTAGAACCAGGCCCAAAAGCTGAGTTTTCTAAAAAAAAAAATGTATTTCCCTATATCTGCTCAACAAAGCAATAACAGAGGCGTTGTTGCTGGCAGCTCCTTGAAGGAGTAATTAAGGAAACATGGAAGAAGCTGCCTTTCAAGACTCCTCCTCTATTCACCTGGCTCAGCACCCGGCTGAAATTAATTCTAAAGAGGTACACAGAGATCTATTGCACTAACTGGCAATTAAACAGGGAAATAAGGGGAGTCTGACAGACTCTGAAATCCAGACCCACTCCAAAGCCAAGGCAGGTTAACGATGGCTCTTATTTTCAACTTTTCCTTGTGTTCTCCAGTTTGCAACTTGAACATGAAGAATGTTTCTCCCCACATCATTGCAAAGAAAGAAATAATTGAGTCCACCTTTTATCCCAGCACTTGCCCCAGCTTCCAAAATTTACCAAGCAGCTCTGGGTCAGCAGGTCTGTGCTCGCTGACTGATGTCATACATCCAAAATAGCTCACCTCGATTAAGAGAGCACAGAAGGCTTTGGGCTGCAAAAGGCAGCCCCACATCCACGGCTGTGAGGGATCTCTAGTGAAGCCATGACAAATTGTACCTTTATTTACATTAAAGGCTGCCCCAGTGGTGCTCAGGTGATGACTTTATTGACACTGTTGGAGCTTTTTGAGCAGCAGAGCCCTCTCCAAGCCTGAGGAGGTAAAGAGGTTATTCCTGCAGCTCTGCACCATCTGCTTTGATGTAGGCTTGCAATGGTACTGAGAGCAGATTGAAAAGTGTTGAAGATTTCATAAATGTAATGAATGATGGGCTTTAGAGTCCTGGAGTTGGAGTATCCATGACAACTCTGCTGTGTCAAGGGACTTCCAGTCATAAACTGAGAAAGTCACTTAAAGCCTGGTTTTGTAAGATGCAGCCAGGGCCGGGTGGGATTTTTCTCTTAATCCCTAAAGACTTCCCTGCCTCCAGCTGTGATGGGAGACAACATCCACAGCAGTGGGGTTCCTCACTTTCAGCCGGCCCCAAGAGTAGTCACAGCGTAAAGAAGATCTACCTAGAAAATTGTTCCCAGAAGGAAGCCCCAATAATCCACTTAGCTTCGAAAACCAAAAATACAAAAAACCCCAAACCACGCACAAAATCCCCCACTTAAATCTGTTCCCATTGTAACATCTGAAGAGTTCACCCAGTTCAGAGCCCGAGGGGACATAAAACCCAGGCATGGCACATCCCACCTAAGCCCACCAACACACAGCCCCCCCAGTGCTTTTTAGAAACCCCTCTTTTTCTGACCAAGTACTGTGATTTGAGTGCTGGGGCATGGCTGCTGTTTTCCATTCAGTCAATCTAAAGAATTACTCTTTATTCTGTCTCATTAGATGATGAACATTTAGAGGCACATCTGAAAACACTTCCCTTGCAAAGCTTGGTGACACAAGCATAGGTCAGATGACAACTTTACAACTTTGATCTATAACTAATTCTGTTTTCCAGAGTGATCTCAGAGCACAAGCCTCTGCCCCAGCCAACTCCAGCTGCTGTTGCTGCTTGTTCCTCTCAAAGAATGAACAGAAGTGGCCTCTTCCCCTTCTGTTTCCCAACAGTGAACACTAAAGGGTAGCACACAGCCCATTCCCTTTCTGTGATTAACTGATTTGCCCACATAAATTATTCATGAGCACTTGAGGTTTTTAATTGTAAAACTCGACCCTTATGTGGTGTAGGATTGTCAGCTGTCTTGGAGATTCAATGCTGGACTGTTCAGGATTCCCAGTTTCCAAGCCCCTAACCCATCACTGAAGTATTTACTAAATTCAACACTTCCAGGGAAGCCTGTGGAACCAAGTGCTCACATCCTAAATTTAGACATTGCACAGGTGCTCTGAGATTCAGGCAGAGTATTCAATGCCTTAGAGATCCAAGTTTTCCACGATTTTATTAAAAGGCTCCTGAGAGCTCCAAGTCCCAGTGGCCTGACCCTCACTCCACACCTTGCACACACAAAGGCCACACAGCCCTGAGGAGTGGACAGCTGGGAGAGTGTCGAGCTCTGCTCACCAACAGCAACACTCCTTCCTCAGGGACCAAGGGGCTTCATCTGGGGAGACACAAAATGATTCTGGGCAGGAACCTGAAAGAAATGCCCCAGGCTGGGCCAGGCTGGAGGGGACCCCAGAGGGTCCCTGGTGCCACCTCCCTGCCCAGGCAGGGCCATCCCAGAGCACAGGGCACAGGATTGTGCCCAGAGGGCTCTGCAATATCCCCGCTGAGGGAGACTCCAGCCCCTCCCTGGGCAGCCTGTTCAGGGCTGGGCCCTGCCCAGGGCAGCAGTTCTGCCTCCTGTGCAGGGCAATTGCTGGGCTCAGGCCCTGCCCGGTGCTCTGGTGCCGCTGCCGGGCCCCGGAGCAGAGCCTGGCTCCGAAGGTGACCAAGGTCACACCAGGAGTGGCACAGCAAGGCTCCTGCAAAGTGAGCTCCATCACATGGGGAACAGGGGGGCCCTTGGGCTGCAGGTACCTGGGGGCAGCAGGGATAAAGCCCCAGGAGCCCAGACTGGGCAAGCTCTGCTCATTAGCCCTGGGTAATGGGTAAGAGGTTAATTAACCACCCAGCACCACAGCCCAGCCTGCTCCTGTTACATCAAAACCCAAACAGGAGCGGCACAGCAGCAGCACCACCTCGCACACAACTTACAGGGCTGATCTCCAGATGATTTATTGACTCATTTATGCTTCTTTTGTCACTAAAGTTACCAAATTTATCCAGTGTCCATGGTCAGCACAAAACCCAAACCGACCAACCCAAGCCCACCCAACAAAAGAGTTTCCGAAAAGCTTTGTGGTTGCTGCTATTTGCAGTCCTGAGGGTCTGCAGTTCAGCAGCAGCTTTTGATATAAAAATGCATTATAGAAATCTGGTTCACAAGTAGACAGCACAGAAAAAACTGTATCCCTACCAAACCTAATTTGATTAGCATTTATATAGAGAGCTCTCAGTATTTCGGACAAAATACTGCAAAAAATAAGTTGATAGGCTTTTGCCTTGCTAAAAAACAAACCATGGGCTGGGGCATATTTGAAAAGTTCTCTCTATTGAGAAAGAAGATTTCCACACTTCTCCAGTTACAAATTAATAAAAAAAGCAAAGAAAACTTAATGAAAAGCAGATGTAAAAATATTTTTTAAAAATTTAAACCCTTCTGTGAAGTTGAAGATTATCTTGGAACATAGCTTTTAACTAATAAGCTCTTAGAGCCCAAATGATATTTTTAAATAAACCTCCTAATTTCAAATTGTTATGACTTCGGGGAATTTTCTAACTGGGATCCAGGTAGCTTTAAATGGAAGTAAAGAGGCAAGAAAAACGATAACAGAAATTAAGTAAGGGAATTAAACAGAGTCAATTGATTCCTTTCATGTTCAAAGTAATGCAAGGTCTATATTCAACAAATGGGAAGGTAAATCAGAAAATTTCCTTTATGTCCACTCCTTAAATCTGCACTTAATTGATTTCATGCACTTTACATCTTTATGAGCTTACAGTTAACAACATGTTAATATAAATAAAAGACACGACTCCAGTAATGGCTTCACTAAAACTAAAATACCATGGGAGTGCTGTAAGTGATCTTTCTTGCTGACAATATTGAATTTATACTAAATATAGAAGACAGTTATATAGATCTACTGGGATGTGCTCCTGCAGAGGATTTCGGACAACTGGGAAACATTCTGATATAGAGACCTATCACAGAGACCTGAGTTTCTGCAGTTCATTGTGGGTTCCCTGATAATGGGGGATTAACTGAAAGGAGGGAAGAGTAGAGATGTGGCCCTTCAGGGCAGCAGGAGCCCTTATTCCCCAGCCAGGAGCAGCGAACCCTCGAGAGAAGTTACACAGTGCCAGATAACTCTGTTTCAATCCTTGGCAATCCTGCTGGTTTGCAAGCTGAAGTTGTTTGAGTCACTTTAAAAAGATGGCTTTTATCGTCTTTTTTATCTGCTCATGTTCTGAGCAGACACAAGTGGTTGTTAGTCCTGTCCTGCTGCAGACCGGGGAGACACCCGGGCACTGGGTTCCTCCTACAACATGTTTTTGGGACTTCTTGCACGCCTCCCATAGCTGCAGCAACCGGGCCAGCTCTAACACACAAGCAGAGCTGCCTAATTCACAATTAAAAATCCATTATACGTCACAAGAGTAAATTTCTTTAATTCAAGATGAAATCAGAAGAAATATTTGTTTTTTCCAGAAATCTCATGATTGACAGTTCCAGCTATTCCCTTCCACAGGGTCTGTGCACTAAACTGCTCAACTTTCTTGTGCCCATTTATGATGCCTGAACTTTGAAATATCAGAGCCAACCACGTTATCAGTACTGAATCCTGACAGGAATATCTAAGCCACTCCATCTCCTCCTGCCTCACCACAAAGGCTTGCCTGCTTGAGGTGTCATTCCTTGTCTCTTTGGTTTAGTTTTTAGACAAGCCATTGGTCAGGTGTCCCCCTGAGGTATTGACTACCCAGCCTGAAACATCTCGCTGTCAGACACCAGCCTCCTCCTTGCATTTATTTCATACCTCTCTACTTTCACCTCGCTTCTGTCTTGAATATTGTCTTCAAATATTTATAGTGGATTACATCCATTCCTCTCTCTGTCACCCTCCACACCTTGTAGTGATTTTCCTTATTAACCAAACCCCCCAAGCTCCTGTTCCTTTCCCAGCTACTCCTCTCTGGCCATCTTCTCCATTCCAGTAACTTCACAGTGAGCAAAATGTCATTTATTTTGGGTGCACTACATCAGCACTTCCTAGGGAAGCATAGCCCAGTGGAGCCAGCTGGATCCAGGTCTGGCACTTGGACATGCACCTTGCACCAGGAGGGCTGTGCCAGGCAGCCACAGCAGCCATTTGGGGACAGAGAATGACAGGGGTGGGTGCCTGACGAGCTCAGCTCACACCCAGCTGCCCCCTCTGGTTTCTGCTCCCAGCCCCAGTGCTCCCCTCTGGGTAAGGAACATTTACACCGTGCAGAAGTTTCCTCTGGCAGCCAGACAACGTCAGCTTTACACACAGGAGCTCCTGGAGACATCAAGGAAAGAAGGATAAAGAGGAAATCATCCTGCCTGTCCTGTCGCCTGCAGCATTGCTGCAGATGGAAGGGAGCCTGGGATTTGCAATTATAACCTCTGCAATCCTGCTCCTTTCTCTTTGGGGGTGGATTTATGTCCCTGGGCTCAGAGACTCCTCACCCGTTCCATCTACAATTCAGCTTTCAGCACCTGGTTTACATTTCCAGTGGCTCCATCCAGGATGTGTTTCAAATGCAATAACCAGGAATTCTGCATGCACAATAAAACCTGAATGTGCTCACAGATCATGGGGGTTGAACAAGAAGGAATGAATGAGACACTGAGTGTCAGTAAGGAAAACAAAAATCCAGGCAATAATGGAAGGGGAAATAACAAACTCAACTAAGCTAACTTTAATGTATCAATGTTCTTACGTTCACAAAACAAAGCCTATGTTTGACAAGTTCACAGGCAAATCAAGCTTCATATATTTATTTCATACACATTTCTTTATTTTACTGTTACCTACATATTTAAGTATATTGCTTCAAGAAATAAATTCCTTTTAAAAAGAGAAATACCTCAGTGTTACTGTAAAAAACATTCTCCTCAAGTCTGTAGAATTTTTGGTAGACACCTCTTAATCTCAAGTAAGATCAACAGTGCTAAGCTCTCCAACAGGGGCTGAAGTGCCCTCGTGGCCCAGCCCAGGCTGTGCTGCTGTCCCCTCACAGTCTGGTCTGGCATTTCCCTGCCCACATGAGCTGACTCCCCCACCCTTCACCTCACTCTGTTTTCTCCTTAGAGTCCCTGCACATGTTGGGTTCTCTTGCACTCTGTGAAAAGCACTGTGAAGCACTAGGAAAGTATCTGTTCTATGCAGAAGTTCACCAAGTTTTCCTCTTGACCCAGATCCTGGAGCCATTTCAGTTTCCAGTTCTCATGAGCTGAAATTCTACATTCTTGTTCATGTACTTTCTTCAGCTGTTTTAAAAAAAAACAACCCCAACATATCACATGCAGCAAAATACTCTCCCTTTCACATATCCATCCCACGACCTCTGGAATGCAGCTTTTTCCAGAACAGACAGGAGGAGCTGACCAGATTTATTTAACCATATGAATTCATTCAAAATGTTCTTGCTAAATGGTGAAGAAAACAGTTTTACACTTGGAAAGTAAAGGTAAGTGTGAGATGGTGGCAAAATGCAGGAGTGTGAAAAAGTTACTGCTCCCAACAATATTCAGCAGTGTCCTTAGGGGTTTTGGGAAGCAAACTTGGCAACAAGAGCAACACTGAAAGGACTATCACTCAATAGCTGAGTGAAATAAATGTTGGTTTCTGCTCCTATGAGCCAGCTGGGTTTATCCTTGTCAGGAATCTCACACATGGTTGGCTCACAGTCTATTACAGAGGGGCAATGACTCAAACCAGGGCTCTCAGGGGCCAGCCTGTGCCATCTGTAACACCAAGTGCCATATATAAGATTTGCTCTGCAGATGTATAATTAACATGAAAAATTAGTTTTCAAACAAAATACCACTGTTAAAACAGCTCTAGTTCCTTTTCCTCATGTAAATAAGGAGTTCTGCTTCATTATAAACCAGTACAACAGAAAGTTGTCCCCAAAAATCCATCCTCTCCCCTCCATTCAGAAACAAATAGCTCAGCCCTCAGCAGAAGTGAGTATCTCAATTCATCATGATTTGAATTCCTTAGTACCAGTTTCAGTATGGCAAAAAAGGGGAGAGGCTCAGAGAGGTAAAAATGAAACTCTCCTTTTTTGTGCTGGTTCATTCCCAAGCCCAGGAGAACAAGCAAGCACTGGTGGAAGGGAGGAGGAGAGGTTATGCTGCTGAGGGTTCTGTGACACTGCAGTTTGGGCCAGGGTGTCTTGGGCAAGCCTGGAGCTCTCCTCGCCTTCCCTCACTGCTCTGGGAGCTTTGGCTCAACCTGCCCAAGCCAAACAGCTGAGCTGGGGGTCCTACACACCCCCTGTGGGGCTGCTCTTTTAGGGCATCTCTGGCTGTGTCTCGTGTCTTTATGCAAAGCCCATCTGCACGAGAGACTTCTCTTTTTGCAGAGACATTGGTAAATACCAATTCCTTCCACTGAACTCTGGAACTGCTTTCTACTCCTGGCCAGCACCCTCCCACAGCAGGACCTGGGCCTTGACCTCCCTGTCTGACAACATTTCCAAGCACAGACCCAGACTGGCAGACCCATTTCCACTGGAAGTATAACCCCAGCCTCCCCACCCTGCCTCACCAGGCTCATGGCTTGGCCATCAGCTTCAGTTTGACCTTCCAGAAAACAGCCCAGTGCTGAGCCACATCTCAGGATATCACCATGGAGACAGACTAGTGAGGCTGAAACTCTGGTCAGGCCAGCAACCAACATCTCCCTGTTGCAATTCCCATTTCCCAACCCTGGCAGAGGTCCCTGCACCCTTTCACAAAGCTGCTGCAAAGTCACATCTGAGGAAGCTGTGTGGTTGACACCTGTTTGAGGAGCAGACTCACTTACACATGAGATTTAACTGAAAGAGCACAAAGAGAATAAATTCCAGGAGCGGAGATGGTGTTACACCAGCCTTCCACCAACCAGCAACCTGGAAACCAAGGCTCTCATATTAAATGTAGAAGGAAAATTTAAATGCAACATTTTAAATTACAAATTTTTCCTCTCAAAAGTATCGAAGTCTTGTGATTTCAACTGTTACTTCTGATGAAATTATTGTCATTATGAAATATTTGCATTGTGGAAAAATGTGGTTTTTCATTGTGGTTTCTCTTCCAATCTCTATGTAAAGCATTAAAGTGCCATCTTTCTGTTTACTGCATGAAAATTCTTTGTGTGTTTTTTTAAATGTGGAAGAAGCAAAAGCAAGCTAGCAGTAACCAAGACACTTCTAAAATGAACACAGACCTTCACAAAGTGCCCTACAGTCACAGACAGGATGTTCCCTGCAACATTATTTCCACCTTCATGCCACCTTACCAGACTTCATTTATTATTGTACCTCCTGGAAGAACCAAGTTTATACACAGTTACTCACAGCGAGTCGCCCAAAGTCAGAGAAACAGAAATAGGAAAAAGAGCACACAGAGAACTATGGCCAGGAGAAATCACATCAGCAGCTCTGAGTATTAAAAGGGCAGGAAATATGAAAGCAGAGAAAAAACTGATACTGCTGACACTCTTTTCCAGATTAAGCATATCTGGTACATCTGACTCTTGTCAACTGGAATGAGAAGATATAAAAGGAAAGCAGATATGACACACATTTGTGGGAAGGTTTTATCTGCTGCTTGGGTGCAGACAGAACACCTCCTTCATGATCACTGTGAGGATTTCACATTGGCTAAATCCTCTGATAACATCAGAACCTGTTGGGGGGGGCTCAGAAATTATTTACTTGCAGGTAAGTAATTTGACCCAGGACAGCAGACAGCTGATCAGCCTGGAGTCACTGGAACATTGGCTCCTGTACTGAAATCACTTGTTTTTAACTGGCTTCTGACTGTCATATTCCATTGCTTCAAAACCAGCCAGCCTACGCCCCAGACACACAAGAGTAGCTACAAGGGCTCCCCTACAGACTTCTTGAATACATTTAGGACCTCTAAAAGGAATCTATCCTCTAACAATGGATTCAGGAGACAAAAAATAACAACAACAATAATAATAGTAATAATAATAATAATAATACACCCTCAAACCCTAGATTTTTCCACTCTGCACCATCAGAAGGCAATAACAGTGCTGAGACAATCACCTCCCAGGCTGCCTTGCTTTCCCAAGGCACAAAACCTGCCTTCCTCACTCTTCTGCCCAGACCAAAAACAATGAGCAGATTGGCTGCAAAGGCCCAGACCTGCTGTCCTCCTTGTGTTCCCTGGAAGTGTGCTGTAAACACCAGTCTGGAATGGCCTGAGATTGAATGGCCCAGCAACAGGCAGAGGTGACAGCAACACCACCCCCACAGCTCTGTCAGTCAGAGCCTGGCACACACCCCGACCCCAGTGTTTCACCAGACCGACAAGCCAGCACTCAAGTTCAATTTCTAGTTCAGCTATTAGGTGACGACAGGCTAATGGGGAAAATTTATACCAATTCCTGTGTAAGTGCTTTTAGATTCACAGAGAGATAAAAGCTAAGAAATTATTAGCACTAGAAGAGATGGATGATCTTTGAATTGCGCTGCTTTTTGCCTCAGTCTGTGTCCTTATAAAACTTCCCATATGCTAAAAGAAAGTCTTGGCACTCCTGGGAGCAGCATCAGCTCAGCCAAGACTCAGTTTGCCTGCTCACATTTCTGTGTCTTACCCTCCTCTTTAGTTCTCCTTCCAAACTCATCACTAAAACACTCCAACCTTATCTCCAAGTTTAGTTAAGCAATTTTGTCCTACATATTAAATTTTTAGAAAATTTATATTTTCCCTTTATAAAACAGAACAGTAGCCTATGAAGAGGCCAGCCAGGCTTTGATAGCCCTGGTTGCTTCAGTAAAGTAACCAAACTCATGGTTCTTACCTGTAGTCACCTTTGAGGAAGTGACTGAAAGTTAAACAGGTTATGCTGAGCAGCAGCAGAATGTAATTAGAGTTTCTCATCCTCAGGTCTTCTGGGCTTATCTCCTCCCCAGCAGAAATCCCTTCCTTACTTGTATCACACCCCAAAACCCCAGCAAACAGGACATATGTGCGATTCTCTGGGAGACTTGCTTGCCAACCACGGAGTGAATGAAACCAGGAAGCTCCTCATGTGCACCCAAGGCAGGGACAGGGTGACATACCTGGGAACAGGAGCCAGGTTTGAGCAGTGAGCACCAGCACATCCCTGCAGCAGGGGTGGGGAACGTTTGGAGAGTCAGTGAAGCCAAAAGGGTCAGGTGCCAGCTCCATCACATGCGTGGCACAGCGAGATCCAGGAGTGAGGAATTCTGAGTTTTGATCAGGATTTCAAAGCTGGTACGTACAAAATGTGCTCTCCAGTGCTTCACCCCTCCCAGTCTTAGCTGGAAAGATCCCTCTCCTTGAAGACAGCTGATATTTTGTAGGAACTTGCGTTTAACACACACTGACGGACCTAGATGAAGAACAAGTTTCAGGTGTAGTGAGTTAGAAATCCTTTGTACACAGATACTGCCCCAAGAGCTGGGCAGCCCCTGGTCCCAGCTGCAGTTCTCAGCACCAACTCACTCTTGCACATATGGCAGCAGTAGCATCTTTAAGGCCTTAGAAAGAGAAATACAAACCAGATTTCTGTTACCAACTGCCTCAGAGAGACCACAGAAACACAGGACCAAAACCTGCAGCTGTAAAGGGAGAATCCAATACCCCTGTATGCATCAAGTAAATGTCATATTTAATGGTGTAATGCCAAGACTGATTTTTCCGTATCACTAATGACTATTCCACTAAGTAGTTAATTAGGGAGCCACAGGAAAAGCAACCCCTGACAGAGCCCTGGCCAGCACTGAGGATCCAGTTCTTCGTGCAGATCCCTTCGTGTTTAAGGTCCATCTTGGATTAACAGAAAAGGGAGAGACTTGTGCTGCAATCAAGAACAACTCGAAGTAAGCTCAGAAAAAACCCTCAGAAGTACAAAGAGCAAGATCCTTGCAGATGGCAGAAAGGTTATATAAAGACACCTCACTGAGGCTTCAAGAGGTGAAGTTGTACCTCAAATAAAAAGCACCTGTACTAGTCCAGCAGGCTGACTGTACAGGCACTACAAACCAGGTCAAAACACTTTTGAGGAGCAGCTGCAAAAGCTGTAACATCTAATAATAAATCCTTTTTGACAAATGGCCGAGGTAGTAGCCTGCTAGAATCTCTGCAGGGCCCGAGCATGATAAAGGGAGAAAAGGATCTTTCACACAAGATGAGCCCACAGTAAAAAAAGATTGTATTTTTTTCCTTTTCAGCTGGAAGGTGTCAGTGCTTGAAGTCTTTTTCCCCCCTCAAGACAGCAGGAGCTGGTGGCCCTGGAAGACCCATGTGAATTTGAAGTGCCAGTGGAAGAGTTTTAGCAAAGGTAGAAAGCACTGAGTGCCAAATCTTGAGCAGAGAACAGAATTCAATCAGGAGCTTTCAATTCATTCAAAGAAAAGAGCTGAACTTCTAAATTTTGTATTTATTCAACACCCAATTTTGACCTCGTGTTTAATCCTGCACAGGAGTTTTTAACCTGACCTTTCTGGAAGGGCATAAATACAACCTCCAAATAAATGTTCCCAAGGAAACACCTCTTTACAGTGTTGTGCTCTGCGCAGTAAGGAAAGCAATGCACGAAATGACAAAGGCACAAGACTTTCTCCAGGTAACCTGCACAGGTCTTCATTGTGGAATGGTTACAGCTCCCAGGATTGCAGGCTAAAGAAGGAAGATGTGCAAATCCCTCCAAAAAGGCTAAGTGGGTATCTGGTAACTCTTTCATGGGCACCTCTGAAAATCTAATATTCCTTACAAGTGGACCAATTTACCAATTCAAAATCTACCATTTTCTGTAACAAAACTCCAGAAGTTTACAGAGGTGCCCAGCTGGACACAGACAGACTGGATTTCTCTCTGGCTCTCACTCACCCCAGTCTGGGCACTTTCTAAAACAGTTTGGGTGAACCATCCAGTATAACACTTCTCTCCCCACTAGGTACCGACTGGAGTTAGTGACTTGGCTTAGGATGGAGATTTAACTTGAGCTCTGAATGAGTTTGGTTGGGAGTTCTCTCATCCATGTCTCTGCTCAACACCTTCAATTTCAGAAGAATAATGTGGTCTTAGAAGATCGTGTGTCAGCTCCTCTGCTCCAATTTTGTTCCTGCATTCTGCAATTGCAGCCAAATCCTGTGCCTGATTCTCTCTGTCAAGTGGTTGTAAAAGCACAAGTAACCATTAAACCAGCAAAAAGTTATAGCTACCCCTGCCAGTGGAACATAAATTAACTCCATTATCCCAGACTGTATTATAAGCAGGTACTGCAGCACTCAGGCTATTTACTAAGATGATATTTAATTATCTCACTGAGAGCTGTGAAGATAAATTCACATCTGTAATTAATACTGACTGATGACAGAGCCTGTCCCTGTGAGCACAACCCCACAGGGAGGCCTGAGGGGACAGCAGAGGGGAGCAATTCACCACGAGGACCACGACTGCAGGCCATGGAATCATGGAATGGGTTGGGTGGGAAGGGACCTTAGAGATCATCTCATCCCACCCCCCTGCCATGGGCAGGGACACCTCCCACTGTCCCAGGCTGCTCCCAGCCCCAATGTCCAGCCTGGCCTTGGGCACTGCCAGGGATCCAGGGGCAGCCCCAGCTGCTCTGGGCACCCTGTGCCAGGGCCTGCCCACCCTCCCAGGGAACAATTCCTTCCCAGTATCCCATCTAAATCTACTCTCCTTCAGTTTGATGCCACTCTCCTTGCCCCTTCCCTCCGTGCCCTTTTTAAAAACCTCTCTCCAGCTCTCTAAGAGCCCTTTCAGGTACTGAACTGCCACAATGAGGTGACCCCAGAGCCTTCTCCTCTCCAGAATCCCTATTCCCTCAGCCTGGCTCCACAGCAGAGGGGCTCCAGCCCTCTGGTCACCTTTGTGACCTCCTCTGGATTCACTCTGACTGCACACATTCTTGATCTGAACTAAACCAGATGCTTCTCAGTTCACATGTACTGGATAAAAGTGAATTTACCTTCTCTTATATTTTGATACCAGTATGCCTTGCAACCCTGGACATTTGAAGTAGCTAATCTGAATTTTAGGACCTAGGCTTGTATGATAAAACTTCCTGAGCTACTGTAACTTGAACCTAAGTTTTCAAATGATTTTCAAATGATACAGCTGAGAACAAAACACATTCATCTTCACCTTGTCAGCTTGGATACTGTCGAACAGAGCAGAATGGACACACTTCTCTTACGTGCACAAGGACTTGGCTCACAATTAGAATTCATTTCCCAGTAAAATACATAAAAGCAAAGTTCCTTCAGTAAAATACTTTCAGATCTCTAAAAGGTTGGAAGGCAGTTTAAATTCTCATGATGCAAGTGCACTTGAACTCGGTCCTTTCCATTCGACTCTGATCTATTTGCTTTTTTGCATTTCCCACAGGACACAGCACTCCAATTTTCCCTTGATGTCTGCCATTCCTGAAAGCCCAGAGGAAATTATAAGAATAGCCTAATACAGATGAAAAATGAAGCAATCAATAGGCACTAAAATGGAAAATTGCATACATGTATATTATATTAACTACACAGAAATACATCTTCCAGGAGACTGTACAGTAATTGTTGCAAAAATAAATCACACCCAAAAAGGGCTTATTAATGTTATGGGAAATAATGTTGCTTTTAATGTAATTTTTACTGATGGCTTGCTAATTTACTTTTGAGTATGCTCTAATTAGTAGCCTTTGCAGCAATTTAGGTTAAAAAAAGAAAAATCAGAGGCTATGTAGGTCAACACCAACATTGTTTATGATTCTAAAATGGAAATCCTGAGGGATTTTAAGGGCTGCTTTCCCAACAACTGTGGATTCCCAGCTATGCAAACCCTTAATTATGAGAGGAAGACAGAATGGAGATGCTAATTAATATTTCAGCTCAGTATTGGGAAAGAGGGCAGAATACCCAAGACAGCCTCAACATTTACCAAATGCATTTTGAGCAATTCTTAATTTGGTGTTCTTTTCAGGGCTGTTTGACAGTACCATCACAATGACAAACAATGGAGCACAAGACAAAGGTTATGGCTGTCCCTGTTATTTTCTCATACACAGAGGAGTAAATCTGGCCATTTATCCCAAGGTTCACATCCTCAGTTTACTTAAGAGAAAGCCTCTGTTGATTCATGAAGCCAAGGAGCCCCTCTTAGCAAACAGAGACACATCCTGCTTTTTCCACCCACAGCTCAGATGTGTGCCTGAGGCCTCAAAACAGCACCCCTGGACGATTCTCAGAGTGACAAATTAATACACCAGATCTTATGAACAATACATTCAGCTGCCTTCAGTCAAAACCAGAACTGTCTAATTTGTCCTTTTAAGCACAGCCCAAAGTGACAGTCTGAAGCATTACAGCAAATGTGCACTAATGAAGCAATAGCTTTTTAAGTCTCTACACAGGTATAATATGCTAATGTCAGATAGAAATGTATCATTATGAATAATATTATGCTCTATTCACTTGCTGTGTCCTCAAACAGGATGTAATAATCTCTCAAGCTTCCCCTTGTCTATAGATCCTCTTAAGAAGGAGATTAATTTTCATGCTCGTTCACAAGCAAGTCACAGAGTCTATGCAATGAACGTTATCCAAATACATCCAAAGAATGTCTCTTTTTTAACCCAGGAAGCATCCTCTCCAGAGGCCAAAGAAACCCTTGTGGAGAAGAAAAAAACATGTGTAACTTCCTTATTCTAGGAAGCAGAGCTTCCTAGAGTATTTCTCCATATAGACTCCAGAAGATGAATCTGATGTGTTATAGTAAATTGTTATATACACTGGGGATACAGGACATTGATGTGTCTCCCTGGGGATTAAAGAGGAAGCAAAAGAAAATAATGTAAAGTTCTTACACTTCAATAGCAGATAAACAGCAGCAGAATCATGGAATATCCTGACTAGGAAAGGACCCCCAAGGATTATCCAGTCCAGCTCATGGCTCTGCACAGACACCCCAACAATCCCAGCCTGGGCACCCCTGGGAGCTCCTGGAGCTCTGGCAGCCTCGGGGCCGTGCCCATTCCCTGGGGAGCCTGGGCAGTGCCTCAGCACCCTCTGGGGGAAGAACCTTTCCCTGAGATCCAACCTAAACTTCCCCTGGCCCAGCTCCAGCCGTTCCCTGGGTCCTGTCCCTGCCACAGGGAGCAGAGATCAGAGATCAGAGCTGCCCCTCAGGAGGAAGCTGCAGGCTGTAAATTGGCTCTGCTGTGGCTCCGTACACCACTGACATTTCAGTAGGTTACTGAAGACACCGGGGGTCATCACCCTTGCTCTCCCCTCAGAGCCTGACATAACTGCAGTTCTCTCATCACAGAATATGCTGCTTTTTAGCCCACATTTGTGCTCTTCTCTCTGTGTACCCGAGCACAAAGATCTGTGTCTAGGGAGCAGCTCGAACACGAAGCACACGTGAACCTCTGACATTACTGAGAGGATCCTTTTTGGAGGAGCCACTCAGGTAAGAGCCAGAGGCTGGTGCAGACCTACATCCAAGCAGCCCCAGCCCCATGTGCTTTCTGAACTCCACAGACTTCAGGTGTTTGTTCTGCCCTTCTCCCTGCAGTGCTGTGAACAAGTCTATCAAAAGCAAACAGCAGCCCAAGGCCGCTGTGAGGAGCCTCGGCTGTAGCGCAGCGAGGCCATACCCAGCGCCCTGCGTGCGAGCCACAGGAACTGCTGCAATCTGACAGCAGATAAGGGAGTACAGATGTTAGCCCCATTATTGAATTTACTGCTGGGGACTGTTCAAATGCTACTGTGGTGACTGTGGTACCAAAAAGTCCCATTCAGCAATTAAAGAATCCTATCTCCCTCTTTGTTCACGGTGATTATTCTTTCTTCGACCCAGCCAGCTCCTTAGTTTTAACCAGTATGTTTTATATGCTTCAGCAAGGACTTCTAAAATCAGAAGCCTCTCTAATCCAATGTGGAAAAGCCTCTTTGATTTTTAACAGAAAAATGAATACTTGGTCTTCCAACTAACAAGACTTCTCGTTTAAAAGTGGAGTTAGCAATATGCTCTCTAGCATTTTTCCAATATTTTTAAATGAACATATAAATAACATTTTTAGACTTGAAGATATTTTCTTGTTTCCCAGATTTAGAAAGTTTTTGACAGGAAATAATTTTATCATCTAGTATTAAAACACAGTATCAGGCATCCATTAAAGACCCTGTCTGGAACCTAAAACAATTTAATTGCCTGGTAACGCCTCTCTTTCCCTATCATGGTGAATTCAGTTTGGCAGGAGAGATTAAACTCATGAATCCTATTAAACTTATCACCTTATTAAACTTATCACCAGCTTGTTTTAATTTCAGAACACACCTCCTTGCTGGAATGGAGATTGCATCGGGTCCGAGGCTAAATGAAAAGGCAAAGGTTGCGCTGTCGTGCAAGCCCTCACTAATCCCAGTGTGGGTTATGGGTTTGGGTGTTCAAAATCTGAGCAAAAATGAGCCACAGAGCTCCTTGGGGCAGCCCCATGTGTTGTTCCCAGGCAGCAAAGCCACCACCAGTAACACAGCAGTGACTCTGTGGGTGGCTTCACACAGGTCAGCCCCAGAACAGCTTCCTCTCCCTGGCATCTTCAAAAGGCTCCAGGAGAGATCCTGTACTGAGCACCAAGGTGGAAACATGGAAAATATAATCATTCCTGGAAAATGGAATCACTGAGGCTGGAAAAGATCTCCAAGGTCTTTGAGTCCACCCTGTGCCCCAGCCCCACCTTGTCCCCAGTCCAGAGCACTCAGTGCCACCTCCAGCCCTTCCTTGGGCACCTCCAGGGCTGGGCACTCCAAACCTCCCTGGGCAGCCCCTGCCAAGGCCTGAGCACCCTTTCCGTGGGGAAACTCCTGCTGATGCCCAACCTGAGCCTCCCTGGCACAGCTTTTGCTCTTGTCCTCTCAGATGGGTTGGAAGAGCAAAACAGAAGAAATCCAAAAAACAAGGATTTCTGATGTGAAGGGAAAATTACAAAATCTGATACCCCTGACAAGATAATATTTGATTAAACTGTTCTGTCAGAATAATGCCCTAAATCCCACCTTTTTGCTGTATCACTCACCACAGTCAGGACTCCTTTCTTGCTGAACAGATACAACCAGAGGCTCTTTGTATCCAGGCATGAACATGACTCTAGACCAGAACTTCAACTTATTTGAGGCTTCCTTCAAGTAAAGTTAGGAAAAGAGTGAACTCAAGTTTCACACTGATAACAGTAATTACAATAATCTGTGCTTTGATGTTATGACAAAGAACTTGTACCTCAGAACCAACCCCAAGTCAATGTAAAGGCTGGCAGGGCTAATTCTGGAACAGCTGAACCATTCCATACAATCACTATTTATTAGCATTGCTACACATCCCAGAGTTTCATGGCCCTTTAATTTCCCACACTGTGTCTGGGTTTCAGAAGACAGCAATATTTTTGTAAAATTGTGGTTAGAAAAACCTCAAAAATTTTGTCAGGTTCCCACTCAGGGATTCAAACACAATTTACAAACAGAAATTTCTTTCTATGAATTTCCTGCAGGTCTGCATCTGAACAGATGTGTGAGGTACCCTTTTACAGAGAGTGGGAAACTAAAGGCCCAGGGCAGTGAAACCATGTGCTCAGAAACAGCAGAGCAGGGGATGAGCCCAGGCCTGCAGATGCCTTGGTTTGGGGATCTGATCGGGAACATGCAACACCTTCTGAACCACGAGTTTTCATATAAACCCATGCAAAGGGAGGCTAAGGAGACAAGGAAGATGGGAAAGAAGGAATGACATTTCTCCACCACTTATCTTCTCATAGTTTCCTTGTAGAAAAGTGTTAACAATTCATGTTTATCAACTTCCAATTTCCTCCTCCACTTGTCATACTAAGTGACAACTTGCTGGTTTATTCAAAATTTATGTTAGTTGTTGTGCATTTTCACCTGCTTTGATTCCATTCTCTCTGTCCTCCCCTTAAGAAAGGGGAAGGAATAATGGAGGGAGGCAGAGTATTGGGTGTTTTGGGTGAGGGAAAGGGACAGAGGAATTGTTACATTGTAAATCACAACGCCAATTAAATGTGCAAGTCAGAAACCTCTCAGAAAACAGAAGACATGAACAGCTCTGTGGAAAATCATCTCTGTCGGGGAAGTCCTGTGAGGTACCAAGTTTTAGTGTTTCCACAGAACTGGAAGCACTTGTAGTTCTCATGATTCATTTGGTAGAACAATCCCTAGGTCAGAGTCGTGTGAGCAAACCCTCAGTTCCAGATCCATCCTTGAACCCAAACACCAGGACATGACAGAAGGCTCTCTAACAGTCTCCTCACTGCTTGCAGAACAGCCTGCACCCAAAGCCTGACAGAACTAAACAAGACACCAGGTACACCAGGTTTTCCTGGGCTGTGCCAGCCTCCATCTCCCCTGGCTGAGCCCTGCCCTGCAGAGCAGCTGGCAGAGCACTCTGCCCTCTCCAAGCACGAGCACCTGGAACTCTGCCCAGGTCAGACAGGCATCTGTAGAACCTCCCATGTTCTCAGGCAGGGAAGGGAAGCCCTGAGATGAGCGAGACACATTTCTTGCTTGCTGTGTGCAACTTCTCACCCTCCAGAGGCCTTCCAGCATCACATGCTCCAACTTCCAAGAAAGCTCTCGGCCTTGAGAGCAGAGCCTCAGCTCACAGTGCTGCTTCTCTCCTTACTCCTGTAGACAGGCTCACTCACCTAGGTGGTAAATTATTCATGCTACATGTTCTCAGTCTAGGCCCTGGCATCACATATCGTGTTTAATGTGGCAAAATCAATATATTCTGAAAGCTGTGGTAGCCTGTGGCAAGCTGTGGAATTTGGAATATTTTCTCCAGCTATGTAATTTTGCCAGTTTTGCTCTATTTCAATTAAAAGTAATTTTTGAATAACACACAGTAAATGTTCAGTGATTTCTGAACACCACCACAATAACACCTCCTGTTTTAGAGGACAGTGGCCTGCAGGAAGGATTGAGGTACTTAACACTGTAAAGCCAAATATAAATCCATGTTTTATTTACTAGTGATGTCCAAGTTTATAGGAGTATCCAAACCAAAACTTCAAATCAACTATGTTTCCATAGTTTTTGAAACAATTGGAAATGCTTGTTAACAATTGGAAATGCTTGCTGAAATGTTTAGCAACTCACTGGCATTAAACACTTGAAAAACAATGAAAGCCTCTCTCCTCCAGAAATTAAATTTTAGAAGAGTAAGTTGGCTCGGACCAGCATCAGTGTATCCAGCAGGACCAGGGCAGTGCCTGTCCCCTGTGCTGGCACTGCCGGGGCACCTCCAGTCCTGGGCCCCTCAGGACAACACAGACCCTGAGGGGCTGGAGCGTGTCCAGGGCAGGGAACGGAGCTGGGAAGGGGCTGGAGCCCCAGGAGCAGCTGAGGGAGCTGGAAAGGGGCTCAGGCTGGAGCAAAGGAGGCTCAGGGGGGACCTTGTGGCTCTGCACAAGTCCCTGACAGGAGGGGGCAGCCGGGGGGGTCGGGCTCTGCTGCCAGGGAACAGGGCCAGGAGGAGAGGGAACGGCCTCAGGCTGGGCCAGGGGAGGTTTAGATTTGGATATTGGGAAAAACATCTTCACCAAAAGGTTGGTCAAGCATTGGCAGAGGCTGCCCAGGGCAGTGGTGGGGTCACCATCCCTGGAGGGGTTTAACAGCTTTGTGGATGTGGCACTTGAGGACATGGGTTAGTAGTGGCCTTGAGAGTTTTAAGGGAATGGTTGGACTTGAGGATCTTAAAGGTCTCTTCCAACCTAGATGATTTTATTCTATGATTTCCCCTAATTTCTTTGTGACTACACACGTGCCAAAGTGAAGTATTTGCAGAATCTGGACTTCCCACGAACAACTTAAACCACCTTCATGCCTCTGTAAGGTGCTGCATGAACCCTTGATACTTTGAACAAGGAATAAGACATACCTATTTGTACATCCGATGCAAGACTTTTTTTGGTGTTTTGGGGGTCTTTTTGTTTGCAATCAGGTTACTATCTTATTAGATTTCTAAATCCTGCAATAGAATACATACAATACCCTGTCCCAGTCCTCTTAATACTTCCATTCCAGCCTAATTTAAAACAACTGTTGTTCCTGGACATTGAGCTAAGAGCAAGGACAAAATCAAGTGCTAATGAACCAGTCTCCAGCTCATCACCAGGAGAGCCCCGGGCTGCTCCAGTGAATCTGAATCTTGTTCCCTTGCAAAGGGCACTCAGAGCATTGACTCTCCCATGACCACCCAGGAGTGGCTGCTCCCCTTTGAGCTGGGATTGCAGCTCTATTATTTAAGGGATGGAAAGGAATGAAATTACAGACTAGTCACTTCTGTGCTCAACTCCTGCCTGAGATTGATTAACACAAAATTCAATTTCATGCTAATCATCCCATGTCCTTGCTACATGTAGTAAGAACAGGTCCTACATGCACAGAGAGCTGCAAAAGCCACCTTCTTTCAGAAATTATTCACTGCAAGGCTCTGCTGCTCCTCCCTGGCAGGCTCATTCTCACCTCCACTGCTGTCTCAGACACAGCTACTCCAACCTGGCTGCAGCCAGAGCAGAAAGAGAGAATTCCCCCTCCCCCCCGTAGGAGATGTCGTACAAAGATGGATAACTCACCATCAGGAACAGTCTGTCCTTCATACATTGAGACAAAGTGGTTGAATGCCTAAATTCTAGAAAAGCAAAATCCAGGGCTTATTTTAATTTGGACTGGGTTTATTTCAGAACAAGCATTGAATCAGCTGGGTGCCTGTAACACTGCAAGAAACCAGGGTCTCCTCTGCACAGAGCAGAGGTGGGGGGCAAAGGATGGGGAAGAGGAGATCTGAAGTTCAGCAGGTTGTCAGAAATAGTTCAAAAAGCAAGCACAGCAGCCTCCAAGACTGGTTACACTTGGGCCCAGGGACAGTTGGGAAGTCACTGGGAAGTTTAGAGATGTTCTTACTTGCAGGCCTGGCTGGAGGAGGAAAGCCAGAGACAGAAGGACCCAGGACGTGGCAGATTGTGGCTGCTGAGCACTGGCCAAGCCAATCCTGCCTCCCTGCAGCCCATGGCTCCTCTGTTCTCCCTCCTTCTCAGAACCCGCAGGTGCTTCATGCTTCCCATCACCTTGATTTCTATTCTCTTCTTTTAGCCAAGGGTTTTTGGACGAGGAACAGCACTGTAATAGCTTGGTCTGCCCAGGACCCTGCTCCTCCTCCCTGCTTTGAGCTGGAGAGAGACCACACACCCATCCCAAAGGAATGCCAACCTCTGCCTGGGCATTCTGGGGAGCAAAAGCTCCATATCAGTTCTCTGGTAGGACCAGAGACAAAGTTCAGAACTCCTACATGGCTGGCACTCAACACTCCCTCAGCAAGCGTTGGCATTTTGATATGTCAGCCTTATCCAAGGAAAAACACAGAACATCTCTATACCTTTCTGCAAGCTGTCTTTAACTAGATGTACTTCTAAATTAGAGCCTTACAGATTATTCCAGTTCTTCCCCTGGAAAGAAAAAAATTAAACAGGTGACACATTTTCCATGAGGCCAAAGCATTCCAAAAAATTATGAGCATGATTCATCTGAACATGTTAATAAACCAAGAGATTTGCTTCAAAGACAGCTGGTGAAAGCAAACCACTCCCAGAAGGTCCCAGTGGCTGCTTTGCACTCTGCCACCAGGATTCTTAGGAGAAGGCCTGAGCAACATAGGAAGGTTTAAATCCTCTTTGTCACACTGCACCAACAGCCATTTCATGCTCTGCTTCTGCCCTGCCTGCTCCTGCTCACCTGAGGGAACAGTGAGAAATGTTTCTTCAATGATTTATTCAATAAAGATCACTACATTAATCAGATAAATCATTCAAGATATTGTCAACTTTCACTGCTCACATTGCAAGGAAGAAATTGAGTTCCTGAGAGTGTTACAGACAAAAAGGTTGTGCCTACAAAAAAGCTTTGCCAAATCTTAAGCAGACCATTATTTAGCAACCCCCATGCCCAAAGAGCTCCTACTGCCCAGAGAAAGGCCAGCACAGAGACAAAATAGAGGTTTGCTCTCCAGCATCAAAATGGGGAGAAAATACATATATTTATCTTAAAGGTCGGTTCAGTCATTGAGGAGTTGCCTA
Organism: Corvus hawaiiensis; assembly: GCF_020740725.1. Taxonomy (NCBI): domain Eukaryota; kingdom Metazoa; phylum Chordata; class Aves; order Passeriformes; family Corvidae; genus Corvus; species Corvus hawaiiensis. The sequence goes on along the minus strand of NC_063232.1, from coordinate 9,915,365 downwards.
GCAACACTTCCTAGCAACACCACTGCAGGAAAACCACAGAGAGCACTCTCCTACAAGTCAATTAGAAATGGTAATTGGTATGGGAAGATCCCACAGTCCGTTCCAATTACAAACAACAATGCTTTCCCCATTGCTATTTTTTTTAATTAGAAGCTTTGTAAATTCATCCCTTGCTCCATTTTGCTCTGCTTTTCTTTACTTCTCCTTTCCAGGTAACAAAACTTTACAGCAGCACAGCAATGTCAACAGCATTAGGAGCAACACCTAAAAAGATAAAACAACCCATTCATCTCCATCTCCAAATCAATGATGGGCTTCTTCTCTTCTGCAAAAGCAGCTCAAGAGACACAGCTGGCTCTTCAGGCCCTTCACTGTCAGAGGCAGAGTCCTGCAGCAGCTGTAATTCTGGTGCTGTGCTTCCCAAAGTTCACACATCCATAGCTGGGGAACTCCTGCTCATCTCTTGGAGCACAACACAATTAGGGGACGTGGTATTGCATCAGCAAATCACTTTTCTGTGCTGCAGCCTGTAAGCAATAGCAGTAGATAAGAATGGCTTGGGCTTTTTAAAAAAAGTAATTAAAGTGCTTGGTAATTTCATGTCATTTAATGCAATGTGTTCCAAAATGAGATTTGGAAACTAAAAAGCCAGGCAAAGCCTTGAGATGAGAATGATCACCTATTTAAAGCCTTTCATACTTGAACCTGTCAATCTCAGCAATGAAATTAAATGAAAAGAAAGAGGAAAGAAGAAAGTGATCCTGTGTGGGCTGGTGGCTGACCAGGGTTTAAACAGTCTCATTCACTGATGTCTCCAATATACAGTAATGACAAAAAATAGACTTCCTGCTGTCAAATGACCATAATTTTCTACTTGTTTACTCTTTCCAGAGCCAAAAAGCTATTCCTACTTAATTGCTTGCAAAAACTATTATATGCTTTCATTAGGGTTTTTCCTACACACCCCCTCCTTTATATAACTTGCCACTAATTTGAGGGAGGGAGATGACAGAATCCCAGAAAGGTTTGGGTTGGAAGGGACCTTAAAATTCATCTCATTCCAACCCCTCTGCCATGGACAGGAACACCTTCCACTAAACCAGGTTGCTCAGGGATGTTTTCTTCAAACTTTGCGGGAGATAAGGTTCACACAGACCTCACCCATAAACCACAAACCTCAAAGAATTAGAGGAGTCCCTTCAGAGTCTTAGATTGTGACCTGTGTTCCCAGCACTGCTCTCCAAAAGCAAACAGCACTGCTGACCTTCATGTGGCCTGGGATGCCCTCCCAATGAAGCACCAGCCACCACAAGCAGGGACTGCCACTGCTCAAAATCCAGTTTGGGAAGGGGAAACAGCTGAGGGTCAGGGCCAGCAGGTACCACAATAAAGGTGCATTAGGCCATGGTTCGTTTGCAAAGTTTGAACTCCTGGAGCACACTAAGCAAGGAGGCAGAAAGACTGTAAGTCCTCCTCATCTGTCCTCCTGCCTCAGACAGGGTCAGCTGGAATCCCCACCATTCCCAAAAGGTGTTTACCCGATGTGACTGTAGCAGCCACCAGTGATGAAGATGCTGCTACCTCCAAAGACAAATCATTTCAGGGCCTCATTAATTTGGCCATTAACAGATAAGCTTTGTTGTATTTTAAGTCCTTTGACATTGCTCAAGACTCTCTTAAAAACCCTAAAATCTAATTCTTTCAAGAGATTTTGCAAGGCACACAGGATACCTGCCAAAACTTAGTTTCTCTTCACAAAGGAATGCCTGCTTTTCCCAGTTTCCAAACCCTGATGCACGTGTGCAATTGGAACCTGGCTCTTGACCTTGAGACACAGGGTGGACTGGTGCCCAGGGCTATTTTCTGGTCATCCTCCTACAAAGGACACCCTCAGCTACCAGCATCTCCCACAAGGTACAGCTGCTTGGCAGGGGCTAACTCAGCTGGGAAACAAGTCTGAAAGTATCTGACTTCAAGTTGAGAAGTGACATTACACCTCCAGCAGCATCAGCTTTATGACACCATTAAGAGAAAGCTTATTAGCCTGTGAAGCCCATGTGGTGAATCTGCAGCCCTCTGGCTGACTACAGCTATTTACTTATTTCATGAAGCCCACAGCAAAATTATCCAACAGTAGCAGAAGGGACAATAACCACAACTGTGTGGTTTAATGTATAGTTTGTCAAAGCTATTTGAATGGTCTGTACAGCCTTTAGCAAGGAACAGGTTCCCCACACTTGCCTGAGAGCAATAGATTTGGTAATAAGGTGGATAATCAAAAAGCAGGCCTGCCTCCACAGCAAACACATTTTGATGCTTGGATTTATGTGACAGATCCTGCGTCAGTGAGAGCTGGGAGATGGAGCTGCCTGCACCTTCCCTTTCAAGTGAGCACAGTAAAAATACCAGGAGCACACTGAACCTCCAGAGCTGGCTCAGGAGAAAACAAACCAAAGCAGATTAAATGCTGCAACAGCAAAAACATAAATGCAGCAGGTGTGCCCGATCCAAAGAAACGGGTCTGAGACAAGTCCTGCCATTCCCAGGTGAACATGTAGGGAGGGAGGCAGGGATAAACCACCTCTCTCTTTATCCCCCTCTCAGCCTCTCTGGGGATCAGTGCTCCCCACTCTGGGGCTGGGCTGCAGAGCTGCTCCCCATTCCCCTCACTGTTGCTGCTCAGGGGGGCTGCCCTGTATCTCCATCTCTCCCAGCTGAGCTCTCCAGGCAGGAATCAGCCCCATGGCTCAGATCACTCCAGGGATGAACAGACACAGAGTGGTACCTTGCTCTCTTTTGCCCAAGTACAGCTCCCAAAAATAAAACAAACCACGAAGAGTGAACAAGCAAACCACATCCCCCAGTCTGAGCCACCGACACTCCCTGGACACGGAACCAACTCTACAGCTCCATGTAGTTAGAGGTCAAAAGTTACCCGCAATGCCACAATTTGGGATTATGTAAATTCTGTGTCGAGATGGCAGGGAGCGATTTCTAGCCTTTTACCCACCCTGCACTACTGAAACTGTGTTTGCTCATCCCTTAAAAGGCCAGAGAAGACTTCACAAAAGAAATGAAAAGGTAAGATTTGAAAGGTAATTTTAGCATTTAAATGCGAAAGTAGTGGTTCTGCCTTCAGCCCTTCAGGACAGAGAGAAAAGCTTTGGTACAGTTAGGTTGGAACCAGCTCAAATCAACTACCAGAAGAAAACAGAAAGGGAAAAAACCAAAGCAAGCCACTTCTCTGCATGAAAAGCATTGTCATGCTAAGGGTTCAGAGATCCAAAATTCCCTCACTCACTGGAACGGGAGGGCAAGTGAAGAGAGAGGAGAGCACCATGTAATGCTGAAAATTTTCAAAGCACCCAGAAAGGACACTGCAGGGTCATCCCCTGGCAAGATGAAAGCCATCACAGGCTGTGCATCCCAAATCCTTTATGTTCTTCAGTCGCACTCAGCCGCGGCAAGAGCCAACTGCTCCTCTCCTCGGCAGAGTTCACCACTCCATCCCAACCCTGCTGCGGTCCAGGGACTCGGTACTGCAGCTTTATCTCTGCTGATCTGACATGGCTGAAGTGGAGCCAAAGATAGGATGGAGGGAAACGGGAGGACAAAGCCAGAGGCTCCCCGAGAGCAGCGGGATCCCTCCCAGTACCCCCCGCTTCACACCCAGCTCACTCCCAGAGTCCCCACAGGCACTGCCTCAGCTCCTTCGGGACACAGCTCTCCATTCTGTTCTGCTTTTTGGGAGTGCAGCAGAGGAATCCTCCCTGTGCCCAGCAGAGAAAAGAGGCGTAGAATAAAACACCAGTTCAAAGCCTGCCTCTGGTACAAAGGGAAAGAACGCGTGGGAAGAATATTGAGGCGGGGGGGAGAGGGGGGCAGTTCTGAAGTAAGCCCAGGTCAGTGACAAAATCTGGTCACTCTGGGCAAAGCCTCGAGCTCTCCTGGAGACATCTATCCCGAGTCTCACGCCCATTCTTGTTTCTTCTTGTTTAAAGTTCCCCTTCTGCTGAGAAACACAAGTGCCTAACTGGGTATTTGTGGAATACTAATAGCCCCCGTTTGCAATTGAAATGAAGCCAGGCTGCAGCAGCAACCATGCAGACAACCCTTTCTGTAAGTCAGGGGGCAGGGATGGGATACAAGCTGCTAAATGTCAAGCAGCAGAGCCGTGGCAAACCCCCAGCATCTTATTTGAGCACACTGCTGCTATGAAAAGGAGCTTTGTCTGTGTATAACCTACAAACTCCCACCTGAGCTTCCCAAAGCTCCTGCATTCAATATAAGTTCATTGGTCATTACATGCTGGTAAAGTCCTTTGCCACATCTTTACTGGCTATAGAAATTTAGTACCATCACCTCGACAGGGAGTCAAAGGGAAAAAGGGAGAGAGAGAGGAAAAGAAACATGTTCGCAATCCCTTTTAATATACACTGCTCGAAGTCCATGATTGATCCCTTAACCTAAGAATGCAATGGGGATGCAGCGGGCTGGGAATCTGTCCCTTTATGCGTAGAAAGTCTTCAGCTTCTAAAAAGCTGTTTTGTTGAAGATGACTGCACATTTGTTGGGTCCTCTCTTGCCAAAAGAACCACAAGTTCTTTGCAGAAAACAGTCTGACACAACAGTACATGAAGATGGAAAATAGAATTGTGAAAGAAACTTGTTGTCTTTAGCAGATGGCTCAGTTCACCAGCAGATATTTTGAGAAGCTACTGCCTCCAGGTCTTCATGGAGAGAGAAGAAAGAGCTTAGCACTGGAGAGAGGGAAATCTGAATGCACTTGCAACTAATTCTCTGACTCTTCAGTAGCCCAGCAGAAAATGAATCCACCTGTAACTGTCTGGGTTTCCAAACTACAGCAGGGTTTTATTTATGAGTGGAGTGTGTCCCTCTCTCTCACTCACTTTCCCTGTCCATTCCTTGAAAACATAAAAGAAATAAAAGCAGTGAGTGGGGACCTCCTGGTCCTGGTGGAGCAACACCTCCGTTTGCTCCCAGTCCTTTCTGCAGGCAGTTTGCCTTCACACAAACTTCAGCTACAAGAACACTTCAGGTCAGATGATGTGATGAGCAGGATTTGGGTGGATTCCCCTGCCCGTGACACCAGGCTGCTGCACACCACTCCCCAGCAAGCCAGGGGAGTTTGGCCTGACACTCCCCGTTCTCTCAAGGAGAGGAGAGGGAACAAAACTTTCTGCTGTTCAGATTTATCAACTTACACATTTTTCCTCAGAGAAATGAGCACAACGGGAAGGAGTTTTGCAGAGAACATTTTTTGCCTTCTCTGATTGCAGCCTCATTACCTGTCAGGGTTCAGCATCATTCAGTCAGTATCTTCTCAGAAATTGCTCAGGAGCACAAGGTAAGGCCAAGGCAAGTCAAAGTCCCCTCCAAAATTTCACAACATTAAACTGCATCATCATCATCCATAGGAATACAAATCAGCTCTAACAGTGGCAAAGATGTTCAGCAAGGCTGAAGCAGAGGGCACAGCTACCCAAAGATGAAAAGCACCTGGGAGGTGACACAGCAGCATACAGATGACTGCAGGAAAGCACTACTGCCCTAGCAGGCAGGGAGAAACCACACTACCAAATGGCAAACCTCGAGGTGTTCAAACACACCTACACCACAACCACCCACACCTCACATGCAAGGGCTGGGGGAAAGCCAAGTCTGTTCACACAGCTTTACAGTGCAAAGGACCAGCTGTGTGTGACTCAAGTGATTAGCAACATGCTAATTACACTGCTCTGCACCAGTTTGCACTGGGAGATGGGAGAGAAAACCCATCTTCCATCAGAGCATCCTGCACCACCAGCTCCCATTCCTGAGGGGAAGGTTTAGGAACTGCTTCTGCTGAGAATGTCTTTCCCTACCCCACCCCAAACCACCCCACAAACCCCAGGATTCAGCCACTGCCTGCAGCACCCTTTCTTACTAAAGACAGTAGGATTGCTCAGCCAGAGGCTTCAGCAGGAGTGTAGGTGGTTATGGGGAGGGATTTTGCCAGCAGTTATGCAAAATCTTTGCAGGCACCCAAATATTTGTCTAAAAGGCAGGAAAAAAAATTTAAAAAGCATGTTGGACTGTGATGCACTGGCAAATGGTCTTTAGTAGTAATACATATCAGATGAAGGTGCATGGCTCTGTGCCAGAGCAATACTCCTCACAGAAAGCCATTTCCATCTGCCCTACTTTGGATGTGGTAAATGTGCTGGAGGTAACCACAGACCCTGAGGCACCATTGCAATTTGTGTGCCCCAGCACTGGAACATCAGAGCCTTCACTCACAATGACAGGGCACCTTATCTGCAGCTCCTGCTATTGTGCAATTGCTGTGGTATCCACATGCAGAGAAAAGGGAGCTAGTGACTGGAGTGAACATACTTCTTCCCTAAAGTGTCTCCTTGGAGCACCTCAGAGTGGCTTAAAGCACAGGTCAAGAAGTCCAAGTGATGACACTGAAGGGATGAGACCTGAAACGCTCCAGGGATGAGAAATGCCAACTGTTTGATTACCACAAACTGATCTCAAAACAGATACCATGACAGAGAGAAAAGGATGGGCACAGTCTTCAAAGGACAGTCATTTTTCACTGCCTATCAGCAACAGTTCAATTACAGCACCCTGTCTCTCCAGTGCTATAATTACACTTTCAGCTGGGCTCACAGGCAAGGATTTCTCAGTAATTTCCATTGCAGTGGAAGTGACTGACTCCCACACTGCAAGTCTGAAGGACTGACTGGGGACACCTGGGTCACGCTGTGGGGACATGGAACTTGATGATCCTGAAGGTCCCTTCCAACCCAAACCACTCTATGATCTTCTAAAGCAAATAAATTTAAATCACAAAATCACACACTTGTGTGCACACCTTGAATAGTTCTTCTGGTACCAGCCTTGATGCAAGGCGTGCATCCAGGGGAGATGACTTTAAAAATTGAAGTATTCAGGCAGCCCAGACACAAAATAATCCTTCACCTTCAGGAACTAATAATGTATTTCTGAAAAAGCAGCAGGGAAAGGCCTGGGGCACAAGTCCAGCCAGCACACACAGAGCATATACATGGAGGTCACAGGTCAGCGTTAACAAACATGACTGAAGCACCTCTGTGCCATCACAGAGAAAGCAGGGGAAGGACCACCACACCCATCCCAGTACACTTTGTCCTGCTTAGGAGCAATAACCACCAACTGCTGCTATTTCTTACCAAAATGACAGCAGACGTGCAGAACCTGAAACAACAAAAAGCAAGCCATGCTGTTAAACATCCCTTTACCACCCTTCTGGCTGCAGGAGCCCCACAATTGCCAACCTGATTCCCAAACAACCCAGAAAAGAACGAAAACACAGACAATTTGTACACAAAAACAGAGCACCCAGCAAATGACAGCACATACCCTTAACTCCAAGGCTTGCATCAAAGTTCAGTGATTTTGTGCAAGTCATCTCTGAACTACTGTGTTTGCACCAAAACAAAGGCTTGTTTTACACTGTACTGCTCTCTTCCCACAGACCCTTCCCTACGCTGCTCCCTTGCTGACATCCCATGCAATACTTGGCATTCCCTGACTTTCTGGCACTCTTTGAAGCTCAGGATTTCACTAATTAATTTTCATGCTTTATTTCTTCTCAGAATTCCTTTGTGAAGCCTGCTCAGACTCAGGAAGCAGCACTGTGTCAGTGTGTGCCTTTTCTAACCAGGAGCTCAGGCGTGAAACGGGAGAGAGCCCAACCATCCAGATGCTCCCACCTGAGCAGGAATGAGGTGGGGAACAGAGCTCACAGGAGAGATGGGGAACAGCTTCCTGGCCTAGGAGCAGTTTTCCGTTCAGGAAGATGAAAACCAATTTCTCCACGCTGGCTCAGTTAATTACTGCCACCATCCCCATGAGATTGAGTAGAGGAGATGCTTTAGACTAAGAGGTTTTCTGTCAGAAGTTCACCAGTAAGTGGGGTGAAGACTGTCCCTTGTAGCCATGAAGTGCCACAGCCAGGCTGGCTGTCACTGGGCTCCATCATCCCTAGAGCCCACATTACAGAATCCCCCCATGGGCCAGGCTGGAGGGGACCCCAGAGGGTCCCTGGTGCCACCTCCCTGCCCAGGCAGGGCCATCCCAGAGCACAGGGCACAGGATTGTGCCCAGAGGGCTCTGCAATATCCCCACTGAGGGAGACTCCAGCCCCTCCCTGGGCAGCCTGTTCAGGGCTGGGCCCTGCCCAGGGCAGCAGTTCTGCCTCCTGTGCAGGGCAATTGCTGGGCTCAGGCCCTGCCCGGTGCTCTGGTGCCGCTGCCGGGCCCCGGAGCAGAGCCTGGGCCCTGCCCTGGGCCCTCCCTGCTGAGGTCCTCCCTTACTCATATTTTCTCTGACATCTTCCTTCATCTTCAAGGAACTCACCAACAACCTCCATACCCATCTCAGCAGCAAGCCGTATTTCAAGGTGATCAGCAACATCCAGGAAGGATGTCACCATCCCAAAGTGCCTGCTGCCTTGCCACCACCTCTTGGGGCTCTTTTCCTTACTCCTGTTAAAACCCAACCACAAACAGCTTTGCAGCTGGGATATCTTTTACTGCTCATTGTGACCACCATGCAAATTCTCCAGGGCATCCTTCTGTAGTCCAGGGGAGTCTGTTCTTCTGGGGCAGAGACTATGGTTTCTGCACATGGGAGGCACGACCTCAGCAACAAGTCAAGCCAGCTTGTGACTCCGTTCAGCCAAACAACATAATATGCTATACCTGTCCTCTGAGGATTTTGTAACAAAGCTTCCAACCCTTGAATCACAGACCACGTACATTCCCATTCCCTGCCTTCACATTATTAAGCCAGGATATACACAAATTTCTGCTACAAGGAACAGACTTCTAAGATTCTCAGAGCTGAGTATTCTATTAATTTGAATTGGGACTAGTTGAGGTAAATTGATTTTTTTAATGCGTTTATCCTCTATAGGGGCTTTTTTTTCCTTCTTAAACGCTGATTTGCTGAAACTGTGCCTATCCAATACTCATTACTGAAATGCATGGAAAGCTGCCAAAAGAAGCGGTGCCTTCTGGACTAAACAAGGAATTTATTACTGAGAAACCACAGCACTGGGTAAAAATCCATCACAAACTTATTGATTTAAACTGATTGTAAGTAATCACACACAATTTATATTAAGTGAAACATACTGCCATCTAATTTAGAGTAAGTGAATGGAATGCTACTACTCTCAATTCTGTTTGAATGCAAACTCTAATTGATACCCAAATATAAATAATTGAGACTTTCAGAAAACATGAATAAAATATTTTGTTATCTCTGTTTATTATGTATCGATAGATCATTTTTACCTATTTAAGACATGGTTAGACAGCAATTACTATATTTCAGCAGAGACTTACATGTAAGCCTCAGGGCAAGTTCAATAGAATGGGACAAGTACAGTGTGGAGAGACGAATGTGATGTGTGGGATGCAGCTTAAATAACTTCAACTTGCTTTTAATAAAGAAACCTCAAACTTTGCCTACCTTCCACCCCAAATGTGATGAAATCAAGTCATGCATTTTAGTCAGACATGGTTCTCTCACCTCCAGAGGAAGCATCTTAGGATGAAAATTGTAAGGCACAAGCTATCACTGCAGCAGCACATCTTTCCTCCAAGATCCATTCAGGGAATTGTGCCTGTCAGCCCCTCTGATATGTCCCATAATTGGAACCCAATCCTCAGCAGTATTAGTCAGCCCTATAACCAATTTTATTTCTAAATAAACGTTTGAAGGTATTTGCTGTTCTTTTCAACTGTCAGTGTGTAAATGCTGTCAGGAATTTAAAAAAAAAAATTAAATCTTCATCAGAATGTTCTCTGCTATACTTAGAAATTTGGCTACTAATATTTAAGGATGTAAGAACATGTTGCTTTTTATTAATAAAACCAGTTGCTTACAGCAGGAACACACAAGTGTGCCACACTTTCAGTAATCCACTGGCTCCATGGCTTTTGAAGACCAGAAGCCCCCCTCAAACCTTTTCCTATGGCAATTCCTTCTCAGGTAATTTTTAGTTACAGACTGATACCTCATTTCTCAACAGGATCACTTTGTGCCAGATCATAACATGAACAACTTAGAAGATTCATCCCAAACACTCCCAGTGCAGGTTGGGTTTAGCCAGCTCCTCTCAGCTGTCCCTTTGCAGGGAGGTTCATTTCAAGGTAATGTGAATTAAAAGCAGAAAGAAGGTGTTCTGATGCTTTCTGTCAACTTGAAATTTTTAAACACTGCTCTAACATATGTTACACTCGTGAGTTTGAACCTAGTCCTGCAATGTGCTGCATGTAGGTGGAACAGTTGCCCGTAACTGGCCTCATTACAACTCAATTAAGTCCATTTGCAGAGCACATTGCAAGACTGGGCCCTTAGGAATTTCTTGTGCTCCTGTAGCTTATTAAACTGCTGGATATCCTCCACAAGCTCTGCATCGAAACCATAATTTAGCCCTATTTACCTGGTTAGCACAAGCCACCTGGTAGCTGTTATTTTTGCTCAAGCAGACACTTCCACGTCTATAAAACTTTCCCCACTTTTATAACAATCTGGCTTTTAACACCAATGCCCTGATCAAACACTGCCAAGTACTCTCTGCTTGTTAGCTGCTCTGAAGTAATAGTCCCCTGTCACGCTGTGTTGGACAGGGCTAAATTGTACCAGAGGACATCCATGCCTCTCAGGTATTTGCCAAGAAGGACTTAATTCTAGAGAAGCTACTATGAGCAACAAACCCTAATTCACAAGCTTAGTTTTTTAAAACAAAGTTACCCACTGCATGGCAACCTGCTTAGCAGAGGCTTTTTGTCTCATGATGTGAATGTTGCCAGGCCATAACAAACTGTTTCTACACAGCTCAGGACCACTTGACTGACACTTCCACCCAAATGTACCTCCACTGGGTGCAGGCAGCTGAGCTGGTCTGAGGTGCTTGCTTGTCTGGCAAAGTATTTACTCCATAAAACAAAAGAATGGGATGTTCCTTAATCACAGAATCGCTCATGTTAGAAGGGACCCAAAAGGATGACTCAACTCCCTGCTCTTTGCAGGACTACCAAAATCTAAACCATATGAAGACACGTCCTCCATGGCTTCTTGAACTCTGGCAGGCTTGGTGCCATGGGCACTTCCATGGGGAACCTGTTCCAGGCACAAAGCACCCCTCAGCAAAGAGCCTTTTCCCAGTGTCCAATCTCCACTTCCTCATGTCCTGCTGTGGTCACCAGAGTGAGATCAGCACCTCCCCTCCACTGACCCCCGAGGAGGGTGCAGCCTGCCAGGAAATCCCCCTCGGCCTTCTCCTATCCAGGCTCACCAAGACAAGAGACCTCAGCTGCTCCTTTTAAGTCTTGCCCTAAATAACTTCTATTCCCATTTCAAGAGCCTTGCACTGATGTTTGGGGACAGAACCCCAGACTGAACACACTTTTGTCTGCAGTCCCTGAGCCAGCCACAGCCCAGGGCTGGGCCTCCCAAAACCTCCTGTCAGCTACTGCACTGTTTCTTCAAAGAAGTGAGAGGAACTAGCAAGTTAGAGTAGTAAGTAATAATCCTTTACTCTGAGGTGTAAGGTTATTTCTTTATTAATAAATAGAAGTAAAACCTCAGTCAGAGATAAACTGTACATGGGAAGGAAGTGAAAAAGGTTTATTTTCTCAAGGAATGGCTAAGTTTGAGCAGGTACAACTAGCAATTTTTCTGCCGTGTTTCCCCCACCCTTCTCAGCAGGATAGCTGTTTTTACCCAAGCTCTAAAGGCAATAACCAAAATTTCAGTCAACGTAATGTCAAATAGCACAAAAAACCCCTCAGTCCCTCACAGTCACATCTTCTATTGGCATCCCTGCGACAGCATCAACACACCCCTCATGTCTACAGCCTGTTACTTTCTGATGGTTGTCCTCTCCTTGCTTAAGCTGAGGCTCTGCATCTCACGAAAGTGAAATGTTGATACTGAACGTGAAAGAGAAATTCATCTGTGTGATGAGCAGTGATCTGGCATAGAAGCTGTCAAACCATGGAAGTGTCTCACAACTGCCACAGAATAATGAAAATGTTCTTTAAAACCCTGTGACAATTGCAAAGTGAGACAGAAAATGAAGCTGCCTACACCTGCAGACTGCAGTCCCTGTGTGTGAGCACATCAACCTGTGCTCTGGATTTTATAGCCAGTCTGGGTGGGAACAAGCCCTGTACATCAACAGCAAAAAGGGACAGGCAGACCATTTCCCCTGCGCCAACATAAGTCATTACTGGAGTCCTGGTTTGGAAGAGACAGGAGAACTGCAGGATCCCAGGTAGCTCCTTGCAAAGGATCAGCCTTGGGCTCACTGTCCCCACCTCACCAGGGGCAGGTGGCTGGAGCCTCCCACCCATGAGGCCACCCAAAGACAAGCAAAGGCAGGTTAGGCTGGAGAAAGTCTCAGCTCATTTGAAAATCCACCGACCAGCCCAGAGCACAATTCCAGGCTTTTAGAGCATGCAGTCTATATAACAAACATGCTTTTTCAGGAATCCAAATAAAGATGCACATGAAGCTTCAAACTCTGCAGAATCCATTATTACTTGAACTTGCTCACCTGTCAAGCAGCAAAACCCTTTCTTTACAGAGAGGATCTACACAGATTCTGTCTTGCCACAATTCCTGAAAAGCTGCTGCTAATTTCAGTGATTCAAACTTTGCCTCACTGCAAACATTTCTTGACTTTATGAAAGCTGAAGATTTATATGCTTTAGACACCGGGAGATTTCCACAGGTCACCAGGGAACTTGGATGTTGAGCTCTTGCCGGAAGTTTGAACACTTAAGGACTGAGCACAGGCAAACAAATATTTGAGCTATTTAGTCTCCCCCAAAGGTACCAAAGCTAAGCACCCAAGTGACTGAACACTTGCAGAAACACAAGATTTTGGGAGATCACTTGTGTCAGCATGGAGCAGCTACTAAGAAATGGGGGAACATCATCCAACACCTTTATCTCAGCCTTCAGTGCTTATGAAGGCAGCAAGGCACACCAGGCCTGCAGGGAAGAGTATGATTAGTCTCAGGGCTTTAAATTGCTGCTGTGATTTTATATGAAGTCCGAGTGCAAAGGTGGGGCAGGAGAGGCATTTAGCAGGGCGCTTTGAGGCCAGAGAAAATATGAGATTACACTGAGATGGAAGATTGGTATTATCAAATCAATACTGTACAATAAATACAGCAAATGAGTTAATCCAATTATCTGAGTGGAACAAGATCAATGTGCTGGTGCAACAGAAAGATTGCAAGAGACTAAAATTAAATGTACCCAAAAGAGAGGGGCAGTGAAAACAATCCTCTAAAACAATGGGCTTTGGTGATTATGTACAGTTTGAAAACTGAACCTAAGCACAGACGTCATCTTGGAATTTTTGGAGCATTTATCCCAGAGAGCGAGCAGGGACAAGTTTCTCCACAAGTGAAAACAGGAGAATGCCAAAATTCTGCTTGTTAAACTGTTTGCTAAATACCTTTGCACTGTAATACACTGACAAGGAATAAAACCATCCTTGTAACACTGTAGCTGCCTGCAAAAGCTTCTTAATTCCTAGCACAGCCCCCTTGTCCTCAGTGAATATTCCAGCAGTCGGATTGAGCAAGGAACTGTGGAAATAACGGGGAGGAGGCAGCAGCCACGCTAAGCACAGAACTCGCAGCCGAGGAGGAAGGGGAATTTCAGACCGTCCCCAACACTGCAAGAGAAGAACTGAGCTACCATCCCAGCAGTCCATGGCCATGTTTGCACAGCACCACGACTCAGTGGCCACTGCACACAAAAGGAACAGGACAGCAGCCTGCTAAGCAGTAATTCCAAGTAAGCACAGAGGAAAAGGAAAACTCTCCCTAGGTTAAGGGCAAGCTAATGAAGACTGATTTATGCATGCACGTATTAAAATTCTCTCTGCACTGAGCATTTCAGCTTTTAAGTTTCACGTGCAGCTTGAAAGCAAGGCAGAAGCCAAAGTGCTGGCAAGAACACCATCTCTTCAGAGGATTAGGAATTAAGTTAACTGCACATTAGAGATAAAATAGTGGAGCGCTTGTCTTTATTCTCAATAATAAACCATAAGGCATTAAGCTACACAGCACGATTAACTCCTTTCAACTCCTCACTATTACTGCTGAGACAGCAATGTGGTACTCTCACAGAAACACTAAAAAAATACAGAGCAACTCGGTTAAAATTAAGTGAATTTAGGGCAGGCAAAAATGCTACAGTGCAACCCAGAAGGGATAAGTCTTTGTTCCTGTAAAGAGCAGCCTAAGCACCTGCAGTGTTAGAAGGAATTCCTCAAATGCTAAAATCATTCATGGATTGAAGTGACCAGCTCTGAGGCTGGACCATCACTCTGCATCCCTCCTCTCCTTCCTAACTCCTGAGTCATCTGGGTACTTAAAATATCAACACTGCAGTGGTGCCAGCCAGGCTGGTGACAAGGATGGCCTGGGGGAACCACAGGTGAGGGCTCGTCCCCTCCTCCTTTACCAGCTCTGGTAACTTCATGTTTCTGTGACTAGGTTCCCCATTTATAAACTGCTCTTAGCGACATGACCAAATTCCAAAACAAACTAAACAACCAAAGAACATTTTAATCTGTGAGATACAGAGATACTAAACAAACAGGGGCCACTTTGACCATTAAACAATCAGCTCAACACACACAAGGTATTGGCAAAGCCCACGATCTACCGGACTCTTGGGAATAAAAACACTCTCCACAAGATGGACAAAGCTCTGTCCTCAGTGTGTACCTGCAAGGCTTCAACTACTCTCCTGGTTCAGTGAGATACTAAATTTATTCAACTGTACCCTGGCCTGGTTTAGGATGGTTGGAGGAGGAGAAGAAACAGAGCAAACCTCCCAGCCCCACTCCCTCCAAGCCTGAACTGCAGCCTAAGAGCAAACACCTGCACACTTCCTCCCCTACCATCACCTTCCACCTGTGGGAGAAGCTCCCTTGAAAGCTATTGGTTTGAGCATCCATCAAATCCCCCCCTAAAGTGCTTCTGCCTGAAAAAACTGCAACGCTCAAACCACTGAAAAAACTCTGGCACCAAAGCCCATCCCATTACGACACAGCTGTACCCTTGTCTTTGCACAGTCTTGGCTGTTCCCTACCTGGTTAGTGAGCCACCTTTTCCTGCATTACAGAACCCAGCACAGCTGACTCAGACCCAAAACCAAGCAAATCTAAACAATCCAATAGCTCCACAGGGACAGCTGAGGTCACCGTGGCACAACATGCAGCAGCTGCTCTGGGGTGAAGCCCCCTCCTGCTGTGGTAGGCAGCAATTCCCCTTCACCTCCCATTTCTGCAGCTCTGTGAGCTCCTAAGCACAGCACCAAACCCTTTCAGCTAGATATGATGTGCTACCTGTGGTGGAAGACAGCCCTCAGCCAGGCACACAGGGCTCTCTGAGGAGCTGGAGCTCTGTGGTGGCCTTTAGGCTTTGCCCAAACCAGGGCAGAGTGCCACATGCACACATTCCATGTGCCAGGCTGGGCCCTGAGGTGTTTGCCACCAAAGCACACAAGGCAGAATTAGAGCTGATGAAAATTTTCCAGGAAAACACTGGAAAAAGGCAATGAACCAAAATGAAAATGCTTCCTGGAATGTACTCTCTCCCAACAACAGGGGCCAGTTCCCCATAGACTCTCAGGCTGCAGGGATTTCACAACATCACAGGCAGAGCAGACACATAAATCACCTGAAGGGCTTTTGGTTTAACTCTACAGCACCAGCAGCCTTAGGAAAGTTGTGTCTACTGAAGCTGGCAGAACTTTCAAATTCAAGGTCTGTGCACCCTTCAGGGAAAATATGAGAAGGGAGCCTTTGGTCATAATTCAAAGGAAAATACTCTCAGCAGAAACTTCTTTGGGATCCTCTGGACTGATACATGTCAGCATTTGGGGAACCTGAAAGTCTGGTTACTGCAAAGACCCAGCTCTTGACTTAACAGCCCAGAGAGGCTTGGCTTGCTCTGGAATACAGTCAGGAAAACTGGGATCCACAGAGAGCTTGAGCTCTGCTTCCTGAAGCTGCTACAGTCCCAGCTCTCTGTTTGCCCTGTTGGCAAACAACCTCAGACTGTGGCTGTGCTGGGGCAATAGAAACTATTACTTCACTTTGGGTAAACATTTCAAAATGACATTTGCTGCTTAGTCTTTAAAAATTATCAGGAGAATATCGTTCTCCACCCAGAAGAGTGACTTTTCTTGTTTACTGTTTTCATAGATCTGCAGGATGGAGATATAACACAATGGATAATACACATGAGGAAATTTGGATAATTAGGCTCATTTTGGTACTGGAAAAACAATGTAAATCTGAGAGTCTCTTACTGAGCTGCAAAGGTAAAATAGAGCATCACAACCCCAAAATGGTGCCCTTGCCAGACAGCCTGTTCAGCTTTACTGAATCAATCTATACAGATGATTTTGCCCTAACTTTTCCCAAAAGATATCTAATAAACTTTTCCATACCTGCGACAAATTCAGGAACTCCTGGGATTTCTCTGATGTTCATCAGGGAGAAAGTTTATGACTACGTTCAACAGGTTTCCAGCTACCTACAGGAAGAAAAGATCAACACACACCATCAGCCTCTGTCTTTACAACACTTGCAGGTTCAAAAATTCACATGAAAACCTTTTTATTTTACAACTGAATCCCTATTAATTTTCTTTTAGATCTTCTGTTCATCTCCATCCTGTGTCCCTTCCTCTGAAGCATAAACATCCCCCCACAAAATCATCCCTGGGCTAAAGTTATGGCACTGGTTTTTTACACATCAGATATTACACAGGTGCTAACTCTGTACTTGCCAATAGAAAATCCATCCAAAGAATCCACCTGAACTTCCTGAAGACAGCCTCATGCCAAAAAGATAAGATAACAGCAAAGCAATCTTCCTTTATAGAGCCAAAATGTGAATCTAGTATTCCAGATAAAAGAAAACCCTACAATTTCAAACTTAATCATCACATTTTGTCCTCTGTCCCCACCAATATATATTTGTTAAGGTCTTTTGCTATCTTGATGAGTTAGGTGTGAAGTTTCCCTGATGGGATACATTTAAAATGAAAATCAAAAGCATGAATCACCAAGTGTAGTGTTGCAGAGCTGTCTTCTAATTTTTCAGTTGGATTCCCAGGTTTGGCAAAGTGCTGAGCTCACACACCAGAATGTTGCAGGCATTTGTATGCAAGGCATATTGGAAGGGAAAGTCAAGGGCATTCCTGGTTTAGCCCTTCAGTGACAGGCAAATTCAGTCCTGCCCATTTGGGGAGAAGGTTGTCAAAGGGACATGCACAAAAACAAAGCCCAGTTTGATCCCACAGTAGTCCAGATGTCAGAATTTTATAGAAACTCATGTAAATGATCAGTTAGACAGAGATCCAGCTACTCTATGTGAGATTTACTAGAAATAGACTGTTCTCTGTTTCATCAAGTAGTCATGGGACTATTCAGAGCAAAGTTTGCTAAGCCAAAGCTACAGAGACAGGGAACAAGTTGATGGAGTTTAGAATTAGCAGTGATATAGAGCTCTTGCATTCATTACAGGATAATTCTTAAAATCTGAAGCCCACTTTGATTGTAATCCCTCCAAATTCAAGATGAAACTAAATAATCTCCAGAATAGATTTACTACATTGCTAATGAGCATTAGAAATTGTAACTGGGGGGAAAAAAAGAAACAACCAAAAAGATCATGATGAAACCTCTCATGTAGAATTCCTAATAATAGATGGAAAAGTTTTAAAAAGAGGAAAGGGGGGGAGAGCCTTATCAGAGGAAAAAAACAAAGGCACAGATTCTCAATATTTCTCTTAAGACAGAAGCAGATATCAAACCTGAAGCCTCTGGTCCTTTGCTTTGAAATCAAATTTTAAAACATGCAATCATCTGAATAAACACACTACAGAACAATACACACTTAATTTACCTCCTCACAACTGGAGTGAGAACAAATTTTATGTCTAATTCCACAGAGTCTGGCTGTTTCCCTGTGATACCAGTGCTCACAAGTCCCACCATCACAGTAAATGTACACAACGCTGGGGCACACACAATTTCCTGTTCAAAAATGCTGCAGGTCCTGGTTTCTTCCACCCCAGGTGGAGGATACAGCCCAGCCTGGGTCAGAAATGAGTGACCACTGCCTGTTCCTGCTGCCCTGCTGCCCACCCAGCCCCACACTCTGCCTCAGCTGCTGAGTCCCTGTCACAGAATTGCAGGATACACCGAGTTGGAAGGGGCCCATCAGGATCATCCAGTCCAGCTCCTACAGTAAAGAGTCAAAAAACCAGTTACCACCAAGCTTCAAATATCAGTAATTATTTTGGTTGCAAACCATTAGGCTTTAATACACACTCACAGAATCTGATGGGTAGGAAGGGACCCACAAGAATCAGAGATCAACTCCTGCCCTGCACAGCACCATCCCCAAGAGTCACAGCACGCCCAGGAGTATTGTCCGAATGTGTCAGGATGGTGTTCAGGAAAAAAAAAAAAAAATCAACTCAAACCTCTCTAACGAAACACAACTGAGGTGGAGAAATAAATCCCCAGAGGTTTTCCCTTATGCCCCAGCATCTTGCTTTCTTTTTAAGTTAAAAGTGGGAAATTACAGAGGTTATTGAGGAAGAGCCATTCACCCACAAGGTGAATGTGGGTGACAAAAATTCCAAAAGAGGGAGAGGATTTGTAGGTTTCCTTCCCCTCCCTAAACAAGCTTTTTTCTGTTCTTTAATTCTCACTTTTAACCAGATTTATGTGGAGCTGCAGCCCACGATAGTGACCTTCCCCTGTTTTTCTGCCGCCGTTTCGTTTGTCCTTCCGAGGGCTGAGGGCACCAGGGACCAAAGCCCGGGGCCATCGTTCAGAGGTGCTGGCAGAGAAAGAAACGAGTTTGATGACTCATTTTATGACAAGTAAATGAACGCATGTAAACCCCAGTCTGTCGCACTTGCTCCTTTCCCCACTTAATTTTTCCATCACCTCAGGCGACACATGAACTTACAAACGGTGCGGGTTTTTTTTCCATCCTTTACTTCAACTTGCTGCGTTTCTCAAGGTGTTTCTCAAGATGCCTTTATCAAAACGACTCCCACCCCGACTGCCACCCCAGCACCGCGCAGCTCTGACATGGGAAGCGGGAGATGCCGAGACCTGTGGAGAACTCGAGGCGCGGCCGCCCGGGGGACACCGGCTGCCGCCGGGAAGAGGCGGCCGAAGAGCCGGCAGAGGAGCCCTGGCAGGCAGGATCCGTGCGAGGGTTAAAACCGCCCAAACGACCCCAAAAAGCCGGGTTTTCAGCCCGCTATCTCCCTCTAGTGCCGGAGCGCGCGGCCGCGGCGCCATCTTGGGCGGGCTTTCCCTCTCCCACAGTGCCCTCTGCAGCTCTATCCCGGGCCGTGCCTGCGGGAACCGAGGGGGAAAAAACTCCCATAAAATAATATAATATAAAGAGTCCTTCCTTGTATTAGCAAGGGTCCTTCCAGTCAGGACGGACTGTTCAGGGCAGACCCACGTTGTTCCCTGATACACCAGCACCGCACAGGTCTGGCCGCCTCAGCACCAGCATAGGGTCTCTTGTGAGCATCTGACAGGAATCTCTCGTTTTCTTCCACAAAAATGCCAAATTCAGGCAGTATCAAAGTGCACTAAAGACGCTCCACCAGTTCCTGCAAGCACATCAGCATCAGTTGTGGTTTGGTCTGGTATGGGACAGGTGCCCCAGAGAGCAGGGCTGGCCCACACAGGCACCAACACCTGCCGGCCCTGGCCGTATTTTGTTAAAGAGATTTTTCAAAGCGACAGATTAGTACAGTGCTGTAGTAGTCAATGATGTATTTACTGCCACAAAGCTCCAGATGCTCTGTAAGCCACGATAATACAGTTAAGTGGGAAATGAGTCATTTAAAACCATAATGACTATCATAGCATGACTCCGCTGACAACAAGCCCCAGCGATAACGCTGCGAGGTGGATGAGACGTGTTTGCTGGGGCTGCCAGTCACACAAACACAGAATCACAGAACTGAATAGGTTGGAAAAGATCTTTGAGATCATTGAGTTCAACCTATGACCTGACACCACCTTGTCACCTAGACCATGGCACTGAGTGTCACGTCCAGACTCTTCTTAAATACTTCCAGTGACAGTTCCCCCACCACCTCCCTGGGCAGCCCCTTCCAATGCCCAGTCACTCTTTCTGCGAGGCTCTGCCTTGGGGGCAGGCGCTGCTACCAGGAGCCCCCCAAGTATTGGGGTGCTGAGGTGCCCCCGTCCTCCCTGGCGTGTGTGGGTGCCAGCTCCCATCTCCTCAGCACTACACCCCACAGCACTGCTGTTTGGATCATGGAAACTGCTCTTACCATGGAACCTGCTGCTGTGCTGCCCAGGGGAGCAGTGCTGGGTCCCCAGGTTCCCACTGTGAAGAGGCAGAGCTCAGCTCTCCTCAGAGCAGCCTGAATTCACACTGCAGTGCCCTGGCACCAGCTGGGGACCGGCTCCTCTTGGACACCCCATCTGGGACCCTGTGGACATAGCAATGTCCAGTACTTGCTGTGGGCAGTGTGGGGATGGGCGGTGTGAGGAGGGAGAGGAAGGCTCCACCAGCCCCCCTCCTTTGGCCAGAACAGCAACGAGAGCCATGTGGGCCATGCTTTGCTGCTCCTCAGGCCATGTGTCCCTCAGGAGAGTCAGGAGAGCAGCACCAGGGAAGGGTTGGCTCTCCACTCACATGGCAAAGGCAGCGAGAGTAGCAAAGGAAAAACCAGGGCCAAGCTTTCTGCTGGTATGATGCAGACAGCTCTGGTGATTTTCAATAAACCATTTTAATCTATGTCCTTAGAAAATCTTGTAGTAATTTCTTTCCCCATCCCCAAATGAAGAAATTGTCTTGCTTAGTCCTTGGATACTCCTTTCAAAAGCCAGGTAATGGGAAAAACAGACAGATGTGCTGAGACTTTGAGGAGGTCATAGAAGAGAATCATAAAATCTCCTGAGTTGGAAGTGACCCACAAGGATCATTGAGTCCAACTCCTTGAGCTGACATACACTAACTCATTCTGTGTCTAGTATTTGCTATAGAGAAACATCTTTTATTCCCTCAACACAAGCAATGTGCTTTGTGGCTGGACTATAGCACCATGCAATTTACACCTAACTGTCCAAAATACAATTGCCTTTATCAAGCTGAATGCTCTGGGTACGGACCACTTCTAGTCCCTCGCATTAAATGTGATCAAGTAAGGTCACTCCTTAGTCAGCCTGAGCAGCGTCTGCCACTGCACCTTTGGGATTTCTGTCACTTACACAGGGGAACAGGAGAGCTCCTCACGGAGCAGACTCTCATAAAAATAATTTACAGCTACATTCACCTTGCCCAGAACAGCAGAGCCGTCCTGTCTTTCAGCACAGCCTACACGTGTTTCAGGCTCTCTTTAACCACCCTCTTGTGGTACCGCTGCAGAACAGCATCTTTTTTTAACAGGCAAAAATAAATCCAGTTCTGCTTCACTGTTCTAGGATTAACAGAGACAAAACTTTCCTTTTGGAGGCCAATAACTGGACGTTTTTTGATACCTCCCCCTTTTTTTAAAATCAAATGAGCTCCAAACACATAATGTTTGCTCCGAATACGCTGAAGGCCCAAAATAGGGACTACTGAAAATCCTTAGAAGTTTATACTTGCATTTTTAGTTGTCTGTAAAAGGAAAAAAAAAAAAAATCCAAGCTTTTGATGGTAATGGAATTTCTGCTGCATAAAACAAACCCCCACAACAACACTGATTCAATGGAAACTATTAAAGGGCTTTGAAAATGCAAACCAAAAGATACATTTCATAAACATATTGCGTATTTGATAGGTAACATCTTTATGCAATGAGCTGATTCAATTCTCGCTTAATTATTTTCTTGTCTTGAAGCAAAGATGATTGTACCAAGGGTGGATGGCTTGATTCCTAGGCCTAAATGCAAGTTTTTCAGTAGAGAAACATATAAATTCAACGAAGAAAATGCTGTACTCAGAGTTTCAATACTGAGCAATAGCATGATCAAACAAGCCACATTAGGTGGTAAAATACAGCAAATCTGCCCTTAGTACCCAGAATGACCACAGGCCTTATCAGCTTGGGTCAATACTTGAGGTACTTATCAATCAATAGGTAAAACCCATTCTTTCACAGATAAATTCAGCAGTCTGAGATGCCACAAGTTGTTAATATGGAGGGTTTAAAGTATTCTAAAACCAAAAGAGCAGTCCAGAAATTCCTTATCTCCTACCACCCCTGACTCTGCAATTTACCTGATTCAGGCTTTTTTCTGTTCTGCAGTGACTCAGGCAATAACCCAGCTGCCCTGGGTGACTCCTGAGACCACTCAGGCAGTAGGTGCCTGGTATTACCCTGGTGAGGCTGTGCTTTGTGTTCCCAGCAGCCCTTTTCCCATTTATAAAATGGGGATAATGCTATAGTGAAGTCTGTATTACCAAACCAGCAGAGGAAACATCAGATGGCAGCAAAATAGATGTGTGAGATTGTCGGGTGGCACCAGGATTTCATACTCTGCTCCTGGCTGGATGGAGCTTCATCCCTGGTATTGTACCTGACAGCACGTGTGCATTTTGATGTCTATAAACACCTGTGTTTCTGTATGCAGCCTCACAGTGCACAAACGAGGAGGGGGATATATTTCATGACCAAGAAATACCTTTGTGTTAACACCACTTCAGTTGCAAGATACCAATGGAAAAAGAAAGGGGTGTGACCCCAACAGCTGCCAGCTGGGAACTTCCACCTTGCCCACAGGCACAAGCAGTCCAAGCCCCTCCAGCTGGAGACAAGGCACAGGGAGAACAGTCTGTCCTCACCTGCAGCCCTGGTTCTCCTTGGCTAGCAAAAATGTGGAGTTTGTTATACAGGTTTCCATGGCTAATTCACTGAAGCCTTCAGTTTTAGTACGACTAAAGGATTTTTTTGCGTTATAGCAGCACTGGGCAGTGCTCAGTTGCCCCAGTCAGGGCACCAAGCATGGTGCAATCACAGAGTAAGAGACAGACTGTGTCCCAAAGAGCTTCATATAAGGAACGGCCAGGATTGGGTTTTTACACATGCAGGAAGGATCTGGTGGGACGGGGACATCAGCAGGGCAGGAGGCAGTCCCACCACTTGTTTGCATGCACTTCTCAACCAGCTAAGTTTGAGGCCAGCCTCCATCCAGAGTTAAGGCACAGTCACACTCCAAAGGCAATTCAGACCATTTAAGCTGGGATCCTGCTCCAAAGCACCTTCTGAAGATAAGCATGGGTATACCCCAAAGCTGACAGGTGGAGTCCAAAGAAGGAAGTTGGTTTATCCAGCTGGGACTTAACCAAGCCACCATGGGAATAACAAAACCCTGTGTAATTGCAATCTTTGGTCTCTGAACCACAGCTCACTCTTCTTCCTTGCCAGAAACAAACCAGCAAGCCAAGGAGCTCCTGTAAGTGCAACACCACTGCTCTGTTACCTTGGTGCATGCCCCAGTGCCTTTCAGCAGAGTCACCTGCACGTGTGAAGCACTAATTAGAGTTCAGATCAACAAGAACCACGCTAAACATCTCCTCAGCGAGGCACAGCCACAGCAAATGAAAATACTTGCAGTAAAATCCTCCCCAACCTCCATCTGCCTATCTTCCAGTCCAGCATGGACTAGTTTTCATGAGCTCCTACAAGCAAAGGTAAAAAGGAACAATGTAAGATGTCTATGACTTTTGGGGAAAAAAAATCTGCAGTGTTTATCGCTGCCTATAATAGATTTAGCTGTCATAGGCCATGAAAGAGGACAGGACTGGCAAAGAGAGCAGTAGTGAAGTATGAAAAGCAGAAAACTAAGCTAGAGCTAGGTCTTAGTAAGGAAAACCAAAGAACAAAATACAGAAGTTAAAAAAGAAGGGATGGAGCATGGCATAATATGAACAATGTATTGTGAAACAAATGTTAGGACTGTTTTCAAAGATTCCTTTCCTATACACTGTAGTTGGTATCTTAGCTGGTGATAGGAAGCTGTTAAGTGGAAAATTAGTTGGAATTTGGGAAGGTGGGACTTTAAAACCTAAAGCAAAATCCTGGGTGCTGTAAGTACACCGAGGGTTTTCTATGATCAAAATCTCACACAACCTACAGAATTAATACCCTTATGACTCATTTCATTCCCACAGATGGTATCCGGCATGGTCTTTAAATGAAATTCATTTCCTAAACACTAGTGAATTCAGAATCGAAGATTTAAAACAAATGTCCTGAATGGAAAACCCTTCAAAAAAGATCAAATTGTCTATACCTGCAAGCTAACATCCCTGTAGCAAACTTCTGAAAAGCAGTGAATGCACCTAAAGAAGTTTAAAAGCTTTAAAAATCTTGTTTCATCTCTTACTGTACCTTTCAGGCATATTCCTCTGAGCATCACCAGTACAAGACGACTTGACACACGGATCTTCAAAGGTGTGGAGCACTTAAACTGGATTGAATTCAAAGGGACTGAAATGCCCTGATGCTTTCTGGGACTCTGGGAGTGAGGGCTCATTGGCTTAATTGGGAATTAAGGACCATCAGCAGGAGTTTGCTCAGCACCTGGGAGGACAAGGATCATCGTCTGGACAATCAAGACCACGTTTCTTCCCCCTGAAGACGCTGCCAGAGCTGTCAGGCTCCTCTAACAAGGATGAGATGAGCCTGGAAGATGATGCCCTCAATCAGATCCTGTCTCGTGGGGCCTCTCACACTTGCTCCAGTAGTTACATCCTTCTGTGACCATCCAGACCTGCCTTCCTTCAGTAACTTAGGCTTTTAATGATGTGCATCCAGAAGACCAAGATTATGGTCTAATTAGAATCTAATCCAAGTAGGGCATTACTATATTTTAAAGAATCTGGACAAGCCAAGGATCTGGTCTCCTTTTTGTTCCTTTTTCCCTGAATGCTCTAATGATTTCAACAAGATGGCTTATAAAAGCTCGCCATTTCCTTCGCATTTTTAACAGCTATTCCTTCTGAACAAAACCCCACTGGTGGGAAAAAGGACTTCCTCCCCATAGCAACGATGGGGTACTGCACACAAAGAAGCACCTAGCAGTTTAGTTCACATTTTTTAATAACATGGCACAATTTACATTACACAAGTCTTCGCTGAGGAGGAAACATGCTGAAGATTGAGAGCCGCTTCACTTTTCTGTTCACATAGGATCTAGAAAGGACTTTATTACATACAGGATAAACAGCAAAAAGGTTTGTATATAACAATCTCTTTACAATACTGAAAGCTACCACTACGGTTCCAGTGTACATATTCCTCAGGGTTGGGATTTTTTTGTATTTTTCCTTTTGCTCGTAAAAAAAAAAGAAAAAAAAAAAAAAAAGAAAAAAAAAAAGAAACACCGCACAACATCTGGAGTTCACAAAATCTGAAGCTCACAACTAAACCTTCAGTTGACTACTAAAATAGATCTCTGATCATTAGAAACAACTGTCTGTAGTTAACTTTTTTCTTTTTTTTCTTTTTTTTTGCCAAAACAGGGTAACAACTTCAGATAGCACTTTAATACACTAGAAGACCAATGGAACTAATTTTATTTCATACATATATTTTACAGTCCAGTAGACAAGATATTGAATTCTCTCTGATAAAGTCATATTCTCTCCAAATATTTAGACAAGAAACTTAACGCATTATAAAAAAGTGTGTTATGAAAAGACAGATTTCAGAAGTTTGATGCATATTTTTAAAAAGGACCAGGTTCTTCATGTTATTTCATGTCTTCTATGATTAGGGAACAACAAGGCTGACCTGTTAACTATTCACAGACTTTATTACCAACTGAAATACAATAAATTGCATTATGAAATCTGCAACGGAGTTCATTAATTAAACTACTGATCCACAGTGAAAACATATCCATCATTTAGAAAAGTATTTGCTTTCTTGTAGGATTTGTTTCAATGTAGCTAAAAATCACTTAACACAAAAAAAATGTGTGTACAGATAAAAATGACACACTGGCAATAAAACCAGACATGAATGGCTGTAAGCAGATGTTCTTCCCAAAATAAATTTGACATGTTAAGTGACAAAAGTTCTGGAAAATATCCAGCATTTGATTATTACCATTAAACCCAGATTAATATGACTGAAACCCAATCTGCCATGACTCCGTATCAGTGACTACAGAGCACTAACCCTGACACCATCCAAGGGACACACGAGCTCCAGTGACCTCAGCAGCCTGATGCAGGGCTTCACACAGAGAACTACACCTCTGAAGGGCTGTTTCTTCATCAAAACAAGAGAAATAGGCTTCCATTATAAATGAGCTTGTTCAGGGAAAATATGACTTTAATTATGTTGTGTGTTGAAAAGGCTCCTTTAAGTTATAAAGGCTTTTGTGAAAAGCCTTAAAATTCATTGCATAGTTGAAGGGGTTTAGCTGTCTATAACAATATAAGTAACACAGCATAAGCAGACTGTGTTGATCAATATTAAGTTTGCAAATAGCACAGTTTAAGAAGTATTAATGTATTATGTTACTTAATTTTATCTATTTACATTTGTACAAAGTAAAGCTTTCATCTTACCCTTTTTGCATATATGAACCATTAATCCATGAAGCAATCTTTTTACATAAATATCTACAATTGACTTCACTTCTGGTTTGAAAGAGCTTTGTAGGGTTGACATTGGTGGTGGCTTGTTTCTAGTCAAATCGCTCAGATTGATGTCTTGTTCTTCAGTTCAAATTTAGAAATTTTTAAACTAGAAATAAAATAGAGTAGGAGACACGAGGAACATATGGACTTGGCTAAAAGATCTGGAAAATTTCAACATATAATATACAAAAAAAATCATTTCAAAATCTTTGCACTCAGGTCTATACATATTGTACAGTGGGTCACATCCCCAGTCTGTATCAATGACTAGTAAGAAGGTCTTTATATTATGTTCATTTACAAGGTTTTTGTCCCTCTTGCTCTGGTTTTTATTGAGTCTCACTCTGCTTATCGAGCTTCGATGTCCTTGAGGGTGTGAGAGGGAGGCCTCTCTCTCATCTCTGTGGACAGAGGAGTAGTCCTTCTGGGAGAGCCAGGCCGAGGGCCCAGAGTAGAGATAAGAGGTGGAGGGGCACTGAGAGCTGCTGTGGGGGGAGTTTTATTGAGGAGGCTGTTCTGGTGTCCCGTGGGGGGACTGACGCGGGGGTAGTGCATGCTGGGCAATCCTGGCGTGAGGAGGCCGGGGTGGGGCAGGTGCCCGTCCAGGGCGGCGGGGTGCACCGAGTGCAGGCGCGCGTGCTCGTAGTCCTCGCGGAGCATGTGCAGCCGCTCCCGCTCGTCCAGGTGGGTGCCCCTCTCGTGCTCCCGGCGCGGGTCCACGGACAGAGGGTGGTGGTGATGGTGGTGGTGGTTGTAGTCGTGAGGTTCCCGATCCCTGAATGACCTGTCTGCTTCATACAACCTTGGTGTAGAGAGGCGATGGAGGGGGTCATTTCTTAGCAAAAAGTCTCTGCCCAGGGGGTCTCTCCGATGAATATCCAGCTCTCTGTAGGGATCTCTCAAGGGATCTCTCATTGGATCCCAGTGGAAAGAAGGATAGGGGAAACGTTCTCCACCAGGAATTGGGCTAATTCCCATAAAAGGGGTCATCATGCGAGTCCTATCCAGGCCACTGATGCTGTTCATGTGATGTATACCAGTCACACCTACAGTCATGGGCATAGACACTAAAGGACTTGGATGGACGTTGGATGTGGATATAGGTGGTGGCTGATCAGATGACCTATGAGTCTGAGGTCCCTCAGGTTGAACATCATGGTCTTCCTTTCGCTCTTCTTTCACCTTGACTTCATTGCTTTTCTTCGGGTTATCGTACGCCGGCTCGTTCTTCCTGTCGGCCTCGCGGTTTGAAGTGCTGTTAGGCCTGGTGCTCTCCACAACGGGGGGCCTGGCATAGGGGGAAGGAACCCTGGGCATTTGCTTAGACTCTTCCACCACTCGGCTTTCATGGCTCAGGCCTTCTTTCTCCGAAACGTAGTTGTCCTTCACCTTGTGCTCTTCAACATTAATTTCCTTCCGAGATTCGGAGTGATCCCTCTCTCGTTCTTTGGGCTTCTCTTTTTCTCGAACCTCGGGATTCAGATGGCTCCTGATCTGCTCACTCGAGCTGCGGTTGTGTCCGAGGGAGTTTACTGGATGGATAGGTGCTGGCGAAGGATGGCTGGAGTGTCTTTTCTCAATGCTCTCCCTACAAAAAAGAGAAGTGTGAAATGAAGGTATGAGAAGCTCTGCAAAGAAAACAAAGCATCAGAGTGCCTGGCTTTCTACTTGTGGCTTTGCAGAGAGCTGGTGACACACACCAGGAAATGCACTGTGCCTCTGGCACACCAAAACTTCCAGAAGAACATCCCATCTCGAAACTTGGCCTATTCTGCTCTCTCATCCCAGCAGCAGCAGATCTCCAAAGCTGCTCTGTGAAGAATCTGATGGAGATCTCAAACACTGAAGTCCACAGAAGGCTCCACATGGGAATCTAGCTCTAGGACATGTATTTCTAAGACAGTGGCCTTAAATGTTTGCAAAGAAGAGAGAGAAAAGGAAAAACATTCTCATTTCATCCAAGAAGTGAGGCAATTAAATCTGAATTACATGGTTAATAGTATTCTACCTACTTTTTCTATTAAGAATACATTTGGGAAAATAGATAACTGTTTTTTCAAATGACTTTTAAAAATATTTCCAGACCTATGTACACTACTAATTTCTCTCCTCTATTCTCTTCGAATGTCTAGCTTTTCAATTTACTTCTCACAGTTCAATTTACTTCTTCAAAGCCTTTCAAGAAGCCAGTACTGATGGTGCCAAGCCACCTCTCTGACAGGAAGGCACTTCCCCAAGTGTGCAGTGACCCTCAGTGCAAGTGTTTAACAGAGCTGCCCATCACACAGATTATGTGCTGACCTCCTAAGCAGAGATCAGTCTGCTCTGTCCGTTCAACCTTCAGACTTGCTCTGAAAACATCACCCCTGGAGCCAGCTGCTCCTCAGATGACCAACCCTTCCCAATTCTAGGTTAAAACAAGCAGAGCAGGGACAGGGCCAATGCTACGAAATCAGAAAATACTGTGAATTAATTCCATCTTTCAAACCTACTTATGGTGCACAGAAGATTAGGGAATTATTGTCTGGCAGTGAACAAGAATCTAAATATGGAAATGGGTTCCATACCAATTATTTTCAGGAAGTAGTGTTGACCAGGAGTTGTTATGGGCAACGCTAAGTGAAAAAGCTTTCCCATTTAAAACTAATCAAATTCACAAGGTGAATCTAATCCCTCAGTTCCAATGATTTTAACCTCTTAGTAATTTCAACAGGCATTTTCTGTAATTAAGGAAAAATATATGTGTAACCAAAATAACAAATTCCTTTGCCAATGCCATCATATTCAATGACAGTGTTGGTAACATCTCAAGAGGCTCCTGATTATCCAGCTCATTTAAATGAACTGCATGTAGTCCAGTGGAGAGAGAAGGAATACCTTTTCAATCCTCAAATTTGTCAAGAGCTCCTTAGGTTGATAATATGAGAACAGCTCTAAGCCACTGCCTCCACAAGGAAGAAATTTAAGATCACCTCATCCAATGAACTTATTACTAAGTAAGAGAAGTTCTGAGGCTGTGTGCTACGCTGAAAAATACTGAATTTCTTATGCTGAGGAGTGTGCCTCATTTATATTGATTAAAAGATCAATAGATTCTTGGTTGGTTTGGTTTAATGTTCTAGGATTACAAACCCTTAAATGCCATTATTATTATACTGGAAGTGTTCAGTGACATCTTTTAAACAAAATACCGCTGGAAAAGGAACAAATCCTGCTTTCCACATTTGCTATTTTTGCTGATTTTTTTCCTAATGTTGGGCTGGAAAAAGGGAGTCCTTAGAAAAAAAAACCCTCCACAGCTGCAATCAATCACAGAACCATAGAACACCCCAGGCTGGAAGGGACATGCAATGTTCCAGGAGCACTCAGGGCTCTGCAGTGTCACTCCCAGCCAGGAAAGGGTCACTGCTGCAGTTTTGTACTATCTGGGCTGCCTCGAGGGATTCACCTCTCTCAGTCTGGCTGGGAGGGGCTGCGGTGCACAGGCCATACAGCTGATCCAAGAGGAGCCACCAGGGATCTCCACCCCATCTAACACCGACCTTAGGTGGGGAGGGCCAAGCTCAGAGAGGCTTCTGAGAGACCTTTCCACTGCAGGCAGGTGTTGAGATCAATGCTTTTGGCTGATCAAGTTCTACCCTTGATGACCAGATGATTTTGGGATGAAATCAAACCCCTGGGTGTGATTCCCAGCTCTTCCTGCTTGAGCAAATTAATTAATAATAGGTAACAAAGCTTGAGACCTCAACTAGAAAGCTCTGCGCTCACCCTGCTGGGTGCCACTGAATGGCAAGGAAGAGGTAGGAGAGGCTCTCAGCTCCTCCAGACATTCTCTCCACAGGGAGCACAGCTCTGGGATGCATTCTCAACCTCTCCTCACACAGGCCAGGTGTGGACATGCTGCAAAGTGCAATGACCCAGCCCACAGAGCCGGGCACACGGCAGCGCTGCAGGGGTGAAACCAGGACTGCACTCACTGCAAGCTGGAATTGTGCACAAGTATGAGGGATGGATGATGCTCACTGCTAAGGTCTCGAATTATTGAAAATAGGTATGTTCTGAGCTGTGATAGGGAGTTCAGGCAATGCCAAAGCAGATTGCAAGGAATGTTTTCAGTAAGGGATTTTCTTCAGCAGAAACACTTCATGAGAAAACAACAGAACAGCAACCGAAACAATCACATAATTCTACAGGCTACCCAGATCATAGTAACTAAAATGCTTTGCCATTCAAGCCAGTAGAGTTACTCACATGCTTAAGCCTTTTGCAGGACAGAAACCCCAATTTGTAACAGCCATTTCTTTTGAAGCATCAACATCAGACATGAAAATAATGAAGCTATGCTACCAAACAGAAAATATTCCAAATGGAAAATGTAGGTGAGAAGTTCTGTAGTTCGCCTTTCTTTCATAACAATGTAGAAAAGCTCTTACATGTAGTTTTAGAATATCTAATGTGTTAGCATAACTTCTTTTAGAAAAGGCTACTGATGCGTATATTTGGGTTAGTGACAGAGAAGTCAGAAAAGCACATCTCCTAAATACTCTTTTAGGTTAAAATATTAGAAACAAATAGCCATTATGTAGTAAAGTAATGTGCAAACTCAACAGGAAAGCCATCAAGCCACAACTGAAAAAGCTGAAATCAGCCTCTCTGCATTTTTCAAGGAAGGCATGACACTTGCTGAATGGCAAATTCTTATAAATTTGGTACTTCAATGTTAAGAGGAATTGTCACTGCGTTAACTAAATAATGGGAACAGTCCTGACAAAAAAAATATGACCAGGTTTTACTTCCCATTAATCCTTCCCAGCCTGGACATGTGAGCATGCCAGTCCGTGTAAAACACTGAATAAAAGCTGTGCTTGACGGTGTGTAACAGCAGTGCAAGTGTAGGGGCTTTTTTGAGGGGAAATAAGGTGCTTTTCATGAACTGCATGCTCTGAAGCTTGCTGTGGGTTTTGGCACGTGACATTCCTGGTGCACTTTAGTGCTCTCATCTCACACCTTTATCACTGGTCCCTCTGGTCAGGCCGTTTCTGAGCAGGGCGAAAACGTTACTTGTTTTGCAGACAAGGTCTGATTTACGAAGTTGTTTAAGTATTTGAAGGTGGCAGACAAGCATCTGATGGACTTCAGAAACCTTTTTTCCATCCTGTCAGGCACTACCTCCATGTTAACCCTTCAAGAGACCTATGACCATGTAACCCACACGGTAACAGTGGGTGGGTCTGATTCTATTCCCACTTGACACTGCCTGAACCAGCAAAGCTCCTTCAGGTGAAGTATGACGTGCAAGTGGGAAGAGAAACCTTGCAGAGGGAAACACCTGAGCTGGAAACCTGCCTCTTCCGTGGTGCCGCCCTGGGGACAGCTCCAGGTGTGCCTCTGGTGAAGCTCTGGGTTCACAATGTGCCAGGCTGGGGAGGGTTAAAAGCGGAACGGAGCCCCAAGCTTTGAACTAGACAATTCTTGGAAGTGTTCTTTCGTACCTTTCTTTGTCATCTTTACTAACAGATGAGTCTCGTTTATCTACATCTCTATCTCTGTCATGAGCTGCAGCAGATGAACTGCGCTCCAGCTCTCCTGGCTTCAGCCAGGGCGGAGGGGTCGGGAACGAAGGAGGAGTTCGGTGCAGTCGGTTCCAGGGCTCGTGAGGGTTGCTAAAGCTCTGCATACTGGGGCCATCCTTGTGGCCGAACATTGAGTTGGGTGCTGAAATGGTGAAGTGGAAAACAAAAAGGTTTAAGAAAAAGGTATGCTCTAGTGAAGGTACTTACCAAAACAACTTTTACAGCACTCAGAGTTAAAATGAATACATATTATTGGGAGCTGGAAAAGGAAAGGAAATTAACAGAGATTCATTAGAGGGTCTCATTCCTAAAAATGGGCAGGCATCTGACAGCTCTTTTAATTGGAAAGGGAAATGCTGTGGATAAAATTGACAAGGGATGAAGGAGTAAGATAAAAGTGACAATGAACCTTATTCCAAATATTTTGGAGACATCAGAAAATGACCACTATAGGGACTATAAATAATGGAACTTGTTGCGTTTGGTCCTGAACCAAAATAAAATAATATGTGACCAAAATCATGCCAGATTTGAAGTATGAAGAAAGAGAGTGACTTTTAAAAGGATGATTTTCTGTAACTGGCCAAATTTAGAGAAATGTTGATGATCCTGGACTAGTAAATGCAGGTTAGTGATCTTTTCCAGGCACATGGCCTGGGTTACTGGTGAGACAGGAAAAAAAAAAAGTTTCCATCCACAGCTCCCTAGCTGCACACATTATTTACTTCTGAACATGCAACAAAACCATGGGAAATTTCACAAACACTCAAAAGCTCGATTTTTTTTTTAATGAACAATGTAATGGTGACATTTAGCACTAGGTTGAACCCAAACAACTAAGTAATTAACAGAAAACGATTTACTGACGACTGAAAAAGGTCGCTTTCCAAATTCCCATCTCTTAGTGGTAGGTGATGAAATCAACCAGTAAAAAAGAGAGCAAACAGTCCCCTCAGTGCATCTGCTGAGCTGCAGAGCAAGGAGGGTCATGGCCCCGGTACTCACTGACTGTGGGGTTCCCGAGCCCCCCGAAGGCGTTGCTGCCCACGGCGGTGAGGCCGCTGAACGACGCCGGCCGGTTGAAGGGCTCTGCAAACCAACACAAACAGCTGAAACTCCCTGATGCTGCCAGTTCTCCTACAGCACCACTGGGGCATCCTACTGCATCCCAGCTGTGCCCAGCAGTGCTGGAACAGCATCCCCCCACAGCACAGCACAGCAGGGTTCTGAGGGGCTGGGACACTAAACACGTGGGTTTGTTCCTGGCCATACCCATGGCACTGTCTACCAGAAAAACTCCCTCTTAAAGAAAATCAAGATGTTAAAATACAAATGGTACTTCAACTGAAGCCTGCAAACATCTCCAGTTTTACTTCCTTTCATTTCCTTCCATGGAAATGTCCCTTGCTAGTCAGACTATTAACTCTGGCAACTGTGCTCCAAACACCTTCAGGCCATGTCTCCTAAACCTGAGCCAGGGTATAAATAAAATGTCCTGTTACACTGATGTGTCATGCTGGCCTGAACATTCTGTGATTCCCTTGGTGTTTGTTGCTAATACTACACAGAAGGCTAGTATGGACTGAAAAATGCTGGAGCAATTTTTTTAGTTGATGCATACAGGCCACAGGAAAATCATATAAAGCAAATTCTCGCTTTATTTTGGAGCAGTCTAACAATTTTGACGAAGTCACTTCTGATAAATACCAGCACAGAGAAAAAGAAGCCCAAAGCCAGCATTTTCCATAGGCACCAAAGTGCAGAATGATAAACCTGCACTGTGTGTTTGCTGTACCAGTTTGGTGACCCTCCTAAATCCTTCCCCATGCAAAATAAAATAATGCCAACTTAGAGTCCTGGATGCTCCCATAAGGAGCAGATCACCTCATTACAACAGCAGTAAGGTAAAAAGGAAATAACAGCATCTGGTAACTTGGGTGGTTCTGGTTTTAAATGTGTATTCACTAGTTTTCCATAACAGACACGAGGCCAGATCACAAGATTTTAAAGTTATGTTTCCTATTCACTTTGATGGAAAAAACAGACATTTAAGTAGGATTTAGGAAAAGAAACATCTCTGTGATCCGAAGCCTTGCCCTTAAGGCAGTTTTTTACTGGATTTAAGCCTAACTCCAGTGAAACCCAGCCAGCCCTGCCACTCTGCTCCTCTAATGTCCAGAAATATTTCAAAACACACCATCAGTGACTCTATTCTGCGTGTTTAGAATTTCTACCTGGGTAAAGACTAAAATTAAACAGCTAAAATGTGCCATTTGTAAAGGTTAGTAAGCAGAATACTGAGAGTGTCTCCACAGAGGAGATCTGTAATTTCTCAGTGGTCAGTGTGTCAGCTGTACTCCCCATGAGCTGAGAGAGGACGTACCTAAATGAGCAGCTGGGTTGAGGAAGTTGCTGTGGTGGGGTGGTGGGCCAAAAGGAGTCCCGGCTGGATGCCCCCCACCTGCCAAAACAAAGCAAAAGGGGTCAATTCCCAGAAAAAGCTCAGAGAGGGACTCGCTGTGCTCTGGGCTGTCACTTCTTAAACAGCTCATATGAGCTGACACTGCTGTGCCCTGCGTGGGGCTCTCAGGATCCTATGCAAAGAGCAGCTGCTTTTCCAAACAGAAATACCCAGTTAGAGGAAAAGGGATGCAGGGGAATGAATGTTTCAGGTCAGAAACAAAAAGGCAGTGCATGTGAAGTACAGCTTATTTCCAACATCTCATCTCCATGATCATCAGACATCAGTCTGTGAGGGAATGTCCCTTCATTTTCTACCTGTGCAGCGTTTCAGCAGGTTGGGCTTTTATAAAAGCATACAGAATAGTTCAAAATACTTATCAAATAGACCAATAGCCCCTGGCATGTCTTGCAGAGAGTTCATAAGCCAAAGCATATGGGAAATTCATGGCAAGGATTAGCATTTTAATGAGCAAGGAGCAAGAAGGGGATTTCACTTCTCAGTACTCACTGGCTGTGGAGAAGAGAGTCGAGGGCCGAGCCAGGTCATGGGGATGGTGGATGGCTCCAAAAAGGCTGGGGCCTGGTGGCCTGCTCAGAAATTCTGGTTTCAGGCCAAAGTCCAGCTTGTGTGGATCAGACTGCATCTGTTTCTGAAATGGAAAACAGGACTTGGAAGAGACTGAAAAGGTAACAGCAAAAGGCACTTCCAGAATGATGTGGGTAGAGCAGCTCAGTCATGCTGACATTTTAACAAGAATATTGGATTTTGGGACCCCGAGCACAGGTGCACAGCTGTTTTCCTGGAAGGGAGATCTAAGGCAAAGAGGGAAAAGCTCAGGCTCCTGCATATTTCCTGCCCATTTCACCAGTGTTTTCACATATGCTCACATCCACCCCTCCAGGGTGTTCAACACAGAGCTGCCTTCAACAGCAAACATAAAAATCTCTAAGGAGGCCTCAGACACTTGCTGAGCTGCAAGGACAGGTCGGTCCCACAGTAATAAATGGGAATGGTCCTGGTCGCAGATGGGCAGGGGACACGGACACCAGAACCACTCATTTCCAAGGGAAAGCTGCCACCAAGAAATGCTGGATGCAGAGCATCCTCCAGAGCCTCTCAGGCTGCAGCGAGGGGCTAAAAGGAGCAAGAGTGCAGAGCAAGAGTGTTTGAGTCCCACTCGGACAGCTCCCGCTCCAGATTCAAAGTGCTGCATGTGTTTATTTACATGTGTTAGAGTCAGCAGCCTCTCTTTTGTGAGGGGAATTTGCTGAGGCAGCTGTATTGTGAGTGAGAAGTAGATGAAGGATGGGCTCTTTTTTGTGCCACATCCTCGTTTCAGTGGTGCCTACTTCAGGAGTTTTATAGAATGAAGGAAGAAAACCAAATTCCCAATTACCTGTGCTGCCAGAACTCCCTAAATGCAGATTGCTGATTAACCGTGCAGGGCAGCTGAAAGGATTGATAAATGGGTAACATGGAACCAGGAGATCTCAACAGTAATTCTGGAGCAGGCTACGCTTTATAAATCAGTATTTAAGACTGTGCCAGCCCCGAGTACAGACTATTACAATGATATAAATATGCATGTTAAAAAGTTATGATCAAATTAATGTGCATGCCTAGTAGCTGTTTTTCAAGTGCTAGAAACATGTCTGTGTAGCCATGAGAACAAAAAAAGAAAAAAAGACAGAAAACAAGAAATAAAAAAGAGAAACAAAGGCATTTTCTGTGTCTGGAGATAATGGCCTGCAAGAATACTGAAATGGCAAAAGTGGCCAAGTTAAGGTCATGTCTTTTAAGAAAGTAACACTGAAGTGCTTTAATAGTTAAAAGGAGTTCAGAAAATACAAATGCCTCAGTTGAAGCCTGTGTGCCAGATTTTTATGCTGTGAACTCTTTTTATTCTTTTTTAACAACCAAGTTATAAACCCCTGACAGGCATTACTCAGAATAGCAAAAGCTGGCTGAAGCTTTAATTGCAGCCATATGAATGGTGCTGCTCTAAATAATGAACAAATCCCTGTCTGAAGAGGAACAGGAATACCACGGATGTGTTAAAAGATTTCTGAATGTGTTGGTTTACCTTAAAATAGTACCAGAGAAATGGTCACATTTCTTTTATCCCCAGTTTCTGTTCAGGGGAGCACCCCCTGGATGCCAATCCTTCCGAATGTATTTCCAGAAAATGTGTAACACCTTAATGTGGTGCCCACGAAAATCAATGTAGATGTCTGCACTGCTGTCAGATCAGGCTGGAAGGCCTTTCCTAAAGGAGAGAGGCCCAATTATGGAGCATAAATCCTCTCCTGAGCAGTGGTCAGTGTAAGGAGGGTGTAAATGTGCTCTGTGCCCTGAGCTGCTGTGCAGCCCTGCGGAATTCCTGGGGCATGCAGAGGTTACCCAGGTCTTGCTGCAGAGGCACAGGCAGCCAAACAGCATCTGCAGCTGCATGCAATTTTTCCTGAGGTCAGGAAGGTTGTGTTTTAAAGTTTCCCATCGTGCCTGCTCCTTCAGTGCCTGGCCCTCTGCAAGCAATTACTAGGCTAGATCGTTACTGGCAGCAGGCTCGCGGCACCACATGCAAACTGGAAATCAACCCCTTTGATTCCCTGCTCTGTGGTCAGGCAGCACCTTCATCTTGTGCAGAAGAAAAGGCACCTTCACAACCATGGGGTAGAAGGAGAAATTGTCCTGTGTGAGCCTTCAGGCAGAGATTCACCCTTTGTGGTCACATGAGCGGGGGGGACACTCCAAATCTCCTTACTGACAGACACACTTCTCACTTATTCTTGAAAATATCATCATGCACAGCCTCAAAAACTCAAGCAACATCCTCTCCTGTGCTTCTGAGCTTTATTCCTGCTTTTTTTTTAACACGCAAGGTAGAAAAGAATGAGGTAAAAGAAACGGCTGTATGAAAATGGCATTTACTGTGAGTTATAAATATACTGGTTTGACCTCTCTCTGAATATCAAATCAAGGAAGATTCAAAGGACATAGATAGCATGGGAATAATAATTTCATTTCAAGAAAATACCTTTTCAATAAAATAAAAGAAGGACATATAACTCTCTAGGTCTATAACCTTGTCTTTTTTGATAATGGGAAGATGAATGAAGATCACTAGCAGGGGAAACATAAGGAAGCAGAGAAGAGAGATATGTCTACTGCAGCAAATTAACCTGTCAACCTTGTTTAAAAGGGTTATTTTTAAACTCTATTAGCTGCAGGTTTTCATAGCTGTTCAACATCTTCATATTCTTACCTACACAATGCAAGTGCATACACAGACTGCAGAGTGCTGTGGATTCCCTGGTAATTTCAGTTTCTAACACAAGCTATTGACTCCTGAAGTATGAGCAGTGAAGAGCAGCAACCATTCCTGACTCGCTGAAAAACTTCAGGAGCAACACAAGATTCTTCAGTGATGAGAACAGTGAAAATACTACAAAGGGAAAGAAACCTTCCCAGAGCCCATGTGAAATGGAAATACAGTTACAGTACGAATGGGAAACTGCCCATGGCCTTCACCCTTGAAGTCTCAGAGCTTCAAAAATAATTAAGACAGGACTTCCATCCCTTAACCTTCGGTGCAGTGAGGCAGTGTCTGATAACACAACATCCCCTGAGAGGCTGTGCCTGCCTGGGCAGCCTGGACACATCCAGGTGCCACCCTCCAGCCATGAGGGCTGTGAAGGAAGAGTGATGGGAGCCTGTGCAGCCACACTGGGTAAAGCATCCTAGGGACAGGAGAAATCCGCCTGCACTCTCGCCTGCCCCTGAACATTAATAGGAGGAATGGGATACACGTGCCCAGCTTCTCCAGACTTTAAAAAATTCCCACTTGATACAGTTGTGTCCTCAGCCATAAATGAATAAATAAAAGCCACCTTGTTCACCCTTCCAAGCTACAAAGCTGTAGTTATGGCCCAGGATCAGCTGTCCTTGCTCCAACACATCCCAGACACTCTGCTGGGACTCTGCCTTTAGCTTTTCATCCTTATACCAACTCTCAGAAATGAGGCTTCTGCTCAATGCTGTGTGTGTGTTACTTTACCAAGGCACTGGCCATGGCACAGAAGTGCCCAGCTGAGAGCCAACTCTTCCTCTCAGAGCTCTGCTCTGGGCCCTTCACCCCCAGTCCAGGCTGCCCAAGCACTGACCTTGACTTTCTGTTGGTGATGGTAGATCTGCCAGGCGATGTGAACGTGCATAGCACACCACTTGCCAGGTTTCTGGAAAAACAAAACATGTGAATCAGTAACTTCCAAAAACCTGTGATGCTTTGTCCTGTTTCTAGAAGAAAATAGACCCTGAGCCTGGTCTGGTTTGGTGTGGGGGATCCCCACACCAAGACACTTGAAAGCAAAGGGTCTCCCTTCAGTGCCTTTCCTCTCCATCCTCCTGGAAAATCGAGAATGAGAAGACTTTGTCCCTCACTAGGGAATTTATCCAGCTGTCCATGAACGCTCCAGTCTGACACACTCCTGTAATCCTCTGATGCCACTGGCTGAGTGCAGCTTGTGCTGCTGAAAGCTGTGAAGCTGTGTCCCAGTCAGCAGCTGCCCTGCACAGCTGGACTGTTCACAGCTGCACACTCGGGTCATTTCCACAAATGCAAGGATTGGCATTTCCACCAAAAGATGAAAACCAAAGTGGTTAAAACGTCACTCTGGTTTTCAAAATTCATCTGACTCCCTCATGTAATTGCTGGTCTGTCCCTCCAAGACTTCAGCTCATAAATATACTGAAAACATTGGAGGTCACTCAATTCTGTTTGGGGGGGGGGGGGGTCTTTGCATCCTTCCTGTCACCCCAGAGTCACAGGGAGGAGAGAGGGAGGCAAGAACCAGAGTGCTTGTTAGATCTCCTGGTTGAGTTTGTACTCCATTTCCAGCACAGCTGGAAACTTTGTCTGACAAAGACTCATTTGAGGATATACTTTCTCCAGTTTTGTTACTTAGGGGTCTGTGGTTACCTACACAAGTAATGACTCCTGCAGATTTAAGAATTATCCCAGAAACTCAAGAGTCTCCTTAATTTACTTGTGAATTAAATCTTCCACAAACTACGGCACACAGCCTGCCTTCTATTTCTCGGTGTGTATCAATCAATAATTAAGTTATACAAACTAAACTATCTCACAGCAATACTCCCCTAAGCTCAAGCCCTTTGCTAATTTGCAAAAACTGGCTGTGCTAGTGATTTAGTAAGTTCATTATATTGAACTCTAGACCTTTTTCTTGAATATGCTGAAAAATTAACAAAACCACTTTTTGGATGACTGATAGACTGGATCTTTAGATGCTTATTTCTAAAATATTCTGTGTTTGAAGTGGATTGTCTGTCTACAGTGGACAGTGAGATACCTGGGTGGGATGTACCACACTGAGTAACACTGAAAACACGCAGTAAAATAACAAAGCAAACTCCTCCAGAGTGCAGTGAAATAACAGGGAATCACTGCTAGGATCTCTAGGGTTTGCCTCAGGAAACCATGATGGATCATCAATATTTAACCTCGAGTATTCATGTGAGGGGTTGCATGAGAAGAGGAAAACTTCTGACTTTGAAACTCTGCCTTGTCCTTGAGTGATCAGGAGCTGCAGGAGTGCCCATGCTCTCCCCAAAGGCAGGGCAGGACAGCCCAGGTGACACTGGGCAGCTCTGATTTGGAATTATTCCGTGCTGCAACCCAGTGGGACTGAGCCAAGCTTGACAAACGGGAGCACAGGAAGATTTCTTACCCTCAACATGGGCCTGAACGGATCTGTCAACTGTGAAGAAGAAATGACAGCTTGGTTACACACCTGTCACTCAAACAATTGCTCTAATTAACAAATCTGTATTGCTTCATTAAGAGACGAAATTAAAATGTTAGAATTTTACTTTCAAATGAAGCCCTTTTGGATAATAATTAGTCCTGAGCCTCCATATCCGTGCTGTCCCCTCCCCCTGGCTGCGGTCTCTGAGTGGTGACGAGCAGCTCCAGCAGGCTCACACAGAGCTCTGGCCTCTGGCAGCAGCAGCAATTTGTTGATTTAATACCACAGAAATGGCTGGTTAACTGCACTGATGGAAGCACAGATCTGTCCTTTGGGCAAACTCCTGCTCTCATCTTTCAGAGCTCCTCAGCTCATGGCAGGGCTGGAGAATGGACAGGGCTCGATGCCCTGGATGGGCTGGGATGGCTGGAGTGGGGTGTTAGCCATGCCCTGCACACCAGCAGTGTGCCCATCCACCAGCCAGGGCATCAGCCTTGTGCCTCACTGATGCCTGAGGTCTTCTGACATAAATGGGCTTTGCCTAAATTATTTTCACACTGAAACAGATGTTGGTAAACAGGGCCCACATAAAAACCCAATTTTCTCATTTTTATTTTTGATGTGGCCTGTTGGTGCTTTTTTTTTGGAGTAGATTATTTTCTTATTCCCCTTTTTTGCTCATATTTCATCAATAAATGCTGGGAAATAATTCAATTTATTGGGTACTGCTCATTCGTTTTGGATTTTCTGTTTTGAAATGCAATACTAAAGGAGATTTATAGGTGCAGAAGGTACTTAGCAGGCGCAGTGATGGCGTAATGCATCATCTTGAAATAATCGAAACTCACTCCCAGTTGAAAGGGAACATAAAGCTAAATGACTTCCTGATGGGAGGCTCTGGTTATCTGTGCACTTAGATAAACAAACAGAAATGTGGTTCCTTTTGGTGTAAAGCTCAGCCTCAGCTCCAGCACTGAGCAACCCAAAGCACTGCAGCCTGGCACAACGCAAAGACAACAGCTCTGCAAGCTCAGCCATGCCCCAAGCTGGAATTTTAGGGAGAGCTCTTCAGTGCTTCTGTCTGAGAGTTCTGCTAGAAATACTCCTGTGTGGAGTTCCTCATGGCAAACAATGGCCATGAATCCAAACACACCAACAACCCACGGGCAGAGAGACAAAGTGCTGAGGCAATAAATGCTGTTCACATCCGCTGGAACTCAGAAACCCAGAGGCACCAAGTGATCAATAAAGTGCATCCGTATTTCACTGGGGCAATCAATGCTACAGTAACCCAGGGAATAGCTGCCATTACCCACATTAAAAACAATTACAGAGTACAAACACAAATCTTGGGAGGTTTGTACATTTTCTCTGTTGAACTGGACTTTTATGCCTTTACCCCTGGGCCTGGGAGGAGAGAGCTGCCAGCAAGGACAGAGCTCTGCCACTGCACAGGGGCTGTTTTAAATGTTCCCACAGAACTTCTGCAGCCCTCACTGATGGAACAGCTCAGACAGCTTTGGGTTTAGGGCGTTAATTTGGACATACTGAGGATGGCAGCTTTAGCATTCAAGGTTTTCAGGAGGAATGGATTTACATGAGAAAAAAAAAAACAATTTTTACAGACCCGTGGATCTTTCTGTAGAAGGGTGTGTGGGACCGTTCCAGGTCTGGCTGCAACATCAATAGGATTGGAAGTCTGGAAATTCCACAAGGAAAGACAACACTAATGAGCTGCACAGCAGTAACAATGCCTACAAGCAACAGAATGTCCAAATAATAGTTCTTTATCATTACATTGCCTAAGCAACAGAGATAAACTTTTTATAAAGGAAAGGAGAACAATTATAATCCACTCAGTAATATGGGTATTATCATCTCCATACCCACACTTCGACTGGCCACCAACTTCCCATTACTTTAATCAAAACCACTGAGGGACCAGTGACTGTTTAAACTGGAAAATCTTCTAATGTGAAAAACCTGATTAGGAACACATTTATGACACAGCAGCAAAAGCAGCATTTGGAGGACCCAGCCCCTGCTCTGCTGATTATCACTGATGCTCTCAGCACACAGAGCATCACTGCACAAGGACCTCAACTCCATCCACAGGGACTGCCACAAAATGGACATCAGCAAAAGTAACTTCCAGTTGGAAAAAATGGAAGCCTTTCCAATTATTAGAATGTAAACAGTCGGTTAATAAAATGCAGCTTTGTGGGAAACAAAACCCCCAACAAAAAACCCCAACCCTGCCACATTTAGACAGAGCTTGTTCCTGTGTAAAAATGAAGAAAATAGAAATCAGCTCCAGCATAACTAACAATTAAGTGAGTTGTTAACAGTCTGATTACCATACAGACGAAGAATCCCACTAATGAACTGCAATTTACATATTCACTCATTAGAGTGGATGGGCCAATTTAAGGAAGGTGTCTCCTCTGCGAAATTCCAGTCCTGATTTCAGTCTTTCATTGCAAAGTCTACAGACTGACTTCCTCCCACTGATAAATAAAGAGTAACTCCATGGAAATGAAAGAAAAAAAGCCCTGAACTCGCCACATTTCTCTCTCCCAGCTATCACCCATGAGGAGAGCCAAATCAGTGTTCTGCACTGTGCTGGAGCTGGGAGGTAATTATGGAAATGAGTAAACAATAATGAACACCATTTCTTAAAATCCTGATTATTACATGACCTTTCATTAATGCACACCATCTCAGAACTAATTATATTGCTTCTGAAGTTAACTGTGCCATTATATAAATAATTAAAAAAACCCCAAAACTTTGTAGGTGTATCTGAACCTCATGAGAAATAACTTCTCTTCGCAGTACATTTGGAAAAAGGCAATTGTCCCCTGTGGAATTAAGCTGTAGGTCAGACCTCAGCTGCTCCAGGATGTGAACCACATTGCTAACCCCACCCCTGTCCTGGCTCCCAGGCTGTCCCAGGTAATTCCTGCCTTACCTTGGGCTGGAAAGCTCCTTGCAGTGAGCCAAAGGGGCCGGTGGGAGGGATCATGGGAGGAATACCTGATACAGCTGGAGGATAGGAGTGAAACAGCTGCAACAGAAAGAGAACAACATCAACACTGGGGCACCACGAGCACAGGCAGCTGGGCAGGACACAGAGCATTCCTGCATAATAGTAGGAAAATGTTACATGGAGAAAACTGAGAAGCATTGAAGTGATCTCATTGCAACGATGTTAGTTAAAGCAGTCGATGGGATGTTCACAGATGTCATGAGGTTTAGAGCTTAAAAGCAGTTCCAAAATCAGACAGCCAGCAACCTGTCCCTGCCTTGGGCCAGCAGAGCGTGAGGGAGACGTTTTCTCCTCAATTATTAATTTTTAAATTGGAGAGAGGTTTTAAATGGTTTCAGTCTGTGAGTCGTTTCAAGAGAAAAGACAGAATCCTGAGCTGAATGAGACTCAGAAATCTCCTGTTTAAGTGGAAAAAAAAAAAAACCCTTACGAGTTCTAGGATATTGTATCATTAAAACTCCATTAGTACGTTGGGATTTTAATAGTATCTGTAGGAAATGAG
The DNA here is from genome assembly GCF_020740725.1 of Corvus hawaiiensis. Taxonomy (NCBI): domain Eukaryota; kingdom Metazoa; phylum Chordata; class Aves; order Passeriformes; family Corvidae; genus Corvus; species Corvus hawaiiensis. Next base: position 9,871,257 of record NC_063232.1, on the reverse strand, counting down.
GAAAATATGCACAATTCTTACTTCATTAGCCTGTCTGAGAGGATATCCTGCCACATCTAATATTAGCAGACAGACAATCTGATTTGTTAAAGATTAGTATTTAAACAAAATGTTAAGGCAGAACCTCCCAGAAATGTAGGGGACTTTTCTATAACCAGAGACTGCTCAGCACAAAGATGTGCCCATCTCCCCGGACCTCCCTGACCCCAGTGCTCTGTCCTAAGAGAATTTGGGAAAAAACCACGAGAGGCTGCTCTGTGCTAATGCAGACAAACACAAGGCAAACAAGTGGGTAAATTAGACAGATAAATTGTTCCCTGGGAGGGTGGGCAGGCCCTGGCACAGGGTGCCCAGAGCAGCTGGGGCTGCCCCTGGATCCCTGGCAGTGGCCAAGGCCAGGCTGGATATTGGGGCTGGGAGCAGCCTGGGGCAGTGGAAGGTGTCCCTGCCCATGGCAGGGGTGGAAGAGATGGTTTTTAACATCCCTTCCAACCCAACCCACTCTGTGATTTTGTGATAAACCACGACATCCTCATCTGCCCTTGGCTCTGTGCTCTGCCTGTGAACCTTTGGCTCCTGCTGAAACAGAAAATTCGCCCAATTCCATGAAAATGCTGCTATCACACACCAAACTGCTTCCTGGTAGGAGTCAGGGATTCAAAGCATCACACTCCAAACCCATTCTCTCACCATGAAACCTCTGGATCTAGGAGGGGATGCATCTAGGAGGGGATGGCTGCCAGCTCCACTGGAATTGCCACCCAAAAACCTACCAGGGGCTCTCTGGCTGAGACCAATTCCCCTCTGACCATGGCTGAGCAAAGTCCAACTACTGTGTGCTACTTTTAAGATCAAAATAAATGAGTTAATGGCCAATTGAATAGAAGCAGGACTGGGCAAAGTCAAAGACTGGACGTGAGGGGTGGGAAAACATTGAGCAAATCCCATCCCAGGTAAATCAGTACCACAAAGTTGTGATGGATTTGGTAATGCCAGGCATACACGTGTGCTTTTCTTTATCATTTTTCCTTCCCCTAGCTTATCTTGCAAGGTCATTTATCCATATTATATTTACTGAGAGCTGAGAAAACATTTCAGAGGTATCACAAGATTTTCTCAGTTAAAAAGCCTGGTATTGAGCCTCTGTTCATGTTGCTACTGTTGTTTTAATTGTATTTAATTTGGACCTGCTCCATCCAGTGGTGCAGAAAACATTTTGAGATTAGTTGATACTGAACTGTAGGCATCTGAGAAACCATTAAGAGACATTTGTCCTCATTTACAATAACTTTTAATGAGCAAAATGTGCTTTAAATTCTCCAGTGTCTTCAGTCTTTAATTCTCTGTGTAATGGACTAATTCTAAGTGATGGAAAAAGATGTAATACTTCGTATTCTATTGGCTATGACTAATAATAAGGAATTCTTTGCTCAGAGTTTTATAACAAATGGTAAGTTAATTAAATGTGACCTTTCCTCAAGGTCAGACTTATTAATACAATATAAACAGTGTATCTCCATGATTAATTTGTATCAGTTAAATTCCTCCAGCTTTCAGAATGCACCTTTCATAGTCAGTGCTTCCTTTTTCCCCAGTATTCCTTCTCCTTTGAGCAGCAGTTTTCCCTTCTAGCTCTCCCTGGGCAACCATGCAGTGACCACAGCTTCCCTTGGCCAGGTGTATGTGATGCTAAACTAGACCTGGCACCAGCTGTAGGTAAAAGCAAAGCCTCACTGTGCTAAAAAAGAAGAAATAACACTGATTTAAAACTCATCATTAGCTTCTGTGTGAGCTACACTCCCTGTTCCAAAGTAGATGGATTTTAAGTCTCAAACAGACCTTGTTCTCCTACAAAGTTCACCTACGCTTACTGCCAACACTTTTTAAGGTATCTGAGTTCCTGGTGTGGATCTGTAGCGGAAGCTGTCGTCCCTAGGAACAGCTCTGTGGAGGCGCCACAGTCTGACAGTATTTGTATTTCTCCCGCCCTGTGGGTGTTCCCCAGCCCAGTTCAGGGTCTGCTCTGCGCACCTGCAGCTGCTCCAGGCAGCTCCTGTTCCCTGTGCCCTGACCAGTCCCAGAGGTGGGACCAGGGGGACACTGGGCTGGGCTGGCCTGGCTGGGGTCACAGACACTCTGCCACCCCAGTGCAGACACCATGGGCACTCCCTAGGATCAGCTGCTGAGTGTCCCAGAGTGACCATGGGGCAGCCCCTTCCCAAGGACAAACCCTTCCCCAGGGAAGGCAGAGGGACCAGATCCGTGCCCTGGGCCCCAGCACGGCTCCCTGGCTAAGGGGGTACAGCACGGAGCTTTCCTGACCCTAAAGGGGGTGAGGCCGTGACCTCTGCAATCCAGGTAACTCCCCCATTTCTAAGAGATTATTTGAATTTCAACAGCAGATACAGCTGGACACTTCAGCAACACTTCCTATCCTACACTGCCACCTTCTGTGCTTGATTTGTCTAAAATCCATGTACCATCTCCCAATTCTGAGTTCCTGCTGGGATCCACAGGCCACTCTGATGACAGTGTCTCTCCCGAACCCATGTGAAGCCCAGCACATCAGAGAGCAATGTAACACTCACTGGTGCAGGGGAGCAGCAGTGCCCTTCGGAGGGGCGGTGGGAATGTCTGCCCAGGGCTCCTGGAGCTCTGAGCCTGCAACGCTCTCTGGTCCCAGCTGCTCACATGAGGTGTCAGACAGGGACAGACTGCTCAGCTGCAGGACAGGCTGTGAGCTGGGCTGGTGTTTAATCCAGACATCATCGTCTTAACCAGTTTTTTTTGCCCAGTTCCACTTCTAAGCAAAACCAACACATAAAGCCAAATGCTCTGCAGATTTCTGAGTGCTGATGCAGTACTCCTTCTCTCATCAAAATATTGCTCTTGGATTAAGGAACTCTTGCCAGACACCTGCCTCTGCCAATAGGATGAAGAAAACACAACCCAGAGTTCAGCGGCAAATGAATCAGTGGATTCAAACCCTTAGGAGCAGAAGCTTTACTTTCAACTGGAATTTTAAAAATCAGTCCAGGTACTTGATAAGTAACGTTTTTAGTAGCTTAGGTAAACACATCTAGTGCATAGCTGGATTCATGCTACTGTCATCAAACAGAGCTTTCAAAACATAACAAGCCCAGTGGATCAGACGAGCCTTTGAAATCTGAATAAGAAGACAGGTTTTCAGATTTTATCAAACAAAATATGATAGATTGGGAAAACGATTAGATTATCTATCCCTGAAGGATTTGTATGATAGTTTGTCAGTTCATTTCAAGTTTCTTAGCAAAAATATCAGCCCAAGGGTTTGTGGCACAACTGAAACACCGTGATGGAATCACTGCCCTCTCCTGCTTCATGGAACAGTCAGCTCCTCTGTCTCATCTGTTCACATCAAACCTGGCTCCAAATGGTGTGTGAGCAAGAGATCTTTTGACTGGAAAAGCTGATACTGCATCTTTATCAGAAACAAGCACCACGAATGCAAGCCTTCAAAAGCCAAAGCAACCAAGGACGATAATGGTAAATCCTGGAGTGATGATCAGGGAGAGATTTGACACTGTGCCATTGACTGAGTGGTGATCCCAACCCACCACAGAAAAGCAGTGAAGTCAGTTGGAAACAGAGCAATAAAACTCACACTGTGACGGTAGAAGGGGTCAACTTTTGTAGGATATTTGTCAAACTGCAAAGGGATCAAAGCACAAACTAGTTACTTTATATTTCCTTGTGTTACTTCTGTTGGCAAAATAAAGGACAACTTCTCTATTATTTGGTAACCAACAGAGAGGAAAAAATATGCAGAAAATTAATTTCCTATGAAACTGGGATTTTTCTTTCTTCAAAGTAAATCAAGGTCTTTTCGAGACAGGACAAAGGAGGAGGCCCCAGAGTGCACACTCCAAGCAGGACTGGCCAGAGCCTTGTCCCTCAGTCCTGTGCTGCCACCTGAACCTCTCACATGGGGACAGAGGGACAAGCCCTGCCTCTCCTGCCCAGACACCCCTGGGCAGCACAGGAGCCCTTCCCCACAGCGTGGCAAATTCTCTGCAATACTTTGGTAATAAAGAATAGAGTTGTGCTCTACTTATCCTCACATTTCTGCCTGGGGTACGCACCATGGGCGGTGCTGGCGTCGGCATGATGGCAGTGGGAGGGATGGCGTGGGGGAAGGGCGTGAAGGTGTGCTGGTGGGTGTGTTGGTGTGTGTGCTGGTGCTGGTGCTGGTGCTGGTGGAACTCTGTCCTCAGGTAGGGCGGTGGGCCCAGCGAGGCCCCGCGGTCGGCGCTCTGCGAGGCCAGGAACCGCGTGTTCAGCTCCTGGCGCAGGAGGTCTTGTTCTGAAACACACAACCACAGAGCCACAGCATTAATGGCCTTGGAAAAGACCCTCGAGATCATTGCATCCTACCTATGACCTGACACCACCTTGTCACCCAGACCACAGCACTCAGTGCCACATCCAGTCTTGTCTTAAACACCTCTAGGGACGGTGACTCCATCACCTCTCTGGGCAGCCCCTTCCAAAGCCCAATCACTCTTTCTTTGAAGAATGTTTTTCTAACGTCCAACCGAAACTTCCCCTGGTGAAGCTCAAGGCCGTTCCCTCTCCTCCTGGCCCTGTTCCCTGGCAGCAGAGCCCGACCCCCCCGGCTGCCCCCTCCTGTCAGGGACTTGTGCAGAGCCACAAGGTCCCCCCTGAGCCTCCTTTGCTCCAGCCTGAGCCCCTTTCCAGCTCCCTCAGCTGTTCCTCACAGGATTTGTGTTCCAGGCTCTTCACCAGCCTTGTTGCCCTTTCTGGACATGCTCCAGCATCTCAACATCCTTCCTAAACTGGGCGGTCCAGAACTGGACACAGCACTCGAGGTGCAGCCTCACCAGTGCTGAGTACAGGGGAAACCAAACAATAAAACAATCCCTCTGAGCTCTGGGGCTTTTCCAGGCCTTGTGCCACTTCCTTTGCTGTCTGTGGTAGCAATGCTTCATTTAAAATTTCCTGGTGATAAATCCTGACACAGTACAGGGTAAGAAAGCTCCCTCAGGTTTTCCCTCAGATCCCAAAGGCCTGAGACATTACAAAGTGTGCATTTCCCCTCTCACCAAGCCTGTTTTCACATTCCTCTGAGCATTTATGGACAGGGACACAATCCTAAACAGGTGAGGGTGTACAAGCAAGCTGGAGTGAGCAAACAAATGGCTGCTGCTCACATGAGTACCCTGGTGCACGGACACACACACACCGATAATCATCCATTTTCTTCCCCTCAGTGACCTGGTGGGGCCCTGGCACAGGGTGCCCAGAGCAGCTGGGGCTGCCCCTGGATCCCTGGCAGTGCCCAAGGCCAGGCTGGACACTGGGGCTGGGAGCAGCCTGGGACAGTGGGAGGTGTCCCTGCCCATGGCAGGGGTGGCACTGGATGAGCTTTGAGGTCCCTTCCAACCCAAACCTTGTGAACACTCCCGAGCTCAGCACTGCTGTGAGCACAGTCAGCACAGATTCTCCCTGCAGCCAGGGAAGCTCTGCAGGACACAGACCACAAGTGCATGAAGACCTTTGCTATGGGGGTCACAGACTCTGTGTGGGCACATCGTGAACTCTGCTGGGTTTTTACTGTGGGTTGAACAAAACAAACCTGGCAAAACCACAGCCTTCCAAAAGCAGTCACTCCCAGGGCAGAGGGACTGTCCCTGAGTACATCTAGGCTTTTTTTTGGCTTTGCTGTCACTTTGTTCAGCAGTGAGCACAGCCTCTCCCCACCAACAGCCCTCACCAAAAGGCCCAAACCCCAGCCACTCTGACTAAACCCACCCACACCGCACGGGCGGTGCCAGCCCTCGCGGCTCTCACCTGAGTAAGTGCTACCAGCTGGGTGTCCTGGAACCTGCAGCGTCCCTGATGTCAGCGGGGGTGGAGGGGGCAGAGCCGTGGGAGGGGCAAACATATTGGGGTGGTGGGGGTGTGCGGGGGGCTGCAGGGCGGGCGGGAAGCTGTGCAGGGGGCTGTGGCTGGCCAGGGACAGCGGGAACGGCGACGCCGACGGGTGGTGCGAGATGTGCGGGGGAGGCGCCTGCGTCTTGGCCGGGGTGCTGCTCCTGCTGCTGCTGTCAACGAGAGGAGAAGCCATCAGGGGTCGTGGGGAGAGAGAAAAGCTCCAGCACACACACATACACAACCCCAGCAGCCCCTCACATCACACACACACACACACACATACACAACCCCAGCAGCCCCTCACATCAAACACAGCGCGGGTGTAACTCGTGTTACAAATCCGAGCTACCATTTCCAGTCCTACTACTGGGATACCCCTTACTCCAAGCACCTGAGCTGCCCCTGTTCTGGTACCTGTGACTTCCTGTGCTCCCTGCACACCTGAGCTGCCCCTGCTCTGGTATCTTTTACTCCTGTGTTCCCTGCACACCTGAGCTGCCCCTGCTCTGGTATCTTTTACTCCTGTGCTCCCTGCACACCTGAGCCGTGTTCTCCCGTGCTGCAAGAGGTTGGTATTGTCCCACAACAGCACAGGGGTGACACACAAAGGAGTAATCAGCCCTGTGCATTCATTACTTAATTATCAGGTCCTTTCTACATGACTGCTCCTGGTTCACATTTTCAGGCAAATGAAGCTCAAAATCACTGCATTAATAGAAGTTTAGGGTTTTGGTTTGGTTTTTTTTTGCTATGAATTACTGAGATGAAAGACTGCAGAAAATGTGAAATGAAGTTGAGAAGGCAACAACAGATTTGTGATTATTGTACAGGTAATGCCTCTCTCTACCCTCAGAATAAAATGAGATGAGTCAGCAAAAGAAGTATTTGTGATTACACTGGTGGCAATTTTTCAGGTTTCATTTCCTACTAATGAGTATTTAAAATACATTCATGGAAGGCTTAATTCTCCTTGTCTTTATTTCAAGTAATGACACACTTCTATTGCAGTGATTTTTAAAGACAAGCAATACCAGCTTGGTTAAAAATAAATCCAGGTCTTAAACACCTCCCAGTCTTTTGTCAAACCATGAAGCAACCACAGTGCTGCTTCCCTAGGTCCTGAAGGCCACATCTGCCTGCTGGGAACTCAGAGTAGGGGAAGCCTGAGGTCCCTGACTCAGAGGGACATCATGGGTTCCTGGGCACACGGTGTTTAATCTCACTGCTCATCTTTGTTATCCCCATATGAAAGGTGAGGCTGATCTCACCGTGGCCAGGTGAGAGAAAAACATGGAAGCCTGCAAGGTGTCAGCAGAGCAGGAAAACATGGAGCTGTGAGGTGCCTGGTGTGTGACCGCTGGTGCTGGGCTGTCACCAGCTGGACCTTGCTCGAGGGGCTCCTGGGCTCCTTGCCCTGGGCCATGGCAGCGCTTGGAGAAATCAGATATTTACAGGGATGGGAGGGAAAAACAGTCAGCCTTCAGAGAGCAGCCCAACCTGCAGGAACTGGGCTTCTCTTCCCCTGATCTATACTGTGTAAAATCCCCCCAAAAACCCAAGTATGGCAGGCAAGAAAATCCAAAGCAAATGAACGTAAAATACCCAAGAGTTTATGGGATTGCTGGGTCACAGAGAGAGTGATCCTGGCTCACCTCACGGGAGGAATCGAGGTTAAATGCACCAACTGCCCTTCATTTCCCAGGGATGGGCTGGGCTGGGCTGTCACTCCTCTCCTTTATCCAGCTCCCCCCCAGGCTCAGTCCAGCATCCCAGACCCCTCTCCATGCACCTACCTTAAGCTGTTGAGGCTCAAGCTGCTGCTGTTGTAGGCGGAGAGCGGCTGCGAGAGGCTCTGGGGATGGGGCTGCACCGCGGGCAGGGCCGGGTGTGCCGGGGGCAGCGGCGACTGCGGCCGCGGCGGGTGCTGGCCAGCGGGGGGCTGGCCGGCTGGGGGCTGGCCGGAGGGCTGGCCGGCAGATGGGCGACCGGGCTCCTCGGGGGCCGGGGGCAGCGGCACGGCCGGGGCGGGCGGTGGGGCCGGGGCCTCCGGGCGCGGGGCGAGCACGGGGCTGGGGCAGCGGCCCTCGGGCGGCTCCAGCGGCGGCGGCGTCACCTGAGGACGGGGGTCTTTAGGCACCACAGGCTCAAGTATTGGGTCTTTGCTGCTGTCCTGGCTCTTCTCTTGGCTCCTTTCTAGTCCTGATATTTTGGGGACAGCTGGGCCCCTAGCACCAGGGTCGTCATTGTCAGCAAGCGTGCCAACTCCCAACTCCTTATCTGCAACAACAACAGAGAGAAGATGGTTAAACGTGAGGCAGACGGGCAAACCCAGAGCCACTGCTGGGCTGCTCACACTCTAGGAAGTTCCATTTTGTTTCCGTCAAGAACTGTCCAGGTCAACGTGAAACTGAATCAAATCCATCTGCCCCAGTAACTCTCCTCAAAATAAACCACGTGGCAGAGAAGAGAGACTCTGTTCAGCACTGCTGTTCTCCAGCGTTGTTACTCATCACCACTCCCTGACTGAGAGAACAAACGAGGGAACTGACCCACTGAGGGAGCAAATGCCACGCGTGCTCTGTGCCTTCTCACAGAATGCTTAAGGTTGGAAAAGATCCTTAAGATCACCAAGTTCAATCCACAACCATGTTCACCACTAAATCATATCCTCAAGTACCACATCCACATGTTTTTTAAACGTTTCCAGCGTTGTTGACTGCACCACTGCCCCGGGCAGCTGTGCCAGGGACTGACCTCTCTTTCCATGGAGAAATCCCTGCTGCTGTCCACCCTGAGCCTCCCCTGGCCCAGCCTGAGGCCGTTCCCTCTCCTCCTGGCCCTGTTCCCTGGCAGCAGAGCCCGACCCCCCCGGCTGCCCCCTCCTGTCAGGGACTTGTGCAGAGCCACAAGGTCCCCCCTGAGCCTCCTTTGCTCCAGCCTGAGCCCCCTTCCAGCTCCCTCAGCCGCTCCTGGGGCTCCAGCCCCTTCCCCATCACACAAGATCTAAACTTTAAGAACACCCTAGCAGGAACCCTGGCTTTTTTTTGTTTGCCTAGTCATGGAATTACTTACTTCTATTTCCCAACTCTTTAATAATAATGCATGTTATTATAATTTTAACATTTGTACATTGGAATTTTGCTCACTGGGGTTTTACAGCAATTTCCCAACTGGAACTGCTCACCCAAACCTTCTGCCAGTGTGGATCTGGCTCCATGGCACCCCTTGCAACAAATCCAGGGGAATGCTGCTGAACCCAGACTGGAAAGGTGCTGCCTTGCAGGTGGGGGATCAGAAGCACCTTTTAGGGCTGCATTGTACAGCAACTTGGAACAGCTGGACTTATACCTACAGCAACTACAGAAACACAGCCTGAGGGAAACGTGAGGTTTGAAGGGGCTTGGGACAAGTTTAGGATTAAAAAAGTGTCCAGTGTTCTAAATAACCCTAAGAGAAGGAAAACTTTACTCCTCCTTCTGCCAGTTTTAAGGGGTAATATTAATAAATGAATAATGAAACAATATCCATTCAGAGAAAATTGCTGACAGCTCCAGTGTGCAAACCCTGAAGTAAAGGAGTGAACTCTTCCAGCCCATGGCCTGGGCACACGTATTTGCCAACCACCACATCCCTGGGGACAGCCTGGCCTCCATGTGTCACTAACATGGCATCATTTGGGTTTAACTTCATTAACAGATCAGAAATAAACCACACCAGGTACCCTCTCAGTAAGTATTTTACAGGCCCTGTGCAAGGGTGAGCGGCCTGGTAACGCTGAGGATTTTCATATGTTGTAGACAGGAGATGGGGAGAAAGGGGATAAAGTGAGACAAAAGGGAGGTAAAGAGGAGAAAAAGGAAGCAAGAAAGAGGGGGGAAAAGTAAACAGGTTTATTTGATGAGGACCTACTTTAATCACTTCTGGAGTACTTGGCACAGAGGCTCCTGCACCACCTTGGATTGGAAGATTATGGGGGCAAGAGAGGGACTCCAGAGGGATAAAAACAATTACTCGGCCCTATGCCCAAGGTTTATCTCACTGCAATAAACTGCAGGTTCCAAGTAAAGAAAACTTTGCTCACATTAACTCTTTGGATCAATCCTGTTTGATCAAACATTATTAGAAGTTAGACAAGAGTGTGATCCACACGTGTTCAGGCAGGTCCCCAAGGAGGAGAGAAATGAGCAACAGTTTGTTCAGGAAGAGGTGGATCTATGTTCCCAGTCCTTATGGGTGTAGGAGTTACAAGGTTTTGGGTTTGTTGGTTTTTTTTACACAATGGCTTTGAGGACTCAGGCTTGTCACTAGAAATCCCCCACTACATGGCTCTAGCAGGTGGTCTGGAAATCCTGCAGAGGTGATACTTCCAAACCTACAGGGAACACCTTGCACTCAGTGCATTCATTAAATCCTTTCCTTTGGTATTTTTAGCCTCTCTCATGTGTCACATTTATTCAACACAGCTCAGTGCTGGGGATCCACTCCTCCTCCCTGGGAGAAAAGGGCTGGGAACACCACTGTCTCCTGGGATTTTCTGCTGCTGCTCACATGCCCACTGCGCAGCCCCCAAGTACCATCCCTGTGAGTCTGCACTTCCAAGATGCTGCAAGCAGTAAAATAAATGTTATTCCCCAAGTCTCCCACCAGCCGTGCCCGTGGGTTCTCCTCTCCCAGTCTGGCACCAGTGCACCCACACTGTGCCCCAGCCCGGTGCCAGCTGTGCAGGAGTCTCAGCACACAGCCCTGCCCGGCAGATGATGGGGAGGGTGTGTAAATCAGAACCAATTCTCCATCCCACTGTATCTATTTGGGGAGTTGAAATCCCCCCTCAGTGATAAACGCCACCAATCACAGGTTTCACGAGGAGGGCTCCAGTCTCCATCAACAGCACTTCAAGGTCACACAGACAAGATTGCTCTTTTCCTACCCTGATTGACTGGCTCAGTGCAAGAACTCTGGGGAAAAAAGCCCTTAATGTCACCATGACACACACAACCCAACTTTGTGAGATTGTTTATCATCAGAGGAATTCATCTCCACCCAACAGCTAAGTGCACCAAGCTAACTTTATGTGCTGGCTGTCTCCACACTCTGCTTTGGATAAAGCAGAATTACTGCACTGGGATTCAGGAGAGCAGTGACTGTGATGTAAATTCCATGCTGACACAGGCTCCCCTTTTTCCACTGGGTTGATACTGCATCCAGCAACAGCGACTCCTTCACTGACAAAGGAATAAAGACAGAATTTGATGCTGAGGACTGAACATTGGCATTTCCCAGACAGGAAATGCAGCTTCCATTGTCTTCCATTCCTGTGCCCTTTGATGTGTCTTAAATCTCAAATTCCCCTGTTTTTCACTCAAGCACACAAACTCAAGACAGGACTCCAGTCCCCTCCATGACCCTGCTGTGTATGTGACCACCACCGGGTTGGCTCCATCACAGCAGGGAGCAGCCAAGGCCACCCTGGGGACACCTGAAGGTAACCCAGGTGACTCAGGTGACCCAGAGAGACTCTGCAGCTGGGAGAGCCAGCAAACACTTCCCTCTGGAGACATGGATTTGTATCATCAATACAGGTAATTGCAGCTTTCCATCACTGTCTCTCTCCCTAATGTGCAAACCACTAAAATTTGACCTGAACTCTGCATTCTGGCTCCTTTTTCCCATCTGGGTGGTCCCAAAGAGTTGAAGGATGGCCAGGGGTGGCCAGCTGGGAACACAACATCCACAGGACGATGCCCAGCTGTTCTCCACTGACAACAAAGCCCTGTTGGAATTTGCCAGATGTGACATTCCCAGAGATTCATCAACGCAGAACCCTCACATTGTGCTGGCCACGAGCTGTTTGCAGATGGGTTCACCATGTCTGGGAGCACCAAGGAGCACAGGAGGTGCCAAGAGCCAGCACAGGGTGTGCCATGGCCACCCCCAGCCTGGCCAGTCCGGAGTGTCCTGGGCATCCCTGACCTGAGGCCCCTGGGGAATGAAATCCCCTCAGGGACATCCCTGCATGGGGATGTCAAACTTACAGCGGCCAAACTTTTTTCCTAAACATAAAATCACCCAACTTTTCCATGTCCAGGTGTGGAACAGCCAGGTCTGGAGTGTCATACAGAAATTAGGCTGCATCATATCCTGTCACTGCTCCTTCTGTCTGTGTTTGGATTCAGCCTCTCCATGCCTGACCTCAGGCAACTTCAGAGACCAACTCAGAACCAGCACTAAATTTTCCACTTTCCTGAGAGCAAAGTTTAGGATTAAGCTCATAGTCCTTATTGCACAAGTGGGGAAATTACAGGAGTTTTCAGTGTTTTGCTGAGCATTCAGCCTACCAAAGAAATATTTTATAGCATCATTTAATTTAAAAATAGTTTTAATTTTCTTTCGCTACTTTGGTAAGTTGAACTACCAACAACACTGTATCTGCCTAACTCAAATTTTCTCCAGACTTCTTAATGCAAGAGAAAAAACCAGATCTTTCAAACCCATTTTCTCCAGCTTTACCATGGATAAGTGGGGAGTTGGTACAAACTGTCACAACCAATACAAACCCCCCAGGAGTCATGGAATGCAGGACAGATCTACCCCAAAGACCAGCAGCTCTTTCCAAGCACTCTACAAGGCTTGAAATAATTAATCAGATTTAAGCCCTGATTGTCCATTTCACATTGATTAGACATTGGTCAGCGCAGTACCGGGACAGGGAGAGGCAGGTGCCAGGAGCTGTTACTGCCAGGAGGGAGGAGGCTGTGGGTGCAGCAGCCAACACGCATCAAACAGGCCCCAGAGCAGCTCAGCTGCTGTACTGGATACACATAATTTGCTAAAAACAATTTCTCATTTTTAGCACACAGTCATCTTTCATCCTAATTTCCAAGGACACTAACAAAGCATTTGATTATGCAAATGAAGAGCATGCCTTCGAAAGCGCAGTTCCTCGCGGCTCTGTCATCTGCTGATAGCAATTACTCCACAGTGAGCAGGTATTTAGCACAAGTGAACAGCAAGGCTGGTGACACACTTTGTACTTAATTATAAAACACGGAAGAAAATCATTCAGGACAAAAGATTCTGCTACCTCCTGTTAAAAATGTTTATCCTCTGCACTGAAAGGGATTTAATTGTCAACAATGAAGTTGCAGATCAATGAAAAGAAGCACTTAGGGGGATTGCACAAGATGTTGACAATTCTTCAGTCATTGAGCTGCTTCTGGCCCTGATTTGAGAGTGCAGAATCCTCCAATACTGCACACAAAACAATTTATTTCATTCAGCTGTTAAGCAGAATACACTCCATAAATGTAACTCCTACAGCTGGACACTGGGAGCATTTGGCAGCACTTAATTTAATTTTTTTTAAAAAAGCACCTCTTGATTTAGTACAAAGGAATGGGGTAAAGCTTTCTTGAGGGAAGTGAAGAAGGGAATATCCAAACACCCCTCTCTGTCAGGAATCCTGACACTTTACTAAGAAGGAAGGAGCTGCAGACAGGTGTAACACCCTCACAGACCCTGCAAGAACTCAATCCTGCTTCAACACCCACAGCCAAAGGTTTATTTCCAATAAAATCTCTTGACTTCCTAACCCACCCAGCTGGGAATCAATAAATGACATCATTAACTACACAGCCCCAAAATGTTCCAGAGCCAGCTCCTGAGGGATGACTGAAGGGGCTCCCAAATGGGCTGGAAAACTTCCCAGGTGGGAAGTGATGCTGACAAAGTCACTGCGGAATATTCTTTACTGATAATGGGCTTGTGATCAGAGTTTCACCTTCCTGCTTAAATTCTGCATTTTAATCAAAGACATCTAAGTCTTGTCATGACAACAGCTCTAACACACACCCAGATGCACAGAAACAAAGCAAGCCTCTGTGAGGCCAGGTTGTGCTTCCCACCCCTCCTGCACCAGCTTTTCCCAAACTGGTGCACAAACCTTGGAGCCAGGGTACAAAACCCACCTGCCCAACCCTGAGCTCTGCTCCTGGTCTCTGCTCAAAGACTGGCTTACACCCAAACACCTGGGATTTTCTGCCAAGATTCTCTGGAACTGTGGCAAAAACCAGGGGTTTGTTATTGTACCTAAATCTCAAGAGTTATAGAATCACAGAATGGGTTGGGTTGAAGGGACCTTAAAGCCCATCCAGTGCCACCCCAGCCATGGGCAGGGACACCTCCCACTGTCCCAGGCTGCTCCCAGCCCCAATGTCCAGCCTGGCCTTGGCCACTGCCAGGGATCCAGGGGCAGCCCCAGCTGCTCTGGGCACCCTGTGCCAGGCTCTGCCCACCCTCCCAGGGAAGGATTTCTCCCCAAAATCCCATCCATCCCTGCCCTCTGTCAGTGGGAAGCCATTCCCTGTGTCCTGTCCCTCCAGCCCTTGTCCAAAGTCCCTCTCCGCCTTCCCCTCTCCTCTTTTGGCTATTGTAGGAACACCCTGTGGCCCCTCAGTGGGCAGAGCAGAAGGGTGGGAGAGCATTTCAAACCTGCCCAGAGTATATCAGGTGACAGGACAAGACAATAATCAATTAAAAACAGAAAACACAGAAAGGCTGGATGAGTTTCTCCCATTATCAACAGGAACATCACTTCAGCACAGGGTTAACCCCATCACAGGACAAGGGGAGGAAAATATCTTGAGTTTATCCATCACCCCCTCTTCCTGACTACTGATTTGCCTTGGCTACAGATCCACAATATTCCCCCAAATGCCCATGACATCTGCTCATCCCCCTTGCGTGTGACAGGATTACTTGAATGAGCTTGAACAAAACCAGCTTTCAAAAGCAGCTTGAAAAGTATAACCCTATGAACACTGATCGAATGCAACCTGACAGCTCAGTTTAATATACCAAGGACCAAAAAAAGATGAATGTGATATGTTTATACAGCAAAATAACACATCTATTCCCCCTGAGAGGTGTCACACCCCCAGCTCACCAGCCACACAGCCCTGGCTCCTTTGTGGATTTGTTCTTTAGAGCCAAAGAATTTCTGATTTTAAAGGCACGATGCCAATATAAGCAGAGAGCTTAAAAACCCTTGCTAACACTGAGATGAAGCTCAGCACGACCATGAGAATTCCCATTTTTAATTACAACTATTTCAGCTCATTGGTGTCTGCAAGGAAACTCTGCTGAGCTCCCACAGCCCAGCTCCCCCATCAGGGTCACTTTACCCTGTTCTCATGCTTGGCACTATTTTCCTTGTGTTTCCAACACTGCAGAGAAAAAGATGGATATTAAAGAATCAGAGTCACTGGGGTTGGAAAAGCTCTCTAAGATCACTGAGTGCAGCACTGCCAAAGCCACCACTAACCCATGTCCCCACACGCCAGAGCTCCACATCTTTTAACTCCCCCCACGGGTGGTGACTCCACCACCGCCCTGGGCAGCTGTGCCAGGGCTTATCCAACCCTCTGCTCCAGCTGCCCAGGAAGGATTCTTCTGGTCTGGGTTGTAGCAATAAATGCAGAAATGACATTTCATTGTTTCTGGTCAATGAAGTGTCCCATTAAATGTGTTGGTTATACGTGTCCAGTAACACCCAGCTCTATGCAAATTGCCTGCACTTCTTGGCACCTGAAAGCAAAATCCAAGCAAAGGTGCAAAGTCAGCATGAAGGTCCTTGTGAGCCACCTCTTCACTGCTGAGGCAGATGCTGCCTTCAGGGAAGCTCCACCTGAAGTGTTTCATCCCAGAGCTGTGGATCATCTGTGCCCTGCCCACACAGATCACTAAAAAGACACTGTGAAAGTGCCTCTGCACATCACCACAAGCAGTGCTCACCTTCAGGACACCCTCACCAACTGACCTGTCCACAATGGAACCTGAGCAGCAGCTCAGGGTGGTTTTGTTACGAAGGAGAAGCTGTGGAGAGGCTGAGCACATCCTGAACACAGCAGCAGGAATGAACCCTGGGCTCACAGCAGACGCAGCACTTCCAGCTCAGTTCAGCCCAGTACCTCACTCATCATCTCAATATCCACAATAAATGGCGAGCAGTGGAGACCAGATTAAAGTCAGATGTGCCACACACTGTCCCTGGGATGTGGTTAATGAGCTGGCAGGACACAGGACTGGCACAACAGTGTCCCACACGCAGAGAGGACACCAACATCGGGGCACGACGTCTGAGGCTGGCCCCAAACACGGGGATTTTCTACCCAAACTGGAATCATTAGCCTGTGTATGATTCAAAAAAGCATTTGAAAAATGTCCTGTGCTCCTCACTTTAATTTTGATTCATGTTGTGCCTTGCTGCTGAGGCTAATTATCATCCAGCAATGGTGCATTCAAAGCCTCCAGCCTCACACGCAGGACTCTGTGGTGTCACCTCCATGTGACACGGAACTGTAATTCTAAAAGGATTAAAAGTTTACCAGCACAGCCATGTAGAGTAGAAAATGAATTGTTCACTCTTCTCATCTCTGTTTGGAAATTAGATTATGGGCTCCAAGTGAGCTGAAATACAGAATGAGGCAAATCTTTGTGATTAGCTCACAGGTGGCCAGTGAGCCTTTCTGTGCCTCAAAGCCTGGCAGATTCCCATTAGCTGCAATAATAAAGAATGTGTACTTATCCCTCAGCCCAAACCCTGCCCTGTGCCAGCACGGCTACCTGCTGTGCTAATCCTCACAGCCAATATCATCATCCTCAATTGTGAGCTCTGAAGTTTGCTCAGCTGTCAGTCGGGATATTCGGGGTGCGTGACTCATCCCTGCCCGGCCCCGGGGCCCCTCAGCACTGGGAAGGAATTGGGGTGCTCACCCTGGCCAGCCCCACACTGGCAGCAGCTGTTCCCCAGCACTGAGAGCAAAGGGTCTTTATACAGATAAACCATTTGCACCACTGACCACTAGCGTTTCAATAAACAAACACAGCTCTACATTCACGTTCTCTCTGCAGAAGGCACCGTGTGGGTGTCAGCACAGCCAAACCCACCACATTTTAGCAGAAATCAGGAATCAGGGCTCACAAGTGGTGCAGAACATCAGTGGTCCATCCCATCTGGAATTTGGTCCCCACTGCCCCCAGCTGCAGTGGGACAACAGGAACCTCTCACTCAGCCACCACCCCCACACAAGGAAACCTCTCCGAGCCCTCCCAGTGTGAGGCTGGTTCATACAAGGAACCTTGAGGGCTCCTTCCTCTGGCAAACTGATATCCCACCTGGCAGAACTGTGATAACTTCTTTATTATTTCTGTAAACATCTAATAATCCTCTGAGCCCTCCTAAGCTCTTTACCTTAACGTTACCTTCCACCAGGGAGCTCTACAACTCAACTTACAATTTTCTTTTCTTGCTTTTATGGAATCACTGAACCATTAAAGTTGGAAAAGGCCTCCAGAGATCAAGTCCAACCTTTGACCCCCATGCACACTAAACCACACCACAAAATGCTACATCCTCTTGTTTTTTGAACCCACCACTTTCCTGGGCAACCTGTGCCAGTGTTTAACCACTCCTTCAGTGAAGAAATTTTTTCCTAATATCCAACCTGAACCTTCCCTGAAATGTGTTAGGCAGGGAGATGAGAACCCATCTCCTTATTCCCACACTAAAAATTCGCCAGAATATTTCAAGTTAACTTCATAAAATTTATTTTACATCAAAAATTAAAAAACCCTGTTGAACAGTGGTGCTGTGAACCAATGCTTGAGGCCCTCATCCTCGGCCCTGCCCTCCCCCGAGGTGGGGCTGCTTGATAAGCTGGTCTGGGGAAAGAGCTGGAATTCAAAGTAACCTCTTCCCTCTCCATTTTCCCTTCGCTAAAAGCACCCTTTGCCTGACCTGGCAAAGCTTGCTTCCAACAGTCCTGCTGCTGGAAGAAACGCTTGGAGAGCCACCCCTGTCCCTCACCCTGCGCAGCAGCACCCGCTGCAGGTCCTAAACCACCACAGAGGCTCAGGGTCAGAGCCTCCCTCAAGTTGTGCACATATTTAACTGGATGTGAAGAGAGTCAGCTCCTGATTAGGCAGCAGCTGATTATTTGATTTGGGGATTAATGTGACACAGACACCAGGGCTCACAGGCACCAGCTGGAGCAGCAGCGCTGCCAGGGCTGTGGCGCTCGGGGCTGGACCTGCTCGGGATTGTCCTGTCAGGCCATCACAGGTGCCATCAAACTTCCCTGCTGGCTGCTGCCACAGCCCCAGGCAGCCAGACTGGGTCACTGTGTGTCCTGCAGCTGGGGGTGGTGGTGACCACTCTCCTCAGGCCAGGACTGTACACCATGGCCAGAATCCCCCCATGGGCCAGGCTGGAAGGGACCCCAGAGGGTCCCTGGTGCCACCTCCCTGCCCAGGCAGGGCCATCCCAGAGCACAGGGCACAGGATTGTGCCCAGAGGGCTCTGCAATATCCCCGCTGAGGGAGACTCCAGCCCCTCCCTGGGCAGCCTGTTCAGGGCTGGGCCCTGCCCAGGGCAGCAGTTCTGCCTCCTGTGCAGGGCAATTGCTGGGCTCAGGCCCTGCCCGGTGCTCTGGTGCCGCTGCCGGGCCCCGGAGCAGAGCCTGGGCCCTGCCCTGAGCCCTCCCTGCAGCCAGGGACAGCCAGGGCTGAGGGCCCCTCTCAGCTGGGGCTCCTCTCGAGGCTGAGCAGCCCCGGCTCCCTCAGCCTGTCCTGGGCACGGAGATGCTCAGGTTCCCATAGCTCTGCCCAGCGCCAGCAGAGCCTGTGCTCCAAACCTTTCCAGCAAGGAATGACCTGCCTGCAAACTGCACACTAAGAATTCCCACTTTGTCTGGATAACTGGTGTGGAGAGAGAAGAAGAAAATTCCACAGCCATTCCACAGCCCCTCCTCCGGCTCGGTGCTCTGCAGAGCCAGCCTGGAATGCAATATCCCAACCTCTCCCACCTAGCACAGGTGACCTGTCGAGAAAGGAGGTTTTATTGCTCAACTTTCATTTTTACCTCAACAGCTGAGCACGTCACATTTTATTTTATTTTCCCCCTCTCTGCTGATCCTCTCCAAGGCCTTTTAGCAGGGCACACATCCCTCCAAGGGAGCGCTACAGCATGTGCTGAGCTCCCAGGGCTCATCAGGGTCACAGTGGGAGGGGTTTTGCAGAGTTGGGGTAAAGGGTTCTGTCCTCCCACAGTCCCACTGACAGCCTGACTCCCCTCTCAGTGCTCACCTCAGGGCTACAGCACTTTGGGTCACAGAATCATGGAATCATGGAATGGGTTGGGTTGGAAAGGGACCTTAAAGCCCACCCAGTGCCACCCCTGCCATGGCAGGGACACCTCCCACTGTCCCAGGCTGCTCCCAGCCCCAGTGTCCAGCCTGGCCTTGGCCACTGCCAGGGATCCAGGGGCAGCCCCAGCTGCTCTGGGCACCCTGTGCCAGGGCCTGCCCACCCTGCCAGGGAACAATTCCTTCCCCATATCCCACCTAAAGCTACTCTCTTTTAACTTAAAAGTAGGGGGAAAAAGGCCATTTCCATAACTGTTTTGGTTTCCAAGGAGCAGAGGCAGAAGGTGACGGCTCTGATTCAAACATTCTAAACTCTATGGTGCTGCAGGTGGCAGTGTCCAACAGAAAGTTCAATTCCTTATAAATTACGAATAGCCCCCACCTGTGGCATGAAATATCCATTTGGAGTGAGGGGAACCTTGACAAATAACATTCGTTTAAGTTTAAGAAAAATACTTTAAAACTGGGAAAAAAACTCCAGATACTTTCAGTTTTATAGTATTTTCAATTCTTTTCACAAAGGGAGGTAAAACTAAACCCAAGCGTTTCCCGGGTGCTTGAAGACCAAATCAAGCACATACGATGTTTCAACAGCAGCCCAGTGAAATAATCAATAACCTCCAATTCCAGTTATTGACTTTTGCACACCCTTGCAGGCATGAGACTCCAGATGAAGGCACTGGAATCACCAGATTGTTCAATCTGCTCTCGCTTGGATATTTCACACTGACATTTTTTATGATGGTGTGTGGAAGCTTGTTTGAGAGAAGCTTTTGAAAGTCAAAGTGGTCTTTAGCTCCCCAAATTCCCTCTTTTGCTTCATTTTGGGATCCAGGGCTGCTTTATGCATAATGGAAAGATGAAATATTTCCCTCTCTCTATTTTGTCCTCTCTTACAGCTTGAAGGAACTTCAGGAAGGAAGACACCTTCTGTTTAATCATACCAGAATTACACAAGATTACACATCTATAAACTGCATTAGCATGGAAAAAAAGTGCCTTTGTGTGCTCCACATACCTCCCTGCTGTGTGGGATTGGCTTCCCTGACACCCCATCTCGTCTTTTTATGAGACTGTTTCGATAATATAATTCTGCACTCTCTAACAGCCACAATAACAACTTGCTTGGACCACTGTGAACCAGCAAGAGCTCATTAAGTCCTAGAGAATGTTTGCAGCTATTTTACCATGGGCCTGATTTGTTATGACATGGGAAAGCTCCATTATTTCGCCAGGTTTAATAGGTAATAGATATGCCCAAGCACATCCTTCTTGCAAGGCTACGAGGAGCTTTTAGCAATAACCCTTGAGGATGTATTGGGCAAACTCATCTTGCAACATCTTCAAATATATAGAGAAAATGATGTGAACTATGGAAAATCACCGTGATTCAGGGACAGTGCACTAGACTAGAAGATTAAAGTTCTGCTCCAGCTCCCTCAAGACGCAGTTAGGTCAATGCTTGGCCCTGTTTCCTTTTTCAAGGATTTAGATGATGAGCTTTCCAGGGCAGGGGCTGATGTAAAACAAGAATCAGCTCTTGCTTAAGGCCTCTCTGTATTCATTTCAGGAGAATAATAATAAGGATTTTAAAAAAAGGTCAAATTCAAGCTTGGCAGAATGCCAGCACTCCTCACTGTGGTTCAAAGAAAGCATTGGAGTAAGTAAATGTAAGATACAATAATTTATTTCCTCGCACTGCTCCCTGTTGTGTTTGAGATGTTTGAGCAGTACCTCGCTGGGTTTTTTCCCTTTCCCGTGAAGCTGACAGCCATGAGCAATCAATAATCATGTCCTGAGCTCATGTAGCTGGTTTTCCATGGGGTCCTGACAACCACTGGTACACAGAATCATATATAATCCTTACATAGCATGCAGAAGGCTGAAACTGTACTGATCTCCAGTGCAACAAAGCAAATACACAGAAAATCAATATAAATGCACAGAAAATACACAGAAAATCCCGTAGGCCCATTAACACTTAGAAAGAAACGATTGTGAGCTCCACTCACAGGTCAACCCAGCGACAAACACACTGATCCCACACACGTGTGTGCACATACTTGCACACCTGTGCACAGGTACACACACACAGCTGTGGCCATTGGCCCTGGCAGGAGGATTTATTTAATTATCATCAAGGCAAGGCTGTCAAATGGATTCTGGTGGAAGGAGGGAGAGCAGCACATGCAAATGCTTCAGGCAGCAGATCGGGACCCACAGTTGCTCCTCACCCTCCAAGTCTGGAGGGATCCAACCCCCCCTGCTCCCGGGAGATGCCAAGCCTGACATTTGTGTTGGAAGCTCTCCAGCACTCACTCTGAGCTTCCTAAAGTTTGTTTCTGACTAAAGGGAAAAAAAATCCTGTTTAACATTTACCAGCTACCACCAGTTTTACTGGAAACTGTTGAAAACGTTTAACAGCTCGTCCTCGGGAGGGGTGAGGTGGTGCCACAATGAATACATGAAGTGTTTTCTCTAAGTTACTCTTCTTCGAGCAAGGCTGAAAAATGAATTCTAGATACAAAGTGAGTTTAGAGATAAACAGAAGGTTCTACGAGACACAAAACTCTGTGGCCCAGGAAATAAGTACAGGAGGAGATCACAGAATCCCAGAATGGTTTGGGCTGGCAGGGACCTCAAAGCCCATCCAGTGCCACCCCAGCCATGGGCAGGGACACCTCCCACTGTCCCAGGCTGCTCCCAGCCCCAATGTCCAGCCTGGCCTTGGGCACTGCCAGGGATCCAGGGGCAGCCCCAGCTGCTCTGGGCACCCTGTGCCAGGGCCTGCCCACCCTCCTAGGGAACAATTCCTTCCCAATATCCCATCCAGCCCTGCCCTCTGGCAGCGAAAAGCCATTCCTCTTGTCTTGGCACTCCATCCTTTGTCAATAGGCTCTCCCCATCTTTCCTGTGGGCTCCCTGTGAGAGAGGACTCTGCTGGCACTGCTCAGTGTTGTGGACTCACAAGTGACTCCAACAAAGCCCAGTGTGTGGCCCTTCCTCTCCCACACGACTCCATCCATTCCCTCCCTTTTTCCTTAAAGACAGAACAGACCTGTGGCCATTTCAGAACTCGTTCCTGGACTCAAAATCCCTCTCCTTCCTCCTCCCAGCTCCACACACCATCAGGCTGGGGCTCCTCCACAGAGTTTCTTCCTTGGTGCCATCCTGGCACAAACTTGCCCGGAACAGAGAACTTACTGGTTTAATCCTCCCTCTTTCACAAAAACCAGATTAGCTCTACGTTAAATACTCTTGCTCCTTAAACTTCCTCCTTGTCAGGATGCCATGGAAAGCTCTTAATCTTACAAAAGAGTCTGAGGACATTCTGATGCCTCCCCATGAAGACAGAAAGCAGCCCACAATGCCAAGATAGAGCTGAGGTATTGAACTAATCCCAGACCTGGGGATGTGCCTGCAGCAGGGCCGGCGGCTGCTCATCCCCGTGGCTGCAGCTGGAATTTGGTGAGTGGCATCCCCTGCTCTAGAGGGACTCGTGACACACTTGTGCAAGTTATCAGCTGCAGAGAAGTCAACTCAGCTGCTGATTTAGCCACAGGAGCCCCGGGGTAATGGATCCAGCCACGCTGGCTGTGTTGGGGCCCTTTGTGGCAGCCTGTGGCCACTGGAGCCAGCTCTGCAGAGGGGAGGCTGCCCAGGGAGAGATGGAGGGGCAGCCAAACGTGCTGGGGCTCCCCAGTGTGATGCTGCAGAGGTGACGCTCCCCTCTCAGATGTGGCTCTGGCCTGGCAGTGCCCGAAGCACACCGGGAGCCACCTGCAGCTGAGCGTTCCCCTCCTCTCCAGGCTGCCGGGATTAAAGCTGCTCCTACTCAACAGAAAGTAAAATTCCTCCTAAGCTTGCATAAAACAGCAACGCCTTTGCTCCCAGCCAAAGACCAGAGCACATTTCTGAAGCAACTGATCTTCTTTTCACCCTTCTCATCCATGAGCTCGGAGAGACCACAGGCACTTTGCCTGACCCCAGTAAAACCCACAGTGGCACATCCAGCTTGGTTCAGCTCTCCTCTGCTCCACACAGCCAGAAACACTGCAAGGGACTTGACTCCTGTCCAGCTCCCCATGGACAGCACAGCCTTGCAGAGATCCATCCACAGATCACGGGGACCAGCAGGATCTGCTGGAGGAGGGCAGGTCACACCGCTCCCTGCACAGCAAACCCTCTCTCTACCACCTAAAGACAGCTCAAAGCAAAGTTTGCAAAACCAGGTTAAATATCAGTGGATGATATCAAGCACTGGCATCTCTAATTTTGTATTTTTAGGATCAGATAAAAAAGGAAAGAAAGACTTTTCCCTGAATGTCTCTTTAAAGATTTTCCAACAGCTTACACACAAAGCATTTAGACACTTTAATTTCTACTCCAGTATGAATACTCTAACCCCAAATGAAACTTATTAAAAATTAAATTCTTATATTAAGTTTAAGATGCGTCTCTTTTCTCCCCAGGTCCCATTAAACACTCTCCCTACACACAGTTTAGAAGACAGAAGAGATCCTAGAGAATATTTACAAAGAGAACAAAACCCCCTGAGGGTTTTTATGTTACTACAACATTAATCTATTTTAATCACACAACAGATTAAAGCCAAACAACATTAAATGGTTCTGCAAAGTACTGAGCAAAACTCTATCTTTGTTGCACAAAAAAAAAACTCAGGAAAAAAATAAAGTGCTTGGAAATAGGGTTATTATGGTGTTCCACAGAGACAGCACAGCAAAATCAACACTGGGCCACAGAGCTGTTGGTGGGAAGAAGGTCACAGAATCCCAGAGTGGGCTGGGTTGGAAGGGACCTTAAAGCCCATCCAGTGCCACCCCTGCCATGGGCAGGGACACCTCCCACTGTCCCAGGTTGCTCCAAACCCCAATGTCCAGCCTGGCCTTGGGCACTGCCAGGGATCCAGGGGCAGCCCCAGCTGCTCTGGGCACCCACTCTGTGATTGTTTCAGCAGTTATTTCCAGCACTAATCTTGGTTAACTCTGATGTCCTCACTATTTCCTCCAACCCTCCAGCCTGTTCTCACACCATGCCCTTTCCCATGTGTGAGCATCCCCCTGGCCATCTACAAACCCTGACTTCAGCTGCTTTTGGGGGATGGAGCCCAAGGAACACAGCCTGTTCCTCAGAGCTCGCCCTGAGCAGCTGCTCTGAACAACAGCTCTGGTTTCTAACCCAGGCTCTAAGATTTTATTGAGCCTTTAATTATTTACATCTATTTGAACAGTCTCAGTGCACTGAACTAAAATATCTATTGAGCTGTCCACAGGTCGTTCCCCTGAATCATCCCAGTGCATTTATAGGCTGGGGCTGCTCATGGATAATTCACTCTTCCAGTAGCTCCATCCCGCTGGTGCTAGCACAGAACCTCCTCTGCTGCTGCTGGGGCTGTCAGTGGCCTGGAGATCTCACTCTGATGCTCAGGGCTGTTTTTTCTCATCTTGGATAGCCCAAATAATTGTGCTTTTGTAATTGAGTTTGTCATCTCCCTGCCCACAGCCTCTCGATGAAGAACAGCAACATTCTCTGGAATTGTGCTGCATCCCAGATCAGATCCATACAGCCAAATCTTTCCAACAGTTTCAAGCCAATGTGCTCCACCACAATTTTATAGCCACCTTTGCCCAGAAGACACTGGATGGGAGCAGCTATGATGGAGCTTGAAATTATCTAAAGAAACCACAAAGAAAAAAAGAATTGCTCTTGTTCAAAGGCAAGGAGCTGCTAAGATTCCCTGAAACAAGTGGAAGCATTTCACAGGGATGCTCTGATAACATGGGGTGCTCCAGGCAGCCCTTTTATCTCAACACCACCAACTCAGCTGCCAAAGCAACCGAAACCTTCAAGGGAATGATTTGTGTGGTTACTCCAGATTTACCAGGAGATACAGCTCACACTGAGTATCAGTGAGAGCAGCTGCAACTGTTTCTGGCAGCATCACTACGGGTGTGGAGGGGGGAAATGCAGGGGGTTCTGCACAACAGTCCTATTAAAATCTCCCACTATGTTTATTCACTGGATTTACTACCAACGTGGTGCAATCCCTGACAGGATTTGATTACTTCATCCCAACATTCTTTCTTCCCAAACCAGCTGCTGCAATGGATAATCCAGATTCACCCGTGGAGGACAACGAGGAGGAAGGAGCAATCCCTGCCCCCTCGCTGCACTTTGGGGGCACATTGCTCCAGGCTGGGAGCAGTGAGGGAGGGCAGCTGAGCCCTGGGAGGGAGCACTGCAATCCTGCTGCCCTGCCCGGGATCCGGGAGAGATCCACCTGCCTCGCTCTGCAGGACCAAGCACTGACACGCAGCCCAAGGAAACACTCCCAAGGCCTGTCAGAGCATGTGCAGCACACAGAGACGCCTGGAAATGTTTTCAGGCCAGAGACATGGAGTGTCTGCCAGCTGTCACCCCCTGGGTGACCCTGGTGGGGGATCCCAGGGAGTGATGGGAGAAGGAACAAACCAGTTGTGGCCACAGCAGCAACACAGGCCAGCCCCAGGCATGGGACACGGACAGGACACAGAGGATGGCACGAGGACTCCACTTAACCAATGGCAAATATGCACAAGGCATAAATCTCTGCCTAGGTGAGACCACAGAATCACAGATGGTTTGGATTGGAAGGGACCTCAAAGACCATCTCATCTTCCCTCGCCATGGGCAGGGACACCTTCCACTATCCCAGGCTGCTCAAAGCCCTGTCCAAGCTGGCCATGGGCACTTCCAGGTGTGGGGCAGACACACCTTTGCTGGGTACCCTATGCGAAGGCCTCCCCACCCTCACAGGGAAGGATTTATTCCTAATATCCAACCCAAATCCACTCTCTGTCCGTTTGAAGCCATTCCCCCTTGTCCTGTCACTCCAGGCCCTTGTAAATAATCTCTCTCCATCTTTGCTGTAGGCTCCCTTCAGGCACTGGAAGGTCACAATTAGGAGGTCCTTCACTACACTCTTACAGCTTGACACAACTTTGTAGTGTTTCCAGTCTCAAGTATAAAACCCACCACAAGTCAATGCCCCCTCTTAGGAACCTGCTTTAAAAACCAGAGGATGTATATTCAGGGCTTTCTTTATTTGCATTGCAGTTTTTAGCCTCATGAAAGGGAATGCCTTTCACATAATGGTATTACTCCAGGATCTAAGTTAACAACAACAAAAAGATGATGAGACTTCTGATAAAATCATGAAAGGCAGTTTGCTGCATCTTATTACCACTCCATGGTAATTCAGCTTCTCTTAGTAGTGGTAAGGGCCTCTCTAACAGCAGACAAGAGCTGTTGTTGAGCTCTGCTAACGATGCAGGAGATGGAACCGTGAGGCAGCCGAAGCACCAGCTCCTTCCAGGGCCCCACACTTGGCAGACAACATTATCTCTGCATTTTACAGGTTTTCACAGCAAAAACTCACTCTTCAAAATCATATGCAATAATATTGTGAACGAACTCTAAGCTGCTTAAGTAACCATCAACTCACAAAAGGAAGAAATGAAGTACCTGTGACATGGTGAATAGATGTGTAAATGTGTGTCAGTGCCACTGAATCTCTGCAGGGTTTTTCCATTCACCTGTTTGAAACTGCAGGGGGAGTGAGGCCAGCACCTACCCACACCTGGATTTGAACCAGCTGCTACAGCTGGGAGACACCAGCTTTAAAAAATACCAGCAAATACTGCAGGGTAATAAATGCTCAGCTCATGTTTATCCAAGCCCCTGGCACGCCAGCTTTGAGCCACAGAATCACACTAAGGTTGGAAAAGACCTCTAAGATCATTGAGTCCAATCATTAAAAAATGAAAAATGACTTTCAAAACATCCCCCACAGTGTGAGGACAGGATCCACTTCCCATCCTGATCTTTCACCATTCCAAGTGCTCGAATACCCACCCAATGTACAGCTCCAAAGGATCCCCCAAGCCCTCGTGTGAGTGAGTGTGGTTAAATACTGACTCGAAAGGAAGAGCACCACTGTTAGTAGCAGCAACACAAGGGTGAGACCTCAGCTCTCACAGCCACAGACTTGGGGGAAAGTGTGAAGAAAGTTTTAGTCTTCCTATCCCCAGAATAATCCTGGGTATCCCTTCCAGAACTCCAGTTTTGGATATCAAGAATGACAACAGAGCAGCTCACTGAACAGAAGCTATTCAGAGAGGAGTATTTCACCCAAATAAGTGCAATGATTATTGGTTCCAATATCTGATACATAAGAAACACAGCAAGGAAAGCATAAGAAAAATATACTTTCTCCACCTGTGCTTTTATCTTGAAATTTAATTTTCAAGGGGTTCTTGATGCCAGTCTTTTCCCACACCAGTTTGCAGTCAGTCATCATTAAGTCTGGGAGTTGGGGCTGGGCTCCCACGTACAGGGACTGGGCTCGTCTTTGCTAAAAAACTCCTGTCCCACACTAAAAAAATAAAATTACCCTTACTAAATGGATTCTACTTTTTTAAAAAACGGAAGAACACACTGTCTTCTAGACTTTAAATTCCAATACAGCCAGCTAAATTAAAACAAAGTACACACTGCCAAATGTTCTTGCTAATAAGACTAAAATCACTCTAGAAATTGAACATCAGTTAATCTTCCAGCTAAGAATGTCACGTAGAGAAGATGAAAGGATCTTGCCAGTAATCTTAAAATGAAGACTGATAAGGCAAAAAATAACTCACAGCAGCTTCTGCTCACTTAATGTTCTCGTTGGTGGCTAATACCCCCAGCATCAAGGGGTGCTCACTGATCCAGGGCCACGATGCTTTTCCAAAATAATCCCCAGGAAGAAACAGGCCAGAAGGGTTATATTTAACACAGTATCATTTTCAGGCTAAAAAAGTGCCTTCAGGTACTTAATCCTCTCCTGAAAGAGCTGGCCTCGTGTTTGGGCATCAGCCCCTGCTTCTGCTGTTGCCACAGCAGAGCAGAGGCGCTCTGAGCGCTGCCCTCTCTCCTCTGGCCGGATGCTGCCCAGGCTGTAAATCCTGCCCTGGGGCCAGGCTGTGGCCACTCTGGGGTGAGGTGGCAGCTGGGGGACAGCCAGGGCTCCTGGGGGACATGGCACTGCACAGCCATGGGAGAGCTCTGCCTTGGGAACGGGCTGCAGCGGGGAAAGGGCGATGGGCTGCTTTGGGATCCCCACAGCTGCTGCTGCAGACTCCAGGAGAATCCCTTCTCCAGCTCCTTGGACAGCTCAGCCCGAGTGACCGAGCAGAGGACACACCACTGCAGCAGCAGAGGGAAATGAGAAAGATCAGGAACGTGGGCCTGTTCTGAGCCTCTGCAGCACCTTCCTGGAGGAGGATTTAGCTCCTCTGGGTCTGCTCCCTCCACCAAGGCCATGGGCAGCTGCTGGGCAGCCCCAGGGACGAGTCCCAGCCAGAACACAAACCACAGCCACACCTGGCTTACCAGGACATTTCCACAGCAGGCCTCCTATCCCAGAGCAGACACTGATCACCGGCCTAGGCTGTTGTGAAGCTCATTAAATTAAAACATCTCCACAAACCTTACCAATAAACCAGAACTGAAATGAGTTCAGCAGCTCTTCTCTTGGGACTGGAGGGGAGTTATCAGTCAAGACCAAACACGAACAGGAGCTAAACAGGAGCTAAAAAGCAGAGAGATTCCAACCCTGCCTCTCATCTGCTTCTTGGAAATACATTTCTTAGAAAACTAAAAGGCAGATAAATAATAAAAAAGGATCTGCACTAAGTAGATCATTTGTTTTCAGGGATGTAAGTGGCAAATGCTGAATTTCTTTGCCTGGAGTTGCAGCAAACTGTCACTCTTACATAGGCAGCAAGGGAAAAACATACTTATTATTAGAAAACAATCACTGCCAGATCTGATAACAATCATCTGACATTAACAACTGTGGGGATTCTGCTGCCAAGGATGTCTTGTGTTACTTAGAAAACAAAAACGAAAAAACTCCTGAGGGGAGAAGCACACAAACAAATAATTGTTTTACATCCTATTAATAAACCTCTACAGCTCATACCTCCCTCAGAAAACGCTTACAGCCCTGCTATCACCTTCCAGAGCAAGTTACCAAATCACATTTAACATTCCTGAGGTTAAAAAACCAATCACAGCTGTCCTACACAGAAACCACCACAAACATGGGGGTGCTGCTTTTATCCAACCATTCTACAGTGGGAGACGACCTCCTTTTCGTAGTGGCTCCTGCTCCCCACAGCCAAGGCTGGAAGGATTTACCCCCTCCTTTATTTTTCCAGTCTTAATCCCTGCATGCAGCACAAGCTGCCAAGGCAGCACCATTCACACAGCCAACCACATGAAAGAGGTCAAGATCAGCTTCCAGGTGACTCGAGCTGGGTACAAAACTCTCCACTTGGCTTCTGACTTCCAGCTTCAACCAGTGGGGGAACTGTCAACCCACTGACCCCATCCAAACCCAGCTAAAGATAAATATTTGGGCTGTGCATTTTGAGGAGGCACCTAAATGGACCCCAACACGCACAGGCAGTGACAGCATTAAGTGAGTGGTAAAATACCAGAGGGTTTTTGAGTTTCACCAAAGGCTGGAGGATAGTTTGACTTCTCTACAAGAGGTTAGGAAGTCACTGAAAAAAAAAAAAAATCAGACCTGATCACAGCATTGAAAGGGCCAGAAAACCATGTGGATATCCAGATGCATCTAAATAGGTGAAGTAACCATCTGGATGGTTCAAATAAAGGAAGACAATCTTTCATTTTAGTTTTTATATGCTTGAAGGACTCAACCACAGCAGGCACTGCAGGTGCTGAAGTTCCTGTGTTCACTGAAGTCACCAAGGTTCATTGAAGTTCCTGTGACCACTGCTCATGTTGAATTCACAGCAGAATCCTTCTAGAGGGGAATTACATTTCCAGTTGCTGGGGTTTTTTTACACAGCTGATGCTACGGTGTGTACTGGAGTTTCTAACTGAATTTGTTCTTAGATTTTACAGCAAAATTTTAGACAAGTTCAGGTTCCCTGTGTGCATGGGGTGTGTGGAAACAATTCTTACGAAACACTCTCCCATCTGAAAATGAAATTTTGTTTCTTCCCTGGTATTTTCTGGAGTTCAGAATACACCTTTACACCCAGAACCATTCAGCATTACTGTCCTCACCCCTTTGCAAGGACCTCCTGCAAGTTAAACCCTCACCAGGCTCACAGAAGCCACTCCAACACTGAAAATGGGATAAAAGCTGCAGCCCATCTTAAGCACATCATGGAAATCCCTCTATCTTTGCCCAAGAACCCTCTGCATTCTCATGGCCGTTCCTGAACACAGGCAGCCATCCAGTACCTGTGTGACAGGACATGAGCAGGTCCTGAACTGCTCCACATTTACACAAGGTGCTGGGTTTAAACCCAGACACTGCCCTGGACTGGCTGGGACAACAAAAGGCATCACTGCACTCAGGAAGAACCACGGAGCCTCCAGCAGTGACCAGGGTCAGCAGTGTGAGCAGGGCTGAACCCAGGGGACACAGACCCATGGGATCATGGAATCCTAGAATGGTTTGGGCTGGAAGGGCCCCTAAAGATCATCTCGTTCCACCCCTCTGCCACATACTGAACTTCATCTACTCCTCCACCAAACGTCTTGGGGACGAATGCCCAAACCTCACTGATGGTCTCTGCCTGCTCCATCGCTTGTACAAGGCCTTTGCAAGACAAATCCCACAAACAGGAGACTCCCTGGCTGGGTTTCCCTGCTCCCCTGCGCTTTTCATTGTCCTTGTTTTGTTCTGGTTGCTGGGTTTGGGTTTTTTCCTGCAGTGGTGGAACACTGAGCTCACACAGTGGAGTGTGTAACCCTGACAGCCCTGGAGCTGCTTCTGCCCCAGCCCAGCCCTGGGAGCTCCTCTCCTCACACTCTCCAGTTAATGCCTCTGGAGGGTGACCTGGGCACCGGCTCTTCCCTCATCTGAGTGCAAATCACTTGCCAAGCTTAGTTTCATTTAGACTGTGCCTACCAGGGAAAGGTCACTTCCAGAGTCCATCATCTCCTTCCTTGTCTCCAAAGATTATAATTTGTCCATTGCAATTCACATCAGGATGCAATTTGGCAGGTAAGTTAGAAGTCTGGAGGCAATTATTTTCCTTTCTTTGGAGAAATAGGTTCTATTCATTCAGTTATTTCTCAGTTATTTATTTTAGATGGAGCACAAGGGGAGAAAAAAGGGAAAGGAAAACAAGATGGGTTTAGATTTTATGATAGGATTGACACTCGATATTTTGACATCTTAGCAGGGTTGATTATACTGATATATGCAATCCATGCATCTAATTCTACCCAAGAGGAAAGGGCTGTAACAGGAACATCTCAGCTCTTGCAGCCAGGTATTCATGTGCCAACGAAAACAACCATTATGGCAGATCCTTAGCACTCACCCCCATTGAACAGGTACAGTTATTATTACTCAGTGTAAATCACCTCATTTGTAACAGCTGAAATTTCTTCCTTTGAATCCGATGAGTGATGTGCTGCTCTCAGCTTACCAGGAAGCACCTTTCTTATCCCAGTGATTTTCCTCAGAAACACAGCCAAAAACAACATTTAAATTACGCCCAGGTTTTTGCAGCAGCACAGGTGACAGGGACTTTCCTGCCCAGACCTTCCCCTCACTCCTGCCCACGAGCTGACCCTGCTCTGACCTCTCTTGCCAAACACACCCCTGATGTTCACACCATCATCCAGCCTCGCCTGTGCCTACGTGT
The DNA here is from genome assembly GCF_020740725.1 of Corvus hawaiiensis. Taxonomy (NCBI): domain Eukaryota; kingdom Metazoa; phylum Chordata; class Aves; order Passeriformes; family Corvidae; genus Corvus; species Corvus hawaiiensis. The sequence continues at coordinate 9,839,384 of NC_063232.1, read as the reverse complement.
TTTCTGGACACCACAAATTAAAGGGTTAATGTCCAGATCTAAGGAATAACCTGGACAAAACAGAAAGGATTCGATATGGATGAGTGCTTTCACCCATCACAGCCTCCTTGTACAGCTTTAGTGGACTCTGGTGGAGGTCAAGACAGTTTTCCAGCTGGATTTTTCCTGGCCCTGCTATAATTGTCTTTTCATTATTATCTTTTTACCCTATAAAATATGGTTTCCACATGGCTCAAAGAACAACTACCAGAAGTCTTCCCTTTTCCCATTTGTGCTCACCAGATGTATTTGGAAATGAATTTCACTGAGCCCAGATCTGTCAGCAGGTCCCAGGGCAGACTCAGCCCTGTGTCACCATTTCACAGCATCCCAGGATGGTTTGGGTTGGAAGGGACCTCAAAGCCCATCCAGTGCCACCCCTGCCATGGCAGGGACACCTCCCACTGTCCCAGGCTGCTCCCAGCCCCAATGTCCAGCCTGGCCTTGGGCACTGCCAGGGATCCAGGGGCAGCCCCAGCTGCTCTGGGCACCCTGTGCCAGGGCCTGCCCACCCTTCCAGGGAACAATTCCTTCCCAATTTTCAATCTCACTCTACTCTCAGTTACCTTCCTATCAATCACTAAACCCACTCCCAAGCTCATTTCCATTTTAAAAAGAAAGTTATTAGAAAAGGGTGGTTCCAGAACTCTTATTTATTGGAGCAAGTGATTACTTATTTCAGCAGTTAAAAAGAAGATGCAGTAAGTTTTATTTTAGCCAATTAAGGAAGTTTCACGTGAACTCCCCATCAGCCCCAACCAATTCCACGTGAGCACAGCAATGTGCAAAGCTGCCACTGAAACAGTTCAATGAGCCTTAGCCTAGAATAAATTTGCCAGATCAGATCTTTACTTGAAAACTGAATTTTAGGAAACTGCAGCTCTTCTTGCAAATCTTTTTCAGGCACTGTGCCCTGTAAAAGAGCCAGTGAGATTTCTCTGACATTCCAGTGGAAGCCTAAGTTTTATCAGGGACTGTAAAGATTTAAAGTCACAGTATAATCTCACCTCCAGGTTCTGGGGCCCACTTCCCTTATCAATTAACCTGTCAGCCGACAGTCGGCTCTAATTAATGAAATCCTTCTTTAATGAAAAGAATTTGCCTTGAGCATAGTCTGTCAGCTCCAGAACCACTCTCCAGTCGGGAGCATGTCACAGCAAACTCCATTAAATATCTGCAGAGAACCCAACACCAGCAGCAACCTCACACTCCCCTTGGCTGCTGCAGACACCTGTAATGTTATTTTTCCATGTCTGTACCCTGCTGCCACAGGAGGCTCTTTCCTACACAAACCTGCCCTTGCATTTGGCCCTGATGCACCTTTGTTTCAGCTGCTTGCAGAAGTTTGTGTATCCACAATCCCAGAGCAGAGAGGCTCCCAGACAAAATCCTAACAGCAGAGGCCTCCGAGAACACCTTTTCTGGAGAATACTCAGTCTGAGGTGGACATTTCTCAAAATGCACAGCAGGAGTCATTCAGAGCCCTGGCTCCAAGAATAAGATTTTAGATTTATTTCTTTTAAAATGACACAGTGACAGACTCTGTGGATTCCATGGACTTTGAGACTTTATGGACACTCAGCCTTTATGGACATTCAGACTTCACAGACACTAGAGGCCACACTGCCATCCTCTGGAAAAGCCACAGTTTGCAAAGAACTCCCCACACACCATCCCTGCCCTGGGCATTCCCCAGGTGGGAGGAGATGGGCACAGGGAGCTTTTCCCTGGGAGCACTGCGTTAGAAAAACGGGACAATCCCTGTGCTAATGATCCCCCTGCTCCCCGTGGCTTCAAAGGGCCTGGGATCACCTCTGTAATCTTCTGCAAGTGCTAGCAAACAAAATTACAAGTTTTAACGCTACAGGTTCCAACAAATTCCCCTTGCCCTCAGTGCAGCAACAGACTTAAAAATAGATGTAATGAGCAGCTTTGGATCTGCATAAATCCCCTGTGGAGTTCATTAATGATTTCATTTTTGGCAAGACACCATGTCAAATGAGGGAGCATTATTAAAAACATACACAGATATATGTACCTGAGACTGCCTTCCTGCAGATGCTCAGGGAGAAAAGGAGGCTGTGTAATTCTGGTTTACCTTTTAAAGAACACGACTGTAATGGCGTGTAGCTGCAAAGCCTTTTGTTCTCACAACTAATTGCAGCTCTCCAAGGGATGCCTGAATCGGCAATTATTTTTATACTTGAGAAAATGGGATTTGAAAGTTTACCATGGAGTCATGGATTGGTCTGGGTTGGAAAAGGACCTCAAAGCCCATCCAGTGCCACCCCTGCCATGGGCAGGGACACCTCCCACTGTCCCAGGCTGCTCCAAGCCCCAATATCCAGCCTGGCCTTGGGCACTGCCAGGGATCCTGGGGCAGCCACAGCTGCTCTGGGCACCCTGTGCCAGGGCCTGCCCACCCTGCCAGGGAACAATTCCTTCCCAATATCCCATCCAGCCCTGCCCTCTGTCAGTGGGAAGCCATTCCCTGTGTCCTGTCCCTCCAGCCCTTGTCCCAAGTCCCTGCCCAGCTCTCCTGGAGCCCCTTTAGGCACTGCAAGGCCACAATCAGGTCATTCCAGAGCCTTCTCATCACCAACAACCCCAACTCTCTCAGCCTTTCCTCACAGCAGAGCAGCTCCAGCCCTTGGAGCATCTTCATGGCCTCCTCTGGACTCATTCCAACCTTTCCAGTCCTGTAGTTAAACCCCAGCAGCTCCGATCCTGCCGCTGTTTGCTCCTAATCTGCGCAATACAAGGTGAATTATTGCTCCGTGAGGCTCCCATTTCACACCACGGCTGCTGGTGCATGAAATCCCAGGAATGTGCCTGTTGACAAGGCAAGGCTCAGCACGTCCATCACCAAACCACCCTCAGGAAATTCGCTGCTGGCTGATGTGTTGTTGTTGCAAGAAGAGAAAACTGAAACACAGCACGTCAAAAAGTATGTGCTGCCTCCACCTCCCGTTTACTCCTCAGGGGAAAAGGTAAATAGAGTATAAGCAATTTCTTTCTTTTTTTAAAAGAAAAAAAGTCTAACCTGCCTGAGACGCAGGGAAATCATTTACCTTCTGCCTGTCAGAGCAAGTTCTCTGCGTGCTTTTTCCATATCCAAACCAGAGCCCAACAGAATGGATTCACTCCATCTACAAAGGGCAAAGTTTAAGTTGCAGAGTGAAAATGAAAGCCCAGTGATAAACTCTGGGTTTTAAGCAGTGCTTAAGTTCGATGGTTAGCCAGAGGAAAGCAAATAAAACCTAAATATTCAAACGGAGACTGCTAAAGTCTGTTTATCATTTCCTGAAGAATCAGCTCCAAGACAGAATCCTATTCCCTGCCTCCTGTTTGCATTTGGAAATTACTTTATCCATAATATGTTTACTAAAATAAGCAACATGAACACATCAGTTCTGAAAGCAGACTTTTACCCACAAACCAGGCTGATCCCTGAGCTTTGAAGTTTCCACAGCTGCCCTGTTTTTCTTGGCCACTCCTCGTTCTGACTGCTAGCAGCAGAAGAATCATAAAACATTGCAGAAAAATGCTACAGATTCTTTGCCAGAACAAGTAACGTCCCCCCCGTAGCATCTTTCTGAATCATTTCCAGTAACATCACAGCTCTGCTTCTCCCTCCTTTCCCATGCTCTGCTTACCAACACTGCCTGCCTGAGCACAGCAAACAAACACAGGCAGAAACAGCAACATCCCCGTTCCCCTCGCTGGCTGCTGGCACCACCTGGGCATACACTGGGACTGACCTGGCTGAAAATTCCGACCTGCTACTCACCCACAGGCGCAAAAAAGGTAACTGTTAAAAAAGGAGTAATTCCAGGATATGTCAGGTTACAGAGCCTCTCACACACTTGTGAATGCATCCACTCTATTTTATCACATTCATTAAATCACATAGGATTAGGAGTATCAGCTGCTCATAGAATCCCAGAAGGTTTGGGTTGGAAGGAACCTTAAACCTCATCCAGTGCCACCCCTGCCATGGGCAGGGACACCTCCCACTGTCCCAGGCTGCTCCCAGCCCCAATGTCCAGCCTGGCCTTGGCCACTGCCAGGGATCCAGGGGCAGCCCCAGCTGCTCTGGGCACCCTGTGCCAGGGCCTGCCCACCCTCACAGGGGAGAACTTCTTCCCAATATCCCATCTAACCCTGTCCTCCTTCAGCTTAAAGCCATTCCCCTTGTCCTATCAGACACTGTGCACTCAGGGCTTCAGGGTGTTTTCCTGCAGCTCCATGGACACCCTGGAGTCCCATGCTGCCAGAGCCCTGGGGAATTCGGGGTGTGCCAGAAGGACAAGCAGAGCAGTGTTGGGGCTGTGCTGCCATAGGCAAGGGCAGAAGCCCTGGGGGATTTGGGGTGTGCCAGAAGGACAAGCAGAGCAGTGCTGGGGCTGTGCTGCTGTGGGGAAGGGCAGGAGCCCTGGGGAATTTGGGATTCTCCAGGAGGAGAGCAGAGCAGTGCCAGAGCTGTGATGCCAAATGGCAGCACCCAACGCTCCCTGAGATTGTGGGACTGTGCCCCCGTGCCAGGTGCCGGCACAGCCCAGCTGAGCCAAAGGGCTGCAGGACACTGAGCACCCCAAAGGCACCGTCCTGCTGGGGACACCGCACTTTTGGGGACCCTGGCGCAGCCATCGCTGCCTTCTCAGGACACAATAACACGTCCAAAGAAAAGAGGTTTCACCGCTTTTGTGTAAACTGCCAGAGCAATCAAAACCATCATCAGAGACAAGTTACTGGCTAATCTAATTTTTAAGTATGCACAGCAGTCAACTTTAAATTAATTGTAATATCAGACTAAAAGGTGAAGACATCACTTCCTGGCACACCCACAGACCCCCTCAGTGACAGAGTGTGAGTGCCATTGTTTTTTAATAATTATTTCTTCAAATGCCTTTGTTAAGCCTTCGTTCCAAGTTGCCAGCCCTTTACCTGCAGGAAAATGGCAATGACTTGTCCTGGGCTGCTGAGGAGATCATGCACACGCCATCCCCAAGCTGTCCCCTGTGTCCCAGCACTCTCTGAAGTGTGGTGGCTGTTGTCACCAGGGGCTGTGCACACAGCAGGCTGTGGCAGCTCGCTGTGCTTAGGGTTTGCTTCACCCCGTTATTTGCTTGTCCCTGACAGACCTGCGTATTGAGCAGATACTGTCAAGTTATTTTTGGCCCTTGATATAGTGGCAAAACATAACGAGGCCTTGAGGTGAACAACCACCTTGGCAGCAAGGCACAGAGCTGATGTACTGTTGAAAGGCTGGAGAGCAATTAGGTTATTTGAGCAAGAGGAGATGCTGGACAGGGCATGTGAAGACAGAGAACACCAGCTTAAGTACTGAAACGCCACCCCCCTCCCTCAAGTTGTCAGCTAACTATTTAAGCAAGGTGTTAATTTACTGCAGGCTGGATTGTCAACAAGCTTAATTTTTTTATTAATTCAAAAGATGCACAGACTTGTCCCACATGCACACATTGCCCAGCCCTTTCCAGACAAGTGCAGCAGCTTGCCAGATGATTGTTATCACCATTTAATTGTATTACAGTGATTCCCACAAGTCCTGGCTGTGGGCCTGGTGTGCAGAGCGAGGGGCTGTGCAAACAGGGCCAAAGGTGGTCTGTGGAGTGATAACTTCAGAGTGAGAGCCAGCATCAGATACAGAGAGCAGACACAGAAGCCGATGGAAAAACAGCTCAGTCGAGACCCATCACCCCACGAGGCAGCTCACAGGATGCCGAAGGCATGGAGTGACCTGAGGAGCACGAGGGTAGGGCACAAGTCCTCTCTCCTGCTCTGTGGGTGTCCATGGGACTGGTCAGGGAACCATGTCACACCCACAGTGCCCCCAAACACACTTGACCCTGCACAGCCCCGGGCTCTGCAGAGGACACCCTCAGACCATCGTGCTGGTCACGCTGTGGGGAGTGCTTCTGACCTGGCTGACTGATCAAACTGGGCTTTATCTACTCAAACTCGACATCACATCCTGTCTGCATCACAGGAAGTGCATACAGCACCTGAGCACCTGGCAGCATTGGGCCACGGTCTTTTAAAGAATCACAGAATCATGGAATGGTTTGGGTTGGAAACAACCTCAAAGCTCATCTCATTCCAACCCCCCTTCCCTGGGAGACCTTCCACTGTCTCAGGGTGCTCCAAGCCCCATCCAGCCTGGCCTTGGACACTTCCAGAGGGTCACTTTAAGAAGATATTTATTTTTGTAAAGTATTTATGCAGATACACCTACAGGAAAACACTCTGTAAGCTAAGCACCCTCCAAGTGCAAATTCACAGGTCACTAATTTGGGCGTAACATATCCAGAGAAACCACTGGCAAAATACAAGAGCAGGTACAACAGCCAAGTTTTAGGAAGGAACACTGACCACAGCATGGAAAAAAAGCTGTTAGACAAGAAAAATGACCTTTGCAACACAGAAACAAGAGTTTTCTAATTCAATCCATCCAGCCAGTCACTGTTGCTTTACCCTTTAAGCGGTCAAGGATGAGGTTCTGCACCCAAAGGTTATGATTTCTCTTGGAGCCTGGACTGAGCAGGTTACAGGGACCTGTCTGCTTATGTCTGTGGCTGAGGGCTGGCTGTAGATGACAGGACACCTCTCCTGCTGCACAGGAGACATCCCCAGTGCCAGTGTGAACTCATCCCTCTGACAGGCAATTGCTGGTGTATTCCGAGGGTCGCTCACCCTGTCTGCAGCCAGACACGACTGCTCAGGTATGAACTGGGTTGTAATGAGCTGGCTGCTTGAGAGCCATGTCTTCAAAATGACTTGGCTGGAAGTGGTCTGCTTTAAATGCATCTGATGCAGCCATGGGATTTCTCTTGGCATGGTGAAAGAGGCCGAACCTGGTGTGCTAGGATTGCTCCTGAGCACGCCCTCGTCCCTGAATGTGTTCAGAGAACCTGGCACAACCCTTCCACGCTGCTCCTTCCAAAACCCTGACTGCTTTCCATCTTTCCACCCACATGGTAAATCTTTCCCAGATCCCAAAGCCTCTGGAGGCTGTGTATTCATACAACAACAACCCTCACCTTCCCATCAACACCCACTTGACTGGGAGTTAGAAACACAAGGCTGAACTTCTGGCAATGAATGAAGACCAGAACGAAGACCAAGATCATTCCTCTGCCTTTCCTGACAAAGAGGTGAGGTGAGAGCTCAGGAGTTCACCTCATTTCTTCCATATGAAAACTACATGGGACCTGTTCAGACCTCAGGAAGATCATCAGGAGAACCTGAAGAACAGTACCTAAAGAACATCTCTCAGATGCAATAAGATGGAAGAGGAAAGATTCCAGCAGTTCTCTCTCGGGAAGCGTCAGAAACTCAGCATCAGACTTTCCATCCCTCACAGCCTGAAGTGTCTCCTTGCCTCCCTAACCAAAACACTGGAGGATCATCCAGCTTGGGAGAGCAATTCCCTTAATGACAACAGTCTCTTTATGCTGCCCCAGGGTGCCAGGAGGGCTGGTTTTGAAGTTCCAAAGCTGACCCGCCCCTGAGGCTGAGATCCACAGCCGGCACTGTGCTCCTGGCACAGCTTCCCCCCGCTCCCCAGGGGCAGCAGGTCCTGCCTGGCACTGAAAAACTGCCAAAGTCAGATCTTAATAATCATTTATCTCAGCAACACGGGCAAGGAGAAAAGAAAAAAAACCCAACAGTTGTTATCAAAGGACAGAACAAACTGGTGCTGAGGTCCCCAGGCAGCTCCCACACCCGCTGAAAGCTGCACAGGCCCCAGGCATACAACCCCTGGCAAAGAACCCAGCCAGCAGCAGCAAAACCAGGGCCTTGCTCATCTGCTTTTGATTTCTAAACGCTGCTTCTCTTAACAAATGAAGTTTCAGTGCTCCTGGGACCAACAGCCTAGCAAATGAACTAAGTATTTATTTGTGGCTTTATTACTGGGCAGACCCATTTCCATGGAGTCGTTTTTCCTTAGAACCCAGCCTGCTCTGCAGCAGCTGTTTTCTATTACAAACCACTCAAATTCCTTTGCCTCCAGCTTCCAAAAGTGCCCACTAACCTGAAATAGTTGGAAACTACAGCAAATGGCTGTGGGAGCTCAGCAGCACTTTCACCTCATCCCTCTCCCCAGGTTCTTCCCCATCTCCCTCACCAAAGCTTGAGCTGGCCCAGGTGGTTCCCATTCTCCCCATCCCCCAAGCCTCCAGACGCCACAATGTTTGTGAAGGACCCTCAGAGTACAAAGTGACCCACAGAAAGGTTCCCACAGAGGCTGGGGGAGAAGGTGGTTTGGCCCATGCTGTGCAGGACTTTTGAATCACTACCGGTGAGGGGGGAACAGGAGGTTGGGGAGCTCCTCTGACTGTGAACAGGAGATTGGAATAAATCAGGTGGCTCTGGAGAGGTCAGGGCAAGCTGTGAGTGTGCCTTGAGCCAGGATTTCAAGTGCCAGCAGAAATCCTGCTGCATTAACACAGACTCCAGCTCTGACAGAGTTTGAATCTTGTGCTGCTGGACTTTTCAACTCTCTCCTGGCCCAACTCTGAAGAGTCTTTAGCAAGTTGAGGTCTTCAGCTCCAAAAAAAAAAAAAAGAAAAGAAAAAGGTTTCTTGGCAACAACATTTTTGGCTTGGAAATTCTTGACTGGGGGTGGGGAGGCCCTGGCACAGGGTGCCCAGAGCAGCTGGGGCTGCCCCTGGATCCCTGGCAGTGGCCAAGGCCAGGCTGGACATTGGGGCTGGGAGCAGCCTGGGACAGTGGGAGGTGTCCCTGCCCATGGCAGGGGTGGCACTGGATGAGGTTTAAGGTTCCTTCCAACCCAAACCTTCTGTGATGCCACAATTCTGTGACAGTCACAGAAGGAGCCCCCTCCCAGCTCCCACCTCGCTCTCCCAGCACGTGTAAGCCAAGGCCATTAACTGCTCTGAAGGGCACTTCACTCAGTTTATCTGCTCCTCTGTTTGCCACTTTTTAAGTACACACTGATATTGGCTTTTTTAAAGCACTTGAACACTGCGCAAGGCCCTTTCAGACACACTTGAGGCCTCTCTCAGCCAGTCACATCCAGCTTGGAAAACAGCTCCCGTTACACTGAATAACTGGATGCCTTGGACAACACCAGGACAAGTGGTGATGGCAGCTGAAGCCCTGTCCTGATCCTGGGCTGGTCCTCCAGCACTTTGGCAGGGTCAGCCCCTCTGCCCTTGCCCAGGCTCTGCCTCCTCCCACCCCATCTTGCACTTGAGCAACTCAGCTGCAAAATCATCCTTTTTTTTTTTTTTGCTGTGTTTGGGTTTCTGGTGAGAAATCACTCAGCTCACACTGCCCAACTTTGGTGCCCAAAGCCAGGGCAGCACCCATGTGGGGAAAAAGGATGGGACCTGCTGGGGACAGGGACAGCAAAATGAGCCTGAGTCCTCCTCATTCACCAAGGTCCAGTAGGGACAGGAAAAAAAGGAAAGCTCAGTGATCCTGGGTGGCTGAGAGTGCCCAGGGTGTCCCAGGATTTATTCCTGTGGCTCTCATCCAGCAGGGCACTCAAGTAAATGCTGGGTGTTAACAAGTGTTTGAAGGCAGTGGAGCAAGGAAGCACAACACTGAGCTGAAGCCTAAACCAGGACAAAGCAGGCTCTGTTTATTCTGCCCCCTGAGCCCAGAAATGCCCTCTCACAACCCCTTCTCTGAGACTCACAGCATCCCTTCATAACCAGGCCCTGCCTTTTCCTTTGGATAATCTGCACTGAGCCCTGAGAAAGCCAAAAATTCACTAGATTAAAGTCTCATCCCTCACAAAGCCTTCTTTGCCACCAGAAGGAACGTGGCAGCTCTCACTGGGAAGCTTAGTTTCAGTTTTTCTGCCTACTCAAACAAATATTATTGCACTCAGGTCATACATTGAAGAGTTTCTTCACATGTTCAGACTCTGTGTTTTTCTAGGAAAAAAAAAAAAAAGCTGAGATTTTGGAAAGCAACAGTGAGATCTGCCTGTGGTTCTCCATTCCTATTCCCACACTTTGGAAAACAACGACTAATTCACAGAACTTCATGGGCTTTTGTGGGCAGTCTGCATGATAAAATAACATCTGACTTTGTGGGATCATTTTATGTGGAGAAACATTTAAAATATGTCAGGGTGGTGATTAATCATGGAACGGTTTGGGTTGGACGGGACCTTAAAGCTCATCCCATTCCATCCCTGCTGTGGACAGCGACACTTCCACCCGACCTGGCTGCTCCAAACCCTGTCCAACCTTTTTGAAGGCAAAAGGCATTCTTGTCTGGGGGACAGTTGAGAACTGGAAGAAAAAAAAAAGCCTCTTTGCTTTGGTTTTAAGAGCTTTTTAAGACTTTATTAAAAAAACAACAAAGGAAAAAAAAACCCCACACTTCATATAGACATCTCTGCAAAACTCCTACTGACATCCAGAGTGTCAAGACTGTAGGATGTGGGATATTTTGGGGTGCTTTTTTAAAAAAAACTAACAGTATCTGTCTAACAGCCCTTGCTCAGGCTGGGTAATTGTGCCAAGTGAGGAGGCAGGAGATCCTACAGCAGAAGGGCTCAGGAGGTGACCTAGAGGGTTGGTGACACAGCTTGGTGTTTGGGAAGCCTGGGCAAGCTGTGTACCCCACAGCCATGCCCCAAGCACCACATAGCCACACCCTGAGCATGCTCTGCACAGCTCTCCTGACTTCAAACCATCTTAGAAGAGAGAGGCTGGTGGTGCAACTTGGATGGTGGCTGGGAATCAACCACTTGTCTCTGAAGGTGAAGTTAATTTATGGCCCACTGCTTCTCCTTTTCTTATTTTATCCTCGAGCCACGCAGGGCACACAATGCCCCACAATGTTCCATGGTGCTGCTGGAGGCACCACAAGGGCTGGGGCTGACAGTGGCACATTCTGGGAACGCCCTGTGCTGGCTGTTCCCTCCCTCCAGCTGGGAAAGCTGGGCCCTGTGTGCTCCCACAGGCTTGGAGAGACTCCTTTGGTCCTCCTACAACCCAAGCAAGGGGTTGTGGAACCCGAGTCCATCCAGTACCAACACTAAATGACAAATCCAGTGAAGGAACTCACGTTGTCCAGCGTTATCTACAACCACAGATCCATTGTGTGCTGTCCTTGGCTTAACTCCTGGGTTAAACCCGGGTTGAACCCACTCCCAGGCTGAGCCTGGTGGCAGGAGTGGCTCTGCTCAGGTGACACCCTGCTGGTGCACACCTGATGCAAATGCGGCCCCTCCACTGTGACACTGCTGTGCTTTTCCAGTGCAAATGAAATGCATTTGATAAGATAACAAACACCTGGCAAAGCACATTGAAGCTATGCAAGGGAGAGAACAGGAGGGGGGAAAAAAAAATCTTGTATAAGCAGCAAAACAATACAGCTTTATCTAATCTGAGCAACTTATTGCTGCTTGTCTGCCTGTGTGTGTTTTACTGACAAAATAAAATAAATTGAATCAGCTCACACACGATAACATGCTCTTTCCTACCTCATACTAATTGCTTGGCTAATTGATGTTTGTTGAACTTTCTCCATTTCATTGAGTGATTAGGTACAAAGCTAACAGTTGACATCTGTAGGCGCTTAACTGGCGTCTGTAATTACTGTTAATGTTAAATAATTGTTAGTTAATTGGAGTGGTAACTGACTGAATAGAATCCAGATTGTGAAGCAAAAAGAGACCTAGTTAAATAAACATACATTTTCAGAGAAAATAACATTTTATTACAAGGGAGAGACTAACAGCAGGCCAGATAGGGGAGGTCTGCAGGATGCTCCGTTTACCAGATCTCACAGTAGCCTCCAGCCTGGACTCCCCCAGCCACAAGTATGGCAAGGCAGAATCTCTGTCACCAAAACACTCCTAGCCCAAAAATTTTTCCTCATTATTTTGAGCCAGTTAGCACAATTTTACAGCCCAACACTGACATCTTTCTTGAGAAAATCAAATGGAGGCTCATCTACAAAACAAATATTCCCTCCATATTAGATACAATTGTGCTGGTAAATATTGCCATTTTGCTCCCTAGCCTGGAATAGCTTGACTTTAAAAAAATCCACAGCCTTAAATGAACTCTTGGGGGCACGTGATCACCAACTGACTGCAAAGGGTACTTGATACCAGCCCGAAGGGGCAGAGATGCCCAAAACAACACTTTCAACTTCTCCCTCTGCTGTTTTGGTCAAGAAAAGCCAATGCCTTCAGCCATGCTGGCTGCTTTCTGTTTTTGTTTTGAATTACTGACTTCAAAGTTACCAGTGAAGCCTTGCAAGGCTCCTGTTTTGTAAGTTTAATGATTTAAGAATCTGAAATGTTTTGGAAGAGGCTACTTTGAACTTTGACCTGCTCCTCTGGGCACATCACATTATCCAGTGACCTTTTCCTGCAGCTACAGAGCAGCACTGGGACCCCACAGCTCTGGCACCTCCCAGCACTGAGACCTCACAGCTCTGGCACCCCATACCTCAGCTGGCAGCCATGGTCCAGCCAAAAAACCACCAGGATGTAGAGGAGAGGGCATGGAAGGGATAGGACTGGAGAGGGGTGGTTTGTGCTTAAGAGATGTAGCCATAAAGGATGCTATGAACAAATTCCTTGCTCAGATAAAGCCTCCCTGGCACAGGAATAGCTGCCCTGCTCTTTTGTGCAGCAGAACAAAGCACCATCTCAAGACATTTATCGACCTTTTTGTCTGCTTCACTCGGAAGTCAGAGTGAAGTGACCCAGCAGCTCCTCTAATCTAACTCAGGGGTACCAGAAACCCGGGCTCTCCAAACCCACAGCTTTTTCCAGTGCTCAGCCTCTCCCTAATGAGACACTGAACTTCCACATGGAAAATACTGAAAGGCCATTTGAAAGCCACCAAACACCAGCAAACCAGTGATTCAAAGCCACCAGGGAAGCCTCCGCCGGAAAGGCGAGGGGACACCACTGCCAGGGTGTCACTTGTTGGGGTGAGCCATCGGAACTGCCACAAAAGCAGACATCTGGGGTGATTCAGCAGTCCCTGAGCCTGCTGGCCTGGGGCCGGTTCCCTGCAGTGCTGGGATTGCTCCAGAGCTCCGAGAGCAAGGAAGGAAGAGGCATTTCAGTGAGAAGAGGCAGCAGGGAGGGCCAACATCCACACAGCAGCCACCCCACAGACTGCAAGCGAGGCTGAGAACACACCCCAAGTGAGTGAGGATGTTCTGTGGATTCCTCCAGACCCTGGACAGGAGGGAGGCAGCCCCAGCCAGTCCCCTGGCACACCAACCATGGTAACACTGCACATGTGCTGCCTGCGTAGCACTGGATCCACTTACATCCAACTCGAGATGCCGTGGGGATGGTTTACTTAAGAGTGAGAGCACCTCTCCACAGCCAAGGATCTCCTGTGAATGGATCAGCAGGGAAGGAATTGCCAGCTTTAGCTCCCTGCTTGTTTACAGCAACAGATGTTGTAGAGGATCCTCAAGAAATGCTTCACCACAGACAGCCAAGGGGAGAAACAACAACACGCCTGTTTTTTCTAGGGCAGGATATTGCTGCAGAGCAACCTAAAAAGCCAGGGCTTGATCTGACTGGTATTGCAGCCACCAGTGAAGCCTCCTAACCCAGATGCCTTGATCTACCTCCAGCTGAGAGTATAAATATTTCCCTGACAGCTGGTGGTGCCACGCAGCAGAAGGATTCATAAAGTTTACATGAACATCCTGTAAACAATTTGAACATAAAAAGCTCTAACAGCCCAATTGTGCTTCTGATCAAAGGCAAACTTCAATATACGGCACAAATGAAAACTTCACCACTTTGGGACTCATTTCTCCCTTCAGGAAAAGCTGTTTTCCAAGGGTACGTAGGAGGGAGTTAACATAAATGAAGCACACAGTTGTAGTAGGAGCTGCCTGCTCTGCAGCTTCAGATGTGTGTATTTAAATTATTGAGAGATAATGGAATTTAATTACGCTGAGAAGTCATGTTGCAAAAATTCATGAACAAACCCTGTACTTTGGCTGGGATTAATGGTGCTGAGGTGAAACTCTCAGAGGGTGAGGGGCAGTTCTGTTCCTTCAAAGACACACAGACTACAAGCAGCAATCCCAAACTGGAAGGGCCATCCCGCAGGGAGCGAGGGAAGGAGAGCAGGAGCTGCAGGCAGGGGATGCTCTCCTCTGCCAGCTCTGCTCCAACTCATTTATTCAGACACTGACAGCTCCTTTGTCAAGTATTACCAAGGGCCCAGACCCTTGGGTGCTCACCTCCCAGCACAGCCACCTGGATTCCCATGGGAACCACCTCCTGGGATAATTTAAGCACTACAAGGTGTTCTTGCCAGAGCCGTGGAGTGCAGGGCTCTGATTCACGACCAGGGAGCACTCATTCAGTGGCAGCTACAGAACCTCCTGCTCTGGGGACCAAGCTCCATCCCCCCCAAATTCCCAGCCCTGCTGCAGACACACTGAGAGCTGGGGACCTCTGGGAGTGGTGGCAGTAGGGAGGTGACAGGGGAACTCCATAGCCCTTTCCATCGCTCGACTCTGACATGAGTCTCAGCCCTGAGGGACCCCAACATCCACTGGCTGCCCCCAAAAGCTCACAGGACCCTTCTAGATTCAGGGGTGCACCTTCCCATTCAGCTCAAGGGCAGCCAAGTCCCAAATGGGAGCTGAGAGACTTCTCCTCAAGGGTTTTACCAGCTCTCCTAAAGAGGGTTGGTTGGGGGGGATTTCACTTGGCTCTAGATTTTTAAAATTCTTAGTGTTTCTGAGGGAGGCACTGTTCCACATCACACATCCACACTAATCCATCACTCCTTGAGCCTGAGCACATCTTAAGCCTTGAAGTCCACAACGAAATGACAGAAAGGGGACAAAATGTATATACGAGATCTAAACTGCTTCGGGATTTGTACCTGCTCCATAAATTCATTACTTCTGTAATTTCTGCTACTTCAGTTATAAATAACACTAAATAAAATTTTTTAAAAAGGCAAGAAAAACCCAAGCAGTGTGTGAGCCACGGGTGGTTGTGGGACATCCAAGAGGAGTGGCCACGGACACAGAGGGCCGGACTCTGTCAGCCTGCCCAGCCCTCCCAGCCTGGCAGCTTGGAAGGCTCCATCATGATTTACCCAATGCAAATCTGACCTTTCTTACGAGTGACTTTTATTGCTTTTGGCAAAAGCAGCCGTGGACAACGCAGTGGGGAAGAGCTGGCTTGGAAGGAAACAGCCTGAGCTGTGGAGAGGGAACTTGAACTTGGAATATATCAAACTGACAGCCCCCGGGCACTCGGCAGCTCCCCAGGGCTGGCACTCAGAGCAAGAACAGCGCCCCAGCACCGGCAGAGAGCCCAGCACCTGCCTGCCAGCAATTACTGACATTATCTCCAAACAGGGGAGCTTTTCTGAGCTTCTTTTCCTGATATTTAGTAGTCTGAATGCTAATCCCTTTGACAAAACTGTCCCCTATGCTTTTTCTGTTCTCCTTCCCCTTAATCTCTTTCTCCCAGTGGAAAAAAAAAGAAAAAAAAGAGGTGGGAAAAAAAAAAAAAAAGAAAATACCAGCCAGCCTAGTTTGGCCGCACCTGGATTTGCATTGATTCCTCCCTTGTCATTCATGTTACCAACAGGAATTAGCATATGGCTTTAAGGGGAAACTCAGGAGGAGAAAAGAAAGATGCCATTTTGATGGAAATAAGGGGCAAAGGAATAATCTACCATCAACTAAAAAGCTTATTTGTGTACGGTTTCCCAAGCAAAGCTTCGAAAAGCCCATGTTGATTTTAGGCTACACAAAGAAACCCTAATCCTTTCAAGGGAACTAAATCACCAAAGAAAAGTACCTCGGAAGAAAAGGCTCCCTGTCAAGCATGGGTATTCACATCCAAAGGGATGCCACGAATCAAGCTCCGTAAGTAAACAGCAATAAGAATGTGGGAAATGTGTTTGAGTCAAAAAAGAAAACCAAAGGAAGAGGAAGAGGGGCCTACTCTTCATCAGTCACCTCCCGGGGAGGAGAGGAGCCCCTCACCCTGGTTACAGGCCTGCGCCAGGAATGTGGATTCACCGCCCGGCTTCTCCTGCCCTGGCCCAGCCCCAAGAAAGGGCTGCTCAAAGGCCACAGCTTTTTACAGCAAATTAGCAAAATAAAGATGCAGTCACATGTAGTTTGGGGGCCGGGGGTCACTCCAGACACGCAGCTCTTCCCTTCTAATGGCTGTGCCACCTATTCTCAGCCTCCGGAGGGGCCTGGGGAACCCGTAAATGCCATTAATCACAAAGGATAAATCAGCTTGCCAAGTGAGATAACCTGGTTAGACCACAGAAATAATCCAGACTGTACTTCCAAAGGATGCTAATACATGAAAAACAGGACTATGGATCCGTAATGCAATTAAATCCAGGTATAATTCAATATGCAGCAGAAGCCTTCAGAAGCAGCAGCAGATCAGCATGGGAATCCCAAAGGTAACGGGGTCACATTCTGTCCCCAGTTTAACCACCACAGCTTCGTGGAATTAAAAGGCACAGAGAAACACTGCAATGACTCACTGGAGTAACAAACCAAACCCAGGGCAAATACTGAGCAAATCCACACCCGGCCAACAAAACACACCTGAATTTCAAGCGAGTCAAATCTGCCTCTTCTAATGCAAACTGGCTCGAGTCTTCCAACCCCCACCAGATAAAACCCCAGGTTTACAGCCAGAAGCTCACCCTTTTCCAGGCAGTGCCCATGTGCTGCCAGAGAAAAGCAGGACACTGGGGTAAAAACCAGACGCGTTCTCAAGGCTTTGAATTATACTTGTTTGTGCAACTCGTGCCTGGAGCTGATCCCTCCACCCTCCTTGCAAAAACACCAACCGAACCAAAAATGAGAATTAAACCCAAAGGATCCCCAAAGCCTTTCTAACAACGGCGCTCCAGGCCCAGCTCCACACGGCAGCTCACGGGCGCTGATTTAGGGCAAGTTTTCCCTTAATGTACTGTTATATCATTAGCCACTCTGTCTTTGGATTGCTGTTTGGAAGAAATTAATGGGATACTGAATATTTAAATGTGGCCTTCTCTATCATTTATTAACTCTACAGAAAGCACACAGCACAGTAAGCCATGGTTTATGACTATTATCCTGTGAATACTAAACGTTGGCTGGTTATTACTGTCAGCAGTGCAAATTGGCTATTCATAATTCCACGTCTATCATGGAGCTGATGAGTAACAATCAAGTTAAAACATTTTGAAAACTCTTACAGTTATTTAAATGAGCTTAAATTAAAGCCATTTGTAAAATAAACTATTCCCTAATATTGTTATTTAAATTAATTCTGACCTGGCAGGCAATGCATTATTTAAAGCCTATATTTTATATTAAGCAAAGCAATTACCAAGCATACAGAACATGTCTGAAACCCAGAGAAACATAAAAAGCACTAACAAGCTGATTGCGACATTTCTGCAAGACAAGTTACACTTCATCTCCCATTGAAATTGCCATGAAAAGAAACGTGTGGGGGGAAAAAAAAGAAAATAAATCTGTTTGGGATGTGAATTGCAGCCTTACCTTTATTTGTGACAGCGTTGAACAGCTTCTCAGAGCTGGCATCAGATGCCTGAAAGACCAATAAAAAAAAAAAGAAAAAAAGAAGTTACATTTTCTAGCAGTGATAGATTTCCAAAGGCACGGCGGTGTATTTATGCACAGGCAGAGGTGTGTATATTTTAGGGAAACAAATCAGGAGACAAAACCAGGAGCGCTGGCAGCGGCGGCTCCGGGGGCCGTGTCCATGAGGTGGTGCTGTTTGGCTGTGCTTCGCCGCCCTGCAGTGCAGATTTTTCTTTGGAAAGATTCTATTTCATAAAGAAATGGGGTTTTTCCTCAACATTAGCTGCACAGACACTGGATCTTTGTACTGCCATTATCCAATACGTTCCGACATTGATTTTTGCGATGGAGAAGTCATGATTTCGAACCCGACAGCCCATTCTCGGGAACCTCCAGAACTGCAGATTTCTTAATTAATTTTTAAAGTATTTTTGGGATCCCTGCTGTGTGAACATTCGATTTTTACCACCTTCAAAGCACTGTTGATAACTTAGGTTAGTAATTTCACAATTTGCTGTTGCAAACTCCTTGAAAAATAAAGAGTGTGTCAGTATTTAGGATCAGTGTGTATTTCCACATCAGCTTTGCCTTCCTCAGAATAACTGATTCTTGACACCTCGCTGTGTAAACTAATAAACCTTTTATTTTCCATCAAGCCACCTTTATCCACAGAGGTTTTTCCCCTTAATACTGTGTTAATAGCTTGTCTATTCCTGCTGTTTCTATGCCAGGGTGCCAGCTCAGCTGTCCACCCATATAAAAAGCTTTATTTCAGTTTCACACAAAACCATTGATCTCCCCCTTTCAGAAATTCCAACGGCACCAAACCAGCCGGGGAAGAGAACACTGCAAACGTTCATTTTACGAACACCCCGAGCCCACGAGCACCAAACAGTCAGTTTGTGCCAGCTGTGTGCTGCTGGGTTTGGGCACACACACACACAAACACACACAGAGCCAGCTACAGCTCAAACTTCTCCCACTTCTGCACCCACAAAAAGCCCAGAGCTGTTCAATTCCGAACTGGAGCCTGGATCCAGCCCCGCTGAGAGACAGGCTGCTCTTGGAAAGCACAGGGAAAACGTGCTCAGTAACAAAACACTGCAAACAGGGTTAAAATGCAACACTTGAGAAAGATTTTAATTCTTCCCTAGAAACTGTTTTCTTACATGATTCAGGAAAAATAATTGAAAATGCTGGTTGGGAAGTGGGCTGTGGGGATTTTTTGTTAAAGGGAAGGAATTTCTCAATTCAAAACCAGATAAAAATCACTAGACAATCAACACAAACATTCACTATCTAGACTGCACTAAAAACTTGGATGTGAAACTCCTGATAAATGAGTAGACACGGCTCAGACTGCGCATCACAATGTAGGAATACACTGAAATAATTTGTTTGCCCTCAAGTTAGTGACAGACAAGATTTCTATGATTAATTATTAAAAATAGCTTTATTCTTTTTCAGACTTCTAGACAGATTTTACTAGATTACTGCTGCCTCATTTGAAAGCTGAGCTGGTGCATTTCGTCTCAATTAAATACCTTGTAAACACTGGATTTATTACCCAATGATGGATTTATTATTCAGTGACGACTTTCTCTAAATTAATGAAAATATGTGAATAACGCACAAATTGAAGAGATCAAGAAGGCCATGTGCCTTAAAGAGCAGCCCAGTATTAGTCCAACAAGAGGCTCAATACTTTCCTACCCTTGTCAATCAGCCTGCTTAAAAATAATCTTTCCCAGTGAATTTCAGCTGTTATTGTCTTCTCAAATGCAGCTTTCCTCTGAAGTCAAAACTCTCTGAACCAGTTCTTTTTAGAAAGAAAATCCAATATTAAAAACCAAGCAAACTTCCTACAGTTTCAGCTATTACTTTATTTTACTGTTTCAAAACAAAACAGCACAGGGAAGCTCCACGCTTCCTATTCGCTTGATTTTTCCAAGCACTACAAAGAGGGAAACATCCTTTTAAGAAGTTTGCTCTAATGCCGAGCGTAAACCAAGAGATTGCTTTTAAGCCATGGCTTTTCAGGTGCAATCTTTTCCTGTGCTATCACACACACCACTCACAAACAGGGCTGTGACACCTGGAAGTGGCACATCTCGAACAAAACGCAGCCTGCCCGAGGATCGCTCCGGAGCAACCTGGCAGATGATTGTCCATGTAACATACATCTAAAAAAGGAATTCTTTTACAAAGACAAAGCTCGTCCAAGACCGAAGCTCACTTTGCATTACTGACCACACACAACCGAATGGAAGTGCAACTTGAAATAACCCCACTGCCTGCGATACCATAAAAATAACCCAAATGGTGGCTGGAACAGTGAGATGAACTTGGCTCGCCTATTTTCTTACTTAAAAATTGGAATTTAAATACAAAATAGCAATTAAGGTGAAGTACCGGTGATACAGAGGCGAACACAATCTCTGCCAGCAGACACACAGCGTATCAATTTCCATGCAACTATTATTTTTCCACAGCTAGGCAGTCACATCACGCAACAACACTGAAGGAACAAAAAGCCCAATTGATTTAAAAACCCGCAACAACTCAGCACTACCCCAGAAAGATGAAATTCAGTGGCTGTGCAGCGCGGAACCCTGCTCTGTACTGACAGGCATCCGCGCAGACAACAAAGTGCCTTTATGTGCACGGTGGGTGCGATGTAGCCGAACCTGGATGTTCCAGAGGCGGAGAGGGGCTCGGCTCTCCCTTCCCTTCCACCAGCCAAGTGCAACTCTCTTCTCCCCATCTCCCCAGGTCTTACTTGAGCAGCTGATGAGCACTGTCTACTGGCACCGTGACATTTGGGGACAGCACCGGGTTATCCGGGGTGCTCTGCCCTAGGAGCCCCCTCGGTTTCTCCTGCACAGAGCCGGAGCTGGTGACACACAGTTCCCTTCCTCGCACTTTGGCCGTTTTCCCTTACAAATCCCCTTGTTACCAAGCGCAGCTTAATCCTTTTCACCGCGAAATAAAACAAGTCAGCAATCCCTGGGCTTAAAGAAAAAAACCCCAACAAACCACATAGAAAAAAATGACCTAAAGAGTATTTTTCCCTCACCAAGGAATGTGCTGCCGTTCGAGGGGATGTATGACTAAAATATTTCCTGTCCAGACAGCGCAGCCTGACTCACTGCTGGCACGGCCCGGCCTCGCCGCGGCACTTGCACCGGCCCCGCACCTGCCCGCGGAGCCAGCGCGGCCCCGCCGCTCCCTCCGCCCCGGCCCGTCCCGGGCTGCCCGGGCCCGGCGGCCGCTCCCCCCCGCCGCGGGGCCCCGCAGGAGCCGGGCCGACCCCCGCCGGTGGTTACCTGCTGTCCGGGGGCTCGGCGGGGCGGCCGGCCCGCGGCTCATGGCGGTGCGGGAGGGGCGGGCGTGTGCGGCAACTCCGATCCAGCGCGGCTCTCAGCGTCCCGCGGCCAAACCCCAACTAATCCTCCGCGGGGAACCAACTCCGCGGGCCGGGCGCGCGGGCGGCCGGGCGGGCATCCTTCCCGGGCCGCCGACCCCTTCCCCGCGCCTGCAAGATGGTTCCCGGGAGCAGCGAGCGGAGCGCGGCGTGCGGGGTGCGCGGCGGGCACGGAGCGGGCGCTACTGGAGCGGCAGCAGGACAAAGAAAACCATGTGCGGCGGCGGCCAGCGGCGGCACCTCCGGGTGCGGGGCGGTGCGGGGCGGTGCGGCCGCGGCGCCTCCTCCCTCCCTCCGCGGCTCCAGCGCCGGCGGCTGCGCGTCCCTTCCTCCGGGCGGCTTTTTGGGTTCTCTTCCGCTGTTTGCTGGTGTGTTTGGGGGGGTGATTGTTTTTGTTATGGTTAAAAAGTCATGCCCGTCCTCTCCCGAGCCAAAGCGGGCTCCCGCCGGGCGCCGTCCCTCCCGTCGCGGCCGCGCTCAGGTGAATTCCATGGGGGAGAGACAGCGGCCCGGCCCCGGCTCCTCCGGCCCCGCCGAAACAGCCTCGCAAGCCTGTAATCCCCGAGGGGCGGCCGCTCCGCTCTGCTCCGCTCCTCCCGGCCCGGCTGCAGGCGCCGGCCGGTCCCCTCTCCCCGCCGGCTCCGCTCCGCACTGCGCGGCGCTCCCGGAGCCGCCGCCGCCGCCGCCCGCCGGCTCCGCCCTCCGCCGCGCCCCGCCCCGCGCTCCGCCGGGGTCCCCGCGGCGGGGGCGGCCCGGCCGGGCGGGGGAGGCTCCGCGGGAGCCGCGCTCCCCGTCCGCCAGCGGCCGGCTCGGAGCAGCGTGCGGAGCTGCGGGGCTGCGCCGAGCCCCCGGCTCGGTGCGAGTGCGATGCGAGGGACCCGCGGAGCCGGACAATCCCCCCTGCCCCGGGATGGCGGCACACGCACACGAACATCAGTCGCTCCACGAACATCACTCTCTAGAGCTCCGCGGGAGGAAAACACGATCGAAAACATCGTATTGCATTTAGCAATTTTGTGGTTTTAACGGAAATTTAATTTTTTTTTTTTTTTTTTTTTTTTTTTTTTTTTTTTTTTTTTTTTTTTTTTTTTTTTTTTAAGTGGGAAAAACCAATGTCCCCAGCTGCAGGCAGGGTGGCCTGCCGGGGACCCGGGCTGCTCGCTGAGCTGTGGTGACTGCCTGAGCCCCCGTGCAGAGACTCGCCTGACTACTTCCAGCACTGAACATTATTGTCAACGGGCAATGGATTTCCCACTCGCTGTAGGTTTTCCTTAAGCGCAGCACACCATTAGTAATGGCCACCGCGGAAAATAAACGCACAGATACATGATGATATAAATGATTATTCACTGAAGCGCGGCACTCGGAGCCAAATGATGTTTCCTGGGAAGATGAGAGGCAGTTATGCACATTGGCACAGTAGCCCCATACGGTGAGATGTTTCCTGGGAAAGGGATAGGTGCTAAGAGAGGACTTACGGGCTTGCAAGACCGTGCCCAGGGAGTGTTTTCAAGATTTCAAACCTGGAAATGGGTTTCAAACCCATACGGGCTAGGAGTGCTAATGGAATTTAACTCCCATGGGTTCCACTTGAATTTGAGCTAAATCCTCAGAAACAGAGTTGACAAGCCCTATTCACCCCAACTCCTGTGCCAGAGCTCAGCCTGGAGGAGGTGACTCTCCTAAGGAAAAGGTGGGAACTACCTACGCCAGCCAGAAAACAAAAGCAGAGCAAGAGCTGTGTGTGCCTGGTCGGCCTCACCTGAGCTGGGATTATAGTTACGTGCTCGAAATCCAACAGCAGCTTGGAAAGATGTCCCTATGTCCTGGCCCAGCTCCGAGCTCGCCTCGGGACGTGGGATGACGAGGGACTGCCCTTCTCCTGGCCCCAGGGCACCAAGGTGGCTCCGAGCTCTCCCCCAGCAGTGACGAGGTGCAGGTGGCTGCAGTGGCTCTGGTGGCCCTGCCCAGAGCAAATCCCACAGTGTGTGAGGGGAAGGGAAATCATGATCTGACTGTCCACACAAAAACAAGTGCCATAATTAAGAAAGAACTCCTACCAATTACCCATGTAGAACTACATGATTTAATGCAAGTATTTCCTATTCGTTCCTCATTCCATCACCGTATGATCTATTTAAGAATCCATTTAAGTTTTCCCCTTCAGTAGCTTCTCCAGGATTCTTACCTGAGGTGCAGTCCCACTGACTGTGGTGGTTTCTGCTGGGACAGCAGGGTGGGAAGATGTACAAAGAACAGTAATGATACACAGGAGATGAACACACCCAGCACAGCTCCAGACCATGGCCACAGACACCGCAGTGCTTTCATGCCATGGCTGATCCAGGGTGGGAATGCTTTGGTGAAACTGGGACAAGTGGTCTCCACTGGAAAATTAAAGAATTGTGGCCAACCTCAGATCCCAGTATGGCAATGGAAATGAGTTCTCCAGGACTGTCCGGTTGAGTAGATTATCCCCACATTTCCACACCGTAATTGAGCATGGATTTTGGCTGTTAAATTTTCACAGGTTTTTACATCTAATAAATATATATTTGCATTTAATAAATATATATTGCAAAGATAACTTTGTGCCATCAGAGAGGTGTTTCCATCTCCCTTTAGAAACCCAACAGAAATGGCTTCAGGTCTGGTGTCTGGAATCAAGGGTGGCCAGTGGCCAAAAGCCATCACAGCCCATTGGCCATGGATGTTGCTTGAGTGCAGATTCCAGACACCACCAAAAACAAATTAATAAAGCCATTAAACTGTCAGAGTGTTCTCTGTACAATCACAGCACCTGGGGACTCCATGGACCGATGGGGAGGCTGTGCCTGGACAAGGAATTAAATGCACTGTACCAAGGTGTGGCAGCTCATGTATTCTATGAGCACCTTGGTCAAGACTTGACACATCCTGACATGGTAAGAACGGGTCTAATTAAAGCCTAGGCTCCTCACAAGACTTTAATTTGATAAATTTATCCTGGATTAAATGACAGGCTTGTCTGTACTGGATTTTTCCAATGTTAACCACATGCCACACCTGAAATCTCAGCATACACAGAATCAGAAATGCAGTTACCTGCTCATCTCCCTGGGGCTGTGAGGGTTTATTGGCAGGGCTCTGGGCCTCATTATGTTCATTATTCGTGCCTTAGAGATAAATTGAGGACCTCTGTTTTCCTGCTACAAAATTACACATGCACAAAATGTCTTGTGCAATTCTGAATGAGAAATTTGGAGTTTGGAAATTCACTCAAAGCCAAATTAAATCAAAGGGACCCCTTCTTGCCGCAGTGATTTCAGTGGCCTTTGGATCAAGCTTCCCCCTCCTGACAGCAATACTTTCCTGTGTTTTAGGTTATGCCTGGATAGGTTTTTGAAACCTTCTGTCTCTTATCTGTGTGGGACCTTGCCAGAATTTTTTTCATCTGTCTGTGGTCTCTGTCAGCGTCGACATTTGTTTCTGCCACAACAACAGCCAAATGAAGTGCATTGAACTTGGATCAAAAGTAATTTCAAGATCTTTCACTCTGGAAGAGGTTTTCAGATCCAAGTATTTTATAAAAATGACCTAAAGCTGCCCAGACAGCAGGCAGGGAAGCAGACATTAGTTTCCAAGTCATAGACTAAGTCCAAAGAAGAATTATCCATCTCTGGCACAAGAAGCAAACGAATACTGAAATTACAGCAGATTATATTGGATTAAATTATTTATGGCAAACCTCACCTCACCTGGAAGGTTCTGCAGCTTTTTTCCTGGCAACATGAAAAGTGGATATTCCAATTCTTTGGTATTCTGTCAAAGCCTGGAAACATTTATGTTTCCATTAAGTTGCTAACCTTCCCAGAAGACACCATGGTATCTGACTTTGGAGCGTGATTACGGTGCCTTATAAAGCCCTCCATAATGCTTTGAAAACATACAAGATTTTGCCTATTACTGGATAGAGACATGCAGGATCTTTTCCCCAAGAAAAGAATTTATGGAGCTGTCAGCGGAGTTTTATGGCTGTGAACAGCAAGCCACGACATAATGTCCCAACCAGAAGGTGCTTAAACTGCAGCACTTGGAGAGGTTCAGGAAAAGGACCTGTTCTCAAGAGCAACCTCAACAACAGCAAAATCACCGCTGGTGTGGCCATAAAAAGATCATGAGAGATGCCAGGAAAAGGGACTGGTGGTGAGGGCGGGCTCTGCTGGATTTGGAGGGGATGTCTGGGAGCAGCCTGGCCCTGGGGTGAGTGCCGGCTGCTCCCGGCACAGCATGGTGCTCCCTCGGCATCCCCTCCAGCAGGGACAGGGTGACACAAACAGCAAGTGCCCCTTTCCGAGGGGAACAGAGCTCTGGATGTAGAACATCCCCGGGTAAATCTCCATGTTAGTAACGCTTTTCATTTGACAAAGCAGAAAACTTCTGCGGGAACATATTAATGACAGTGCAACTTTTTTATTATTTTTATTTTTCTGCAGCATTTGCAAAACTAAACCCCTTTGTAATCCCTTCTTTTATGCAGAACAGATTGCAGTTTTAAGCAGAGGCCCATAAACTGCAGGTTCAAAGAAACCTGAAACTGAATTAGCATAAAAGCTGGAATTCTCATTTAGAGGAACAGCAAGGCAACCGCTCTGCAGGCAGTTTTATGATTAGGGTTTCAAATGGAAACAAAGATAAAAACTGGGGCTCAGGGAACAATAGGGCTGCTCTCTCTTCCCTATCCTTACAGCTTGGCCCTATAAAATACTAAGTGGTCTCCACTGCTTCCAAGGACAGAATTTAGCCCAGATTGGCACACCTGGGGAGGGTGGATAATTTTCTGATCCCAGTCACTGTACCAAAGACAAATCCTAACTGTCCTACATGTGTGAAGCCATTTCTCCCCAGGCTTCTCCAAACGGTGTGAAATCCTTGAGGTGAACACCACAGTCATCTTTCCTTCCCTTCAGCCACCACAAAGAGTGAGAATCCTGGCTGTAACTTTTCCATCAGAAAATGCCTGCATTTTATCTCTTCCTCTATAACCCTTCCTGGGGTTTGAATTCCGAGTTAATAAATACACCACGGAGCACGGGTTGGCTGGATGTAGCTCCTGGAGACCTCGCTGGGCTCTGAGCTGCTATCCACCCTGCAGTCTAACCAGGAACATAAGATTCTGTCACTGGGTAAGAAGATAAAATATAAATTCTTCCCCATCCACCAGCACTTCTGTTGTGCACTTCATAAATGCACCACTTTCAAGCTGTGGCCATTATCCTCCCCTAATTTCTGCCTGCTAGCAGGTTCTGCAACTGAAGAAGTATTTCAAATTAATTTGTCTGTCAATATCTGGGTACTGAATCACCTAATAAGAGAAATATTTTTCATTCTCTTCTTCTCAGTCAGAAGAAGAGACTTTCTTATCACCAAATAAAGCATCCATTATTGCGTGCTGTAATCCCATTCTGTCGTCCAGGTCATTTTTAGTCCAGAAAATGCTGAATCAGCACCATAAACCAATCAAGTAATTTCTTCCATTTTCTAACATTCAAGCAAAATAATGAAAATCACATCTCATTTGATGAGAAGAATATACGACAGAAATCTCCTCTTCCAAGGATAATTTTCAAAGAGGTATGCCAAGGCAAGAAATACTGTTGCAAAAACATGTAGCTAATGTAGGGGCTCTTCTGCTGAACAGATAAATTCCATTTTTGACTGTCAGCTCATATTTAGAAAGTAGATTATGAACAATAAATCTGTACCTTTAGCCAGCTTCTAAACCATGCAAAGACATTAACTTGGCAAAAGAATGACCATTACTTTGATGAATGAAACATTCACCTAAAATATTCATGTACAAGATGATAATATCCAATTGATAACCAAAAAAACACCCACCCCGCTGCAGATTTAAATAACTGAGATGCATATGAGAGAAACCGAATCACATACATAAGAGGAGTTATTATAGCACTGTTAGGAGAACCAACAAATGAAAAAAAAGGCTTGATAAATATTTTCCATAACAAAACACAATTGGTTTCAGTGGGATACAGCTCTGTTTCTCATTAGTTATCCTTCACTTGTCAGACAAGTTCCATATTTCACCGAAACCCGCTGAGTATTCTTTCTAGTTTGCTGGGGAAAGTGGCTATACATTTAGCACGTTCCCTTTATGCTGTGTGTTTTCACAGGTCTTTCTTTAAAACACACTGTACATGCTTTTGCTTCTTTCCCTCAGGATAGTGGGTTTCGACATCCAAGAGGAGTTTAAAAGCAGGTAACAAGTCATCACTTTTGAAGCTGCAGAGCAGCTGAAGAGGTGCAATAGCCCCAGCAGCCATTATCAGTGCCTGCCAGGGTGCCACGCTATCAAGTTATATGATAAAGCACTCAGCTGACACCAGAAAAATAATCATTCCCTCTCTCCTGCACCACCCCCTTTTTCACAAGGAGGCTTTTTACACTCATTAAATGCAACCTTATCTCTGAAAGACTGCAATCCTCAGCAAATGACAAGTGTGCCTAATCTCATTTTCTGACAAGCGATTCTGACAGCACCTTCCTTTTGATTTCTAAGACACGTAGCTAGACATATATTAATCTGTCAGTCATCACCCCTAGGAAGGATGGAAAAAAAGGAGAGACAGAGATGAACATTTGTGAATGTGAAGGGAACAAGGCAAGAAAGGACTAAGGGTCCTTTTCTGGCTATTTTAAGCAACTCAGCTGTGTTTCTCCACTCCTCCCACCCCAACATGGGACCCAAGTCACTCCTGTGCAGGGGAGCCCTCAACCTACCTGTTTGCAGAGGTGGCCAACAGGCATTTTATTTCAGGTATGAGTGTGGCCCAGCAGCTGTGGACTAGCAGCCAGCTGTGGGTGTATTTTCAGGTTTTCCCTGGTGTTGAAGGCAGCTGGGCTCTCATTTCATTTCTCTGCGCCTCAACTTTCAGCATTGCATAAAACCCAAGTGTTATTGTCACCATGGCACATCTTTTAGTTACAGACAAGGGACTTCCCAGTGCTGGTACTATAAAATGTTAAGCCTTAATTCCAAATTTACAGTTTATGAAGTGTTCTGCAATAACACTTTTTTTGCAGCAAGAAATGCTTTGTCATTGCAGGCAGTGAAGCCCTGCTTGGCTTTGGTTGCTGGCCTGGCTGGCACATGTTGGCAGGTACAGGTGAAGACAGGTGGGATAAAAGCATCAAGATTGAAAGCATTAAACTGGTGTCAGATCTTAACAACTTTGTATGAGGGCTCAAAGTGCTGTAAAACGAACACATTTAGTACAACATCACAGCCTGGCAAGGTGCAAGCTGGAGAGGCTGAGCAACACCAGCTCCAGGTGCACTTGGAGGCCAGGAAAAGGCAGGATTTCCAAGAACTCCTGGCTAGAATATGAGAACCTGAGAGGGCTGTGGGGCCCTGACAGTGAGTGTGAATCGGGGCAGATTCATGTGGGTTTGCCACTCATCAAGTGTGCAAAATACAGAGCCTTTGTGCAGGATGCATGATATGATAAGGAGGGGATGGCTTTAGGGGAAGAGGGTAGATTTAGACAGAAAATTAGGAAGAAATTCTTCCCTGTGAGCATGGTGAGGGGCTGGAATGGAAGGCCCAGAGCAGCTGTGTCTGCCCCATCCCTGGAAGTGTCCAAGGCCAGGTTGGACGGGGCTTGGAGCACCCTGGGACAGTGGAAGGTGTCCCTGCCCATGGCAGAGGTGGCACTGGATGATCCTTCAGGTCCCTTCCAACCCAAACCAGTCTGGGATTCTCTGATACAGGTTGGTGAGAACAGGGCTGTGGGGTGGAAGGAGGTAGACTGGCAGGTAGGTACAAAAGTGCAAATAAGTGAGATTCTACAAATGGGACCCAAAGGAAGAAAGAGATTAAATGAGGTGGGAGGCAGTGTTCTTTATCTCACACAGACCTATTAGTTCTGTTCCTCATAAACATGCCTTCTCCCTCTTAGCATGTGAGTCATATTGATATTTCTACCCACCAAATGCTAAATTAGAGTAAATTATGCAGATTTACCATCTAACATTTGCTCCCTGACCTGCCTGCACTTGCAGAGAGCCTCCCCAGCTGGCAGCACATCCTCCTGCCTTGAGGACATCCCAATGCCACAGCTCCAGCCTGGCCCAGATGGGATCCCTCAGCTGAGAGCTCCTCTCTGCCTCCCTTCCCTTCCTCTGTGTTATATTAAAGCAAAGGAGAAACTTTATTGTTCATAATGGGATAAGAAAAAAAAAAATCAAATGAAAGCAAAGTACAAAGGAGCTCCAGTGCAATGCTTTAAAGCAATGCCATTTTCATAGTAATATAGTCATTAAGTACTTGTTTGATGGTGCAAAAAAATAGGCCAAGATCTTTGCTAATACATTTAATTAATCAATACCTGCACTAGAAGATGGGAACAATTAAAGTTTTCCTCCTCACTCAGACAAAGCAGCAGAAAGCTTGTGATCTACTTAAGGAGCTCGTCACTCAATGGGAAGATGAAAAGACTTCTTTAGTTTTACTTAAGAGCTGAAATCATGTTAATACTGGAGTGTTTAGGATCTGGCTCTCAGAAAGGCAGTAAATGAGCAGTGGCAGGAAAGCTGCCTGCTGTCACCAAGTCCCCGGCCTCGTGTTTCCATCCTGATGTCATCATCGTGGGAAAAATCACAAATATATGCTGGAGCTCATTGAGTCTGAAAATAACACCAGGGATATTTCCTTGCAGAACACTTTGATAACTGGGTCTGGCAGAAACACCCATCTACTGCTGATGGACCTGAGAAGGGTAAATGCAAGCCTGACCCTGCACAGTTTGGATTTCTGCTGGGTTTTTATTAAAAAGGGATTTTCTGGTTGCATCTAAACTAGAAGAGAGAAGAAAAGAAGGCATAGGCAGAAAAAGTCACCTCCTCTGGGAAAAAGTGGTGGGAGGAACCTGGGCAGTTCCCTGTGTGAACCTCTGGCTCAGGGAAGGAGAAACTTCTCATTTCACAACGAGGGCTGCTGATATGGGCATCAAGTATGAGAAAATTTCCTAAAATCAGCCCAAAACGCAGCTGTCCTCGGGGGACCCCAGCTCTGCCCCTGCAGCAGGGGCCATTATCACCTGAGGGATATCTCTATTCCACCTCTTGGGAAACACAGCTTGGCTGTCATCCTGGGGGTCCGAGGGCTACTGGTGCTGGCACATCTCCCCTGCACCGACTCACTCGACTGTTTGAAAAGCTTTGGCTAGGGGTCTCACAGCACGAGGTACAGCACAGGCACAGGGGAGAAGAGGCTCTCAGCAGCCCAAGAGGCAGGACAATGAACAGGAGACAGAGCATATGGTTGCATCCCACTCCCCAGAGGAGGAACATCGAGCAAGACCAGTGCAGGTAGGGCCAAAAACTGAACACTGCCCAGTTTCCTCCATGCTTGATCCTCTGGTGAGAGCAGAACCCCATCCAGGACCTCACAGTTTCCTGCTGTGGAACCAAAGAGTCCATCACACACAGGTGCTGACCTTACAGCGTGAGGGAAAGCACAGGCTCAGTGATGAGTTGAAAACAAATTATTTCTTCATACAATCATTAGTGGGAATATAAATGCAAATGACCTTGTAATTTGTATCATGAGAACTATCAAGCTAATGTTGCAGCCGAAGGAGAAAATTCCTCCCTGGTCATCACTGGAGATGACTCAGGCCATAGAGCTGATCTCTTGTAAATTGGCTACCAACTTTCACTCGGTATTAAGCCCACCAGGCACTTTGCTGTTTCTAACCCCCTTGTCAGAATGCTGCAAGAGCCTCACTAACACATTCATCACACTTCCATCAAGCCTCTCAATTCTTCTGTGCATCCTCACCTGGTATTGCAGGAGTCTGCAGTCAAAGCTCTGTGCCAGGCCACTTGTACTCACAAGGAAAAAGGCAACAACAAAATAAGCAGATTGATTCTGCCCTAGTCCGGCCTCCATCCACAAATCCAAATCTCTCCAAAAGTCCTGGTCAAAAGTCCTCGGAAAATACAATCCTTCTGACACAAGAAACAATTTTCAGTAGCTTGCCAAACACTGTGTTTCTTTCATTTAAGGTTCTAACAAAACCTAACTTCTTTGTCTCTCAAGCTTCCTTGATCTCCTTCACTTTTAGCTGTCACATAAAGTCAATTGGCTGCACCTCTCTGCTTGATAAAGACAAGCCAACTGCTCTGATGTACCTTTAATGAGGAGGTAGGTAAGACACAGTCCAACAAGGTGCTGAACACTTTGACCCTAAGCTAGCAAAGCACTTAAATATCTGCTTAACTTTCAACAAAAAGAAGTCCTTTTGGAGCTAATGGGGCTGCTCTGGCATTCAGACTTCAGCACCATTGTATATTTGGCTGGATTAGGGACAGAGCCTTTGCAAGGCTCAGTTACTGAGAGAGCAAAACCAGTCAGGAACACACAGAGGTAACCTGGCGAGAGCCAGGACAGCTGAGTCACAGGTGAACTGGGGAAAGTCTCTGTATCAGTAATTAAAACGTGTCAGCTGTGTAATTACAGTTGCACACAACACTGTGTTGTTGTTACTGTGTTAGAGGAGCAGGCAGGGTTATTCCTGCTCTAATGAAACATTCCATCAATGGCGTGGAACACCTGAAAGATCTGCAGGGATGAAGGCTTGGCCTTTGCTTCAAAATCAGTGTTCGACCCTACAAGAAGGAAGGGACAAATACAAAATAATACAAATCCAAATGAATGATGGGGAGGTCATGAAGAGGAAGCTGAAAGAGTAAGATTTATACCAAAGCTGCGCTATTGTTGCTGAGGTTCAGTTAATCAACTGATCTATATCCAGCCTGGATTATTCCAGGTATCACTGGAGGTGGTGTGCTTTGAGAATCTAATAAAATACATGAGAGCCATGATAAAACTTTAACCTGTTTTGATAATACAGTGACGTTCTACTCCACACACCTGTAAGAAAGGCTGTCAGATCTCATCACCATTAGTTATTAATCTATTTGTTCCTATAAAATTTTCTCATTTCCCCCTCCTTTTTCAGGAGTTTACTTTTTCTAAAGAGGAACTGATTTAATGTAGGAAAAAAGCTGCAGCATATCAAAAAGTGAATGGGAAAATGGGTGAGGAGATAATGTTTAACTGGGAAGGAAGAGTTATTTTAGAAATATTTTGTATCATTTAAAAAGCACTGAGTACTATTTTATGCCTCTTCCTGAGGAATAAAAGTCATAGTTATGAGTCCAAGTGTACATATTTCAACAGAAAAGTGAGACTGCAACAGATACATAAAAATCTCTTTAAAAAGTAGCTCAAGTAGATTCTTCACAAGTAAAACACTGGCAACCTGAATTTTAGTATCATTCTCAGCATTTCAGTGAAGCATTTTGTTCATCTGTAAAGTGGTACAGAAAACAGAGCATAGATCATTCCTACTTAGCCCTGTGTCATCTCAGCTCCAGCAGCTGCCCCGGGGCTGTGCCGTCCATCACTGGGGCTGGGACGTGGGGCTGGCCAGCTCAGTGCTTCCAGCTCTGTAAAATTTATAGAATGTGCCTCATGCTTGGGGTTATGGCCATTTATTTTGGAAGTTTTAGCTGATCTGCAACTTGCTGCTCTGCAAACAACAAAAAATAAGATGTTCACCATTCCAGGTTCTGTCTATACTGTATTACATAATATGAGAATTAAGTATTTTTCCTAGCAGCGTGTTGCAATATTATGGCGTGAGCCTCTTTGTATCACCCAGGACATACACAGAGAAGAAGGTTATAAAAAGCTGCCTGAGCTGGTTTTATTTTAAGAGGCCTTCAGACCAAAGGCCCCGTCTCCGCCTTGGGCCTGGCAGGGAGGCTCCGAGAAGTCACCGGGGCTCCCTATTAAAATACTGTTAGCACAGATGAGAGTTTTGGTCTTCTTTTTAGTTCAAACGTCGTCTGGGAGAGACAAAGAAACAAAGTGCTTGGGTCAGTGGAAATTTCTGACAAAGACTTTTCTTCCTGGCACACACAGGGACAACCCCACCAACTGTGTGGCGTTTGTCCCCCCCGAATAACAAGGCAAAGGTCCTGATTAAAGGCCCTCGGAGGGGGGACACAAAAGATGGCCCAGGACTTCAAAGTCAGCACACTGCTGGCCAGCGGGGAGGTCTCTTTTTTCCCCCTCTCTCTCCTTTTAACTTCAGCTCCTGCTGGCTGTGGAGGGGCTTCTAATTGCATTTCACAGGGGCTGAACAAAACGTGGTCTTGTCTTCCACACAGCAGCGACCCCAGAGGACGTGGAGATGATGTGAGGCTTCAGAGCAGGAACAAAAAGAGATTCATCATGTCAGCAAGGCATGCAGAGGCAACAGGGAGGCTTCTGCAAGATCATTTGCATGTTGCCACATTGCTCGAGGTGAACAGGCAGTGGTGGGTTTTCACACAAGTGGTGTGGCCGGCCCCCTCCTCATGGCTCTGAACGAGGGGCACCTGCAAGCCACCAAGATTTGGGTTGGGGTTTGACCCGATCTGCAGCACCAGTGGAAAGCCAGACAGAGCTGAAGGTGGCTGCCTTGAGCAGCAGAGTGGAGATCTCCTTTGTGCTGGACAGGAAGAACCTCTGCCCACTGATCCAGGTCTGCAGGTGGAGACTTTCTTTGGCAAATTGGGATCTTGATCAAATGACACTCAGGCTGATCTAAGCAGTCTAATTAAAATTCTGTCAGTGAGTCTATGAAAGAGCTATGGAAGAGAAGGTTTGGCTGAAGCTAGATAGATTTGTTGGAAGTACAGGAAAGTGGTTTCGGGGGATGTGGGATGAGAAGAAAGCCTCAGGCCAGATGTTACACAGGCAATGCCATGCCAGTCAGACATGGGGCAGGATTTAAATCAAGCATGGAAGTACACTGGAACCCAGCATGTGGCCTCCTAACCTTCCAAAAAACCCAAAGGCCAAAAAAGGTCTGTACTAGTATGGATGAACAAAACACCACCTCATCCCAAAATAACACAAGTCAACAAAGTGCTATCCCTTTAATGTCTGACAGTCCCTCTTTTCCACTTCCCTAATGAGATTGGCTTCCTCATTCTTTTCCTTTTGCATTCAAATTTCAATCTGCAGTGAATTTTCCACATTACAGGATGAACCATGTATCTATTTTCCCACATTGCACAGCACTAGACCCAACACAATGCATCCAAATCCCAAGAAGTAGAGTTGATCCCGTGTTCCCTGTGCTGATGCCAGTGGAAGCCGGCGCTGCCGAGCCCGAGCTTTCTCTGTGGATGCTCAGGAAGAGAATTAGGCCTGGAATGAGGTTAGTTAGTCACTGCTGATTCATCACGCGTTTGAGATTTGGATTAACAAACCATTCATCCCCCAGTCCTTGTATGCAGGCCCTTGTTTCCAACAGGAGTAGGGTTTTTTTATTTATTTACTGACAATAGTGGAAAGCCTCATATTCACATCCGAATTATAATAAATGCATTATAAATGAGTAAGTAGGAAACAGTAAGGAAATGATGTTTTACTTTTAAATGCTAATTATGGAGCCCTGGTGCAGTTAATGTGTAGGGTGTTCTGTCAATTTTTAATGTTTATGCCAAGTGTAGTCTTCAATTTAACATGAGCTTTTAATCCTTTGAGTACTAAATTGCCTTTTAATGCTTGCAGCACAACATTGTGTTCGCACAAAGTCAGGACTGAAAAATGAATTTACTACAAGATATGTGCATGTATGAAGGGGGGAGGAAGTACAAAGGACAAGATTTTTTTTTTAATGATGTTGCTGGAACCATACAAGAGGAAGGAACTGCTTTCAGGATGTACCTGGCAATTGTTTGCAGTGGCAAGAGGCTGCTGCCAATTTAGTATCTCTGTTGAAGCATTTTCATAGAGCTCTTTCAGGCTCCAACAATTTATCCAACAACTACACCAAAAATTTATGGTTTGCACCCATAAAGCAAACTTGGAGGAAAACATGATGGAAGGAATTACCATAGAGAGGAACCTGCATGTTCAGTAGGACAAAAAGTACCTGTGAAGAAAGGGAGTTTTTCAGCTGACAAAATTGTGAAGAGTAAGGTCTGGAAAAGATAAATTATATGGTCATTTTCTGGGTTGGCTGGTTAGGTTTTGCCTTTTCAGCTGGTGTGTGGTTAACAGTCCCAGGTAATTCCCAGCTCTCAGGGTGCTCCCAGTCAGTACCATGGCTATGGCACAACCCCTTTGGCTGAAGATGCTCATCCCAGCCCAACACAGCTTCTCCTTCCCACTCTGCCCTCCAGAAACCTCAGCACAGCCAGACTCGGGGAAATGGCTCAGGAACCATGCTGGGAAGGGTCCATCTTCACAGCCAACAGGACAGCTACAGCCCCTGCAGACACACCCAGGGTGTCCTTGCCAGGGGCCGTGTCCTCACTTGCTCCCACAGCAGCACCGCTGGGATTTGGCCAACTGGACACAGCCCAGCCCCACCGGCTCCCAGCGCCGCTCTCGCCGCGCCTCCCTGCATGTAGGGGAGTTAGAGCAGCTTGGGAGGCTAATCCCTGTTTATCTCCTTGGTGAACAGACTTTTTAAAATGACACTGTTTGCATGCTTAAAGCTCCAAATTTGACTTTCCTTGACAGCAGCCATCTCAGGAATCCCAATGAGGTTTATTTTTGGCAGTAGAGCCTTCACAGAACAGGCTTTGCTGCGTGTACAGCTCCCAGGGCGCCGGTGCAGCTCTGCAGAGGAGGAAAACTGGGGACCTGAGGATTTGGTACATCCCAGTCATGTACCCTCAGCTTTGCTACCAGGTAAGACCCACAGGGCTAAAACTAATAAATTAAAAACTCTCTTTGCTTTTTCTCTTCCCCTGCATTTCCACTATCTGTAAGATTTTGGAAGGTTGGAAGGAACCTTAAACCTCATCCAGTGCCACCCCTGCCAGGGCAGGGACACCTCCCACTGTCCCAGGCTGCTCCCAGCCCTAGTGTCCAGCCTGGCCTTGGCCACTGCCAGGGATCCAGGGGCAGCCCCAGCTGCTCTGGGCACCCTGTGCCAGGGCCTGCCCACCCTCCCAGGGAACAATTTCTTCCTAACATCCACGTCAAACCCCTCCTTCAGTTTAAAGCCATTCCACTTTGTCCTATCACTGCAAAAAGTCCCTCTCCAGCTTTCCTGTAGGCTGCAGGTATTTGAAAATATTTTTCCTTCTCCTTCATCCTAGCTTCCCACATGTGCTAGCACACAGTTTATGCTGCCCACTCCAATAATTTGGTGTTCTGGGAAGAAGCCTCTCTTTGCTTAGCCCATCAGAGGGAACAGCAGTCAGGAAGAACCAGAAATACAAACAGGGTCAGTTGTTTTATGATTAAATAATACAGCTTTAAAATGTGGCTGTAAAGGGAAACTCAGCCATTGAAAGGTGGAGTTTGAGCTCACGAATTGCCACAGGTAGACAGGTAATGTTTAAACTTTACTTTTGAAAAAACTGCTGCTGAAATTAATCTACAGGCCTTGTGCTAGGAACTCACACATTGACTTGAAGCACAGAAAGTCTTGCACATAAACCAGGCAAAACATAGAATCACAGGATCATTAACATTGGAAAAGATGGTCAAGATCATCAAGTCCAACCTCTGACATGCCCACTAAACCACATCACAAACTGCTACATCTACTCATTTTTTGAACACTTCCAGGGGTGGTGACTTCACCACTGCCCTGGACAACCAGTTCCTGACCACCCTTTCCATAAAGAAATATTCCCTGATATCCAAATCTCAACCTCCCCTGGCCCAGCCTGAGGCCGTTCCCTCTCCTCCTGGCCCTGTTCCCTGGCAGCAGAGCCCGACCCCCCCGGCTGCCCCCTCCTGTCAGGGACTTGTGCAGAGCCACAAGGTCCCCCCCGAGCCTCCTTTGCTCCAGCCTGAGCCCCTTTCCCAGCTCCCTCAGCCGCTCCTGGGGCTCCAGTCCCTTCCCTGAGCACTCTCCAGCCCCTCAGTGTCCTTCTTGTCCTGAGAGGCCCAGGACTGACCCCAGGACTGCAAGTGCCCCAGCAGTGTCCGCACAGGGAACAGGCACTGCCCTGCTCCTGCTGCCAGTGTGCCCTGAGCACCTGGATCGCTGCTGGTGGGACACGAAGCCAAACCAAAGCAGGCTGAGGGGGGCTGAGGTGCCCGGCACTGCCATCACCCCACACCAAACCAAACCCGCCCTGTCCTCTGAGACTTTCCACTGCTGTTTGTACCACGTGTGCTCAGGTTCCCCGTCTTTGGCAGCCTGTCCTCCCAGGGAGTGTGACACTGTCACCTCGTGTCCTGCAGCTGCTGCTGCCAGCAAAGGGGACTGGAACTGGTGAGTCCCTGGCGCTGGTGAGTCCCTGGCGCTGGTGAGTCCCTGGTGCTGGTGAGTCCCTGGAACTGGTGAGTCCCTGGAACCGGTGAGTCCCTGGTGCTGGTGAGTCCCTGGTGCTGGTGAGTCCCTGGAGCTGGTGAGTCCCTGGAGCTGGTGAGTCCCTGGAACCAGTGAGTCCCTGGTGCTGGTGAGTCCCTGGAACCGGTGAGTCCCCGGCACTGGTGAGTCCCTGGCACTGGTGAGTCCCCGGCACTGGTGAGTCCCTGGCGGTGGTGAGTCCCTGGCACTGGTGAGTCCCTGGCGCTGGTGAGTCCCTGGAACCGGTGAGTCCCCAGCACTGGTGAGTCCCTGGCGCTGGTGAGTCCCTGGCACCGGTGAATCCCTGGCACTGGTGAGTCCCTGGCGCTGGTGAGTCCCTGGTGCTGGTGAGTCCCTGGTGCTGGTGAGTCCCCGGCACTGGTGAGTCCCTGGCGCTGGTGAGTCCCTGGCGCCGGTGAGTCCCCGGCGCTGGTGAGTCCCTGGCGCTGGTGAGTCCCTGGCGCTGGTGAGTCCCTGGTGCTGGTGAGTCCCTGGCACTGGTGAGTCCCCAGCTTTGGTGAGTCCCCGGAACTGGTGAGTCCCTGGAGCTGGTGAGTCCCTGGAACCAGTGAGTCCCTGGTGCTGGTGAGTCCCTGGAACCGGTGAGTCCCCGGCACTGGTGAGTCCCTGGCGCTGGTGAGTCCCCAGCTTTGGTGAGTCCCTGGCGCTGGTGAGTCCCTGGCGCTGGTGAGTCCCTGGCACCGGTGAGTCCCCGGCACCGGTGAATCCCTGGCACTGGTGAATCCCTGGCACTGGTGAGTCCCTGGTGCTGGTGAGTCCCTGGCGCTGGTGAGTCCCTGGTGCTGGTGAGTCCCCGGCACTGGTGAGTCCCCGGCACTGGTGAATCCCTGGCGCTGGTGAGTCCCCGGCACTGGTGAGTCCCCGGCACCGGTGAGTCCCCGGCACCGGTGAGTCCCTGGCGCTGGTGAGTCCCTGGCGCTGGTGAGTCCCCGGCACTGGTGAGTCCCTGGCACCGGTGAGTCCCAGCCCGTGCCCCCAGCTCAGCTCCTGGCGCCTGCCCTGCGCAGCCCAGGAAGGATTGCTCAGGACGTGCCTCGGGGGTAATTACACCCATTTGCAGAAGCACAAATGCTGCAGAGCAGAGGTTGGAAAATACATGTTCGGGAATTCTCCTGTATCTGAACCTGGCCCATTGCCTCACTAATGGCATCCAGCTAAACACCCTGGCTTTGAGAGTGGGGGGACCAGGAAACCAGAGAGTGTTGGCCTCTATTTTTTCTTGTCATTGCATCATTTCTTCTCAAAGCTTGGTGCTCCAAGGCAGGCTAATAAGCCCAGGTTTATTTCATCTCACTGAGATGTTGGAACCCCGGCCCCAGTCTAACACTGAGGTTTTCTATCCCATACAGAAATGACAGGCACCAAAACACCACCATACTTTAAAAATTGATAAAGGATAACCCATACTTTAAAGAACCAAATACATGTCCTTATTTGCTCAGTGGCTTTGATCTGGTGATTTAACTTATGCAGATAAAATTGAATTAGATGCCA
Source organism: Corvus hawaiiensis (assembly GCF_020740725.1). Taxonomy (NCBI): domain Eukaryota; kingdom Metazoa; phylum Chordata; class Aves; order Passeriformes; family Corvidae; genus Corvus; species Corvus hawaiiensis. Next base: position 9,800,432 of record NC_063232.1, on the reverse strand, counting down.
GTTTTAAAAGCCTGGTCTTCAAATCCTGGACTCACATTTTGAGAAGCAGGGAGCAAATCAGAACCCACAGACAGGGAAGGCACATCCCACCCTGCAGCACCACAAACTCTTTGAGCATCACCACTTCCATGGCTCCAAAAGGACTTGGCTGCTCCAGGCATATATTCCACACATGTAAATATTCCTATACGAGGCTTAGATCTCCAGCAGGAGGGTTTGAAAAATAAACCCATCTTTTTGGGTTAGATGGATGAAAGAAGAGGGCTGGGGTCTGTCTGGTGGGCAGGAAACTCTGGAGCCTGGTGGTGGTGGCAGTGGGGACGAGGACACACAGATGCTCTGGTTGGGGTCAGACCTCAGCCCTGGCACACAGTTCTGCAGGTGTCTGAAGGCAGGAACTCCACTGCCACAAACCACCTACCAATACTTTAAAATAAGACAGGAACAAAGTCTTTTGTATTTGAAGCATGTTTTGCTTTGCCTTACATTTCCAAGTCTCTTCCTTATATTATTTTTTTCCCTTCACCCAGGTTTTTTAATCCTCCCATTCGGAGCTGAATTCTCCTCTTTTCCTTTTCATGCCATCGAGGTGAACAGTGTCTATTTTAGATCTTGTTCATTAATGTATCAAGGCATCTTACTTTGTATTACTTCCATATCTTGATGTTATCTAAAGCTTTTTATATAGTAAGAGAGAAATTACAAGGTTTATAATTTCCCCCATACATGTAACAAAAATGATAAAGCATGAAATTGCAGAGCTGTGACTGATTTTCTATAATTCAACAATTTCCAGCAGGCTACAGCTGGGATGGGGTTGGATTTGCTCTGTGCCTTTAGGTCTTGTTGATATTCATCTGTGTGGGTATGTGCATGTCATTATGAACTTGTATTTGTGTTAAATAAGTGTCAGAGGAGGCCATGGAGATGCTCTGAGGGCTGGAGCTCCTCTGCTCTGGAGTCAGGCTGGGAGAGCTGGGGGTGCTCACCTGCAGAGGAGAAGGCTCCAGGGAGAGCTCAGAGCCCCTTGCAGGGCCTGAAGGGGCTCCAGGAGAGCTGGAGAGGGACTGGGGACAAGGCATGGAGGGACAGGACCCAGGGAATGGCTTCCCAGTGCCAGAGGGCAGGGCTGGATGGGAGATTGGGAAGGAATTGTTCCCTGGGAGGGTGGGCAGGCCCTGGCACAGGGTGCCCAGAGCAGCTGGGGCTGCCCCTGGATCCCTGGCAGTGCCCAAGGCCAGGCTGGACATTGGGGCTGGGAGCAGCCTGGGACAGTGGGAGGTGTCCCTGCCCATGGCAGGGGTGGGATGGGATGAGCTTTACAGATCCTTCCAACCCAACCCATTCTGTGACTGTTTCTATAAATACATCACACTTGGGTGAAAAGCCACATTAAACCACCAGATAAAACTCTTCTGAGAGGATGCAGCATGTCTGCAGCAGATTTGGAATTACACTGCAATTCTGTAAAACACCAGACAGCTCTTTTATGGGTCTTTTAAGCAGATGAAAGAAAGGATTCAGTTTACCCACATCTGCAAAATCCCTCTTGGAGGAATAAACACTCAGCAAGAAACTTCTGATTCTCTGTGCACCTGCCTAGGGCAAAAGCACCACAATACTGGCTTTACTGCTGGGCTTTTGAACACATCTTGCTTTTGACCAGGCTACAGATACAGCAGCCCTAAATTGCTGGTTGGACCTCCCTGGAGAGTATCTGAGCCCCACACTGTGTTCTTGGGGTCATGGAAATGAAGAAAGCTCAGCACCTCCAAGGATATGATGAGATCAGGCCAAAGCCACCCAAAGAACAGCAGCTCAGGTACTGGACAGACCAGGCACAATCAGCCCCTTCAAATGTGCCACTAATGACAACGGAGCCGAACTCCTCATGTTCTTCTGAAGCCCAGGTGAAATGAATTCTTTCTAGTTAGTAATCATTCATCAATTTCTGCTACTGCAGGTGTAAGACAATTACAAATGCTTTGGCGGCGCCAGGATCCCCATCCCAGATGTCCAGGGTACCCTGAGGTCAGCCCTGTGTCCACTGAGGTTGCAGCAGCCCAATGTCCCTATTCCTGGGCTTGTTGGCAGTGCTGATGAGGCCTTGCTGCTCACCAGAGTCATCTACAGAGTGGAAAGAAACATTCCCAGTGTGGGATTTGTCCATGAAGCCAGGTTCCTCTCCCTAAGCCAGATTTCAGGGAATACATCAGTGTCACACCGCCTTGGTTGGCACCCACCTCCCAAGTGCCTTAAATATCCAAGTCTATGAAGTTACCTGTTCCTGTCATTCATCCCTACAGCACACTAGACAATGGTGACCCTTCAAAATGATAAAATTCTAAAAAATGAAAGTCTAAATATAAAGTATTTGTGCTTCGTAACATTTAATGGCCACGTTATGCAGCGATGACAGTGACATGGTCTAGAGACAGGTTTTAAACACTGGGCAGCACAGCTGCTCTTGTCCAAGAGCTTCCCCGTGCCACATCAGCTCCTGTCACACACACACACATCCCCCTGCTGACCCCTGCACACTGCACAGCCGTGGTCAGTGACCAGCATGGACACCCACGGAAGTGCCGGGAATTTCGCTTCACAAAGTGCCAGTGTAGGTTCAGGGCTCCCAGACAAGCTGGCTGCTGTCTCACATCCTATCACACCTTCAGGGTATTCCCTTCCCATCACTGTGGTCAAGGGGGGCTGGAAGAGCCCTGGAAAGGCTGGAGAAGCCATGGAAGCCCTGCCTGGTAATGGCCCACACCACTTTGGTTCGACTAGGTCACAAATCCACCCTTATTTAAATATATGCATGTGCAAATATTTTTAGAAAGTTTCAAGCACGTACTCCAGCATGGCAGCATCTTCCAAAAGCTGTGGATTTCACTAAATCATTTTTACTGCTCTAGTTTTAAATAAAGTATAAATATTGTACTCATGAACCACAGCAGCATTCCAAGGACACTCCAGCACGTGGGGCTGTGCGTGGCCGTGACGTGGGGCCTGCTGGCACTGCTGGAGACTTGTCATCCATCAGCTTGTCTTGGTGACTAATAAGGGAACTCAAATCATGTAATGACAGGTTTTGATTTCCTTAATTTTAGAGCAAATGTGGAAATCAGATGAGCTCAGGAAAGCTATGTGGCGTATGAGCTTGGAAAGGAAGTGGAAAACCAAACTCCCTTGATGCCAGTCTTGCATATAAACTGGAAGTCTGTAAGTTTCCTTAAAAAATGTATAATTGAGAAATTCTGGTGTTGCTTTTTTATATTATTGCATTGCCTAAGAGCCTTCCCTACGAACTTGGATCCTGGGTGTCTAAAACACACATCTCTGTCTCAGAGCTGTACATTACACACACTAAGACATTCATTGCCCAGCTGAATCCAGGCTAATGCACTGTATTTATTTCCTAAAAGCATTCAGAGGAGAAATGAAAGAGCAAACAAAATAAACCCTAATGTTACTCAGGAATTAAACATACACAACCTTTACTACTTGGTATTTTTCCTTCTTTGCAATTCATAAAAAGGCAGCCAGGGAGCCAGAAGTTTCCTCACTCCTAATGATGAGTGAAGGTTGGATCCCTACCTCGGTGATCCCCCAGAAACTGCCCATGTCTGTGGTATCTGGGAGTCAGCACCTCCGCCTGCTCAGCTGTCACACCTCTTGTTCAGGTCTCTCCTATGATAATCCCTCCCTGCTCAGCTCCAGATAACACAATGCATTCCCTCTTCTCCTTTCTGAGCTTATTTGCAGACGTAGCCATCCATAAGAAGCTTTAAATGTGTATTACACTACAGGAAAAACCCCTGTGGCCCACCAAGTAGTGGGCTGGAAAACCAGTTTAGATTTGCAGAGAAGCTGGTATTAAAATCCTTGAGGACTTAGCATTCCCCTGTCATGCGTTTAAAGCCCTGTGAATAATAAAGGAGCCCTGGTAATTTTACTAAAAAATGAAATTCCATCATTTCTGCAGAATAAACAGAAACAAACCAATGCATTAGCTATGCAATACTTCTCAGCACCACAGTTTGAATGCATCATTAAAGACAGATTTTACCCATGAAAAGTGTTTTAAAAAAGTAATAAATACACAAAACTTTACATATACTTTTCATTTCATTTCTACATCCTCTCTGTGGGAGGTGGACTCAGATTAGGTTGGTATAGCCAATTCCTCCAGCTGCAGGAAGCTGGAGCCCTATTTCTTACAGCTCACATATTGTATGCTGTGCTCTAAACTAGATCCTACCTGCAACCGTGAAATTTGGGAGTTTAAATCTGTGATATCCACTGATATTAGAAATGAAAATAAGTAAAGAGCAACTAGAATGTAATCTCACTGTCATCAACACCAAGTTCATGTTCCCACTTCCAGGTCCTAAGTACTCAGCAAGGACAATTCTCTGATTTTTCTCTCCTGAAAGAGTTGATTTACTACAGGATTCAGCTGGAATCCTCTGCTCAAATCTAAGATGGCTTTATTAGTTACGTGAGGAGCTGTTTTTGAAGAAGGAGCACAGCACTGAAAAAGTGAATGTGCAAATTACTGTGGAGAACCTCTTTGCTGGCCCCGTCTTGACAAAGCAGGGTTGTTTTGTCCCTCTTCCAGTTCAGGAACTATTACCACAGATTTGAAGGAGGGCCAAACTGCAGCTTGGTATCCGACTTGCTGGTATGGTGATGCTCTAAGGAAGGCAAAACAACCCTCACACCCAAATTCAACCTTAAGGAGGGGAAAAAGAACGGTACCTGTGAATACCAGAATCCTGAAGGATATTAAACCAGGAAACAACAGCTACAGTCAACAAGGTACAGCTAAGCCTCCTTCCAGCCTCCTCCAGTGACAGAACCAGAGTACCTAAGGCTGCTTAACACTTTTGGTTATATCTCAAAAATCCTATAAAATAAAGGGATAGAGTCTTCTCTCTGGCTTAGTGCTTTAAACTGTAAGTGATTCCCCCCAAATGCTGGCATCGCTCTGGTGTACATGAGAGGCACGACAGGCACAATGTTCCACTGGGCACAGCAGCCAAAAAATACTGCTCCAGTAAGTCACAGAATATATGGCAGACATTGTCCAGGTCACTGCAACAGTGGCAGCCTTGAAAAGACACGGAGTGACAGAGGACAGCTGCAAAATATCTGCCCACATTGCACGGCCGCCAAGTGCCCCGGCGAGGCATCGGCCCCAGCGGGGGCTGTCAGTGACGCCTCGCAGCCAAGCGCCCAAACTCTCAGAAAACACAACTCCAGCAAAGGATACTGCAAGGTTACCAATAAAAGACAAGTCCTCAGGGTAATATTCAGGAGCTGTTCCGAGCTCCTCGGCTGGTAGCTGCTTCCCGCTGCAGAATGTCACTCACACGGAAAGTCACGATGCCTTGATAGGCTTCACAATCCCCATCAGTTCTTCAGCTGCTTGGCTAATCAGATATTATTACCTCCTTTGTGTTTTCTTTCCCAGCCCTCTCTCTCTCTTTCTCTGGCAAGGTTGCTGTAAAAGGACTCAGTAATGATTCCTATCTAAATATTTCACTTGCAATACAAAGGTCTGTATTTTGCATACCGTGGAACTTCTGTTGCTTTGTCTTTTGACAAAAAAATCTCCCCGGGCTTCTGGGAATAAATACTGATAATTGTACCCAGCCTCAACAGAGCATATTGTACATTAAACCACACAACACTGGATTCAAAGGCAGTGATCGTTGAGGATGGGACTTCAGCACACCCAAATCCTGAAGGTTTGGGAACCTCCCTTTCAGGCTTGAGGCTACACCATATCCTTCTGTGCCACACAGACACCCTGGCAGGACGCCTGGAACAAAAGGTCAGTGCTGTGATTACCAGTCCGGCAGGGTCACCTCCTCATTGGGAATCCCCCCTCGCTGCACACAGAGTGAAAGGAACATTCCATTTTATTTTATAAACCTTTGGCCTTCTATAGACATTATTGGGCACATTGCCATTAAATTCCTTGGGGGAAGATGCAGGTCAGTGCTAAAAGCTGTGGAAAATCTCACCTTTTCAAGTAACTCTTGTTCTTCTTGTGTGCAGAACACCAAGATTTCAACTTTGCCTAAGTTAGAGGAGATTAAACTTCAGAATTCCAAAATCGGGCAAATTTTCTCTCCATTCCCTAAGAAGACAGACCTGGTGCTTCTAAAGTCTTCTGCAAAGAAAAGATCCCAGGGCTCTGACCCACCTCTCCCAGATCCAAAGAGCACCTTCAGCACCAAACAACCTCCCGTTGTTGAGCAGACATTCAGCTCTGCAGAACAGTTAAAAGTGTCCCTGGAGCAGGGGCCTGACTAATTCCTGCAGCTCCCTGGGCTGTGTGTGGGGACACAGGCCAGCAGCAGCAGCCCCGCTCCTTCCACACATCCCTGCTCCTTCCACACATCCCTGCTCCTTCCACACATCCCTGTTCTTTCCACACATCCCTGTTCCTTCCACACATCCCCGCTCCTTCCACACATCCCTGTTCCTTCCACACATCCCTGTTCCTTCCACACATCCCCGCTCCTTCCACACATCCCTGTTCCTTCCACACATCCCCACTCCCTCCACACAGCCCCGCTCCCTCCACACATCCCTGTTCCTTCCACACAGCCCCTTCCTTCCACACATCCCTGTACTTTCCACACATCCCTGTACCTTCCACACAGCCCCGCTCCCTCCACACATCCCTGTTCCTTCCACACAGCCCCTTCCTTCCACACATCCCTGTACCTTCCATACATCCCTGTACCTTCCACACATCCCTGCTCCCTCCACACATCCCTGTACCTTCCACACATCCCCGCTCCCTCCACACATCCCCGCTCCTTCCACACATCCCCGCTCCTTACACACAGCCCCTTCCTTCCACACATCCCTGTACCTTCCACACATACCTGCTCCCTCCACACAGCCCTGCTCCCTCCACACAGCCCTGCTCCCTCCACACAGCCCTGCTCCCTCCATGCAGCCCTGCTCCTTCCACACATCCCTGCTCCCTCCATGCAGCCCTGCTCCTTCCACACATCCCTGCTCCTTCCACCCATCCCCACTCCGCGCTGCCGAGGCCCGAACAAAGGCAGCATTTTCTCAGCAGGACGTGTTGGCTCGGGCACGCTGCCACGGCTTCCCAGCTTCTGCAGGTAACTGGATGCAGTGTAGACAAGCCTAATGTGGTTTCATATGGAAATGAGTGGTAAATTATTAATATTAATAACATCTATAAACAACTGGTGACAACTTCAAGTGGCTTATTCTGTAGTACGTATAAGGCATCTGTTCATTATCATTTACAAGACACTCCTGATATACACAACAATCCAGCCGAGGATCTGGGCAGACATTTCCACTCTGGATTTCCACCTCCAACCCCAAGGTGCTCACAGCACCCCAGGGTCCGTGCTGGGAATGCTCTGTGTCCTGCTGGAGCATGAGCCCCCGGGCAGGGATCCCTCAGCACACGCGGCGCCGGCGGGGACGGGCTCGGGGCGGCTCATCCACCTTCAGATCCTGCTGTTCTCTAAGGTCGCAGCGATTGCATCAGTGGAAATTTGTCTCATTCCGAGAGGGCCCGATTCTCGCTGGGAGCCAGACGCCTGGAAGCTATTACGTGTCTGCGTGATGGTTCAAGGCCCAAAGGAAACTTCCTACAGCCCAGCCATAACCCAAGGGAAAAGGCTGGGAGAGGGGAGAGGCAAACAGGGCTGTGAGCAGAGGATTCTGCAAAGCACCGCTGTAAGTTTATTATGTCAAAGACGGAGTAAGCCGTGATGTTACAATTTTTCTGTCAAGGACAGTGATAAAAAACTCTCCTCACTCCAAGCTCTGGGATTTACGGCATAGGTTTCCAACCTCCAGAGGCTAATTATTTCCAGTCATCCTGCAGTGCACCCTGGGCAATGCTTTATGAAGTTAGCTTCATGTGGCTGAACACCCCTTACTTCACTGGCCTCTTGCTGTCATGATGCAAAGACGGACTAGTACTTCATGTAGCAATTTTTAAATAGAAGTGGATGATTTTTCAAGTAATTATTAGCAAAAACGTCAAACAGAAAGGCAGAGGCTGGCTATCCTACTGAGAGGAACCACTGAGGCAGAAAATAAGTGCCAGAGCATGGAGTGGGAGCTGCACCAAGCTTGCTGTCAGACAATGCTCTTTATCAAACCGGGAACACAACACCAGGCTGCTCATAATGCCTCCTTTAATGAGGCGGCCGAGCCGCCATGCTTGGCTGTATTCAAATAAACACAGTAGCTTTTCAGCAACTGATTTTAATCTCATTTCCTGATCTGAGAAGGGCCCGGGAAACCCAACACTTTCAAAAAATTGTTTTTTAATTGTTGTTGGCAACCTCATCTACTACCTTCAAAGGACAAGTTAATGGTATCTAAACGGAGAACAGTGACACCGCAGTGAGCAGGGGAGCTGCTCCTCTCTCTCACAAAGACCAATTCTCAAATTACCAGATGTTTTCTTCTTTCTTTCGGAAAAGAAAGAAAAAAAATCTCGAGACCTTCCTTGAAGGCAGCGGGGTGAATGACAACACTGAACCTGCAGCCCAGTGCTGTGGCAGGGAGCAGCTGCAAGTGGAGCGTTGCAAAGGCCAACCAGAGCCAACAGCTGCCCTCCCTCCATCAGAACGGGTGCTCCCAGGAGCTGGGAGCAGTGCCACACTGGACATTACTTCACTGGATTGCACAGAGTCAAGAAGAGTGATCTTCTGAGGTGAAAACACCAGCATACAGCGAGGGATTTCTGCTGGGGTTAAATCCGCCCAACACACAACCCCTCCCATGTGTAAATGGAGAAACTAGTTCATCCTTCCCTTCCTCCTGCTGCCTCATTTTTCTGATAACTTGGTAAGCATTTCTGGACATGGATCAATCCTTTTTGTGTGTTTGGCAATGATACCTGAAGACTATCTGTACATAAATGACCAATAATGGCAGTGCAGTGCTCTTATGAGATGGCCACCAAACCTTGGTCACATCTCACCTTTCTGCAACTGGCTTCTGTTTTGGGCTGCATACAAAACCTGAAACAGAAACCTCTCCACTCTTTGGGGATGTTAAGGCATAGAATCATAGATTAGCTTGGGTTGGAAGGGACCTTAAAGCTCATAGGTCAAACCATGTGATTAATTCTTGGTTGTAGGGGTGGGGAGGTCCTGGCACAGGGTGCCCAGAGCAGCTGTGGCTGTACCTGGATCCCTGGAAGTGCCCAAGGCCAGGCTGGATGGGGCTTGGAGCAGCATGGGGCAGTGGAAGGTGTCCCTGCTGTCTCAGGTTACAATGTAAGGTGTAACCAAAAGTGTGTATTCTATCGCCAGCTGCTAAAACCAGCTGGGGCAGGGTTCTTTGTCTCTCCAGTGACACATCCCTGATAACTCCCTCCGGAGGGAAATCTTCTGTTACTGAGCCATCCAGCCTCACTGCGTGACTCTCAAAATTACATCATCCCACTGTGAGATGCTCCACCCAGGGGGAGGAACCAGGCATTCCATCCTGGATGTAATCTGAGGTTTGGAACACCGCAGTCAGCCCTGACCTACTGGATTCCCGGAGGACAAGAGCTACATAACCACCCCTGGACCTTCAGAGGAGACCAGACCCTTCTACAGGATCACTGCTTCAACAGAACCACTTCATCTGGACTGCTAGCACCACCCTGAATAACAGGGTGTCGGGTTGTACCCTGTCAGTGTTTCTACTATTGCATTTATTTCAATTTTCCTATTAAATTATAAGTCTGACTGGTGATCTCCCACGGGTTTGCTTTCAAACTAGTACACCTGCCCATGGCAGCAGGTGGAAATGGATGATCTTTACAGTCCCTTCCAACCCAAACCATCCTATGATTCTAAAACCCAACCGGAGCAGATTTAGGAGTGAAGATACAATACTTGTTTTTTATAAAAGACTTCATGAAATAGGAGGAAAAAGCCCAACCCCACACAGAGTTGCAATAATGCTCATTGTGCTCATCTCTAACGGTACAGCTGTAGCAATCCAGCTGTGCTACATCTGGGCTTTCAGAGCAAGCCTGCATTTCAGTCAGGTCACACTGGGTGTCCCAAATCCCTGTGTGTCTGCAGAAATATCTGAGCTACAAGGAACACACCATAAGCTGCTCAGCTCATTAAAAAGGTTCGTGCTTGAAGCTCCATTCAACTTCAGCAACTGAACTGCTGGAGGTGGCTCAGGCTGGCAAAAGGCAAGTCCAGCCACCCTGGGGCAACTGTCCTCCAGCGACTGGCAAAAGGCAGCTCACTGCCACTGAGGCTCTTGGAGCAGGTGTGGGTGTGTGACATTGCTTAGTTTACAGTTAACTGCTGTATTTCACAGAATCCTGGAATATCCTGAGCTGGAAGGGACCCCCAGGGATCACCCAGCCCAGCCCCTGGCCCTGCACAGACACCCCAACAACCCCACCCTGGGCATCCCTGGCAGCGCTGTCCAAACGCTCCTGGAGCTCTGGCAGCCTCGGGGCCGTGCCCATTCCCTGGGGAGCCTGGGCAGTGCCCAGCACCCTCTGGGGGAAGAACCTTTCCTGATATCCAGCCTGAGCCTCCCTGGCCCAGCTCCAGCCATTCCGTGGGCCCTGTCCCTATCACAGGAGCAGAGATCAGTGCCTGCCCCTCCTCTTGCCCTCATGAGGAAGTTGAAACTGGGATCAGTCTCCTCTCAGTCTCCTCCAGCTGAACACACAAAGTGCCCTCAGCAGCTCCTCACACGGCTTCTCCTCAAGGCCCTTCCCCATCCCTGTGGCCTCCTCCAGATGATCTCGAATGGATTATTGTCCTTTTTACACTGTGGTGCCCAAACTGCCCCAGCACTGGAGGTGAGGCCGCCCCAGCCCAGAGCAGAGCAGGACAATGCCCTCCCTGGCCGGACTGGCACTGCTGGGCCTGGTGCCCCCAGGACAGGGATGTCCCTCCTGGCTCAGATCCCACTGGCCATCAACCAGGACCCCCAGGTCCCTTTCTGCAGCTGCTCTCCAGCCTCTCCTTCCCCAGTCCATACACACAGCCAGGGGTGCCCCATCACAGGCATAGAATTTGGCACTTGCCATTGTTCAGCTTTGTACAGTTGGTGATTGCCCACCTCTAATTTATCCAGGTCTCTCTGCAGGGCCTCTCTGACTTCAAAGGATTTAGAGTGTCAGGAAAAGATGTGGGGACACAGCACTTTTTTCTAAAGAGCAGCTGATCCTCATTCAGCAGAAGTTTGCTCCCACTTGACCTGAGCTAGACCAAAATCACTCAAACTGAAACACAAACGTTCATAAAGGCAGCATTGTCTTAATGACTTGTTTTCAATTTACACCTTAGTCCTAAATCAAGCCTTAAGAGGCTTCTGTTGTTGATTTTCTCAGTACCTAATTTTTAAAACAGAGATTTGCAAGGGATTGTCCATCCGCAGGAAGAGCGCTCAGGTACTTCCCTAGCTTCTGAATGGAGATGCTTCAGAGGAAAAGCAGATGCCAGCCCAACTGTTTCTGAGGATTTGGTTTATGATAATTACAAGTTTGGCTTTCCAAAGTTACCTCAGCATGGGTTGTGCTGGGCTAGCAAAACCCAGGAAGGGTTTTGGGAAGGAGACATACATTTTGGAAAATGACTTGGCCAGCCTGGAGAAGATTTGGGAAAACTACCCCTGGTGCCTCTCTTGTCTGGAGCTGGCCCCAGGCACAGCACATGTTCAGGGAGAGGTAAAACCTGGCCTGGCCTTTCACCTGACAGGTTCCCTCAGGGAAAAATGTCAAGAGAGACACCATAAAAATGTGTGACTTCAGGTAGGAGTTGCCAACTTGAAGCATGTCCACGTGGGACAGGTTCCTTTGAGTGAGCATCTCCTGCCCCCCCAGGCTCCCTGCTGGTATGACTGCCCTCTGCTTTGGGACAGAAAACCCACCTGAGGCATGGCCTGAAGAGCAGCAGGAATCAGGCAAAGCAGTCAAGCGAAGAACTACTGGTAGCTTATGAGTAAGCATAAATTTTTCAAGAGCCCATAAACAATTCAAACATCCAGCATTTCACAGAAACCAGTGGATCCTGGCACTTGTTTTAGTTGCAGCACATTGCTGCTGAAGTCACCACACATCAACTTGGCACTGTGTGCTGGAGAGAGGGATACAACACTCACCCCAAGTCTTACACTAGGGACACACAGGAGCTTTCCAGGGGAAAACAAAAGAAAGCAAAAAAAAAATGCAAGTTTTGTCCAGCTGTGATAGCTCATCAGGAGAAAAGAGTGGAAACCAGACAAGGCTTCAGCCCTTCACATCATTATGTTTCTGAAATAAAAATGACAACAGATGAGCTCAGTGACAACAAACCCGTCCCCAAAGCAGCAGAGGGTCCCTGGCATCCATAACCTCCATCCATTTGAAGTTTGTAATTTTGCAGACCCTCTTTTTCTTCACCTGCAGCTGTTTCTATGACACAAATCACTTTCTGGATGCAAGTCCCAGGCCTCTCACATCTCACATATCGAAGAATTAACCTGAGGAGGAAACTGTCAGACAAGGCTGACTCAAATTCCACCCCCATTTCAGCAACGCTCAGAAGGAGCTAACACCTTTCTGCAGAGTGGCAAATTAACGTCTTACAACTGGAATGATCTGTAGGAATCTGCAGCTAAGACCTTTGGCATGGACCACGACTCCGTTGTACTTGCATGTCAGTAGAGGCTCCCCAACAGGCCCTGGGGACACACAGGGAGGTTCCACACAGCTCCCAGGGCTACAGCACGTGGGCACCAGAGCTTGTGTGGGTAGAAGAGGCAAAGGAAGAAGTGACTGAGCAGGGACCTCCTCCACCCCACTGCTCCCTCAACCACACACTCATCTCCCACCAAGCCTCAACACAGAGCTCCTTGGGAGCCGCTGCCATCTCCCGCCTGTGAACCTCTGCTGGCCTCCCCAGTCCAGGGTGTGTCCTGTGCCTCTGGGCCATATGGAGATCTGGGTATGCACTTCCAACACAAGGACAGTCCTACTGCAACAGACCAAAAGCCTCTGAGGAAAGTCAGCAATGTGTTTCTAGGGAATGGCACAAGAACGAGCATGGGGGATGATCTTCTGAACCCTTCTGCTGCTGAGACTGCTTAAGACAAGGATGTCGGCTTTGCACTTTAAGTTTTCCATACATCTTCCAAAAAAATTGTCCCCTCACCAAGAGGAAGCCTCACCACGTCCAGTTCAACTTTATTCTATAATAGGTTTTCCTTACAAAACTCTACTTCTACAATATTTATGGCTGCATAACTGCAACTAAAGTAGAACAAAGAGAACAAAATTGGGAAGTTCAGTCTTAAATTCAATTGTGTTGTCTGATAAAGTCATGAAAATATTTGGAGAGGCGAAAGCAGAAGGCCAAGACTGTGCTGGCCCATGCTGTTTACGGAGGTGGCCAAGGCAAGGGGAGATGAGAGGGGAGGCACCTACATCTCTGTAGGAGATGTTTTTGCTTTCTGAATGAGCTCCTCCTGCCTGCAGCAGGTACCAGCTATTGCTCTGCACCCACTCTTTCCTGGTGTATTTTGTTAAGACAATATAATCCTCAGAAAATCTTGTCATGAGAGCCTTGCTACGCTGTTATATATTTCACAGAAGAATCTATCAAGGCAAAGAGAAATGAATGGACGAGCTGGCTCAAGAAGCTGATGTCTGGCTTCCTTGGTATGGCTATTTGGCAAGTGAAGGTGGGATTGCCAAGTGGTCAGTAGGTCCCCAAGGGCTCAATAATGACCCCTTGGACTTCCAGAGCTCCTAACAGCTCGCAGGATGGCTCCTCTCCAATACATAACACCCACAGCTATTTATGTCCAGACTCAATGACAAAGTTTTCCCAAGCCCACCCAACACTGTGGTGCACTTGGCCACGGCACGGACACTGCTGGAAGACTCCAAGGAAAGTGGAAACGACACAGAAACCCACAGGAGGATGCCCTGAGCTTCAGCATGTACAGAATCGTCAGTCTCAGGATAAGAGAAAGGACTTTGTGTTCAGATGACATCAAACATCCTTGTCAGGATCATGACGTCCGTTCCCTTGCAGCTGACCTGGAAAGCGAAATATGCCCTTGACATACGACCCAGGCAAACGTGAAGGCAATTTTACTGACAGCATGAATAAAATAAACTCTCCCTGACAGGCCACGGAAAGGGGCAAGAGCTGAAGTGGTTCATGCTCTCCTCCGTTAGTTAAAACCCTTTGGACTTTGCTTCCACCTCACTGCAGAAGGCTGCTGATGCAAAGGGCGATATTTGCCTGCAATCTTTCCCTGGGAAGTAATTAGTTTCCATTTAGAGGGATGACAAATTGATCAGGCAGGAATCTCACTGAGCTCTGAATTGAAGCTAAACTGTGATAGCTCTAGCTCTGGCAACTTGGGTTTGTCAGTCTGTCAATGCATTTTACAGTTTCAAAATTCAATCACCCAACAGCAGGAAAGACACTGGCTTAAAAAAAAAAAAAAAAGGCAAAAAAAAAAAAAAAAAGCAGCAGCAGCACAAGCGGGGGGAGAAGCAGCAAAGCCTCCACTTCCTCCTGCAAGTTCATTATCGCCTCTCCAAAGCATGACGGTGGTGTGAAATGGGTTAGACGCATGGATGCCTCTGTTAACGGCCAAGGAAAAAAAAGTCGCACATCATTAGGAATGGAATAAACGATACCGAGGCACAGAGCAGAAATGATTTGATTAGCAATTTCCAGTTTTGAAAAGACCTGGAAGAGAACCAAATGACTATACAGAAGGTGTGATGGAGTTCTTAATTGCTGTAACTGCACAGGGAGACTCGATGATTTGTGACATATAATACAGCACAGTACGCTAACGCTAATAACTGTTAATTAACTGCAGCAATGATATACTCTCAAAATGCACATACAAGTTACCATAATTTCTAGATTAAAAGCTGCAATGTTCGAAGCCAAAGGCAGAGGGAAGGCAGCACAGAGGGAGTGGGGGAAGAGAAGAAAGTGGAAAAGGAGATGGAGAATCTTTCCTTTTTTTAAACCCCCTTTTGAGCACTTCTGACATCTCACCCGGAGCAAAGCGGCCAGAAAGCACCAAGAAAAAAAAATAAAATACTCCTGCCGAAATGCGAAACGGTTCCTGCATGAAGCTCTCCCTCCAGAGCAGCAGTTATTAATTCTGAAAGGCTGTTGTTGCACCAGGCCATCTGGCTGTGCTGTAAAGAGTTCAGGAGCTGCTGCTGAGCTAAGATTCCTGTCGGATCCCATTCGCCCCAGTGACATTATTCACTCGCAAATGTTATCGCACCATTTTTTTCCCCATCGCTGCTGTTTGCGAGTCACTTTATTTATTTGAGGGCAGTTTGTTGCACTGCCCAGTGCAAAAGTGGCTCTGCCAGGAGCCTTCAGGGAGCTGAGAGGCAACACCCTCATCCAACGGATGCTCCGGAGCTGGTTCCGCTCTGCCTCCCAACAGCAGTGCTGTGTGTGAGGCTGGAAGGTGGCACTTAGGAAAAGCTGCTGGATTGACAGCCTGGGAGACCGAAGGCTTCTGTTTATCCCCCAGCAGGCAGAGCACAGACACACTCCCATGCTGTCCTTCCCTGGCATGCCGAGATGGGAATCAGATGACACTGATTAGCTGTCCAGAATTGCTAAAACATTTTCTCTTTCAGATCAATAGTAATAAAGAGGAGGGTAAGGCAGGTATCAGGCTGTACTGTGGAGGGCTGATTCTGATCTTCCTGCAGAGCTGTAGCCCCAGCAGAAAAACCTCTTGGCATGTTTCCCCTCCAAGGTTCTTTCAGTGCGAGCGATCTGCAGACAGGCCATTTAAATGTTACAGCAGGGCTAATCTTGTACCAGCCCTAACACATCAATTACCCCGTGCATGGAAAGCTAATAGGCTTTGTTCTTCCCTCGGTGACCCTTCCTAACACGCTCCTCCTGGACAGCCTCCAAAGGGGAGCTAAGCAAAGTGGTCTTGTTTTTGAAGGCACCTCTCTCAGTACCCCTGTGGGGGTGAGTTCCAATCTAATCCCTGTGGCAAAGAGTGGGAAACCAGAAAATAAACACACAAACCAACCTGGACAACTTCACCCAGCCTAAGTGATTGTGTGATTCTGTGGTTCCATGGCATTGGTGCTCACTAATGCACCTTGGGATGGCGAAGATGAGGATTCAAGCACAGAGCAACGATGAAAAAAAGGCCTCACAGACTCGCTCAGCCTCTCTATCCTCCGCGTTCGCACCAACGCCGCGTGTTAAGAGCATGTGTGAAGTCTATCTATCATTTTAACATTGAAGTGCCTGGAAAAATATTAAGGGTAAACTTTGCTGTGATTCCAACATATGGCGAGGCACTGAAATATAGACATATCCTGAGGAAACTGGAGAATTTGAATGAATACCTCTTTTACTGAAGAGCACATTGGTTCTGTGTTTCCCTGGTTTTTGTCCACCTCCTTATTCTACAATTCTTTTGTACTCCAGTTTCTTTCAAGCTAATAAACCAACTCTCCTTCACAGAATCCCAGAATGGTTTGGGTTGGAAGGGACCTCAAAGCTCATCTCCCCAGGTGCAGGGACACCTTCCAGTATCCCTGGCCTTGGGCACTGCCAGGGATCCAGGGGCAGCCACAGCTTCTTTGGGCACCCTGTGCCAGGGCCTCACCATGCTCTGCGTAATGAGTTTCTCCCTAACATCAAATGTAAATCTCTCCTCTTTTAGTTTAAAACCATTCCCCCTTATCCTGTCACTGTCAGCCCATCTAAAAGGTCACTCTCCCTCTTCAAGTACAGGAAGCCCCATTTGACACTCTCAGGAGCATGATAAACATACACAGAGTAGAAAATAAAGGAAAAAATAAGCTTATATTTATGTCCCAACAAAAGAAATAGCTTCTAGCTATGAAAAACAAAGAGAATTTTCTATTTTTATGTTGGGCATGAAAGACAGAGTTGACCTACCTGTCCAGCCCTATTCCTTCCCCAACTGTATGGCCAGAACAGATCCATACCTCACACTTCTCCAGCATGCTGCCCAAGTGGAAATGGCACACAGGATGGCATTTTTATCATTTTCCTCAGTAGCAGAATGACACTGCTGGGACAATCTGTTCCCTTTCCTCACCTCTGATTCTTTGAGGGCTCCTAGCTGTCACATCACTCCCAGTTTTGCTCCCATGACCGCAGCTTCTAAATAATATTGCATTTTCTTTACCACCTAACACAGAACTTTCAAACCGATTTAAATCTGAAATGAACGCTGCGAATACCAGTCCATACTCACGACAGACATGTAATAAACCCCCTGGGAAAGAAGAGCTTCTGAAACTGCTAAAATGCATCCTGTGGGGATGTCAGCCTGGAGTGAAAGATTCTTAAAGACTTTTTGTGTGACAGCATCACACCCTCTGAGAGTCCCAGGTGCCATTAGGGGGGAGGAGGGGACTACAGCACACTTGAAGAATTCAAGAATAATCAGCCTCAGGTATTAATGTTTTGCTTGAAGATGTAAAAGATAAGACACTGAAACGGCATGATTGCCAGAAAAGGGGTGTTAATGAGACATAAAGCTACCTGTTCAGCTCTGCTCCCTCCTTTTGCAAGGTGCCCGTGCAACCCCCTGTCCATGATTAACAAGGGGCCACAGCAAGGCTGTGGGAAGGGGGCGGCCAAAAGGCTGGATTGGCGTCTTGGAGAAACTGGAAACAACTCCCGTGTCATTTCCACCCCCCAACCTCTCAGCAACCCCTCTCACAGCCCTGCCAGCTTGTCCCCACAGACCTCTGCCCCAGACTGTGCAACACCACTGATTCTGTTGCAGAAAGCATTTTTCATATCTGATAGGAAATTAGGGGCAAAAGGGGGAGGGCGTCCTTTCAGAACTTTCCATTCTAAATCTGGACTTTGTCTCAGCACTACAAAAACAAAGCCTTTGTATAGGACAGCTTGGCACCCACCCTCGTGCAAGGAGGGATTACGCTTTCCAAGCTGCATTTTTTGCCCTTGAAATGTTTCCCTTATAATTAGAAGCAAATTTTTTTTGTCACAAGATGAAATTCCTTTGTGCAAAAAGCCAAAGCAAAGCCTATATATTACTTACTTCTCTCTTTAAAGCCTTTACCTCTCCTGGAGATTAACTGCCTGATAAACCCTCCCCAGGCCAGGGTTAAGGGCAGGACTGCCCTCTCAGCCCCAGCTGGGCTTTTCTCACAACTGCATTGTGACAAAACCCTTGGGAGCCCCTGGCTACCAAGTCCAGGGCTTTCCTGGTTACCCCCAGCACTGGAAAACCCCTTCTCTGTGCTGGCTCCTGGGAAAGCACCTCTTGGCCACTGGACACCAGCAGAGACCCTCCAGCCCACACCCTTTTGCTAATAACCTTTCTTAATTGTTTTTTTTCTACAACAAACATTCTTCTAAACATTTATCCCGTACTTAATGTAAATTCTTACTTCTGCTTGCTTTTCCCCTTCACATGGCTGGAGTTGAGGGTGATTTGGCAGTAGCTGGAGAACAAGGAGGCATTTTGCTGGAGATGCCTGGCCAATCCCCAAACAGGGGTGCTGGGACAGTGCCATTGGCATCCCAGCCACCAGCACAGCCTCTGGAGTATTTAAAGGATAACGTGTGCACCCGCAGGAGCCACAGGGGCCAATGTGACAGCTGGTACCAGAGGGGCTGGCAGAGGCACAAAGTCTCTGGGGCACAGAGCAAGGCTCTGGGGACAACAGCTGCACCCTGAGTGCTGCCATGGAGCTTCTCCCACGGGTGCTCCATGAAATCCCATCAGCCCAGAACAGCAGCTCCACAGGCTCTTGGATGTTCATTTATCCTTCACCCCTCACATTCCTGATCCTGCCTTCGGCCCTAGACCATCTCCTAGGATGAAGGGTTTGGCTCCCAAGCTCTGGGCCTGGGCTTTGTGCTTTGTGCCCAGCCTTGAGCTCCTGCCAATCCAGCATTTCTCTGGCTCCTCAGCATCCTTCTGGCCCTGCCTCTAATGCAAGATCTGCCCTCATCCGCCCCCCTGGGAGGGACCACCTCGCTCTGGGTCTTGCCACACTTGAACTCTGCCCAGGGACCGATTCCATCCCCGATCTTCCAGCTGACATGCCAAAATTCCTGCCAAGTGAAAATCCTACTGGGGTGCAGAAGTACAGCCTGTCCTGGCTGCATGAAAAACAGTTCTCCTTCACTCCCTACAATCACAGAGGTTATTTGCTGCCCCAGATGGAAACAAATATTTTTTATGAAGATCTGTTTTAACCAAAAGCACATATAAAACAAAAGGGAAAGAAATATTTGAGGTTTGCGGTGGTTGGAATCTACATGCCGAAAATTAATGCTTTGACATGTATTTTGCGCTTAATCTTTTGTGGCAACTTTTTTACATTTGTAAGAGTTATGGATTTTAAAAGTCACAGCTAAGATTGCTTAATGAGCATTCACCACCCTGGAAGTGGAAGCAAGGCTGATGTGGTTTAGTCAGCTGTTAGCTTTATTGCCTCTCTTCTGTACTAAAAGTGACAAGTTGAACACATTATAGAGAGCTCAGATGTGTTATGTAGATGAAGCCTGCAGCAATATCTGCCTGCTCTCTATTATTTATGATGTCTATATAATACAATGGACTGAGATTTAAGCCATTGTGATGCAGTTTGTTTTCCAGGGTTCTAAAGTACAGCACATTTTACAGAGAATTGCATCTCTGTTACATATTAATCAAATCCATCTTACATGCAGCTCTTACACTGTAAACTAAAGGGAAAGAAAGATTAAAGCGCTTGGCTTTTCCTCAGCTGTCAAGGACTGGCAATAAAATAATAATAAGGGCTTCTAAATAATGTGTGTGTGACAGGCCTTTGCTCGGTTGTGCAGTCCTTTATGGAGGTTAACTACAAAATAAGTTCCAGTGAGTGATTGAGAACAGGCGAGTGCGTAATACTGTAATGCCAAGCCCTGCATAATTCTTTGCAAAGTTCATTTGCAGAAATTCTCCCAACCTGACAAGCCAAAGTTGCTGCGGGTCCAGGCGCTCGGCAGGGGTGTGAACTCAACTCCTGCTGCCCCCCGCTCCAAACCCTCCCCGCCTTCTGAACTGCTTCAGCTGCAGCCCATTAAAGCAGAAAGCTGCACTCCAGCAACACCAGTGGGCCTTCCTGGTTTCTTAAAAATATTATTATGAGGGAAGTCATGGGAAAGTTATTTTATTATAAAATATATAAAACTCTGTAGAGGTCTGTGGTTTTGGATTTTTCTTTTCCATCATTAGCCAGAGTTTTGAAGATCAAGAGGTGGAATTTTTTTAACAAAAGCCTAAATCACAACAAGCTTTTAAGGCAGTATGAACTGTGGAATTTATTGGAGGAGGGTTTTGCCTTTCCTCCCTTGGATTTTGCAGCCAGGGAGCCTTTCCAAAGTTTCTGTGCCTGCTCTGCCCTATTGCCCCCTCGCAGGTGGTCTGCCCACTCCCCCCAGGTCACTCACACCATGGTGGAGGGACAGAGGGACCACGAGCACAGGGAAGATGCAGCCGAGATGAAGAAGCTCCCTGTGCAGTGACTGAGCCCTGAACAGGCTGCCCAGGGAGGGGCTGGAGTCTCCCTCAGCGGGGATATTGCAGAGCCCTCTGGGCACAATCCTGTGCCCTGTGCTCTGGGATGGCCCTGCCTGAGCAGGGAGGTGGCACCAGGGACCCTCTGGGGTCCCCTCCAGCCTGGCCCAGCCTGGGATTATGAGAGACCATCACAAGTCACAGCAGTGCTCAGCCCCTGACAAGGCTCAGGACGAAGGAGCCTGTATTTAGTGTGGGCTCTCACTGCCTTCCCACACAGCCATGGGTGCCACTGCTGTCACCAAAGGGTGACGGTGATCAGGCTTAAAGAGCCCCACAGCCCATGGATGAAAAACCACCAGGTGAAAGCTGAGCTCTTAAGCTCTGCTCTGCTGTAGTCAGGAGGAATAAAGCAGAAGAAGGAATGAAGGATGTGTGTGAGTGTCCAGCAGCACTTTGCATCATTCACAACCAAGCCAATCACTCCTGCAAGTGCCAGTGATGCCTTCAACCACCCTGAACCACAACCCTCAGGGCAGGGAGGGCCCACCAAGCAGCAACACCCTTCAAAGATGGAGCCAGAAAATTCAGCCCTGGACTCAGAGCAAAGTTCTAACAACATTTAAAGCAGGGAGCTCCAGCTGGAGCAAGCATAAAGATGGGGCTGCTGGAAAAAAAAGTGAATTCAAATCTGGAGCAGTGTCCTGGAGAAAGAAAGCAGATGGGTGCTCGGGTGTGGGGCTTGGCTTACCTGTAAACCATGCAGTGCATCTGAGGAGTGGTAATTTTAGGCTCACTAGCACCAGCAAAGGAGTTTAGGAAATCAAAAGAAGGGCTTCAGGGCACCATCTGGTTGCTGCAAGGAGCCAGAGAGAATTCCTGTCCCCTTTGCACACTCCACAGGGCCACTGCCAGCTCCTGCCACCCCCATCTCACAGCAACAGCATTTGTTTACTGCTGATCTAATCCACGAGGGCAAACTCAATGTTTGCTCTCAAAGATCTGTCTTAAAATGCTATTACACACATCCCTTGGGTCAGAGTGGTATTTAAGTGTATTGCAGTGGAGAGATGTTTCCTAGTATTTTCTGTATTTTCTTCAGTGTGTTGGGTCTTCTTCCTCGCAGACCTCCTGAAACAGTGATGTTGATTTCCCAGCCTGTTTTGAACTGTGATACTCATGCTGTGACTCCTGGGGCTCCTCAGGAACACAGGTATGGGTGTTGCCACCACCTGAGCATGGCACAGCATGGGCATTTGACTTTTGAGTTTACTTTTTTTTAAACGTGAAGAAAATAATTCTAAGTCTCAAATCGAACCAATTCCTTGGTAACATCCCCATGGTTTGGGCTCATTCCTGCTCATGTCAGGTCCAATCTACCCCTGATTGACACTGCTGCACATAGGGGAGAAGAAACAAGTGTGGTGACGGTGTCCTGCACACCACAGGTTACACGTGTAAAACAGTAAATAAGCACTGATGCTTTAAGTCCTGGGTTCTGAGGTGCTTTGTTTTCCAGTTAGCCAAACCTTTGCATCTTTAATCTCCATTCATGCTATGAGCATTCCTCAAGTAGCTCTGACTTGGTGTATGCTCTCTTGAGAACTTCTCCGATACTGGCACTTTCTGTGAAAGCCTCTGAATCCCTCAGACTCCCCAGGCCAGGCTGGACACTGAGCTTTCATGCAAGTACAGAAAAAGGAAATTCTGCTCCTTGTGTGGTCAAGATTTTCCTTGGAATCACTTGTGACTCAGCCCCCTCAGAAGAAAATGACAACTTTTTCTACTGCAAAGGAACTCATTATTTTAGGGAGTCTTCTCATCCTCTGTGGGCTCTCAACATGGAATTGTGCCATGAAGCCTCTCACTGCCCCTTGGCCACATCTACCAGGCCAGGCACATCCACCAGGCACAGGGTGCCAAGAAGAACCACCTTGGCATTTGATTTCCCGCAGTGAATGGGGAAACACAGATTTTGGAAGTAGATCAAAACTCCATTGAGGGTGAAAAAATGACCCTGCAGCTCTGAAAGTTTCCTGATCCCTAACACGGAGAGTTCCTGAAGCAAAGCTCAGTGTCAGAGAGATGCCACCCCAGTCCAAACTGGTAACTGGGGTACAGCCATTTCCATTCCTGGGCAAACAACACTTAAAAGGATAAATAAGAGCTGGCCACACAGAGGAGCACACTGGTTCTTTTGCTTTCCTTGACATGGAAAGTGGCCTGCAAGCCACCTGACACTCAGGGATCACTTCCCAGGCTATGGGAAATGAGCTGGGAAAACACAAGCACAAACCTCCTGTGGTTTATATGTCTGCGTCAGGCGAGCCGTGCAGAATGCAAAGGCAAATCTTTCAATCCTTCCCTCTCCCCAGCCCTGAAAGGCCAGCACAGTGCTCCATTCAGAAGGGGATTTACCACAGGGTTTGGAAAGCACCGAGTGCTAGACAGGAATCTTGCCCTGACTGAACCTACTTATAAGCCCTCCCATTAACAGGCAGTGCTGCGGAGAGCTGGTGGCACAGTGTGCTCAGCACAGAGCTGTAAGTCACAGCACAGGTTTGCTGAATGAGCTGGGGACCAGCTGCATCCCTTTACTCCCTCAATAACACACTGATATGGGCACATTTATTTTCCTGTTGAAGCAGCTCACAGAACAAACGCGCGTCCCATCCAAGGGGAGATTACTGGGGGAGCAGATGTATGCTGCACAGCAAACAGTAAACTTATGGAGCCCTAATCCGATACAATACAATTTAGTTTCGTACAAATCCCCCGAAGAAAGCACCACAAACTGCTCTGCAGCAGCAGGGAGGGGAGCCTTGCTCCCGGGCCATGGCAGCGCGAGCCCTGCGCTTCCCAAGGCCGGCCGCAGCCCCATCTCTCCGAGACATTTGCACAGCCCCTGCTCCAGCTCATCCAGCTGGAACCCAACACGCTCCCCCCACGGGAGACCCCGAGCCCCCACTCCTGCTGGTGAAGTGCTTGGAGCTCCCGGGGTGAGCGGGCTGTGCAGCCATTAACAGCACCGGCACATCCACCGCACACATCTGGGTCAGCAGCTCCCACACAGGGCAAGCCACGCAGGGAGCCAAAGGTGAGTCTGAAAACCCCTGAAACTTATAGCAATAAGGTACAAATTCATGCAGGCTCGTAATGACAAGGCAAACATAGGAAATTGGAAGTAGTGGGGCAAGGTGTAATAATGCAGCATTTAGCACCAGCCGCAGAGAACAGCAAATCAGTATTTTTTAAGGGGCGACCTGAGGCAAGGAAGTGGCTCAGGGGAGAGGAGGGAGAGCTGTTCCAGTTAAATGGGCACATGAGAAAGATCAATCCCCAACCATGGAAAGCTCTGGGGGGAGGGAGGGAGGAAGAGGAGGCCGAGAGCAGCAAGGAGGGGGTGAGATGTCACAGACGAGCACACTGGAGAGGTGGGATGAAGGAAATCCATAAGGATCATGGAAACCCAGGAAGCCATTGTCTTTAATTGAACATGAACAGCAAGAAGCAAGGAAGTTTTATTGGAAATGTAAAGGCTTCCTGTTTTATATCCTTGGCTTTAAATCTTCATTGGGAATCAGCACATGGCACTGGAAACAAAACCCACCCCTCGCCAAAGGCAGCTCACTGCAATCGCTGTCTTGCTGGATCTTGCTTTAAATAGTCAATAGCCCAGTGCTGTGTCTTGTGCTGATTATTCAAGAGCCATTATGATATCAGTGAATGTCTCTGATTGCATTTAATTCAAGTAGGCAATATATTTTGAATTCAACTTGCTCTAGCAGTCCTCCGCTCTCCCTCCCCCAAAGTCTAACAGATCATTTAAAAGTGAGCAGGTCACATCCTGAGCTGTAGGTACTAACCATGTCATTTCTTCCTCTCCTAGGGGCTTTAAATCCTGCAACTGCTGCCCTGCCAGCGGGAGAGGTGACCCCACATTTGTCCTGCTCATCGCTGGCTAATAACCATTAGGGACAATGGCGCGGCTCCCACCTGCTGCCCAGGAGGAGCGCAGATCGCTCCCAGCGGGATGCCAGCGCTGACAATCTCCTCTCCTTTTCATTACAGGCTTTTGTCACTCTCACACCCCCAGAAACTACTCAGGAGGGCTCTCGGGGAATTAAACCGCAGTGACAAAGTGGGTCCTATCCCCGCACAAGTCAGGAAACACTGGCGAGGGCCGAGGCTGTGCCAGCCCGCACCGACGAACCGGCACCGGGATCGCCCTTCCCCGTGAGGGGACGTGGGCTGAGCGCGGCCCGGAGACACCCGGGACACCGGCCTTGGCGTGACGGAGCCTCAGCCCTCAGAGCTCGAGGAGCCCCAGCCGCACCAGCCCTAACGCGGCTCTGAACCCCCCAAGCCCCTGGTGCCTTGCTCAGGGGAGGCCCTGCCATGGCCCGGGCTGGCAGAAGGGGAGCCTTGGTCACCGGAACACCAGCCCTCCGTGGTGCTGGCCTGGCCGTGGCAGAACGGGGTTTTCTTCCTCCAGCAGCAGCCCCAGCCCCAGGACGCTGAGCCACGGGGCCTCTGAGCCCCAGGTTCTGCTGCAAAACCCCCATCTTTAGACCCCTGGTAGAGCACCTCGCCCCGCCCGCAGCAGCGCAGCCAGCTCTGCGCCATCCGACAGCGTCCCTGCCCCTCTCCAGCGCCTCCGCTCGTGGCAGTCCCGGGGAAGGGAAACAAATCCTGCAGCTCTTTTGCGGTGCAATATAGGCTGGTGGACATAAAATCAAGCAGCTCGGCTGGCCTGGCAGCCCCTCAGCCGGTATAAATTCGCGTTGGCCGGCGGGGCTGTGCCAGCTCTCCGGCTGCGGCACGAGGTGTATCCGTGTGCTCACACCAGCCCTTTGTACGGCTCTGCTCGCACTTCCCTGAAGCAGCAGCAGCCCTCGCACTGCAGTGAAGTATTAACTCATACCCAACACAGTTTGTCTCCGAGGACCCTCTTGGCCCCTTCGTCATCCTGTGCTGACATTTTAATCGCGCTTTTGTGGGAGCCGGCTGGCAGTTTGTCATCAGGAATGGCGCGGCGAGGGGCCAGCGCGGGCTGCTGGCTGCGCGGCTGCCGAGGGGAGCAGCCCATTCTGACAGACTGAGCAATAATCTGAACTTACTGCGCTGAGCCTGTGGGACACCAGCCGGGCCGCTTTATCTTCTTCATTAAAGTGCGCTCAAAAAAAAAATCCATTTTCCTTTAAAGTCTCAGGAACAGATGGAGTAAAATTAATTGCGCCATTAAGTCCCGATAGACAATACCAGAGTGGTTTTCTTTCAACAGTGCATGTGTGTTACAAAGTGCTCTTCGTAAAAGGCAATTACTGCAACATTTGCCATAAAATAAAGGTTGCTTTAATGGGCAATAAACACAGGCTTCAAATTTTGTATGAAATGGGTCTCCAAAGGGCGCTGTTATAGGCAGCTCAAAGGCACAACTGACTTTAGTATTTCTGCTCTGGCTCCAGCTCAGCTAGTTCGGAGAACAATGATTTCCACCCTTGGATATTTTCTGATGGAATTATGTATGCCACGGCAGCTCACGGCCAGGCCCTCAGAGCCACCTTTTGCTGGTTGGGAAATGGTGGCCGGGCAGACTCCGGTGCTCTGCCGGCTGCCATCTGCCTGGTGAGACAGGGACGGGGAGGAGGAGGAGGAGGAGGAGAGGGCCGAGGCCAGGGCTGCTGCTTCTGCCGAGCAGAGAATAACAAGGCCTCGTTTCCTGACAGCAGATCCTTGCCAGTCTCAATTACCACTGGGTTTGTTTGATGCAAAGCCTGACATACTTATTTGTATTTCTTTTTAACATAAAATACCCTGGAAAATGGATACCACATCCTTGCAAACAGAAGGAGGAGACTATAAAAATGTGTGTGGGCAGTGTTCAGAAGACAAGAAACAATGGCATTTTCCATGTTTTCTGCTCTCTGGGCACTAAAAACCAAACCCAGTCCTTACTCCACAACTCCCCATCAGTTTATGACGGCACCGCTGAACACAGCTTCTGAACAGGCTTGTTTGAGGTCCTGACCAGAAACAACCCAAAAAATCTACATCATTTGCACCAAATGGTACATTGTATTTGTCAACAGCCAGAGCCACCCTGGGAGTAAAACACTTCATATTTAGGCAGCTTTCTGTCCTACAGAACCAATGCTGACAGTATCAAGACAGATGCCTCGCACACCCCACATGCTGTTCCTGCAATAACCTGCCAAAAATCCCCTCTTCTGCCTGGTACCCGTGTGGCTGTGCTGGGTGCAGCCACGTGCCCACACACTTCTGGGTAGGAAAACAGTTTCTATCTGATCCTTGCTCAGATTTATTTGAAGAGGAGGGGAAATCATTTCAATTCATTGTATTTTCACATTCCAGTAATTACAAAACGAGCATGACATACAAATGATCCATTAATTGAAATATGGGCTCTATGAGCTCCAATATTTATAGTGTAAATCCATATTTAATTAAATAAAGCCAATAATGCTCATTTCAAAGGGAACATTGAAGCTTTTTATTTAACCATGTAGTTGATGCTGTATGTGCTCGTTTCTCAACACCTTTCAGTAAATCACCATGGCTGAGAGAGGTGGGGGATGAGGGAGTGTGGGATGGCTCACTGAAGATCCCCCAGGCCCCCAACAAGTGAGTCCCTGCTGCTGGAGGTACTTTCCATCACTGTTACTATACACCAGTGCTGCTGCTTGGTAATAGCATCAGTCAGCACCTCTGACTGAGCAGCTTTAATCACCCACTTAATTGCCTTAATCGCCTTTTACATAACTAAGAAATCACAACACTGCAATTGTCTGACTCTGACACACAGTAACATCAGAGGTGTGACATTAATGACGTAATTATATTAATTGCCAGGAGCTAATGTTTCAGGATCTCAAAGTAACAGATGCAGAGCCCCAAACCCGGGGCTGCTGCTCCCTGAGCACCCACTGGGTGCAGCGCAAAAGCCAACAGCAGTGGTGTGGGCAAGGGCAGCCCAGCAAAACGGGCTTCACACCCTGGCCACAGAGAGCCTGGCACCCCTCACTTTATGTCATATATATACACACACACATTTATATTGTTTTCTTTGATACCTGGTGTTGAAGTCACAGTTCTGAGCTCGCCATGAGAATTACACAGTGCAGAAAAGCCTCAGTTCAGCTGGGCAGCCCTGCTCCATGACAGCCCTGCTCCATGAGTGCTGCTCCACAGAGGATGGAGCACTTCTTGCTTCCTTGGAACAGTTTTTCATAATTTTCATCGAATTTTACCATGATGACCTTTTCCTTCAGTTGATTGGATTCAGATGCTACTCTCCTTTAAAGGAATGTTACCCCGTTTGTCCTTGCAGCACCATCAACCATCCCTGCTGTTTGTAAACTTTAAACACCAATCTGTTCCTGTTAGTGGTCAGCTGGCAACATCAACCACTTTCATTCCTTGTAAAACAAAGGACAGTGTGCTTAGGGTGGCCTTGCTCCAATGCAAGCAGAAACAAGGTGTTTGCATAGCTGCAAGAAGGTAGAAACCTCTGCACTGACGGGCACTAAGATGGTGGTTTGATTGCACAATAAACCAAATTTGAGGGGGGCAATTGCCTGGTGAAAAACCCTGAAGCCTTCGAACTCCAAGTGCTGCTTGTGTATCAACTCACACACCCAAAGCAAAGTTTAAAAAAAGTTGATGGGTGAGTTTGTCCCAGCAAACTTTTTCCTGGAGGAAGTATCATCTGTCATCTCACAGCTAACATAACACCAGCAGAGAGCAGAAAAGCCAACATAAACCACTATCATATGTTTGGCTGAGCAGACAGAAATGTAACCACAGAGCTACACCTGACTCGGATCAAATCAACATTGCTGGGATATTCCAGGAATGCATCACCAGTATTATGCATCCTGCAACTACAGCCTTGCCATGCCTCTCTATCCCCAACACACCCTAACACCGAGGTGTGAAGGCAAAGAGCACGTAGACAGCATTGAAAGAGTTCTCTTTAGCCATCCCCTGGATCCTCAGAGGCCTCAGCCTCAAATACGTGACCCCAGTTTGTGGAAGGTATCAACACCAGTTTGTACAGGATCCATGCTGGATTTAATCCTGTGCCTTCATTTAGCCCTCCAATGCATATGTCTACACTGGATTTTCAAAGCATGCAGTGCAAAGCTCACTCTGTCCTCTGGCAGGGTTCCCTACCCTCAGTGAAACCCCGAGTAAGCCCCAAGTGATGATTCCACCTAAAGCTTCTCTTGAGGAAGCCCTGTACAAACTCACTCCAAGGTGTGCACCTACACAGAGCTGAGGAGGCTACGGACACTGGCTCTCCCTGCCAGAAACTCAGAAGTCTAAACCAGTGATGAGAAAAGCCCTGCAAGATGAGCATGTGGTACCTGTGGTGGCACTGTCACTGTCCCCAACAGGGTACAAATCCCTTTTACCAGGTCCTGCAGCCAACCCAAGCGTGAAGCCAAACCCCCTGTGTGTTTTGTTGGCAAAGTGACCTTTGGTGATGAATAAATTCCCAGAGTGCAACAATACCTACAGGAAAAAACCCGAAAAGGACATGGAATTTCCTGGCCCAAGGACCAATGGGCAGGAATTGAACTACACACAACAAGATGGGATAGGAAGGCTGGTGGATGTGCTCTCAGATCCTCATTACCTGTCTCTCATGAGAGTCAGCCAAGGAGTGGAAGTATTCTCCTCTGAGGTTTTGGCACAGGGTCTAATCATGCATTTTGTGGAAGAAACCCCACTGCTCCTTCCAACCCCCATCCTGGCCCACATCAGCACAGGAGACAAGCTGCCTCCAGAAGTGGCACACAGCAGTGAAAGGAGGTTTTATTGCTTCTTAAGTTCTATTTACAACTACTGCGCCATCTCAAGAGCTGGAGAGGAGTCCTCAGGATGAGCTGCATGAAGTAAACAAGATGCTAAGAGCTTTCATGGCTTTTTAGTGCTAATGACAATTAATAATAAATGGATACTGCAATATTCTATCCAGTGAAAGGCTTCACAGGCATGCAACTTCCTGCACCCCATGCTTATGGACCACTGACTGTGTGAAAAGTGAGGCAGGGTAAGTTAAGGAAGTTAAAGAACAATGACTGGGAGCAAAATACCAGAACCTAGGCACCCTAGGATACCTGACACTTAGGCTGAGTTTTTCAGCAAAACTGCAGAATCCCAGACTGGTTGGGGTTGGAAGGGACCTTAAAGCCCATCCAGTCCCACCCCCTGCCATGTGAAGGAACACCTTCCACTATCCCAGTGGAATAGGGATTCCCTATTGCTCCAACCCCTGTCCAACCTGGCCTTGGACACGTCCAGGAATGGGGCAGCCACAGCTTCTCTGGGCAGCCTAAATAAGCCACCCTTTCACTGGTGGCTGTGGCAAGGTTGATTTCTGTCTCTGCAGAGCAGCAGTTGTTGATGCCCCGTCTCCAGAGCCTCACACACCCTCCTGAGCAGCACTCCGAGATGGTGACGGAGGTACACAGGGAGAAGGCAGCCCTACAGAAACCCTCAGGCCCTGCAGTCTTCACGCTTAGATTTCAGAGCTTGTTAACGCAGTAAAAAAGGACAAGATCGCATGCACACAAAAATAAACCCCAAATAAATCCGCAGAACTCCCCCATCTCCAGAAGGGTCTTCACCTTTGCTGCTCTGCATTGCTGAATTCATAAATGTCGAATTCTTTATCCCTAGGAAGCTAATTATTATGAAAGGTCAAAATAAATAGCCACACTTGTACATAAAGCTGTTGTTAATATAGAGAAGTAGACAGCTCCAATTTACAGGCTATTTTGTTGTTATAATTACAGAGCTCCCTTTGCCAGTGAGTTTGTAACCATTTGGTTTAATTATGAGCTAAGGGGAAGAGGAGGGGGAGGAAGGACAGCAGTGTCCCTCCAGAACAGCGCTTGCCCAGGTATCAGGATGGAGCACGTTGAGGATAAGCGAAGTCAGCTCCTGTGGGATTCCCTAAACACTTCCCTAAAGACCACGATGCTGGAGCCAGGCAAGCAGCTACCAAAGGGTTAAGCTGCAGCCCATTAGAAATGTCCTTTAGTGCTGGGTCTGTTTTTCCTTACAGAACATTAGGCTCAGTGGGGCAGGCAGAAACCCCCGTGGTGCCCCCATTAAAAAAGATCAAGTCGCACATGTCGATATCACAGCTTCACCCATACTGTAATTTGTCTGACAGCAGCCAAGGCTGCTGGGCCTGGCCAGGGAGGACCAGGCTGCCTTTTAAAGAGAGAGACCCAAATCCCTTTAAAAAAAAGAAATTTGTGGCCAGACAAACTGCTTAACAACATAAAGATGCAATAAACGTTTCTGCCACTCCTCCTCTCCCACTGGAAGTGGGATAAAGCCCAGCACACTACAAAATAATCCCACTAAAGGCACTGCCAGAGCACTAACAAAATGCTCTGGTGCAGTCAAAGCATCGCCCTCTTTTTTTTCCCCCCCCTCCCCTTCCTTTCTTTTTTTTTCCTTAATGCCAAAGGCATTAAAAGAGATGAAAACCACTCCATTGAGCTAGGTGAAACGTTAATCCATTGGCCTTACTTTGCTGGGAAACCAGGGTTTGAATGAGGCCCAAGGCATAAATGAAATGAGTTTAGTGATCTCAGTTTAATTCTTAATAGGCCACAACAGGCACTGCAGATACAGAAGATACAATATTAGGAAATCAAACCCTTTCAGAATTGTTTTTTCCTTTCGGCTAACGAGGGTCAGGAGAGAATTAATACAGAAACTTAAACCTTAAGCCAACCTAAATAGCTCTCTACGCAGTCAGAGTGCAGGAGGAGCAGGGAGATGCTGCCTGTAAGCCCCATGGTTGAGGAGCCATTCTGCAGCACAGCAGATGCTGGAAAAGCTGATCTGCAGAAAGTTAAGGCTCCATCCAAAGCACGGGAGGATTTCCAGTGACACCTCAGCAGATTTTGAATTGAGCCTACATAACTGCACGATCTGAGCAGTCCCACCAAAGCCCAAACTTCAGCAATGTTGGCAGCATCACTCCTCAGGCCAACAGCGTCTTGAGAGCCACAGATTCATTCCTCCCAATAAGCTGGAGTGGGAGGCAACAAACCAAATCAAACCCCCATCCCTTAACCTAGGATCATCCTCAGAATAAACAGTGCCAAGAATGCCGGGTAAAGGGATGCTTCAATCATGTTTACATGGGAATTTTAGTTCCTTGCAGGGTTTTCCTAGCACCAGCTGTTGTAGTGGATAGATTTAGTGGGGGTCTCAGGTGGAAAGTCAAACCTTTTAAATGAAGATATTTTGTCAGTACTGAGAAATATCAATTTTGCTTTGCAGGAGGGTAAGGTGTCACTTTTTCATTCTCATAAAAAAGGGAAGAAATAATGCATCAAGACTGGGTAAATGAGCCTAGAAGAAAAGCAGCAGCAAGAGCTTTTCGGAGATTTAATAAAAGTAAAAAGTATTTTAAAGTGCAATGATGAAGTCCAGCTTTGAGCTCGCTGCAGATCAAACCCCATGGAATGCCAGTGGTGGAATTCTGAGCCAGTATCTTCCTCAATCTTCATGGTTTCTCTGGCTCTCTCCCTGCCCTTTGACAAGGGTCTCCTTGCTGTTCACTTTCGCACACTCGCACGTCAGGAGCTGATCCTGTGAGTCTCAGCAGATTTACACACCCAGGGGCTGGGACACTCCTCTCCTCACATCAAAGGCAGCTGTGTCATGTGCCAGGAGAAGCCAGCCAGCTCTTCCTGCCTCACAAGAAGCTGGGGAAGATCCAGGGCCATTCGGAGGCTGCTCCGTGCCAGCTCCCTTTGTCTGAGCTCTGCCCCGTGTGCCCCTCCTGAGGAGGGACCAGAGCTGTGGGTGCCCATGTGGTGCAGTTGTCCCAGGGCACTGCAGGAACCAGGGAGGGCAGGATGAAGGCAGGATGAAGGCAGGAGGAAGGGTGAACGGTCTGGCTGCTGTAGGACCAGTCCTGCAGCCCATTTCTCTGCAGGCTCACTCCTTCCCTCCTGTGCGCCACAGGCAGCACTGCCCACACACTCCTGTGTGCTCCTGAGCTCTGCACGGGGATCCTCCCTCCATCCCTGAGCCACACTCCAGGATAACACAGCACCACGGCCCCTTTCTCTCACCCATGTGGGCCAGCCCATTCCAAAAATCTGACTTTAACGGTATTGGGTGCAAAAGCCAGAAAACAACTAGAAGGAAAGTCCCCCCCGGGCCTCAAGCACCTCCAGCACAGTTCACTAAGGCAACACAAAGCAAATTCACAGCCTACAGAGATACAAGGACATAAATCCTTCAGGATGCTGTCTTGTCTCGCCACACAGAAATTTAATCACCCAAGTCGCTGCACATCAGGGTGGTGAAATACATCTTAGTCTTGATGCCTTCCAGAAAACAAGTTCTTCTCCTAGAAGGTGCTGCAGCAGTGACACATTGTGTGTATATATATGTACACACATCTATGTGCTATGTATTTATATGTATAACTACACAGATCACTGTGGATAATGGCATTTCCAACCTGGTGGCCTAAGTAATACATGAAGCAGTGTCCACAGTTAGACACAAAAGCATTAAAGTTGGTGGTGGATGGCTCCATTACCATTCAATCCATGACTGCACCATGGGAGTGAGAATAATTTAAACGTTTACCCGACAAATTAAGGCGTGCTTGGCAATGCACTCCTAGGACAAAGCGCCCTGAGCTGGTATTCAGAAGTCATTTCTGCATTGAGCATGTGGCAGATTTGACTCCTGATGTTTTTGGTGACTGAAGATGAGGAAGTTGGTCAGACTGGACATGCCAGATGGCCTTCCCCCTTCCCTGAAAGTGAGAATGGTGGGATAAAAACGTGTTCGGCTCAGTCCCACTGCCACAGCCTCCCAAGGGGGAATGCTGTGATGTAAGCTCAGTTCCGAGGGGCAGGTACGGATCATAACCCCAACATAAGACTGAAAATGCAAACACAGGAGCTGGGGATCCTGGGAAAGACTGAGAGTCTGTCACTGGGGAATCTGTGGACAGACAAGGAGCTAAGGCATGTAAACACAGTCCAAACCAAAACTAGGAACAGGTTTTGGGTTGTGCCTCTTCAGCCTTTTCAGCCCTTTCAATCCACAATCACTCTTTTCTCTCTGCTCTGCTCGGTGCTGTCCTGTGGCTTCGGGAGACACCAAATGTGTTTGATTACAGAACAGGCTTCACAGTTAACCAAGGTGCAGTCTACACTGATAATGTATTCCTGTGCATAATGGCCTGGAAGTGCTGTACTCATGTATGAGCTTTCTCAAAATTATTTATTAATGGAAGAGATCATATAAAATATTGCTCCTTAATATGCCTGAAAGACTGTCATAAATGCACAGAATCTGCTCTGCTCTTCGAACAGGCACACGGGCCCTGAGTGCAGCCATGTTATACCAGCACTAAACTACTGCAAGGAAGGAGAAAATCAGGAATGTCTCAGGCAGGAACCCCGGGCTCCAGCCTGGGAGCACATGAACGTGCAGCCATCGCTCTGTCACATCACACCAGGTTGCCATGGAGATAATTGCAATGTCATAACTAAAGGCTAATGTCAGCACCAGGTTTTACAAGGAAATGATTGGATTGTATTTTTAATTTAACCCCAAATTATTGCAACTCCTCCATCAGGAAGAAAATAAGAATTGTATATTTAATTTTTTGACAGCAACAGAGCAGAACCTTGTGGTTTAGGATCCTGAAGTTCTTTCATCATTGTGTTTTTCTGAAGGTGCTCTCAGGTGTTTCTATACACAACAGTATCGAGACAGCAAGACAGAATTCACAGGCTACACATACATTATCAATAATAATATACCTACAGATTATGCTGCATGTGTACATCTGTACACTGCTCTCCCAGCCTGAGCCTCATTTAGCAACTCTAACTGTTTTATTAACAATATTAATCAATACTTTCAAAATGCTCTCTTGACCTGAGAGTTGTTAAGCTGCTCTCTGGTAAAAACACATGAAACAAAATGAAATTTTAAATTATCTTCACACTTGCTCAACCATGCTCTTTGCCCTTTCTGCCTGAACTGGAGCCTTCCAAGTTCCCGAGCTAAACCCAGGCCAGCAAGGGGCCAAGCTGCTGTTTTCTTTGGGACTAACTTCGAAGTCAATAAGCTTTTGCACAGCTCCAGTCCCCTGGATGTGGGGAGTGAGCTGTGGTGCTGGGGCTGATGGCAGCACTGCCAACAGCACGAGGCAGGGAGCTTGGCAAGGTGGAGAGCGGCCGTACACACACGGCACCATTCACAACCTAAAATAATCAATACTGTCATCGGTGCAGAAGCAGCTTCACCACAAGCTCTGCTGCACAGCCCACTCTGAATGCAACAGTCAAAAATACCAAGCAAAGGCACAAGTGAAGAGATGAAACAGCCTGGATTCCTCCAAAACAAATGCAAGAGAGGTACGTGTTCATCTTAGCCTGCTGCCATTAATACCACTTGTTTGTTATACTGAGAAATTATTATTGCAGAAGTGACAGAGACTCAGCCCATGGAGGTTTTACTGCTGGTGAAACCCAAATGTGTCACCTGTGTCACACAGGACATGGGCTGCTCTGGTTGTGCATGTCCCACCTATCCTGCACTCGACATTTCCCATTCCTGGTGAGCACCAGGTGTCCCACAAATCACACATGTGGCCTCCCTCCAGCAGGGCTGTGTCCCACCTCAATGATCACAGAATGTTTGGGCTGGAAGGAACCTCAAAGCTCACCCACTGCCACCCCAGCCATGGGCAGGGACACCTCCCACTGTCCCAGGCTGCTCCCAGCCCCAATGTCCAGCCTGGCCTTGGGCACTGCCAGGGATCCAGGGGCAGCCCCAGAGCAGAGCTGGAGCTGGAGCTGCACACATATGATCAATAGCGACAAGAAAAAGAAAGAATGAGGAAAGAAAGATGAATGCACAGAATCTGTAAGTTGGCTTAAAGGAAACCTGAAACAAAGGTAAAGGAAATTCTTTTGGAAACGCTGCTATTTTCTAATTGTTGGCAACTTGGGTTTGATGCATAAGGAGGAGAAAATGGTCTGAAATTATAGTAATCTTTAACTCTGTTGACACAATTGCCCTTCTCCTCCCTCATGTCAGATGTCTTTGCTGCCCAAAGTGAATTCCAGGAGATAAACAGCAGAGCATTTTCCAAAATCAAAATCCTTGTTCAGATCAATTACACACAAAACCTGAATGACACGACACACAAAGCACTCACTTTTTCTGGCAGTTTAATACCAAAGAATTTATTACCACTGTCAGTACAGTATGGATTATTTGAGTATTAGGAGGATATACATTAAAATATAATGTATCTAATGTATAAAATGTAATGACTGCAGTGAGAGCAACATCACACTTGAGTACAGAAGCAGAAGTAGGCTCTGTTGGAAGCAATTTGGCCCAGTTTGGAAAAACTAGCTGTTAAAAATCACAGGCAAATCCCAAACTGGCTGTTAGCAGCTACCTTCAGCAAGCTCTGCTTCTTGCCTCTACTGCCTGCTCTGGCCAAGCTCAGCCCACCAAGTGCCCCCTCTCCTTCCCCGAGCATTTAAGGCTGAGCACCGAAGCCTCATTCCCTTTACATGCCCCACTGACGCCCTGCAACCTGCCCCATGTGGGAAATCTCTAAGCAGAAGGGTTCTCCTGAAGAATAAACTCAGCTTTAAGGATGCTACCACCCGCTTGGAGTCACAGCATTGTCTCTTCTGTCTCACACGGGATCGCTAGAAGAAAAATGAGCACACTGGGAAAGGTACCAATTTAACGTTCAGCACATGACCAAAAAAGAAGGCACAATGGTGTGAAAGTCAGCCAGTAATAAGTAAGCTGCACTTCCATAATTTCATCGGAAAATCCTTGAGGCACAGCCAGATTCTGAAAGAAGAAGGCTGTATTTATAGCAATCAGTGTGGTTTGACATATTTCCCCTAATATGCTAAATTACTCCTTCGCTATCATCATAACTTCCCCTCAGTCATTCCTCAGCATCTTCTATTAGCCTGGCCTAAAAGCACTTAGGGAGCTTCTCCGGCTGTGACCTCTTTAAAAACACGTTAATTCCGACAGCAGCCGCGCAGGGACGGGGCCGCCCGGGCCGCAATTACCCTGCCCGGGGCTCCTCGGCTCTAACAAGGCTCTGCTCTCTCTAATCCGTGTCCTTCTGTCCCTCCCCGTGCTCTCCCGCAGCCCTCTCCCCAGCTCGGATCATTAAATCCCAGCGGAAGGACGGAGCGCTTCCATCAGCCTGGCACACGCAGGAATTGCCCCGGAGGAACGGCAGCTCTCCCACTTGCCTTGGAGAGCGTGGAGGCATGAACCAAAGACCCCCAGGACTCCCCGATAATCCCCGGGTCCTCAGCTCCAGGACTGCGCTGTGGACAATTTTATGGATGACTTGCACAGTCCGTGGTTATGCAAAACTACCACTACGAGCCATTTATTTAATGACAACTTGCCCTGATTTCTCACTCGTGGTCTGATGATGTCCAGAAGTCCCACTCCAGCTCCTGGCTCTGCTGTGTGACAGTCTGTGTGCATCTGCAGTGAAACAAAGTCCTTGCCCTGAAGAATCTAAACTCTGAAGAGGCAAATCTGTTATGATGAAGCATGTCAAACCTGATCACCATCCAGCATCTCTGCATTTGCCTCTGCTCATCCTTCCCAGGCAGCCCCAAAAGAACAGTCATTACAGCCCTGCACAATTTCGGTGTGGCACTCGCTGGCTTGTGTGAATAATGATGTTTTGTATTTCATCAGGTTATTCCATAACAAATACACCCAGTGATACTTTTATAATGATCATCTCAACACTCTGCTGTGCTGTCCTCAAAATACTAAGTGACAATAACGTAGTTCTGATTTTATTTTTTAAACCACCTGCATTTTCACATCAAACAGAGACTTTTCCTGTAGAGCCAGAACTGGGAAAAGGATAATGCCCCTTTTTTTTAAGGAAGGGGTGGGGAGAAAGAAATAAAATCATGCTTCTTCAACCTTTTTTCCTCCCGCTACTCGGGTGCTTGTCTTTAATGAGCAGCTCCAAATGACAGCTTTAATCACTGCCTCTGGCCACTGAAAGAGGCCGCTAATGATAGGAAAGAACAGAGGACCATTTGCATCAATCAGCTCTAGTCTAAATCACTTTTTATGATAATGCATCGAAGCGAAGAAGAACGTCTCTGATGTCTCCTGCATGATGATGTACCACAGTGCTGTCTCCTCATCTCAGACCTCCACATAAATCTCTTAAAGATGCACACACACCCCACCCTGTGCTGCCAGCGCTGGCCCTCGTTTTCTACACCATTAATGATCTACCACCAGGGTAGAGTCAGGAGAGGTTAAGCAATCAGTTCATTCAGTTTTCGCTTTCTGCGGGGGATGCCCACTGCTCCTGGAGGAGGGGAGGGGAATACACAGACAATGCCGGGGCTGTCAAACAAATACAAATTTAGGATCCACAAAATTCCTGGTTTACCACCCGTTACTATCAGGGCCCGGCAGAGAAAAAACACTGGGCAGAATCCGGAGGGTGCTGCCTGCTGCAGCATCAGAGCTCTTCTACACAGAGAACTGAACTGCTGCTAAAGCTTTGCTCTTGTGAGTACGCTTTATTTACACAGGAGTGCTTTCACAGTGACTAATCCCATAAGCACAGATTACCCCCCACCCACGGAAGGGTTTATGGGCTCAAGCACCGTTCTGTAACACTAAAACAAAAGACCTGATCCTGCACAAGACAGTGCCCTGATTAGACACTGGCCTGAGACAGAAGACCTGGACTGAATTTCTGACAGGTTGAGGTCCCATGCTCAAAACAGCTCCTCACCTTCCCAGGCTGCAGCTCTGTGTGTGAGGAGCTTCAGCTGCGCTGGCCATGGGAAGCATATGCACACCCCCATTTATCCTGTACAGCCCACACACACCCCCAGGCTCCAGCACACACACCCCCTGACTGAGCTGAGCCCGCTCGATGCTTCTACTCAAAAGCACCAAAGCAAACAGGACTGAGATCCCACAGCAACCCCCACTGCAAGGGTGAGATTTCCCCAAGCTCACCCAACGAGCCCCGTGTGGAAACAGTGGGAATGCAGGCTGAACCGGGTGCCTCATTGCCTCTGGCTCCCTTGGAGATCGCAGTGCTCCCAGGCTGGTGCTGCTGGCTGACCCAGTGACCCGCGGGCTATCTGCAGGCTGCTGGTGTGCACTGGGGCTGGTGAGCCCGGCTGTCCGGCCCAGCTTTCCTGGGATGCACAATGCCCTCCCGCTGGGGCCTGTGCCAAAACAGCCTCTCCCTGTCAAAGCAAACGAATGGATACAACAGCAGATCCGCCAGTCGTGGGGGACGCATACAAACACAGGGCTGCTTTTATTATTTCCCTTAAATAAGAGGGAAAAGAGAAGACAATGTCAATTTGGTTTTGGAGTTTCTCCTAGCTGGCATAGTGCTGGATGGAGGAAATGACAGCGATTTCCCTGGCAAGTGCTCACAGTATTCAGTGTGATCCTCCACCACTGCCTGGAGAGGCCTCAGGAGCAGTGCTGAGAGGACTTTATGCTCTTGTAGTTTTGACTGACACTTCTCAGGACATGCTAATCACCTTTCAGGGAAGAAG
This sequence comes from Corvus hawaiiensis, assembly GCF_020740725.1. Taxonomy (NCBI): domain Eukaryota; kingdom Metazoa; phylum Chordata; class Aves; order Passeriformes; family Corvidae; genus Corvus; species Corvus hawaiiensis. The sequence continues at coordinate 9,761,229 of NC_063232.1, read as the reverse complement.
TGAAGGAAAAGGTCTCCAAATAGGCAATTTTATTTAATCTACTGATGTTAATAAAAAAATTCTTTTTGCTTATGGGAACAGGCTAACCTCTGCAGGGCTTAATCTTCCCCAGCAAAGGGGGTTCACCATGCTAGTTGAAGCATGGACACTTTTAATCTCCGGATTAAAACCAGGACTACTATGACTGTACTTATCAGGAGTAAAGGATGGAGCATAGGGATTTATTTAGAGGGAGCAAAATGCTAACTGAAAATTATGATACCACAATTCTCTAGAGGAAAAATCCATCCAAGAAAATTGCCTTTTTAGCAAGACATCAGGTTCTGGTGGATCATTCAGGCCACACGTGGGCAGTCGCTGGGGCTCCCAGTAAAAAAGAGGCTTTTGGTGGAAGGTGGCCAGGCTGGTCCCAGCAATCTGATATCAGGGTCCAGAAGAGCTAATGGGAAGACTCACAATGGCTTCAGTGGGCTCTGTACTGGGGCTTTAGTAAATGCAATTAAAAAAAAAAAAGAAAAAAGAAGAAGAAGAAAAAAAAGACCAGAGCAGTATACAACAGCTGTAGCCCTCCTAAGCCTTTCTTTTTTGCAAATGCTTCCCTTGGCGGCTTTATTTCATTTTATTATAATAAACTTCAAAAGGTGTATTTGATCTGCCAGCATTTTTTTCCCTGTCCACCAGGAGTTCATTTCAGCTGTGCAAGGCAGCAAATACTGTACATTAGGTTAATTTTCATTTCAGCTGTACAACATACATTATTGTTTCACTGCTTGGCTTAAGTGAACTCCTGGTGGATACAGTCAAAACCATACCAGCAGATCAAATGTACTCTTTGAAGTTCCCTATAATGAAACATCTTTAAAAAAAAAAGTGAAAAGCTTTTAGAAAGCTTTAAAATATCCTGAATTGTTTGGAGCATTTCAATGTTTTGGCCTGTCCCTTCTAAAACCAAGTAATGAGAAATTTCATGCTGTCCATCATCCTCTCCAGCTTTTACTCCGAGAAGAAGTTACATTCTGGATGAAGTATAAATTAATCTCTTTGCTGAATGGTTCAACTTAAATGAGCTTGAGCTTGAGGTGATTACAAACCACATCAGCAGATGCTGTATATGGTGGCTTTAAAGTAAAAAACTCAGAACAACTGAAACTAGTGTGATTTGAAGGCATGACTCCGAAGTCTATAAACTCTCTTCAACTTCACTCCAGGAACACTCTCAATTCCATTATAAATGTCAGTGAGGAGAACACGGCCTTTGGAAATGCCACCGAGGAGTTCTCTCCTTGTCACAAGGCCTCCCCCAGTTCCCCAAGGATCCTGCCCCCTCTTGTGGACTTCCATTGGCTCAGTTGAATTACCCTTTTGTTTTCTTCACACCCCATCTTACCCTGACTCATTTTACTGAGCCAGCACAGAGTAGAACCCATGAAAGGGCCCCAAACTACACATGGGAAAGGCTGGAAGCTCCTACACCAACTTTACCACCAGTAGATTGCAATATGGAGCTGCATCCCGATGAAGACACTCCTCAACACTTGAAGGAGAGGAGACAACCTGACCCTGATTTCAACAAACTGCACTCATTTCTGATTTGAGAACACGTAAAGCTTGTGATTAAATAGGATTAACCCAACAGGATCAGGTCTCTAGAAAAAATTGGTTTCACTAACAAGTTCTTACAGAAGAGCCCAAGGGCATTTGAAGGCTCATGGATTATCAGCAATGGAACAAATGTCACAGATGTTCAACCAGTGCCAAGTGAGCTGAGTGTCTGTGGCTTGGGGTTATTTCACAAGTGAAATGAGTGCAGTGGTTTCACCAGCCTGGAGGTTCCCCCTGACCTCAGCCCAGTACCCCTCCCCAGCACCCACCTCCCCTGGCCTGGGGGTGCTCCCCAGCAGCTCCTGGCCACCCCTGCTGACACCCCCAAGGGTGTTCACCCCGTCAGGAGCTGTCACCAGGGTGGACAGACTGTAAATGGCTCTGTACTCCTGCGAGCCTTCTGCCAGGGATTCACAGAGCTGCGCTTCCCTCCTGTTACCATCTCACCACCAACATCCCATTTTGGACCAAGTAATGAGCATTTCAAACACCCCCCACAGAAAGGAAGAAAAACAAGACACTTTGTGTACACCATTAGTTTTATGCATCTTGCAAATGCAGTTCCCCAGCTCGAAAATCTCCCACAGCTTTTGCTTCACTTTGAACAAAATCACGTTGGACTTCTGATGAATAGCTCAGCTCAAAATACACTTGGAGGCTTTTCCTTGAATTCTGACTTGGGAGTAAATGACCTGCAGTGAAGCTAATTGTATTGAAAATTCAGAATATTGAGGAAATGTTACATGTGATAAATATTTACCCTAAAGGAATTCAAAGGGAGTCTGCAACAATTTATTTCTAACCAATACCAAGTAATATAAAATCACAGGGAAAATGCAGCCCCAAACCCTATATTTTTCCAACTTGTACTAATGATTGTTCTTTGTGAAAAATGCCAGACAACAATGTCCTTTAACCATACACAACCATGTGGGTTCATACTCTGCATTAGCATTTTTCATCCCAACGTCCTCTGCAAAACAACGGATTGATGCTGCTTTCACTTAAATTGGTGTAACTAATTAGACCCAACTAGAATTACTCCTGATCCTATTCATGTAAACAGTCTTGATGACTTCAGTGGTGCTATTAGTGAAAATAAGGACTCACACAGAGCAAGGATTTATGGGCTCAAATCCTCTCTATTTGAAGCCTCAGTAAAATGCAGCCAATTCCAACGCAGAAGAAGAAAGCTGAGCTGTGCACAGCTGAGGAGTGGAAGAGTAAAAAAAAGGGGAACATTTTTGGCCACATAAATTGGGAGAGAAATCACTCTGTGAAAGAGCTGTCAAATAAAAGACCTGGTACTGAGATTTTCAGAAGTGGCACCTGGAGAGAGGCAGGGAAATTCAGAAGGCACCGGTGACACAGGCGGCTGTGAGCGCTCAGCACCCCACAGCTTCCACCGGAGCTCTCGCTTGAGAAAGGTATTTGAGAATGTTGATCCACACAGGACTTTTCCTTTAAGCCAAAACCAGGGAGGACATGCATGGAAATGTAAATGGTTTCATTCTGAGCTTGAAAATTCAGATCAGCTTCGTGTTTCAAATGAACCAGTTCATCCAGCCATCACAGTGCCTAAATTCAGTCCCTCAAGCTAATGCTAAAGCAGATGATTATGAAATAAAAGGTTCTTCTAAAAAAAAAAAAAAAAAAGGAAGAGGGGGAGAAACTATATTAATCACTACCAGAAAACATCTGTTTTTAAATGAGGTGTTTTTGATCTACACTGTTTGTGATGCGAGAGGAAGGCTTTGCCATCCATATGACAACCAGATCTTCATTTTGTTGGGATTAAGGGTCAGCACAGGGGCCTGGGGGAGGGAAGAACGGGAAGGGAGCAGTAGAAAGATTCCTGTAATAAATGCCAGGACTCTTACTCTATAAACACAGCCTACAGGCCACGAGCCACAAGTCCACTTTCAATGTTTCTGCTTGATTTATATGAAGATAGAGCAATTAAAAATTGAAGGTTTCAATCTCATTTGCAGATATGTGAGAGGCTTCTCTTCAAACGCCCTTAATTATACACCAAGGGTAGGTTCAAAATGAAGATGCTGCAAACACAGACGCTTAGGAATAGTCATTGCATACAGAGGGAAGTTCTGCTTCTGTTTATCATTTCTGTAGCTGACACTGTTTCAGAAAGGACATCATCATCAGGGTCTTTGCTCCATGACAGCGGGAGAGACGGAGCAGAGACCTGACCCTGCCACCAGCAGAGCAAGAACAGAACTGACCAAGTTTCCAAGTCTTGTTCCCAGGTTTTTTAAACGAAGTTAAATGGTCTGAAGAGAAAGAAGTGAAGGAAGGGGTAGTCTTCTACCCAAGAATCGAGTCTTGAGCTCATCCTGCAGCAAGTCAAGGACATCTTGACATGGAGAGAGCACTACAGTGCTGGGACAAGGGGGCTCTGCACCAGCTGCTTGTTCCATCTTCATCTCACCCGTGGCTGTGGCATTTCAGCTGACAGTGCTTCAGACCACTCCTCCCCAAAATGACTGGAACTGGATTTCTGATCTTACAGAGTAAAGGGGCTCAAAAGTGCTTGAAAATGTTCAGGTAAAGGTTTAAGGTAGCTCAGATTATATTCCTGTGAGGATACTTGCTATACATGCTAACTTGGCAGTCATGTCTGTTTGCCTGCTGTGCCAGAAACTACGTTAAACAAAATCTGGTTTATTCACACATATGTTCAAGTTCCTCCCAGCTCTGGATCCCATGGAAAGCAGGCACCTCAAAGCACATTTCCTTGGAGGATTTTGTCTGACCCACCCCTCTTGTCACCACCTTTCCTGTAAGATTCTCTCTCCTCAACACAGCTGAAAAATATTGCCCTAGAAATATCTTTGTATCATTTCATTTTTCTGCATCTTCTCACTGCTCACAAGAAATTCAGAAATCACATCAGACATGTGAAAGGGAAGTTTCAGATTCCAGGAAACATGAGAAACACAATTCAAGCATTGCATTTCCTCCTGCATCATGAAGAAATACACCACAAGGACAGCAGAAGTTTATTTTTCACTGAGACTGACACAAGCATCTGACAACCTGCATTATAATGAACATAATTATTTTAATGTTGTGTTTAACATTGCTCCTTATCTTTCCCAGTACACACAGCAGTGTACGGTAGGGTGAGCAGGGTAAGTGAATACATCACTCCTTCCCTCCTTCTACTCCCATTGCGCTTTAACCGCACACAAGAGTGCGCGATTAAAACGGCTTAATTAATCCTCAGGCTTTAAAGGATGGCGGGAGTGATGTTCAACTCATGTACAAACGCATGCAACCCCTTCCAGAGGAGATACTGAGGATCTCCTGAAGTGCCTGAAGAAGGAAACTGCACTGTTATCTTTGCACCCACACTCAAGATTGGGGATAAGGAGCGGGGTCCTGCCAGGAGCCAAAGGACACCACAGACCCTGCTCGTGTTCCGTGCCCAAGGATCTCTCCCAAGAGACCATCCAGGAATATATTCATGGAAGAACAGAAATTCAGACAGCTTTTCTGCTGCATGAGCTACATGTTCTTCCTATTTACCTCTGATTCCCCAGATGATTGGCAGCCACCCAATTACACACCTTAGAGGCCAGGATGAACTTTGCTATTTCCATTCCGCAATAAAGGCCCAATCATCCATTTCAGATCCTGGACCTATCGTGGATATCCTTACCTCTGTCACCTGGTGATTAAGGCTACAACAACACGCTCTCGGTGGGTCAGTCAGAAATGTGAGCTGGAGGAAAAGGCTGCTGCCTACTCATTAAGTGGTGTGTCACAGGGAAAGCTGATTACAGCCGTGCTCCGAAATCTGTGTTGGCTTCTGATCAGTTTTCTGGTAGAATTAAGGTTTTGCTTTTGACCTACAAAGCAGTGAATGCTTTGGGCACTAATTACTTAAAAGCTCACTCCTCCCTCCTCGCAGCAACATGACAAGCTGTGGTTAGTGGGTGTTCTCGAGCTGACAGTCCCTTGGGGGTTGTTTCACTGCAGAATGAACTTAAATAACTCAAGTCCTATCAACACACAGGAGCCCTTAACTCAGAGCCCAGACAAGCTCTTTAATTCTCTCATGCAGGGACATAAGTTAAGCCTTACGCTCGGGCTGATGTGACAGATCCATCCCGCGAGCAGCTGGAAGGGACGCGCTGGGAGTGGCTCGGTGCTGCCACAGCACTGCCCGGGCTCCCCAAGGACAGACAAGCGCTGCCACCCGTAGCTGGCAGCTCTTCCTACCCAGGGAGCATCCCCTGGGCCAAGGAGGGGCTGAAACGGGAAGGTCCCAGCGCAGGGATGGCCACAGTGTGCTGCTGAGCTGGGGCTGCAACAGGTTAGCTTTGTGAGCTCTTTAGAGGGGACATAATAATGGAAAGTCTGAGCCCAGGTGGCACCAGCCCGTACCAGGGGCACCTCTTGCTCCTAAATTCCCTGAGTTTATTGGACCTTCCTGCAAAATCCACCTTGCCTCTTGGGATCAGAGGCTTCAGATGGCTGGCTGTGATAACTGTGGCCGCTCTGCCCTTTCACTCCTGCTGCCAACCACGCAGATTGACTTCCAGAACAGCCCAGGGATAAGAGGCCAGCAGTAATTTGTATCAATTGTGCACATTTTAAATGTAACAACACAGTTTCAAGGTAACATTACATAACACATGTTTTCAAGTAACATTAACCCCAGGCCCACCGGTGTCCGTCACCCATCCAGCGCTAACTCCAGCAGCAGGTCCCAAGATCGTTGTCACAGAATCTCAGAATGGGTTGGGTTGGAAGGACTTTAAATCCCATCCAGTGCCACCCCTGCCATGGGCAGGGACACCTCCCACTGTCCCAGGCTGCTCCCAGCCCCAATGTCCAGCCTGGCCTTGGGCACTGCCAGGGATCCAGGGGCAGCCCCAGCTGCTCTGGGCACCCTGTGCCAGGGCCTGCCCACCCTCCCAGGGAAGGATTTCTTCCTAACAGCCAGTCTAAGTCTCAGATATAATTCCTAAACCCCAACACTGAGTATTTGTCATTCAGTAATAGCTCTCAGATGTTTACAGCACAATGCAATCCACTTCACTTCTGAGGTCCAGGCAGGATAAAGAAAAGTCACTTTAATCATGAGAACCTCCTATATTTATTTCAAGTCTGATACCACCTGTTAGTCAAAAGTGGGTTTAAACCACACACTTCCTTCAAAGAGAGAAAATATTCATCTGTCACCAGTTGCTGCACTACAATTACTATACTCAAGGATAATGAACTCTAAGGATAATCCAACACTTCCAGGTTCCATGGTACTGAAGTGTGTTCTCTCTCTCTCTAGGTTTTCAATCCCATATATTCAAGATGGGAAAACCCTTTTCTTTTGTTCTTCACACTGTCCTGGGCTCTGCTGTTGCTGTCTTATTAAAATCAGGTTAACACAGACTTATTTCTCAGAGGCCACTTGTTCATTACGTGGGTCTCACATGCTTTGCTAAATTTCACTGCTGCAGTTCTGACAGAATCCAACTCCACAGACCAGAGCAGAACCTAAAAGCACAGATTTCCTTTTTAATTCTGAGCCACTGCGTCATCAGCTGGTTATTTAAAACTTTGTTCCGAGAGGCTGAGCCCAAGAGGCCAAGACCTTCCACTTAATAGGACTGAACAAACTCCTCAAGCTGTTATTAGGTATCTGCTTCTGCATCATCATTAGCAATAATGATTTATAGTTCAGAAAGCCTCTCTGTCCCACAAGGTCCCCATTTTCACCTGATCACATGGAAGACACACGCAGGGCAATGAGGCACCCGTGGCACGGAGAGCCACAGGAGCTTATGAAGTATTTATCAGTAAGTGGTACAAACTGGAAAACTGGCAATTTGGATGGTAAAATACTCTTAAAAAGAGCTATAAAAGTAAGTCATTGTAATTTGAGGTTACTAATATTGCAGGTACCCCTGGCTAGTGTTCTTGGCATTGTTATGTGTAACATACAGGAGCTTACACACACCCAGACAGAACTAAACACACACAGCTCATGGACTGCAGATGAGGTTCTCAGAAAACCAGCTTTGATGAAAGAGTTCTGACTCTTTCCAACCCCCAACTTCTTCAGGCCGTAACAGGCAAACAAAACAAACCTTTCAGCTGGTTTTTGGGCTGACCCACACCCTGATGGAATATCCTCAGGCCCCACTGCTCTCCCCCAAGCTCAGCCCTCTCATGTGCAGCCCCAGGGAAGGTTTGTCCCTGACACCACCTTGCAGGGGTGAAACACTCGTCACCCTGGGCAAACAGGTGAGAGAGGAGACTGCCCACCTCACCTGTGCTTGTAAAGTTTAAATACTCTGTTAAAAAGTCACAGTAGCTATGGATTAAAAAAAGAAAAAGGAAAGTTAAATCTCTTCAAAAAGGAATTTTTGTCACCACCCCTCTTCAGATCATGCCTTCAGAAAGCAAACCCCTTGCCTACACCTCCAAGCAATGTCTATAGGCTGTGCATTCAATTCCTCACCAAATTCCACCACTATTCCCCTTTCAGCTGTGACTCCACATCACTTAAAATAACTCCACAAAAACACCCATTTTCTCAGCACACTGGACCTTACTCCATCTCTCTTGTCCTTCTTAGGTAAAACACAGCAAAACTGCACTATAATTACACAAACTCTTAATTAAACTGAAGAACTTAAAGCACCTCCAATGTTTTTATTACCTGCAGCAGCAGTGCCATTCCATCAGGATGACAGACTTGCATGTATTACTGAGCCCCTAATTAGCAATTGCTTTCCTAATTAATAACTACTAAAATGCTATTAGGAAATATGTTTAAAATAGGTATTGCCATGAAGTTCTGTGGCAGTACCTACCAAGTGATGAGGCAGCAGTGGCTGGAGAGGGGCCTCACCCCCTGTCCTAGAAGGGCACCAGCTGGGTCACGTCCTGCTCTTGCCTTGGCAGCAATCCCAAATCCTTGCACAAGGCAGGGGTGGAATCCCCTCCCATCTCAGAGCTGTTGGACCCTGGGAGCACAGCATCTTCCCAGCCTGTCCCACATGGTTCTCACCCTGTTCCAGCCCCACTGCTCCCAGGAGCTCTCTGCCCCGGGGTTGTTGCTGTTGCCCAGCTCACACCCTCCCCACCCCACAAACAGGTGCCAGCAACCCCTGGCTGGGCCAAAGGACAGCCACACCATCAGTGCCCATCAGGCTCCTGTTATCCCACTGCAAATCCCCATGGAGCAGCACGTTTCTCATGGCCTCTGTTCATTCACATGGTTATGTGAAAGCCTTGGTTTTCCCTCAAAGAAGGAAAATTCCTCCAAACAGAGGCCCCTCACAGTTGCAAGGACCAGTCTGAAAATGCAAAGTGAGAACCTGGACACCCAGCAGAGGATGGGGTGGGGGCAGTGGGACCTGGCCTGGCAGTGGGACACCCGTGGTGGTGGGTGGTGGTGGCTCTTCCCTGCACATGGACTCTCTTAGTCCAGGAAACTCCACTGTTGGGACAGAGTTAACCTGGGTTTAAACCACAGCAGGAACAAATGTGACTCCAGATTCCTCGCAGTTATTACTCATGGCCCATCCCCAAACCCACAAATTCTACCGTGAAGCTTTCCTTTAATGATCAGTGCATAACACACATACCACCAGCACAAACCTCTGGGAACCAAATTCTGTTTCATCTGTGGCCAGATCAGATCTTCCTGGGGGTTTTCCATGCCTGGAACAGCTAATTTTCCTGCTCATAAACAATACAGCACCTAGAAACACTCACCTAGAAACACTCAGAAACAATTTCCAACCCCCTGGATCCTGAGTTGGAGCACTGATGCTTCCCTCTTCTGCATCCTGTGGCTGCAGGATTAATAACAGGGGTTCCTACACAATATCAATGTTGTAATTCAAAATTTGCTCCGTGCAGAAGATGTTTAGAAGGAAGGAAGAGCTTGGGATGTCAGAAGAGGAAATAATTAATTCCTTGCCCCTTCCCGTTTTTCCTTGCCTATTAAAATAGTTCACAATAAAATCAAAATTATTACTTTGGTATTCAAGAAATTTTATATCCAGCTTCCACTGGGGGAAATGCTGCTCTTTCCTATCAATCCAGGACTTTAAAATGACAACAAGTCCATTAACGAGGTGTGTGTGTAATAAAACCCCCACACTGATCAGGGATGTATATTTATGTGGCAAACTTGGGATGCTTCAGTTTTACTGGCAGGAATGGATGCCAGCTCCTTCCCAGCTTGGGGTGGGCATTTTAATGTAAAAAGGAGAACATTTCCATGGTGGTCAGGTCCCCAAACCCAGCACTCCCTAAACACCTCTGAGCTGTGCCCTGGGAAGCTCTGAGCACTCAGAGTCCCTGTGAGTTTGCTGCAGAGAAGTTAAACACAGGCTGGGATCATTTTTGCTGGAAAGGCAGGCGTGTGCCATGCTACATTCCCATGGGGCCAGAGGATATCAGCCCCAACCCACAGCAGCAGGACCCGGCCACACCACAAGGCAGCAGCAGCTCCTGGCAGAGCCGTGGTGCCCAAGCACAGCTTCCCTGGCACCACCACGCCAGGCTCCTGCCCTGGTGAGATGTGATGGGGATTGGGAAGCTCGTGATGGGCAGCGAATCCTTTTGCTTAGTCAGTCTGCTGAGAATGACTTTCAAATAACCCAAGAACACAACAAGGCTCTAAAAAGGAGACCTATTTGTGTTTATTAGGTGGAGAACAAGGCTACTTTTTCAATCAGTGAAATTCTCCGTGTGAAATGGAGGTTTATTCACCCTTTTATAGTGTCATTTAATAACCTCGTAAGTGAAGAATTATGAAACCGAGGTAATATTGGACTGATTTTCATATTTCCAGTCATGCAGTTTTTCTGCTTTGCTAACTTTTAGACACTCAGCTCATATTCTACCCACATCTTTAAAGGTCATTGCTCTCACTGGACTTTTCGTGGGGGGTGGGGGGGTTGGTAGATAGAGCGACTGCAAAAAGGCTCAGGGCTGCTTAAGTTCCTTCCTTCATCAGTGTTTCCTCTCCCTAAAAAGTAAGAAAGCTGCTGTGTCTCTGTAGGAAAGGTTCTGAAAGGATTCTGGAGGCATACAGAGTCTTCAACAAAAGTTTCAAAGCAGCTTCATCATTTGCAGGGAATACAAGTTTTTGACTGCTATGTAGGAAGAAGCTTGAATAAGCTCAGATCTCCAAATTGAAGGTTTCTCTAAAGAAAAAGCTCTAGAAATGCCTGCATTTAGATGGGGGGAAACGAGTGTGAATCAAGAACAAAGCCCTGAGACCCAGGGAGAGGATATAACCTTTGAGATCAAGCTGGTTTCCCCACCTGAGAGAGTTCCAGCCTGCGCCTTCCCATTTGATGCAAATGTCTGTCAGAATGGCACTACTGGATAATAGATAAAAGATTATCTGTGACATTATGAAAAATGAAAGCTTCAAAATGGCTACAAGTTCCATGAAAAAAAAAAAAATTAGATAGCCTTTCTGAAAGGCAACAATAGCCCCTCTGGTTAATGCAGCACCTCGTGCTGGGCACTGGTGCTCAAACGCCTTCCCCAGCTCGTCCCTGTGCAGCAGCTTCCCCACTGCCTCCCCCAGGAAACAATCCCAGTTACACCTCTGACAGAGCACCTCTCCTCTCAGGAAAGGCTGGGAGACACTGGGGTTGATCAGCCTGAAGAAGAGAAGGCTCCAGGATGACCTTAGAGCCCCTTCCAGGGGCTCCAAGAGAGCTGGAGAGGGATGTGAGACAAGGGATGGAGGGACAGGACAAGGGGGAATGGCTTCAAGAGTGGTGGTCAAGATTGGATATTGGGAAGGAATTGTTCCCTGGGAGGGTGGGCAGGCCCTGGCACAGGGTGCCCAGAGCAGCTGGGGCTGCCCCTGGATCCCTGGCAGTGCCCAAGGCCAGGCTGGACATTGGGGCTGGGAGCAGCCTGGGACAGTGGGAGGTGTCCCTGCCCATGGCAGGAGTTGGAAGAAGATGGTCTTTAAGGTCCCTTCCAACCCAAACCATTCTGAGATTCTACGATGCCTTTCCCTCAACTAGAAATGGTGACAGAAATTCAGCTGAAGTAGCTCCACATGCAGCACCCTTGATTTCACAGGAGAATTACCCATTCAAGGCAGGGATTTCCAGTGCAGGCAAGAATTAGATTTTCATACCAACCTTCCCTGACCTGCCCAACCACTGGTCTTTCACTTCCCAGAGCAGGCCCAGGTGGTGACACCTTCCCTTCACAGATTCCTGCCATTCTCTTCCCAGCAAAGGGAAGCTGCAGGTTCCTGCAGCAGTGGTGTCCAAATGCTCCCCGTGTGCAGCCCCAGCAGCTGCTCAGCTGGAGGGGCTCATGGCAGGGGACCCAGCCTGCCCCAGCTGCAGCCAGGCCTCCCACCACGTACAGCAGGGACACTCAGGACATCTGTGTAAGTGTTTGTCTCATTCAGCTGGTGTAAACTGGCACAACTCCACTGACATCAGCGAAGTCATACCGAGTTATATAAACTGATGATCTCAGCCCTGTAATCACACACCATTTCCTATCTCCAGCCACTGTCCTGTTCAGCACGAGCCCAGTTACCCCGTGCATTCCTCCTGCATGCTGGGAGAGCCCAGTCTTACTGGCCCAGGAGCACAATCTAATGGATTTCAATGGACTCACCTTTCCATTCACAGCAATCCAGGACCTCACATTAAACACAAAGCTCAGCTTAACTACACCGAATTCACAGCTATTGTTTTCATTAAGTGAAAGCACAGTGGAGGTCAAGCAATACAGATGCTGCTCGACACCTACATTTCTCATTGCTCACTCATTCTGCGTGGTACTGCACAACTGACATTTGGGCACTCGTGTTGAAAAAGCTGTGAAATGATATTGAAAATGTGGAAAACAAGCCCTGACAGGCACTGGGATGGTGCAGTGATGGGGGACAAACAGCTAGCGAGACAGAAATAATCCTGCCACCCTGTGCAGCCTGGAATGATTATTCCTCTCTTCTGGCAGGAGGGCTGAGTGCTCGTGAGCACCTGTAGTGACAAAGCCAACACGTGCCAGGACACACACCTGTGTCTTCTGCAACAGTGCCACTGAGTGAGAAAGACCTTGAGCCTTCACCACCAGCCTCAGCAAACCACCAGTTGCTGCAGAGTCCCTGCTCTCTCACTGGGAGACCATTTCTGGTCTGAAGACCATGTCTGGGGGACATTCCAGGACCATTTCTGTCCATCCCTGAGGACCAGCTAAACCTCCTGGAGCGGCAGCAGCTGAGGACACCCAGCACAGGGTGAGACAGGCCCCGTGGAAGAGTCCTGCTGCTCAGTGGGGTTTGTTTTACCTGCAGAGCTGGCGTGCCTGGAGCCCCGCTGCAGCTGAGGAGACCCAGTGGAGTGTGCAGAGAGGCTGGGATCCAGCAGCAGCTGCCCACATGGCACTTAATTCAGGCAGATAGAACCAGTCCACTGTTAAATTAACAACTGTGAACGGTGCAGGGAATTGGGCTGAGGCTGGAGTTGTTTCAGTTTGATTTGGGCTGTCTCGTTTTGCCGGGCAGGGCAGCGTTCCAGCGCTCCAAGGTGAAAATGCGTTTGTGCTCTTCAGTAACTCTGAATAAGCACAATCACTTTTTAAATTGAAACCCATATCACACAATTCCCAGGAAAATGACAGTATAGGAGAGCTCCAGCTAAAGCCCCTCAGTGTCCAGAAAATGAGTCCTCCATACGGTGAAGGGAGGAACTGTGCTTCCCTGGCCAATGTCTGCAGGGCAGAATTGGGATGAAAAGTTCCCTGTCCCAGGCTACGGAACTACCCAGAAATTGCAGGCTCACAATCCATCCAGGGTTTAATTAATACATCCTCAGAAAGCCACAGCACTCTGGCTGTTGTTAGAGATGCTGATTTTTCAGTGTGGTTGAAGCTTCATTTATGATTTCAGTAAAAGCTCCATTTTTTTTCTTCTCTCTCTAGTTAAAAAATGAGCCTCTAGCTACAAATTGGACGATTACAGACAGTATTGTAGAGCAGCAGTAAAAAAGTGTTAATGAGCTGCAGGATATCAGAAGCAAAAAAGAAAGTATTTCCCCCCGCAGGCCAAACAAAATTAATTTTAAAAATTAATGTAAACCACTAATGCAGCAAGTGCTTCCATTAAATTATGGGGCTCTGACATGTACAATGCAATATTTTTGCCATTGAATTTGTTATCTAAAAGGTGTTCATTGTTTATTATGGTGTGAAAAGCTGTTTTGCTCCAGATAGGCTGGTTCATTAAGGAATTGGATCCTTGCCATAGCCCCATTTCTTAGCAATGAAGCGATGCCCTGTAGCAAAAAAACACGGAGAGCGGCGCTCTGTTTAATATCAGAAATGTAAATCAAAAGACTCCAGTCTGCTTTTTAAATGGCTTTGGTCTTTACAGAGATGAAATTCACCCCAAATATTTCACATTGCTGGCTGGTCAAAATGGCTTCACTAAATTCCAGCTCTGCTAAAGGATTATCATAATAACAATCCCTGTCAATGAGGGGTTTGTAACGCTCACACTATTAAAACACTTTTAATTCTGCTGCTCCATTCATCAAACTGTAGCAGGTTTGATTTTAGGAAGGGAAAGAAAACCATGTTTTAAGTGCCTAAGGAGAAAATAGTGTTCTGATAAGAACCCAGAAATGTACAATTACACAAAAGCTAATGACTTTTAATATTTCAGGGTAGAAAATTTCACAGAACTGGATTTTGATGTTCCTGTGGGTGCTGAATAGGATCTTTCCCAGCAAAGACTCTCAGTGGGGTCAACAGTGAGAACTGGGGTTGGACCCATGGGCATGGGACCTTGCTGGGGGACCTGGAGCAGGTATGGCCTGAGGGAACAGGGCAGGGCAGGGAAACAGAACAAGGAAACAAGAGCTGCTTTTGTTGGTGTGGATAGGAAACATCGGAGCTTTTGCGTCTAAATAACAGTGGGGAGAGGGAAAACAAAATCTAACCAAAAGCCCTCTGTTGGCATATAAAAAATTACTCTATTTAGCAAAATTAGATACTTTGTTGGCCTTCATTTATGAGCCAAAACACCCTGAGGGGGACTACTTACCAACTTTAATTAGTAATAAAAAGCTTACAAGTGCCACGGGAGCCAGAACTGGAGTCCATGGGCCAAATCCTGCGCTCAAATTACATCAGTTTGAATTTAGGTTCTTCTTACCTTCAAAGAAGTTGCTTTGTGCTTTCCATGGGACAGCTTGGTGGCCTCAAGTCACACCAAAGGCAGGAGAGCTGTGCTGGGACCAACACACTGGGAAACTGTCTTTGACCAGGTTTAAAGGATTGTTGTCTGGAGATTTTTATGTGCTTGAGGCAAGAGCTGCTGAGGATGAGTGACTGTATGGGGTTTGCAGGGCAAGGTTTGGGTAGCAGGGGGCTGCAGGGGTGGTATCTGTGGGAAGCTGCTGGAAACTTCCCCCATGTCCAAGGAGCCAACAGCAGCCGGCTCCATGGGGCTCCCAGGGCGATCCATGGGGGAGCAGAGATCCACCTGCAGCCCCTGGAGGAGCCCAGGGCAGAGCAGGAGATGCCTGGGAGAGCTGTGATCCTGTGGGAAGCCCCTGCTGGAGCAGGGTCCTGGCAGGGCCTGTGATCCTGTGGAGGGAAGAGCCCACACTGGAGCAGATGTGCTGGAAGGACTTCTGGCCCCATGGAAAGGGATCCACACTGGGGCAGCTCCTGAAGGACTGACCCCATGGCTAAAGGGATCCCTGGAGCAGTTCCTGAAGGACTGACCCCATGGCTAAAGGGACCCACACTGGAGCAGATGTGCTGGAAGGACTTCTGGCCCCATGGAAAGGGATCCACACTGGGGCAGCTCCTGAAGGACTGACCCCATGGCTAAAGGGATCCCTGGAGCAGTTCCTGAAGGACTGACCCCATGGATAAAGGGACCCACACTGGAGCAGATGTGCTGGAAGGACTTCTGGCCCCATGGAAAGGGATCCACACTGGGGCAGTTCCTGAAGGACTGACCCCATGGATAAAGGGACCCACACTGGGGCAGTTCCTGAAGGACTGACCCCATGGATAAAGGGATCCACACTGGAGCAGTTCCTGAAGGACTGACCCCATGGATAAAGGGACCCACACTGGAGCAGTTCCTGAAGGACTGACCCCATGGATAGAGGGACCCACACTGGGGCAGTTCCTGAAGGACTGACCCCATGGATAAAGGGATCCCTGGAGCAGTTCCTGAAGGACTGACCCCATGGATAAAGGGACTCACACTGGGGTAGTTCCTGAAGGACTGACCCCATGGATAGAGGGACCCACACTGGGGCAGTTCCTGAAGGACTGACCCCATGGATAAAGGGACCCACACTGGAGCAGTTCCTGAAGGACTGACCCCATGGCTAAAGGGATCCCTGGAGCAGTTCCTGAAGGACTGACCCCATGGATAAAGGGACCCACACTGGGGCAGCTCCTGAAGGACTGACCCCATGGATAGAGGGACCCACACTGGGGCAGTTCCTGAAGGACTGACCCCATGGATAAAGGGACTCACACTGGGGCAGCTCCTGAAGGACTGACCCCATGGATAAAGGGATCCCTGGAGCAGTTCCTGAAGGACTGACCCCATGGATAAAGGGACCCACACTGGGGCAGTTCCTGAAGGACTTACCCCATGGATAAAGGGACCCACACTGGGGCAGCTCCTGAAGGACTGACCCCATGGATAAAGGGATCCCTGGAGCAGTTCCTGAAGGACTGACCCCATGGATAAAGGGACCCACACTGGGGCAGTTCCTGAAGGACTGACCCCATGGATAAAGGGACTCACACTGGAGCAGTTCCTGGAGAATCTGCCCTGGGAGGGACCCCAGGCTGGAGCAGGGGCAGAGTGGGAGGAGTCCAAGGCCTGTGGAGGAAGGAGCAGCAGAGACAACGTGTGATGGACTGAGCAGAGCCCCATTCCCATCCCCTGAGCCTCTGAGGGGGAGGAGGGAGAACAAATCTGGAGCAAGTGGGTCTTGCAGGGAACACGCTGTGATTTGCCACCTTGCCCAGAATCAACTTTCAGACTTCTGGCGATACATGGGCTTGAAAATGAACAGCATCAAAGCAGTAGAGGTTGGTGTTCACCTGTGGAGGTCTCAGAGATATCAGCACCTCTGTCTGGATGTTTTCTACAGCCATATTAGTTTCAGTAGTTAAAGCAGTAGGACATATAGTTGTGTATATTTATGTGCATGGGATATTCATGTTAAAAATTTCCACATGAGCAATCATCCCCTAAAACAAGCAAAGGGACTAACCCTGCTGCCATCCACTTGACTGACTGTAGTTTACCTCTGTTGACTTTTAGCTGCTAAACTCACAGGTGAGGAGATAATTTAGCTCAGCTTTCTTCTATTGATCTGAGAAACAAAAGTTTATACAAAGCTTTCACGGTGAAATCAAAAATCACATGAAAAAGTAGGCAGTGCTGGGGGACAGAGCCTGGACATGAGATCAGCCAGAGCATGACTTACCATAAACCTTGCATCAGACCTTCCTGTGAAATCTAATTTCAACTCTCCTGAAAGAAACTTCGCCAGTGCCGGACCCAGTTGGTCACTGATGGACAGTGAGCCACAGCTGAGGCTCTCGTGGTCACAGGTGTCCTGGTGCAGCAGGAGGGACCCCACACGCCACCAACACCTTCCAGAGCCACTGATCAGCCCTGCCAGTGCTGGACTTCCAGCAGTTGCCCACGGAGAAGAGACACTGCCCGTCCCACACGACACCAACCTTTGTTTGATTTTACTGGAGATGGTCAGAGGTGGAGAGACCCTGGCACAGGGCTGGGCACCCCATGGATAAGTCAAAAACCCAAGTAGAGACGTTATTCCAGGGTGGAGCCTCTGCACATCCCGTGCTTTGGCAGCTCAGCTGAACAAACACTTGGTTTTGACCCACAGAAGGGTCAGGAAGGAGCAAAGAGGCAAGCAAGCAAAATAATTTCCAGCCCTCTCCATCAGGCAAGGGCCTGGATTAGTAGAAGGTAATTTCTGGACAAACTATCTATTATCCATGAACACCTTTTCTTGCTCTAGCTGCCAAAACACTTTCCAGGCCAAAGAGAGTTCACAAATGAGGCCCCAACTTGCTGCACATTGCAATAGTTTTACAGGTTGCAATTTGATATTATTACGCATATTAGCCAAAATTCCTTCCTTTTGCATTACAAGGCACCCAGACAAGCAACCTTCAGCAGCAACAACACTCAGAAAGGGACCAAGGGACCAGTGTGATGGCTTTGTGCAGACATACTGACCACACACTCACAAGTACTGCTTTCTTTTCATCAGGTGGAGTCATCTTATATGGACAAATCATAAAAATAAATCAGAATCTAACAATACAGAACAGGATTTCACTGCTTCCAATCCACCCATTCCTGATGGACAAACACAGGGAAAGCAAGAGGGGGTGGTACTTGGTGGTGATGTGAGTGGAATCAAATTTGGTCTCAGCTACACTGGTGCAAACCAAGGGTTTGGGATGACTCTGGGTTGACATCCAAGTCCCTGCTTTTGCCATCGGTATTCTTCCTCTGCGGATCTGACCTACATCGTTGGAAGGAGAGGGGTAGCACAAGCATTTGGAAGTGATGCTCCTCCATTAGCGATGAGATTAATTAAGACGCTGCTGGGCACTTCTCCACAGTCAGGCAGGGCTGTTAATGGCCATTGATTTTTTTTTTAAACAGCATGTACAAGTTTAAATGGTATAAACTGCCCCAGATTCCCTTTCCCTATCTTTGTCTCCCCTGCTAGGGGTTAACCTCGCTGGAGATAGGGAAAAAACCAGTCCCCTCCTTCCTTTGCCTAAGGCACCAAGATCAGGAAATTCACTGCTAATCACTGCAGTTGTGATTTCTGATTTCAACTGGCAGCACGGAGAATTGAACTCCAGTCCCCCGAGTACAGCAGGCTGTGCCAGGCAGGCCTTGAGCTTGTTAAAACTGTGGTGCTGCCATGCGGTTATCAATTTTAAATTAATCTCTCCCTCCATGCACACTTATCCTCCTCCACCCTCTCTTAAAGTGGCTGCTAAAAATATAAACTCCAGGATACCTCGCTCTAAGACTTAACTAAGTAAAAATTGGGATACTATTAATTACAGGTTTCCTTCAGCCTCAGCACCTGGAAAAATCGATTTCTGCACTGTCTCAAGGATTTGCCTAATCCACTTCCTGCAGTAAAGCCAACCACAGCTCTGGCTGTCTTAGCATCCTGCCATGCAAATCCTCCCTCCCACGATGAGCCCCTCTCCAGGAGCGCCCTGTCTCCGGGGCTGGAGCCGCTGGGGAAGTGGAGCCTGGCAGCAGAACACCAGTCAGCCAGGAACTGGAGCTCTGTGGGCTGAGTGTGTGCTCTGCACTCAACCGAACCTGCCCTGCTGAGACAGGCCAGAGGCTCAGACATCGCTTACTCGGCTCCCCCTGTCCCCACGTCACCGTCACACTGCAGCAAACCTGTGCCAAGAGTGAGCACGAGGTGCTGTGCTGTGCCCCAGGGAGAGCCCCTGACTTCAGCCACCGACTGGGGCTGTAAAAAATTACCCCCAAATCCAACTTAATGGCTTGGCTCCCTCCCCATGGTGGAGTCTGAGTGTCTGCCTCCGCTCAAGAGCAGCTTGGCTAATGTGGGCCAGGGTTTTAAAGCCTTTGTAGTTGGCCGTGTCCACCTGAAATAACAAATACCTGCACCCTGGCATGGTGCACGTGGCAGCCCTGGTCCTTGCGGGCAGGGCCTTGCAGCTTTATCTCCTGCAGCTGCAATTGCTGCAGCAGTCAGACCGCAGAGGCACCGAGGGGAGGTCACCTGGTGCTGGAGGGGGCTCAGGAAAGCAATCAGCTGGCATCTGAGCAGGGGCCACGCCACCACCTCGGTGTCAAATGTGAAAATCTGGGGAGGTGAGTTTATAAACGACTGCAGGCGTCAGCATCCAGTTTGGAATCTATAAACATCTGAAATCTGTTAGTACTTTATTTGTAATGATACTGCCAACAGACTGCCCCCCCCAAAGGTCACAGCACACACTCAGCATTAAATTGCAGTACAACAAATCCTCAGCTATCCATAACCTACAAAATGATAGGGGCAGGCTGGAAGGGGAGACTGGGATAAAGCAGAAAAAGAAAAAAGTCTAGACACACTTTCCTAAAACTCACTGGGGAATCATTTTAAAATCACTTTATGAGGAAATAATTGAGGTTCTATATACAAAACTCCCCTTAAAAAAAAGAGTAACACGTCTGACAACCTTACAAAGTCACAAGGTTGTTACAGAGAAGAATGGGTCTCTGTTTGGGAATTTAAATACTATGTGGCCCAAATTCATAAACATTTAAAATTTTTAAAGCTGTTGGGAATAAAAGAGCAAAAAAGGCAAAACCAGCCAGGGCCAACTTGAAAAAAAAAAACAAAACCCAAACCAAAACTGCCAAGTGAATGAAAACCATCTCCGCAGTACAGCCCCCTTTCCTCACTCTCTAATGTTCCAATGCTGAACGCTGCCCTTCAATCCAGCACAGAATAAACCCACTGTTGTGCACATGACACAGCACAAACCCACAGCACTAACCCACTACTGCCTACATCCCCCTCCACAGCAAGTGGAATTCATCTCAGAGCCCCCAGATGCAGCATTAGCCCCCTAAATACGACAGCTCTTTTTGATCAAAAGGGAGGAGCAGCCTGTCCCCGAGTCTGACTGGATGTGAACTGCCCAGGAGGACCTGGGGAGCACTGATCATCATTCCACCTCCACGTGGAGCCAGGAGGTTACCAACTCCATCTGTTTCAAGGGCAACACAATATAGCTGAAAAAATCACTGCAGAAAATATTTTGTAATTCTTCTTATGCCTTTCTTTTGTTATTCTTCATGTCAGAGTTGCTTCTCCATGTCACTTGTGGAGAGAGGTCCAAGCACAAGAACCACACAGATAACTGTGCACTTAAACTTCACCAAGTTCTTCCTGATACCAGATTATTTCAAAAATATCCCTCAAAATGTAAGCCCAGGAAGGGACTTTGGGAAATTCTGGCTGTGGACTGGTCAGTATCTCCATGGGACTGACCCAAACGCACGGCTCACCCATCACTCCAACTTCGGGAGAGTTTGGATTCTTACCTGAATTTCATGGCTCAGGCCCATTTCTAATTGTGCCTAAATATATCCCTCCATGCTGTAGTGCCTGACTTCCTTCTGGCCAACCTCAGCTGCCTTTTTGACCTGCATACCCTGCGGAAGCACCAAGATCAAGCAAGTTGTGCCTACTGAGTGTGAGGATTAGTGAAAAAACCCACTCAGAATGTCAATGAGTTAGGGGCATCACACACTTCTCCCATTAAAATTCAGGAGGTTTTCCAGTCCTTCTGGCCTCGGTGCATTTGCATAGTATAGGGTCAGAGAGACATCCTGATTCCACTATAGCTGCTCTGTTTAAAGGGTCAGAACGGTGACATATGAAAATAACCCAACTTTAATTGATACCTGGGCTGTTGAATTTGAAACTCCCCCCGGCCCCATCTCTTGTGTATCTAATGGACAGTACACTCAACAGCAGATGCCAAGAAGGCAGCTCAGTCTCTCAGTTGCATTAGC